>NC_069682.1:65858376-66473376 GCF_023699985.2 Odocoileus virginianus | reverse complement strand
AAAAAACAAAAAAAACAACTGTATGACGATGAAAGGATACATTCAGTAGCAGATAAAAAGAATTCTAAACTTATATGCACCAAGTTAAAGCTTAAAACGTGAAATAAAGCTTGACTGTATTAGGAGGGAAAATGTTCAAATGCAGCATCACAGTGAGAGATTTTACACATCTCAGTAATTGGTAAATTAAGCATATAAACCATTAATAAGGACTTAAAACATTTGGATAACAAAATTAATAAGATATAACAGAAATATAAAGACTCTTACATGTAGAAAAGAGAATACATATTCCTTTCAGATACACATGTAAAGCTTACAAAATTGATCAAGGACTAAAATTTTATTATTTTTTAAAATTTTTATTTATTTAGGCCACACCAGGTCTCTGCTGTGGCATGCAGAATATTTAGTTGCATCTTGCAAACTCTTAGTTGTGACATGTGGGATCTAGTTCCCTGACCAGGCTTGGAATCTGGGCCTCCTACTGGGAGCAAGGAGTCTTAGCCACTGGACCACCAGGAAAGTCTCTAAAATTGTAAAACATGACTACAAATGCAGAAATTAATTAAATGAAATATAAATTGTAATAGAAAAAATTGACAAAGAGAACGTTAGTTCTTTAATAAAAGATAATTGACAAAATTCTAAGACTAGCGAGAAAAAAATTAGTTACAAGTAAACTCTTTTACATGTGACAAAGAAGACAATTAAATGCATCAGTGATATAAAAGATAACTTTAGTTAATCTGAAAAAATAGGTGCAGTGAACACATTTTAGGAAAGTATAAAAACTGACTAAAGAAGAAATAGAAAATCTAAGCAGTCCTGAAAAATCTGAAATTAAATAATTTGCTTGGTAATGTCTAATATCCCCACTAAGAAAACATCAGGTCCAAATGGTTTAATCGGAAAGTTTTACCAAATGTTCAAGGAATAAGAAATTCTAATCTTACATAAAATCTTACAGAAAAGAGGACTAGCAGAAACTTACCCTGATTGGTTTTACAAAGCAAATATAAACTTTATGCCAAAAGTAGATGATGAAAACATGAAAAAGAAAAGTATAGCTTAATTCTCTCCTGAGCATTCAGATACCAAAATTCACTTGTAAAAAATTGTTAGACCAAGCCACGTATAAAAAAAACATGATGACTGTAGTGAGTTTGTTTTCAGCATGTTACCTTATTATGTAGATGAAATATTAAAATGAATAAGAATGTATCAATGTTCCTATAAATGAGAATTATTAAAATGTCAAGAATTTTTATTCTGACTTGATTTCTTACATACCGCAAGTAGTAAATTGCTACAGCCACTTTGGAAAACCAAAATTATATGGCAGGACCTAATATTGCTAAAGATATGCATAGCCAGCAATTCTACTCCTAGAAACAAATTAAAAGAAATGAGAGCATAAGTATACAAAAAGTCATACTGAAAAATGTTCTTGGCAGCCATATCTCCCAAACTAGAAACTATTTAAAAATCTATTATCATTAGGATGCATAAATTATAGACTCACAATGTAAATCTGTACAGCAAAGGGAATTGAACAAACTGTAGCTACACTGAACATGGGGATGGATCTCACAAAAATATAGTACTGCAGGGAAAAAAAACTAGATATGAAAGAATACTTTTTGTATGATTCCCTAAATATAAAAAAGATGTAAAACCACTCTGTGGAAAAAAGGGTCAGCATAGTGATTATCTTTATATAGAACAGTCACTGTTTAGGGGAAAGTTCTCAGGTCATCGGATGTTTTGATTGTTCATCTGGGTGCTGATTACATGGGTGTTTGCTCTTTGAAAATTCATAAAGCTGTACACATGATTTGTGTACTTTCTGAATATTATGTATAATATGCAGAACAATAAAAAAGCTGATACAAAACCAATTGCATTTCTGTATCCCAGCTGCAAACAGAAAAGATATTCAAAAAGATAATAAAAACAATGAAAAATAACTTTCTAGGACTGAACATTTGTACACGATGCTTATGAAGAAAATTATAACATTCTGTTGGAAGACATTAAACATGACCTAAACAAAAAGATATATTATTGGATGAAAAGACTCAATATGTTTTTAAGACGTCAGTTCTTTAAAACTTAACCTGTTGATGCAATGGCAATTAAAACAAAACTCCCAATGCAACTTGACAAGTGGATTCTCTAATATATACAGAAGATGATATCCAAAAGGAGAAAACCATGAAGGATTTTGTCCTCCCCATAGTGAAGACATACTATAAGTAGTAGAAATTAAAGAGAATGTGATGTTGGTACAGGATGGAAAAATGGAAATACTAGAAAGTCCATAAATAGACCCATACATGTATAGGACTGATTTGCAAGTTGGCAATAAAACAATCCAGCACATAGGAGTGAGATAAGTAATTATCTACAGGGAAAAAATGATTTGGATACTATCTCTCACAATGCACAGAATTAATTTCTGATAAATTAAGGATGCATATTAAAAAGAAAACCTTCATATTTTAAGAAAAATGTACAGAAAATACTTTATGACTGTGAGTTAAAGATTTCTTAAACATTATACAAATAGTAATGTTTGAATTGATAAAATATGTTAAAACTTTCCTTTTTGTTCCTCAAAAGACAGTAAAAATGCATTAAAAAAATAAACCACACACCAAGCAAAAACATTTTCGACATACAAAGCCAGCAGCAAATAAGTGTCTAGAATATATAATGGATCTCAATGAATCAATAAAATGTATTTACAAAGAAAAGAAAAAAGACATTATAAAATGTGACCACAAATAATTGAAACAGTGCTCAATTCTGCTAACATCATAGAAATGGATATTAAAAAGTACTCTGTGACATGATTGCAAATCCTACATGTAAAAAAAAAGAAAAACTTAAAGACTGGCATTGATAAACATGAGCAAAAGTGTGGAACAATAAGGAGGCTTATGCATGGCTTGGAGCAGGGGTAAATTGGTAGAACTACTGTGTGTAAGATCTGGAATTTTATTGTAAAGCTAATGATGAATGTATCTTCCTTTCTATCAATTCCATTTGAAACCAGGCAACTGAGATCAACTCTCATTTATATGTATCATGGGTTATGCACAGAATATTTTTAGCAAACTTATCTGTAAAACTAAAATTGGAAACAATCCAAGTGAGTCATCAGTAGTAAAATGAATAAACTCTGATATTTATACTCATAGGATATTATACAGCAGTGAAAATGAATAAACAATATCTACAAATATCAAAGTGGATGAATTCTAAACTTACAATTGAGAGATAAATGCAGATTACAAAGGAATGCATACCTCATAGTTCCATCAACATAAATATAAAAAAATTAATTTTGCAATATTTATGCATGTAAATAGTTGAAAAATCAGCAAATTTGGAATAGTGTTTGCTTCTAGTTGTAGAAAAAGGTGTGAATTAGGGGAAGTAAGCAAAGAATCCTTCAGGAGTATTAATAATGAGCTGTTGCTTAAACTGTTAGTGAGAACTCCTAGTTAGTAAGGCAAAAGTCTGTTCTGGCAACATTCAGATTTCTCTTCTTGAATGATCAAGGTCTGCCTGCCCTAGACTGCTTACTGTTCTTACCTCATACTGGTCTCTGCTAGGATGATTTTGTTGTTCAGGACCTTTATTATTATTTGCAGAAAAAGGCAACGTCTTTGTTAATGCTTTTGCTTAAGAATTATCTTAAATTCTGAACTTTTTTCAGTCTTTGTCTGAGGAATAGGGCTTTCCTTTCATTTATTCTGCAAAATAAGCAGAGGCAAGCAGCTTTCCCAGCTGCTTATGGGAACCCACAACTTCATCATCGGCCTTCTAAGGGGCTTGCTTTCCCAGCTGCCCCTGGGTTCTGCCCCTTTGTCTTAATTTCTTGCCCAAGGAGATAATGGAAAAGGTCTTACTCCATCTTTTGGGCTGGAAAAATAACTGCCTTTTGGGGGATCTGAGGTCCCCTGTGTTCAACATGGCAGTTCCTGCCTGACTGGTGAACACTCTTCCTCTACCATGGGGCTCTGCTGGGAGCTCCTTTTTTTGTTTGTTTTTGGTTTTGTTTTGTTGTTAATGTTTTTTTTTTTTTTTTTTTTTAATTTTAGTTGGAGGCTAATTACTTTACAATATTGTGGTGTTTTTTTGCCATACATTCACATGAATCAGCCATGGGTGTACATGTGTTGTTAATGCTTTATAGAGTATGAATTCATGCGTGTGGAAAATAAAATGCAGACAAAATTGAATCCATCGAAGTCCCAGGAATACATTTCAAAAGAAACAATCCAAATTATTCAAGAAGAATGTATACTGTACTGTCCCTAGGAAAGGAATAGCCCCAGAAATGCACAGTCCTGCAAACTGACTCTACTGTTGGTCCCATAGGCCGTGAAAGTGGAGTGGGTATTAGAAACAATGTGATCCCAGATTTATGCAAAATGATGGTACTTTTGCACTCATCATGCATGTGCATTTAAGGTCCTTGTCTCTTGTATGTGATAAAATTTAACTCGAAACAACCTTCCTCCTCATCCTTGCTCTGGCACTATGCTGCATATTTTCATATTCTCAACCTCTTGATTTTTAACAATGAGATATCACCTCATGCCTGTTAGGATGGTTATCATTTAGAAGTCTGCAGGTAACAAATGTTGGAGAGGATGTGGAGAAAGGGGAACCCTGGTACACAGCTGATGGGAATATAGATTGGTTCAGTGACTATGGAAAAGAGTATGGAGGTTCCTCAGAAAAGTAAAAATAGAGTTACCCTGTATGCCAGCAGTTTCACTCCTGGGTATATATCTGGAAAAAATGAAAACACCAGTTCAAAAAAATGCATGCCCCCAGTGTTCATAACAGCATTATTTAAAAAAGACAAGGCATGGAAGCAACCCTAGTGCCCATAAACAGACAAATGGATAAAGAAGATGTGGGGTGTGTATATGTGTGTAATGGAATATTACTCAGCCATTAAAAGAATGAAATGCTTCCATTTGCAGCAATGTGGTTAGTCCTAGAGAATATTATGCTTAGTGAACTAAGCCAAAGATGAATAAATGATATCATATATGTGATACCATGTGGAATATAAAAATTAATACAAATGAATGTATGTGCAAAACAGAAACAAGCTCACAGACATAGAGAACAGATTTGTGGTTACCAAAGAGGGGAAGAAAGTGGGGAGGGGCAGAGTAGGGTACGGGGTTAACCGATACACTTTGCTCTGTATAAAGTAAATAAGCAACAAGGACGTATTGCGTAGCACTTAGAATTATAGCTGTTGTCTTTTTTGTGTGTGTTCTTTGAACAAAAATTTTTTTCTTGATGATTTCCTTGATATACAGTAAAATAACGGGTATCAAGGAATTGATTCGCTTTATCAAAGTATAACTGATTTACATAATTGAGAAATTGTACAGATGTATGTACTGTGTAACCACTGTCCCAATTAGTAGACATTGGAAGGATTTCTGCCCTCCCTCTTACACATTTTCAATCCAGATGACTCCCATTTCCCTCTCCAAGCAATTGCTGATCTGGTTTCCATCGTTATAAATTAACTTTGTTTTGTAATTCATCTAATGGAATTTATACTGGGTACTCTATTGTGTCTGGCTGCTTTCACTCAGAGTGGTTTTGTGACTCTTTCATATTTTTGTCTTTATTAGTATTGATATATTTTACCAGCTAAGTAATGTTATATTGTATGAATCTACTATTTTTTATTTATCCATAGCCATTCTCTTATAGTCACTTATAATGGAGTATAATCTTCAAAAATACTGAATCACTGTGCTATATACCTGGAACTATTAGAGATTAACTATACTTCAGTAAAGAATTCTTGGTATTTAGGGGAGTAACCCTCTTGTATAGATGGGCTCAGAAGATGGGGTGACACGTTCTGCTACAAGTGGAGGAGCTAGATTTATGACTTCAGGGCCTATTTTCTTTTTCTTCTCAAGGATATCTCTAACTCTGTGATCAGAGGGTCCCAGGACTGCTGGGTCAGGATTGATTAAAACTACCAAGACCTTTCCCCCTAAGAAAGTGAAAGTGTTAGTCACTTAGTTGTGTGACCCCATAGACTGTAGTCAGCCCAGCTCCTCTGTCCTTGGAATTCTCCAGCAAAAATACTGGAGTGGGTAGCCATACTCTTCTCCAGGGGATCTTCCCAACCCAGGGTTTGAACCGAAGTCTCCCACAGTGCAGGCAGATTCTTTACCATCTGAGCCAACAGGGGAGCCCCTAGGAAGGAGTAGTTAAAAAGCCACAGGGCCCTCAGCACGTTTGCTGAATAACGAGAGCTGATAGTTTCTATCCCTTAAACTGAAAGTCGCTCAGTCACGTCCGACTCTTTGTGACCCCATGGACTATACAGTCCATGGCATTCTCCAGGCCAGAATACTGGAGTGGGTATCCATTCCCTTCTCCAAGGGATCTTCCCAACCCGGGATCAAACCCAGCTCTCCCGCATTGGAGGTGGATTCTTCACCAGCTGAGCCACAGGGAAGCCCAAAACGGGAAGTACAGCTTCATTTTACAGAGTAAGGAACTAAGGTTCAGTGGGATTTGCCTTCCATAGTATAGTTAGAGATAATCGGATTGTTTAAAATGTATATCCTGAACTATTCAGGAGAGTGAGATACAGTGAGTGTGAATAAAGGTCAGTTCTGTATTGCACTGAGGAAAGAATCTGTAGGACACCTTATACCACAAGGCAGTTCTATGAGAAACATGTATTAAAGCAAAAGGTGTTCTGATGCCATGTGAAGGTCAAACAGGTTGTATATGGAACATCCATGTCCAGTCTAGAAGCCACATCTGTTAAGTCATAATGGGCTTATGGGACCTATAACAGCAGCAGTAAGAACTCACATGTTTAGTGCATGGGCCCTGGAGGCAGCCTGTCTGGGTTCTCAGTTCCACCTCTGCCACTTATTAGCTGTTGAACTAGCTGTGAGTAGATTGCTTAACTTGTGTCTTAATCTTCTCATCTATAAAGCAGGCATATTCAAAGTACTCTGCTGGTAAGCTGGCACTGAGGATGAAAGGAGTTAATACTTTAAAGCACTTAGAATAGTTTCTGGTACATAGTTAAGGCTGTTTAAGTGCTTGTTAAATGAAATTCCTTTTTAAGCATCTTTCTGTTTCTTCATAGCAACTTTATGAAGAATACTCGTATGCTGTTCTACAGATTTAGAATTCAGCACAAGAGGGGTCATTTGACTGACCCTCCCTCACAGGGCTGGAATTCAAACCCAGCTGACCTGACACCAAAGCCAGGCTCTCCTGCCAACCCCAGCTAGTCTATAGGACACTTGCATTAGAATCCACACCGCCGAATACACCTTCCTTTCCACTGTGCAGGCACTACTGAAACAAAACCAAATGCCAAAAATGGCATTCTGCGTGTTCTACCTGAGTCTTGTGTTTTCCTCACATACCTAAAAGTCAAAATGAAAAAGGAAACAAAGATAATAATACAACACACGCGCATACATATACACACAAAGGGTAATTACTGATTTTATTAAAAACATCTATCATGGAACCACATAACAATTGTTATTTCAGGCCTGGGAATACAATGCACACTATTAAACCATTTGACAATTAAAGATAAAAGCATGATTAAATATGTTAATGAAAGCACCACGCTTCATTGAGATGCACGCCATTCATTGGACTCCTAGAGGTGAGCTACCTTTGTGACCCCTTTGTGAACTTTTCCACCTGGGTTTTCTAGAAGGTTAGTTATTTTCTGCAAAAAAAAAAAAAAAAAAAAAAATCCTCTAGGTAATGAAATTCTGTCTGATCCTTGGGGCCTGGCTGGCTCCCTTGGCCTCCTGCCCTCTGGCTGCTGTTGCAGCCTGTTTCCATTCTCTTCTCAGTGGAATTAGAAACTGGGCCCTTGGCTTTCTTCTACCAATTTCATCTGTTTTCATATCTAGAGGAAAGGGGACAAAATATAGGCCAGAGGGAACTAATATTTATTAAGTTCAGCCATTGGCCACACATTTGGGCCAGACACATCCTGTACTAAAACATCAGTTCTCATTTATCCTATCTTTATCCTCATCACTATCTTGTTTTAACAAAGAAGACGGGGCATCTAAGTCAAATGACTTGGAGTGGTAGTCATTCGTGAGGCTTCTCAAACGCCTTTGGTTCTCCTTCCTGGCAAGTGATCAGATGACCTTCTTCTGCTGTCTCGGCTTAGGTGTAGCCGTGTGAGTGTGAGTGACGCGTGTTTCATCTGGATGGAACATGAGGTGATGGATCACCGTGTGCTCTCTCTCCACACCTGTCTCATCAGTTCCAGTCCACATAACTAAGGCTGAGCAGAGCCCACTTCTAAACAGCCTGTGGATTTGAAACACAAGTGAGAAATAACCATTTGTTGTTTTCAAGCCGCTAAGATTTGAAGTTTGTTCTCACTAATTAATATGCCTGGTCAGGTTTCCATAACTTGGGTGGATCTGGGAGTTGGGATCTGAATGTAGTTATTTCTGTTTGCAAAGATTTTGCTCCTTCTACTGCTTCGAGCAGTTTTAATGAGACAATCAGACCCTGGTATCTGGGAGGACAGTGTCCTATGTTAGCCCCACCATGTGAGGAACATGAAAAGGGCACAGATATATAGCTAATATAGCCCCTGGTCAAAGGTTTTCTGTGGGCCCACTGAAGATTCTAGCAGGGCCGAGCATAGCAGCACTCAGAATCTTGGTCAATTAAAACACATTGAATCATCCTGTAACCTTGCACTTAAATCACCTCATCTCAGTTTTTCACACATTCCTTGGGAATAACATCAAAGAATTTAAAGTCCCTGGCCTCCAGCGAGTGCTGATGCTAAATGAGATCCTCACTTTCTCTAAAGTCAGGAGACACTTTCAGGGATTATACTAGTTTACTGTGCAGTATTGTTCACTACCTTGAAGGATAAAATATTCCAGAAATATCTGGAACTGAGTGGCAATAATCTGGGTCTTGGACAAAGAGAATAGGAAGGGAGAGAAGATAGGAGGAAAAGACAGAGTAAATTTGACTGAAAGCTTTAGTGTCATCATAAGGAATTAGGTCAATAAAGAAAGGCCAAGATATGAAATGGGAATATATGTCTGAGAGAGTCCATAGGGCTGTACTTAGAATGGTGTGGATGGGCAGTTAGGCTTCAGGATCTATCCTTTAAACCAGTGGACTCACATTTGTTTGTTTGTTTCTTTTCTTTTTCGATTGCAAATTTCATCAGGAAAACATTTCTGTTTTCTCCATACATATATTTAATTACTCAAAAATGCATGTGTGTGCATATATATATGTATATATATATATCACTAGAGTAATATATAATGTGCATTATGGATATATTTTTGTGTATATAAAACATACACCAAAAGAGAAATGTTAAAAGGATGAATAAATAAATAGAAATGGATGATCTAATATATTCTTCCCACACCCTCCAATGGATCATCGATGGCTCATTGAGCATGGATTAGAATGTATATAACCCTCTGCTGAATCAGCAGTTTTGTATCTTTCTGCCTGGAAGTGATTCTGTTGCCACCAGTTACAAAACCCATGGGGAAGGAGCACAGGGAAGATTTTCAGCCGCCTGTTTGACTCAACCTTTCACTGAGCTGAATGCTTTTAAAAGGACAGTGAGCAAAGTAAAATACTCTTTAATCAAATTCCAATGGAACATACAGTCAAAAGGCAAATATAACTCACGTCTCTTTCCTCTTTCCAATGTCACAGAGGATTGTGAGCCATCTGTGTCCCTTGGAGACCAAGTAGAAGGGTGGACTCATCTTGATATGCAGAGAAGTGTTAATTTGTACATTTAAAGCAATAATTTCTGTTGCTCATATCAAACTCTCTCTCCACCTACAACCCTAAAAATCTGTCATCTAAACAAAAAGCTGAAGAGTCCAATTTGTTCCATAGCCATTTAAAATAATGAAGTCATGAACTCTACCAGACATATTTCTGAAACTTAAGAACCTCTAGATAAACACAGCAGTTTGCTTAGTGACTGAGTTGTTTGGTTGGAGAAGATAAAATAGAGAGAGAAAAGGAGAAATCTCCTTCAATAGAAACTTAAAAGTGATTTTCTTGGTAGATTGAGTTAATGTTTGAATTCCACGAAATAGTATAGTATGACTACTACTTGCCCAGCTCCCAGAATTTAGGACATGTTGAATGGATGCTGTATAAATGCATACAGTTTATGGACATTTCTGCATAATTTATCCCTGATGACCTACAAAGTCTAGTAAAATATATAGATAAATGACCATATAATGAAAGAAACTGTGTAAACTACTTAGAATTGAATGATAGTGAAGATAATATAAATAAACCTAGTGGGATTTGGCTAAAGCCATGCCTTGAGTGATGTTTTTGCTTTGTTGTTCAGTTGCTAAGTCATGCCCAACTCTTTGCAACCCCATAGACTATAGCATGCCAGGCTCCTCTGTCCTCTATCTCCTGGAGTTTGCTCAGATTCATGTCCATTGAGTCAGTTATTCTATCTAAGGATCTCATCCTCTACTGCTCCATTCGCTTTTTGTCTTCAGTCTTTCCCAGTATCAGGGTCTTTTCCAGTGAGTCAGCTCTTTGCATCATGTGGACAAAGTATTGAAGTGGCAGCTTTAGCAGCATTCCTTCCAATGAATATTGAGAGTTGATTTCCTTTAGGATTGACTGGTTTGATCTCCTTGCAGTCCAGGGAACTATAAAGATCTTTACAGCATTGTCCCCAGTAGCATACTGGACATCATTCAACTTGGGGGACTCATCTTCCAGCATCATATCTTTTTGCTTTTTCATACTGTCCATGAGGTTCTCCAGGCAGGAATACTGGAGTGGGTTGCCATTTCCTCCTCCAGTGGACCACATTTTGTCAGAACTCTTCACTGTGATCTGTCGGTCTTGGGTAACCTTGTACAGCATGGCTTATAGCTTCATTGAGTCATGCAAGACCCTTTGCTCCAACAAGGCTGTGATCCTTGAAGGGGATTATAACCTTAGACTTTAGTAGTAAAGAATAACCATATATTTGATGCTTTAGCATCCATCATACATCATAAGAAGATAAGAAAAAGTAATAAATTAAAAATAAAGGTAATAGAAGAAAAGAAATAATAATAATTAGAGCAGAAATTAAATAAGAAACCAAAGCTAAAACAGAGTATATCAACTAAGCCAAAACAGCCACCTCCCTCTATTTTCTCTCAAGAAAAAAATGTTAGCATAAATGAATCTTAGAAATAAAATAAGATGCCTAAAAGTACAGCTGATTCCAAAGTAATAAACATTTATAAGATTGGCAATAATCAAACAGTGTGAATTACCAAACATTGGCCACTCTTCAGAATAATAGCAACTTTCAAAAAATACTCTTCATGACAATGTAATTTGCTACAAACACCTTGATGAACAATTTGCCATTATCTATTAAATGGAAGTCGTGCAGACCATGATACCCAGTGGTTTCACTCACATATATACAGTCTAGATTAGAGAAACTCTTACACATGAATTCTCAGAAGATATATACATGAACTTTCAGAGCAGCTTTGTTTACAATAGCTAAAAATTGTGCCACTAACATGAATGTCTATGTCAGGAGAATTGATGAGTAAATTATAGTTTATTTACATTCATATTGTCACATCTTCTTGTAGGTCTGTAAAACTGAATGAACCAACATAAAAATGAGTCACTCAGTGTGGATGACAGTCACAAACATAATGTTTGAGTGAAAAATAAGATAAAGAAGTATATATATGATACTCTTCCAATTCATATACACAGGATATCTTTCTGTTTCTTTGCATCATCTTCTGTTTTCTTCATCAGATTTTATGTTTTGTTTTCAGATACTTTCACTTCCTTGGTTAAGTCTATTCTTAGGTATTTTATTCTTTAGATGTGATTTTTAAACAGGATTGTCTTCTTGCTTTCTCTTTCTGATAGTTCATTATTAATATAAAAAGCAGTGGATTCTGTATATTAATCTTGTATCTTGCAACTTTACTGAATTCTAGTTCTAACAGATTTTTGGTTAAGAGTTTAGGGTTTTTTGTATATAATATGTTATCTGCAAATGCTGAGGGTTTTACTTCTTCCCTTACAATTTGAATGTCTCATTTCTTTTTCTTGTCTGATTGCTGTGTCTAGGGCTTCTGATTACTGAGTTAAATAAAAGTGACAAGAGTAGGCATCCTGATCTTGTTCTTGATTTCAGAGGCTTTCAGCTTTCTTCATTGAGTGTAATGTGATAATGGTGTATGCTTCTTTTTATATATTGTTGAATTTGATTTGCTAGTATTTTCTTGAGGATTTTCACATTTGTATTCATCAGAGCTATTGGCCCATTATTTTCTCTTTTTTGGGTAGTGTCTTTGTCTGGTTCTGATATCAGGATAATGGTGGCCTTGTGGAATGGATTTGGGAGTGTTCCCTCCTCTTCAGTTTTTATAAATAGATAATAGTTTGAAATAAACACAATTCTATTGAACCTCAACAATAGAATGAACCAGTGAACAATGCAATATCATATAGCAATAAAAATGGATGAAATAATTTTATATGTAATGTTGTGGCAGACTCTTGCAAACTTAAAACTGAAAAAAAACAGACACAAATACTTATTTATGATCCCATTCATGTAAAAGTTCAAAAACAGATAATGATAATCTATGACAATTACCTTTTCAGGTATAGGATCTCCTTGGAGGGGTAAATGATTGAGAGGTATTATAATGGAGCTTCTGAAGTGCAGATAACATTTTGACAACATTGGTGCTGGTTACACTACAGTGTTCAGTGGAAATGTACCCCGATGCTTGCTTTTTTGCACTTTTCTGCTCGTATGTGTCAGATAAAAGTTTAAAACTAAGAAGTAGAAGAGTAGATAGATGAAAGCAAAATTAGGTTTCATTGAGAAAATACTAACGTTAGATTAGCCATGCATATTGCTAATCTAACATTAGAAACATGCTAATATAATTACCACATTAATCAACCCAAAGACTGATAGCTGAATAGATGCATAAAATCACTTGCCAAAATTAAAAGTCCATTGATAAGAAGGAAAAACTAATAAATCTAGGAATAGAAAATGACTTTGTTAATAAGGAAGGGACATCTTCAAAAATCATACAGTAAGCATTGTAATAAATAATGAAATTTTAGAACATTGCATTTAAAATAAAAAGCTGAGGAAGGAATGTGACAACACCATTTGTATTTAAGTTAATATTGGGAGCAGCCAATATGTTAGATAATTTGTAAAGTATAGTTACTAGAAAGGATGCAAATATATATATAAATAAACACTTGCATGTAGCATAATTGTCTAGAGAGAAAAATATTATTAATTAACAAATTTGTAATTACAGCAAATTTTAAATAGTAAAATATTGTAGCTGTATTGTTACATTTCAGATGAATATAAAAGTTACCTACTAAAATGATAGAAACTGCAGAAGGATGCATATATAATAACAATAATACAGTTTTTAAGCCTTCACAGTAATTCTTTGTAATTCTTAAGATACTCGTATGTGGAGAGGAAACATGAATAAATGCATGGAAATGCTAAATCCTAATTTCAGTGTCTAAGGTGCTGAGTTTGGGGGGGGCGGATTGTTTGGTTTATTTTGACTTGTACTTTTCCATGTGTCTTAAGTATCTTGTGCTAAAATTATTTTTGAAGCTAAGCTCCCTCCTTAAGGGAGCACTGTGACCCTGGTAACAAAGATGGAAGAGGCTCTGCACGCATTTATCAGAAAGCGTCTTGGGAACGGCCTGTGTACCTTTAAACAGTGGGCAGAGTTGTTTTACTTTCTCTTCTTGTTAATTCTTTGAGCATAAAGATAGGATGCCACCTTCAAGTACATGCAAAATGAGAAGAGAAGGTCCAGCTGTTGCCTATACTTGCCTGTCCTTCCTGCTTCCTCCAGAAACTGAGTAGACTCTGTAGATGCAAATGCAGAGAGCATTGCCCTGTGACCTAGAGGACAGGGGCCAAAGGTCTGGGCGCTCAGGAAAAGTGCTAGACTTGCCACAGACTAACCCCATGTCATAAAACAATTTGATCAAAGAAAACATGGCATGGAGAATGTAGCATTTTCCTGCATTGTTTATGATACTGGATTTAGATGGATCACATCTGAGCTTCTCATTGTCCTCATGTATAAGAGGGAAAGTTACACCTGATGATCTTTATTTTTTCCTACTCTGAGAGTTTGAGTCCAACCTTCAAGGACCTTAGATGCCAGTGGAAGGAGAGAGAGGGAGGCAATAAATGCACACCAACAGTTGCCGTATTAGGATGACAAAGCCAAGTGTACAATGCAAGGTATGAATAATTTTAGGAGATGAGAGGAGGAAGACTCACCTGAGGAAACAGGAAAGACTTCTAGGAATAAATGATGCCAAACTAAACCTGATTTTTTCTTTTTTTCTAATCAGGGAAAGAATTTATGCTCACTATAGGAAATTTAGAAATCACAAAAGATCGGAAACAGAGAAAAATATTTATTATGCATATCCATCCATTCATCCCTCTGAATATTTGACTACGTATTATGTGCCAAGTGTGATTCTAGGAACTAGGGAAAGCAGAAAACCAGCTATACAAAGTTCTTGTTCTTGTGTGATTCATTTTTCATGCTAGGAAATCAGGCAAGTAAGCAATTCCATAAATAAATGAATGAGATAATTTCTGCAAGTGACAAGTGCCAAGAAAATAAAGATTAGTGTGATAGTGACATGGTAGTTTGATTGTGGTCATGAAAGGCCTCTTTGATGACACATCACTTGTGAACTTGCCACCCAGTTATCTGTTCATATCCGGTGGCTTTCCTTCCTCTGTTTATTTCCTTTCCTATGAGCTTGCCCACCTACCACCCCCCCCCCCCCCTGCCTTAGGAAAAGGCTCTCTTCCGTAGCCCTAACTTCATTTCTCTCTATAACTAGGCCTCCCCATGCATTGTCATAACATTTGCAGTGAGAAAACTTGTTTCTCTAATTTTGAAAGAGATCAATAAAAACAAATTAAAATAGAGGATTAGAGGTGTCTTTTTGCCACATTATTTTCCCAAGAACAAAAGATATAGTGATCTCATCCTTATTTCTCCAGAGGTCTCTAAGCATAATACAAAGCCGTTTAGTGCAGCTTAACATGGTAATAACTCACTGCTTCTCTCTCATTCCTCCAGGGAACCGTGGGAAGGAGAAACAATGAGTAGATAAAAGGGTTGGGATAAGTGAGAACAGCCCACACTTCCATGGTTAAAAGATACTATAAGTTGCATCTGACTTCTGATTCTTTTTTAAGGTGAAGTTTTCCCAGAAGAATCAGTTCAGTTCAGTTTCTCAGCCATGTCTGACTATTTGCGACTGCATGGACTGCAGCACACTAGGCTTCCCTGTCCATCACCAACTCCTGCAGTTTGCTGAAACTCATGTCCATTGAGTCAGTGATGCCTTCCAATCATCTCATCCTCTGTTGTCCTCTTCTCCTCCTGCGTTTCAGGGTCTTTTCCATTGAGTCAGTTCTTTTCATCAGGTGGCCAAAGTACTGGAGTTTTGACTTCAGCATTAGTCCTTCCAATGAATATTCAGGACTGATTCAAGTCCAGTGCTATAAAGATCAATAGTGCATAGGAATCTGGAATGTTAGATCCATGAATCAAGGTAAATTAGAAGTGGTCAAACAGGAAATGGCAAGAGTGAACATCAACATTTTAGGAATCAGTGAACTAAAATGGACTTGAATGGGCAAATTTAATTCAGAGGACCATTATATCTACTACTGTGGGCAAGAATCCCTTAGAAGAAATGAAGTGGCCATCATAGTCAACAGAAGAGTCTGAAATGCAGTACTTGGATGCAATCTCAAAAACGTCAGAATGATCGCTTTTTGTTTCCAAGGCAAACCATTCAATATCACAGTAATTCAAGCCTGTGCCCCAACCAGTAACGCAGAAGAAACTGAAATTGAACAGTTCTATGAAGACCTACAAGACCTTCTAGAACTAACACCCAAAAAAGATGTCCTTTTCATCATAGGGGACTGAAATACAAAAGCAGGAAGTCAAGAGATACCTGGAGTAACAGGCAAGTTTGGCCGTGGAGTACAAAATGAAGCAGGGCAAAGGCAAGAATTTTTCAAGAGAATGTACTAGTCATAGCAACACCCTCTTCCAACAACACAAGAGAAGACTCTACACATGGACATCACCAGATGATCAATACCGAAATCAGATTGATTATATTCTTTGCAGTCAAAAATGGAGAAGCTCTAAACAGTCAGCAAAAACAAGACTGGGAGCTGACTGTGGCTCAGAGATTATGAACTCCTTATTGCCAAATTCAGACTTAAACTAAAGAAAGTGGGGAAAACCACTAGACCATTCAGGTATGACCTATATCAAATCCCTTAGGATTATACAGTGAAAGTGACAAATAGATTCAAGGGACTAGATCTGATAGAGAGCCTGAAGAACTGTGGACAGAGTTTCGTGACATTGTACAGGAGTCAGTGATCAAAACCATCCCCAAAAAGAGAAATGGAAAAAGGTAAAAGGGTTGTCTCAGAAGAATACAGGAGAGGATCAGCAATGTGAGGGTGTGTGTGTGTACTTCCCTAGGAAATGGGGAGTTGGAGAAAGTGGTGAAGAGGAAGAAATGAGCTAAGAGTGTGAAAACACCTCGGACAAGGGCTAAGGTTGCATTTAGGAGGGTGTTAGCACTTACAGAAAATCAAAATGCTGTACTTCAGATGCCAAGTGATTAGAAGAGGTGATTCCATCCAGTAAGAGAAGAAAAGGACTTCTTTAAGGAGTCCCCAGTATCATTGGAAATACATTAATTCCACCCTCCAAAGACTTGTGTGGGGCTACTTGAAATGTTTGTAAAGCCTCCAGTTGAGTACAGGAGACCTAGAGTAAGAAAATAAGTTAGGGAGTCCCCGGAGACAGAGAACTGGGAATGACTTTCCTGATGAGAGAAGCCATTTTTGCCTAAGCCATTTGTGATCTAAGCCTGGTCTCAATTCTTGCGCTTGAGGAGGTCTTGGTAATTAATGATCTTTGGCTTGGTTGTATCTGTTGGCTCAACACCCACCAAGAGACAAACCCAGTTTTTGGGTAACACTATGTCTGATACTGTGATTAGGAATGCACTCTTGGAGTCGTCACCACTGAGTTCATATCCTAGTTGGGAACCCTGTCTGAGCCCTCTGTAACATTAATATTTCAATATGTAACTTCTAGAGCAGCTGCGATGATGAAATAGGGTCATGCACATGCAGTTCTTAGCATAGAACCAGAACTTACATAGCAAGACCTTGCTAAATATGAACACAGACAATGATAATAATGTAGAATTTCTTAGCCTAAAAACAAACCCTAAAAATCTTCTAAGGATGGGGAGTTACCCCTCCTTGTGCATATGAACAAACTGAGTCTGATAGTAGAGTCATTGAAAGCATGAACTTAAAGGGCAAATCTGCCCATCTGTGAAGATGTCAGCTCTGCCATTTGCTGGGTGCTTGATGTAGTCACTTTGCTTCTAGAGCCATAGTTTCCTCGTCTGTAACTTGGAAACACTGAGAATTATCATTGTGAGAAGTAAATGTGATATAAGCAAAGTGGTAAGCCAAGTGCCTGGTACACAGACTTTGAAATGGCACATGAACTGGATAAGCATTTACAAGTTATGGTCGTTGTGATTGCCATCATTCTTGGTAGAAGGAAGTTACTGACCAAGCTAGGAGATCATTCTATTTAAATGGAATAATATCAAATAGACAAAAATAAACAGAGATGTTGAAGATACAAAAAACATAATTCATCAATTCAAGTTAATTGACATAATGACAAATTAAGAGCAAAGGATTTTAATATATAGAACTCTACACCTCGGGAACTCCTTGGCAGTCCAGTGGTTAGGACTCAGTGCTTTCTCTGTGAGGGTCTAGGATCAGTACCTGGTTAGGAAACTAAGATTCCAGAAGCCACACAGGGCAACCCCCTCCTCCCAGAAAAAACAACTCTACACCTAAACAGAGAAGACATATGTTTTGAAAACACACAAAACAATCACAAAAATAGAATATGTGTTAGGTCGTAAAAGAAGCCTAATTAAATTCTGAAGAATCCATATCACACCGGCCATGTTCCTCAACTATTTTACAATAAAATTAGAAATTAATAACTAAAGGACAGCTTTAAAAATCCCATGAATTTGACAACTAAATAATATATTACTGAGTAACACTTAGGTTAAAAAGGAAATCATAAAGAATCATGAAGTGAATAACAATGAAAGAGCATTTCTATATTGTCGAACAGAACTGAAACAATACTTAAACGAAAATCTGGATCTTTAAGTTCATTACTAGAAAACAAAAGTTAAAAACAAATGAACTGCGTATACAGATGGCAAAAAGCACATGAAAAGATGTTCAGCATCATTAGCCTTTAGGGAAATGCAAATTAAAACCATGAGAGACTACTACACACCTATGTGAATGGCTAATAAAAACAATAGTGATGACACTCAATACTGTTGAGGATGTGAAGAAATGAGATGGCTTTTACACCACTAGAAGGAATGTAAACTAGTTCAGACACTATGGAAAATAGTTTGTCAAATTATTTTAAAACTAAAAACTAATTTCCTATACAATTCAGCAATTCCTTAGGCATTTATCACAGAGAAATGAAAACTTCGGTTCACACAGAAACTTATATATGAATGCCCCAAGTAGATTTGTTCATCATGATCCCAGTGATATTGTGATTTGCAATCAGAAACATATATTTGGTTCCCACTTCTGGCACAGAGCTCCTAAAACCTTTGGAATTTCCTACGTGGTAAGAGCACTAGTGGTGACTTCTGCTATGTGAATGAGTTGACTTTTTGATGTACCTAGGGATAGGGGATGATTGCCATTGGGACAGTTGCTAGGAGAACCTTGGTTGGGACTTTCCAACCTTTGGGGACAGGGAAGGGGTTGGAAATAGAGATCAACTGTCAGTGCAGAATGATTTAATCAGTCATGACTATGGAATGAAGTCTCCATTAAAGTGTTTGTCCAGGTGCCTGGCACACAGAATTAAACCCGTGACAACACCCAAAGGAGAAGGTTTGGAGAGCTTCCTGGTTGGTGAACACGCACAGAGGTGCTGGCAGGGTGCTGTGCCTGTAGGGGGCCTGGAAGGGCCACATGCTTTCCCAGACCTTGTCTTGTGCATCCCTTCCATCTGGCTGCTCCTGAGTTATATCCTTTTGTAATAATCCAGTAATCTATAAGCAAAATGCTTCTCTGAGTTTTGTGAGCCTCTCTGGCAAATTAACCAAACTTGAGGAGTTGGGGGTCATAGGAACCACTGATTAGTAGCCAGTTGGTCAGAAATATAGGTAACAACCTGGACGTCCCACTGGAAACTGAAATGCATGTGTGTAGGGTGGGGGTTGGGAAGTATTCTTATAGGACTGAACCCTTAACCTGTGAAATCCAATGATATTTCACAGTAGATAGTGTCAGAATTGAGTTACGCTGTAGGACACTCAGCTGATGTCTGGACAGTTACTTGGTGCTGTGTGGGAAAGGCCCCACCTCCACACATTGGAATTGGAACCAAACCTGTTTAACCACAAATTGGAAACTACCCACATGTCCTTCATTTGGTGAAGAGTTAGACAAACTGTGGGACACCCTTACCATGAAACAGTACTCAGCCATAAAAAGGAGACATCTATGAATAAAAGCAATGAATTTGATGATTGTTAAGGGACTTATACTAAGTGGAAAAGAAATCCTAAAGTGTTACATACTATGTGATTTCATTTATATACCATTCTTATAGAGGTAGAGAACAAATGGGTGGTTGTCAAGGGTTTTAGATGGTGGGGAGGAGAGGGTGATGTGTCTGTAAAGAGTCAGCCTTATGAGGCCACAGTCCTGTATCTATACTGGTATTTACATGAAGCACACACATGATAATATTGCATAAAATTAAAAACAGTTTCTGGTAGTGATGAATTGGAAGCAAGCTTCATGTCCATCAGTGGGAAATAGATGGATGTTTTGGAGGATGTTCACCATGGGACACTATACAAGGTGGAAAGTAATGATTCAAAGTCCGACTTTTCTCCTCTCCAGGGACCAAGCCTGTGATGTATGAAGAAGGGCTGGCTGGTCATGTTAACCAAAACTTAAATGCATATTGATCTATGATAGCTGTGGTTATCATTCAGCAAATGCTCATTTCTTCATCCTCCACTTGCCCACTCTGGGAGGCTTAGCCCTGTAGATGGTGGACTTGCCTAGACACTTGCTTTGGCCAGTATGGTGGACATGTCCACTTCAGGACATGACCTGAGGGAGGGCTTCCCATCTTTTGCACAGGTCAGCTTGGCTCTGGTGCATCCAGTATGGAAAGAGCATGCCCTGAGTAACTTCTGCCCTTGCACATGGAGCAGACCCGAGCCCAGCCAAGGTCAGCAAGCAGATGCATGAGCTCAAGAATAAATGCCTGTTGTTATGAACCAGTGACTTCGGGGTCTGCTTGTTACACAGCAACGTCCCACTAGCATTTGATCACATGTAATTCCATTTTCATCTCACAAGAATCCTAGGAGATCTGTATCATTAGCTTCACTTTTGATATCACTAGTATATAATTGAGGCTTAGACAGAATAAAGAGATTCTTTCAAGGTCACACAGTTCATAAGTAAGTTTTGATTGTCAGGAGAGAGAAAGAGTGAAAGCATCAGGCATCGGAGGAGAAAGGATTATTTGCAGGTGAATGGGAGATGAAAAGTGGGAAGGGCTTTTGACTGATAACACTAAGAAAAAGCTCACATTGTATGGAGGCAGGTTTAGAAGGATAAGTTGAGTAAAAGTGGTGAGAGTGGGCATCTTTGTCTTATTCGTGATTTTAGAGGAAATGCTTTCCACTTTTTATCGTTGAGTATGATGTTAGCTGTAGGATTGTTGTATATGGCCTTTAGTATGTTGAGATGTGTTCCCTCTGTGCCTACTTCATGGGGAGAATTTATCAAAAAGGGGTGCTTAATTTTGTCAAATGCTTTTTTTGCATCTATTGAGATGATCATATAGTTGTTATTCTTCATTTCATTGATGAGGTGTATCACATTAGTTGATTTATTGATATTGAAAAATCCTTGCACCCCTGGAATGAATCCCACTTGATCACGGTGTATGTTTTTTTTTAATGTATTGTTGGATTCAAATTGCTAGGATTTTGTTGAGGATTTTTGCATCTGTGTTCATCGGTGATATTGGCCTGTAATTTTCTTTCTTTTTTTTTTTTGTGGTATCTTTACCTGGTTTTGATATCAGGGTGATGGTGGCCTCAGAATGAGTTTGGAAGTGTTCCTCCCTCTGCATTTTTTTCCAGTTTCAGAAGGATAGTGTTAATTGTTTTATAAGAAATGTTTGAAAAAATTCACCTGTGAAACCATCAGGTCCTGGACTTTAGTTTGTTGGGAGTTTTTAAATCAGTTTCAATTTTAGTGCTTGTGATTGGTCTGGTCATATTTTTATTTCTTCCTGGTTCTGTCTTGGGGTATTGTAGCTTCCCTAGATCTTGTCTATTTATACAAATGAACTTACTTAGAAAACAGAAACAGACACACAGATTTAGAGGATGAACTTACAGTTGCTGGGGAAAGGTTTGGGGAAGGGGTAGTTCGGGAATTTGGGATGGAGATGTATGCACTGCTATATTTAAAATGGATAACTATCAAGGACCTGCTGTATAGCCCTGGGAACTTTGCTCCGTGTTATGTAGCAGCCTGGATGAAAGCGCAGTTTGGGGGAAAACGGATACTTGTATATATAGACTGAGTCCCTTTGCTAAAGACAATATTGTTAATCGGCTATACTCCAATACAAAATAAAAAGTTTAAAAAGCAAAAAAAGGGTAAGTTGATGTTGAAAGTCCAATGGGTAGGATAGTGACCCCTTCAGGATTCTGATGAAGAGGATTATCATTTGATGGCATCTGTTAGAGCCTGAGTTAGGATTGTATCTCACAGTGTCATGACTAGGGGTCCTTTCTCTTAGCAGGGTCAGCTACGAAACACGTAAACATTTTACCCACCTCGCCTTTGCTGACAGGTGCTCATACTTCACGAGTGAATGAGACAGATGATCAGGGGGTGAAAGGGTCTTCTAGCTTCTGTTCTTCTGTGCTTGCTCTCCTATGGGGCTTCTCTTCTTGGTGTTCTGCCACCAGGTGACCAGAATAGACAACTTTTGCTTCATCATGTATCCTTTCTGCTCCTGTAGGTGAGTCTCAAATGAAACTTCGGCCGAGCATAAGCCACCTTTCACTGACAGTGGATTTGTTTGAAATGATTCCTTCAGTGTAATGATACTCTTGTATGTTTCCAAAATAGTAAATAAAGCTTTGGGCATCATAAGAAAGCTTGGTGGGCATTTCTGGGGCTGCTGACACAGCAGGGCTCTCCACGGTCCAGCAGACCTGAGTAGTGTCTGCGGATTAACGCGACTCCTTGGGAGATCAAGATCATCCCGGGAGACGGGCTGTCAGGATCCAATCAGGAGATACTACTTTTGTTTGTTTGACATATTCTAGAAATAATTTGATTTACATTACAGATGGCTTCTTACCAGTATCACAGTGATGGCAGGTTAGGTGCACGAAGGGCTCTTCCCTGATTCCAGGGCTCATAATGTTCACAGCCAGACTGTGTCTCCCAAGGAGAGGTGGTGTTCAGAAGGTGTAATATATACTTTACCAGGGCGCAGCACTGGGTGGCTTTGGACCATCAGATGTTTCAGGTTTTACTCTTTCTTCAGCTTTCCCCCTCCCCCCTTTTCCTTTTGTTTTAAAACGGACAAGGGGACTTGCCATGAATTAAGTGTAAATTGAAGCAAAGCCCCACCCCACCCTGAAACTCCTTCTTTCTCCAGGAACTGAAACCATGTAATTTAGCAATTGTTTCTCTCTTTCCAAACCAGTTTCCTCTGCCACAGAAGTAATGTTTAAGCATTCTGAAGCTTTTATTTCCAGGCTGCAATCTTGAGCCTGTGTCCGTTTAATTCTTCCTGACTTTTGAACACCTGAGTCATTGTGACAGGAGGTATGGCCGGCACCCTGCTCCTCACTCAGCAACCGTCCAGGTGGGCGCATGCCTTTGTATGGGGCCGAGAGTGAAGAGACAGGTCTGAGCCAGAGCTGGGAAGCAGAGCGTGGCCAGCTAGCACATAGGATTTGTGGGCATGGGTACCAAGGCAGAATGGAGCCTGGGGAAAGGAGGGCAGGGGATGGGGAATCATCAAGTTCAGGCATTCAGATCTTGCATCCAGACCAGTCAAGGTGGAATTTGAATTTCATCACATACTTACTTTAATAGTAGGGAGGATTGCCTAGTAAGAGTTCACCATGGTGATTCTCAAACTTTCCTGAGGCAGCCTAGGCTACCACAGTGAACTCACAAAGGCATGGCGTGAGGGTGTTTAGGATTTCAGTTTTAAATGATCATGGAAAACAGTGTCATCTGTCAGACATTGTACAGACTACTAAGTTGAGGTGATCCACAGTTTCAACATTAGATTGGGCTCCATTCCTTTCAGTGACATCATATCTTTGCAAAGCTGGGCTTACTGTTGTTACTGAGGTGAAAAGCAAGTATTTCAGGAAAATCAGCATGGGGCAGGCAACAATAGCAGCAATTTTTAATCTGAATCCACAGTTTGATAAGGTGTGCAGGGCTTGGCAAATGCAGGTATTCTATAAGTAAGTGATTGTGGTTATTTAAGAAGGGAATTAAAATATTTTTTCTTTTGATTTGTGTGTATTGTTTTCTCAAGCCGCTGTTAAGTGGTCGTGTGTGTGTTGGTCTCTCAGTTGTGTCTGACTCTTTGCGACCCCGTGAATTGTAGCCCGCCAGGCTCCTCTGTCCATGGGATTCTCCAGGCAAGAATACTGGAGTGGGTTGCCATGCTCTCCTCCAGGGGATCTACCCCACCCAGGGGTCGAACCCAGGTCTCCCACATTGCAGGCAGATACCTTACCATTTGAGGTACCCAGGAAGACTCACTAAGGGTTAGGCTATAAATACTTATTAAATTGCTTGGACCAACTAGTGAATGAAACTACTAGATAGTCCTTTGGCTAGGAACTTGGCGAAAAAATGACTGTAATACCAAGGTCACCATGAAAGTTTGGAAACCTCTTGTTAACTATGTATAAGGAATTGGCTAGAAAACTCAAAAGATGAAAGAGAACATGAAAGTATTATACCAATATAGCAGCTGTGGAAACAGGTACCACTGGGGCTGGAGAGAACAAGAGAACAGACTGGAATCAGAAGCATTTAAAAAGTTGGAAGAGGGAGCACTTGTTGGCTGGTGCTCGTGTCTCTGAGGTTCTGCAGTGAATCCTGCTCCTTAAGTGTTAGAGAAACTGCAAACTAGATCCAACTGCTGGAGCAGAATGAACTTCCCTGGGGTAAAGAAGTGATGTTGGAGTGATGCCCATGGAAACAGCAAACACTCTCTTCCTCTTCGAGCAGGGATCCCCAACCCCTGGGCCATAGACTGATACTGGTCTGTGGCCTGTTAGGAACTGGGCCACACAGCAGGAGGTGAGCTGTGGGCAAGTGAAGCTTCATCTGTATTTACAGCTGCTTCCCGATTGCTCTTATTACCACCTCACCACTGCCTCCTGTCAGATCAGCCTCAGCATAACAACTGTAATGCACTTGAATCATCCTGAAACAATCCACTCCCCTGTCCATGGGAAGATTGTCTTCCACAAAACCCGTCCCTACTGCCCTGGTGGTTCAGATGGTAAAGAATGTGCCTGCAATGCAGTAGACCCAGGTTCGATCCCTGGGTCAGGAAGAGCCCCTGGAGAAGGGCATGGCAACCCACTCCAGTATTCTTGCCTGGAGAATTCCATGGACAGGAATTCCATGGCAGGCACAGTCCGTGGGGTTGCAAAGAGTTGGACACGAGTGAGCGACTAGCAGAATGCCAGGAAGGTTGGGGACCCCTGTCTATTGCCCCTCGGAGACTAGCAAAGGACCATGTAATGAAGCAGAGCTGTGCTTTATGGACTTCCAGCCCCAGCATCACAAAACAGGGTATAGAAAGGATGTTGGAACCAAGAGACCATGGCTTAGTGACTTTCCTAGGGCCCTTGGGTTGTAGCTACTATGTTCACCCTGGGCCTGAAGTCCATGGCCTCCAGCCTGTCGGTTGCCTCTTGAACCTGTGCTGTGTCTGACTCCTGGTTCCCCATCCACACCCTGAGCAGCTAAACTGTAGAGCCCATGGGATAGGGCTGCTGGACCAGCCCTGATTTTAGCCTTCGTTACATTGCAACCAAATTCACTTGTTTGATTTTTCCCTAGAATCTCTAGAGCACTTACTGCCATCTGACATTCTCACGTTCTGATTATCTCATATATTATTTAATCCCCCACTCCCCACGAGAATGGAAGCCCCATCAGGGCAGAGAGGATTTTTGTCTGTTTGAGTCACTCCTACATTTGGTATAGTGCCTGACACACGGTAGGAGCTCAAAAGCATTTAAGAGGATGAGTTTGTCGCTTGACTTTTGGCAGTGAATCCTGTATCTCTGTTACAACTCCCTGAGTTGCTGTTCTCAGTTACTTCTTAGGTGGGAGGGCCCTTTATAGCACGCAGCACTCAGACCAGCCTGACAATCACTGCAGGGAGTGTGGGTCTGCCGTGGGAGGCGGGGATTGCTGCTCCCAGTGTCTGTCCAGTCATGCGTCAGCATCTTGATGGCCATTTGCTCCTTTCTTCTTGTGTCTTGGACTTTATTTTTTAATATGTATTTATTTTTACTCATTTACTTGGCTGTACCGGGTTGTGGTTGTGGTGCTCAAGATCTTCCATCTTCCTTGCAACACGTGGGATTTTTAGCTCCTGCATGCAAACTCTCAGTTGTAGCATGTGGGAGCTAGTTCCCTGACCAGGGATCAAACCCTGGCCCCCTGCATTGGGAGTGTGGAGCCTTAGCCCCTGAATCACAGGGTAGTCCCACTTGTGTCTTGGACTTCACATGTGCTGACTCCTTTGCCCGTGGCTTACCCTTCCCTCTCCCTATGTTCAACCTCTGTTTCCCCACAGCTTGTACCTTTACCTGGTTAGATATCTATCCTTTGCCCGAGGCCGCCTCCTTCAGGACACCCTCGTTGACCTCTTGACTCCACATTACACTGTTGCTGATTTACTCTCAGATATTTACCAGTGGAATCTTATGCATGAGTTAGGGTGAGGTTCTAACCCAGTGCTGCCAGCCTTCACACCAAGACCGTGCTGGTCAGGGAAGGACCCCTGGGGTTCAGGTCGATAAGTGCTTTTCATGCTGGTGCCTGGGTGCTTCTGACATCATGTCTTGATCCACAGCCTTCATTTTGCTAATCAGCACACCAAGTACCAGAAATTGATTGTTCTGGTGGAAATCAGGGACCTGTAGACTAGTGTAAGCACTATAAATGGACTCTAATTGGTGAAACTATTCAAAATACACAGGTTGGCCAAAAGACCATGAAAGTGCTTTCCAAATGTACATGGTGCAGGAGAGCCCAGTAAGGCCTCTAGCTCTTAGCCTTAGGGATGGTGTCTAAACCTTGATTCCTAAACAGTCCTGTGTTACCTATTGGATGAGGAGAATCCCTGGTTACCTGATGAATCAGTAATGGTTCTTGATTCTGCCCTTAGGACAGAAGTGGATAAAGTATAGCCCACAGTCTTGGCTTTCTTGCCTTTATTTATTTATTTTTTTTTTAATGGAGAAACATTTTATTTTAAAACATAGCAGTGTGTACATGTCAATCCCAGACTCCCAGCCTGTCCCTCTTTTTTAAATAAGCTCTCATTGGAACACAGCCATGCCAGTTGTCTACACATTGTCTGTGTCTGCCTTTGCATTATGACAGCAGAGACAGATAGTCACAACAGAGGCGGTCTGACCCACAAAGCTTGAAGGATTTAGTATCTAGCCCTTTACAAGAAAAGCTTGCCAGCTCCTACCTGAGAATACTGTCTTAACTGCCTTAAACGAACCTCCATACAAGACAGGAACCTGATCACCTAAAAAGACAAGGACAGGTTGCTAGGGCCTCATTGGACTTTATGGGATGGATTGTATGAGCTGTTTTGTGTCTGCTTGCTAATATACGTTTGTGTAATAAATGCTTATCTGTGTAGTAGAATTTGACCTGAGACTTGTTTTTGTTTACAACCTAATAATGCCATTATGGAGGCGTTGTTAACCTTTAGTCACCTCAGATTTCTTTGGTGGCTTCTAGTTTCTGTGAACGGAGAAGGCAATGGCACCCCACTCCAGTACTCTTGCCTAGAAAATCCCATGGATGGAGGAGCCTGGTAGGCTGCAGTCCATGGGGTCACTAAGAGTCGGACACGACTGAGCGACTTCACTTTCATTTTTCACTTTCATGCATTGGAGAAGGAAATGGCAACCCACTCCAGTGTTCTTGCCTAGAGAATCCCTGGGACGGGGGGAGCCTGGTGGACTGCCGTCTATGGGGTCGCACAGAGTCAGACACGACTGAAGTGACTTAGCAGCAGCAACAGCAGTTTCTGTGAAAAAGAATGTAAGGCTGTGCTTGAGTCATGACTAAATTGGCTCAGGTGAGTTTCCAGTGCAAGGCTGTGTCCTTCTGACACTTGTTGCCTGGAAGCCCACCACCTTCCCTGCAAAAGTTCCATCAGGAGTCATCATTCCACCCTTCACAGCTGTCGTGTCTGCATCCCCCTCTAGAGCATGGATTTCATGAAGGTCAGAAATCGTCTGTCTCATTCCCTGGCATCCCTAAATGCTTGTCCCATCTCAGTGGTCCAAGGCATGTTTATAGAAAGGGAAGTATAGATAGCCGTGTCAATATGCGTTAATGGGAGCTTGCTAACTCAAAACTGTCATTTAAAAAGCATGAACCCAGCCTCCAGCTGGACCGAGAACATGGTCGGGGGTCCACTGTCATCTTCAGGACCCTGTTCCGCCTCAGTGGTCCCCTTGCCTCGCCTCCCTTCTGGAGGTGGGAACTGTGTTTAAGGGAACACAGCTGTGTCACATACCATCCAGGAGCTTGATGAACACTGTCTCCTTAATTCACCCCATGGCCCTAAAAGGCAGGGAGTACCGTCCTTGATTTGCACATGAGAAAAATGACACAGATGGGACAGGTCACTTGCTTTAGGTCCAGGTGATGACAGAGCCAGTGTTCCTTTTTGCCACATCACGATGCCTCCCTGCTCCGGAGCATTTTTTCAGTAGTGGGTGAGCCAACGAACATGTGAATGACGTGCATCCTCTATGAGATCTCTGCAAGAGGATGACAACTGAGTCAGCTCTCACAAGGTAACATGTTCTAGCTTTGGGTGACTTTAGTGGCCGGGGTAGGTGGGACCCAGTGACCCTGGATGGTGAGGATACCAATATCCCAAAATGAAACCTCTGGATTCCTGTCCTTGCCTACCTTCATAAGGATGTCTGTGATAATAGTCAACAAATTCTCATCTTCTACCAAACATCTGCAATAAATGAGAGGTGGTGGCAGAAAGGAAGCATGAGAGCAGGTTTGGATAATGCTGAAAGAAGATGGATTTTAATTTTGTTCCTTTTACCTTTTTCCCCTTCGTGTATCATTTCCATACAGAAATTGCAAATTAATGGTCACATCGAACTATCTGTCAATGTATTACTGCTCTTGCAGTATCAAATTATGTTGGCAATAATGTTTCCAGCTGCCTAGGACTCCATTGCAATTTAATTTGAAAAGAACTCAAATTGCATCTCCAAATGGATAAAAAATTAATTTTACATACAAGCTATCCACCTCCACATTTTCAGCCCCATGCCCCCAAATTATCTCAATTTAGGTTCAACTTTGAACAGTACATATGTTACAGCCAACTCCACATTCTAAGATGACTACATAGAAAATTCATGAATCGGAAATCTGCTTTGCTACTCCTTTTTTTTTTAAATAAGATGTTGCCTTGATTAAGGTCATTAGGAGATTCTTCAGCGATTACCTTTGACAGAAGGGATGAAGTCTGGGTCCCTATAAAACAGAAGGCTGGAATTCTAGCTTAACCATATGATAACCTTAATAACTGGAGTGTAGAGAGAGTTCTGATTCACCCCTTCACTTGCTGCATTTCCCCTGCAGGATGTTAGAGCCTGGATTCTGGTTATGTCTTCAGTCATCTCATGATTTTTATATTTATTCATCCTTGTTTATTAATCAGTTATAAGTTCCAGTTATAGAAATGAGATCTACGTGCTCACAGGTGAGCAGGGAGTGGGTGAGCGTGAACCAAACATGCAGACAATTAACCTGCAGTTTGATAAGCACTGTGGGAGGAATAATAAAGAAAAGAGGTGACAATTCATCCTGCCTGGGCAAGAAAGCTACAAAGAAAGAGTGGCTTTGGAGTCAGGCCTTGAATATACTGAATAGGGATTTTCCAGTGGCAACCCAAGCAGAGCATGGAGGTATAAAAGGATCGAGGATGCGACCTTCTGCTTGAGGAACGTAGGGTTCAAAGAATGAACAGTGGAAAATTAGGGAGGGAATTTGGAGGTGGGAGGGTATAAGTTGCAGGGTGCACTCTGAGTTTTGGATTGAAAATGGTACTTTAGGAGGAAATGGTACTTTAGTAAGATCTCATGGCAAGGGGGCACATGATTGAGGTGAAGAGGTCCACCTTGCCTTCCAGAGGTAGCTGCAGAATAAAGAAGCTTCTGAAGACGTGAGTGAGACACACACACACACACACACACACACACACACACACACATGTCCCTAACATGTAATAACACAAAAGGGTCTGAGACAAGATACACACAGAGGCCTGTGGTCTCTTTCCTTCTCCTTTCACCTGACTCCATCCTTCCTCACAAAGGTCTGTTCCTCCAAACAGCCATCCTTTGTTCACCCTTTGGATCTAGGGGTACACAGATGGAATATGGTCTGACCTTGGATGGCTAAACCAAGGAAAGAGGTTCAGACAAGCCCTGAAAGTGAGTTTGGGGCCATTGGGACAGGGAATTCTGATGTGTTGGGCATCCAGAGCCTGGTCCAGATGGGCCAGTAGGTCCACAGGGACCAGGCAGGCACTTTGGTCCATTGACTCCTGCTCCAGGAGAAGGGCATGGTCTTCAGAGGGCTGGAGTGTGCTCCCCAATACATAGGGCTTAGGATGAGCCCCCCGCTGCCAAGTCTAAAGGCATAGAGACAGCGAACTCAGAGGTCACGCCACTGTGATTTTCCATCAGAGGCAGACTTCCCAGCTTCCCAGATAAGACATACTCTGTTCCCACTGTTTGCCATCTCAATGGCCTGTAGGCTCTTTCTCAAGAAGGTCATATGAACAGAGCCTTATCTGGAGGCAGAAACCATGGGCTCTAGGCTTGGACATATTTACACGAGGGATATAAATTCAACAAACCAATCTCCACTGCACACACAAGGCTTTCTCAGCAATTTCCAACTTGTTTGTACCAACTGGAATGTAAACCTGAGACTCTCCCTGCTGTAGGCAATTACCAGCGCAGAAGCAGGGTTTGGCATCTGAGGTCTGGGAGGGTCAGAGTGAAAGTGTGAATGCTCCCATCATGCATTTTGAAAACTACTTTCCGTCGTGTAGGATTTCAGGACTCTCTCTTGTTTGAATGAAAATATAGATACATCCACCTTAAAGACTTGGTGATGTGCTTGCAGGGGACAGAACAGAGAATTGTGGAGTCAGGGGGTCCAAGCCCAGTTCTCAAAAACAGATCACCATCTGTTCATCTCAGTTTAACCAACACAGACTGGGCCCCTTGACAGGCCTGGTGCCGTGTGCTGGGTTGCTGGACAAACAGCATATGGTCCCTTGAAGCCTGGGAGAAGTGATGGATACAAGATGAAGATCAAGTGATGGATACAAGTTCCTGGAAAGCATGGCAACCAGAGTGGGCTGGACAGTTGGGTAAAGTGCCGTGGGGGTCCAAAGCTGGGGACTTACTTAGCTGTGTGGTCCTGGCTAAGTCATGTCCCTTCGCTGATCTCAGTTCCCTATGCCGAACACTTGTTTTCAGCATGCAGCTGCCCAGTCCATAGTTACTGTATAGCCAGTTTTGCCTTTTCTTGAATGGGAGTGCTCAAGCTTACAGAGCACTTTCACCCACACATATCTCACCCACAGGGCCGCCAAAGTTCTTGTCTTTTCACTTGAACTGAGTTTTGCTCCAATCTCTGATTCCGTAGCCTGAGAAAGTCCCACATTATCTTTTAAGGTGTCAGTGACACACCTGGACAGTCTTTTCCAAGTCCTCTCTGCCTCTGGTCTCTTTGTTCCCACGTGGCATCTTATTTGGCTCAAGTGAGGCATTCAGATCTAAGAAGCCACAAGAAATCCAATCATAGCCAACCGTTTGTGGTACCTTGAGGACCCTGTTGAAGACGGGGAGTCCCATGAGGACAGTCCCTTTGGGCTCCACCCAGTATTCCACCATCATGTTCACTCTCTTCCTCCCCCATTCAGTCCCAGCACCAGTGAGCTCATTTTCCTCTTCCTCTAAAGGCTAAGCACAACTGATCCCAAGGCCCTGGGAGTGAAACTTCTACTCCAAACAAGCTTCTAGAGACATTTCCCCAAGAAAGGCCATTCTCTCTAAGAGGAATGCCCACTGTTAGAGGCAATTTTCTTTCTCTTTACAGTTCATTTTGTACTCATTAATAGCCCTCTGTGATTAGTACAACCCTTTCCACTTTATAGACAAAGAAATGGAGGCTCAGAGATGAAGTGCCCTTGCCAAGGTCACACAGCTAGTGAGCGCCAGAGTCTGGCTTCAAGCCGTGCTCTGCTGTTCCCGGTGGCCTGTCATGACAGTCAGTCGCATCTGCTTCAGAGGGAGCAAGTCACTTCTGTGCCCTGACCTTCCCACTCCGGGAGGGAGTCTCTTTGCTCTGTGGCAGGCTTGCAACGTCTCTGGCCTTATTTGAAAAGGTGCCCTCGTCTGCTGCTTCCTTGAAGAGCAGCAGAGCGGTGTTCCTGTGCACACCTTCCTAGGTGGGCTCGGGGAGAGGACTCTAGTGGCTGAAGGCGAGGAGTGGGAAGACAGGTCGGTACTCAGCTTAGCCCCAATGTGATTAACTGCCCATGTTACCCTCCCCAGCAGGCCTTAGGCTCCTATGGATCAAGCCACTTCTGCCTTACAGCTCTCAGCTTTCTCACTCCATTCTCCGCAGATTCCTGATGACCGTGACAGGCCTCATGTCTATGTCCTCTCCTTGGTCTCCTTCCTGATATCACAGTACAGAGAAAACACAGAGATCCTGGACCCAGAGCCTTCAGATCTCAGCCGTGCCGCGCTCTCTGTGGCTTTGGGCCCATCCTTTCATCTCACAAAACTTTGGTTTCCTCTAGGACAAGGCTAGCGATACTTTCTTCACAGGGTGTGGTAGTATTTACAAACTAAAGCATCCTTTCAACTGATACGCTGGGCACAGGCTGAAGGGATGAGCAGGGAGAACCCTTGCTCTCTAAGAGCTTACATTCTAGCCTGCAGGACAGTTTTTAGAAAGCTGTCACACTGAACTTACCTCTTGTCAGTCTGTATAAGTTCTTGGACCTCTCTGGCTTCAGTTTATTCATCCATAAAGTGTAATTGGCAGTCAGTTTCTTCCTTACAGGATCACAAGGTGATGGGGGTGATAGAACCCAAAACTGAGGCTGCTGGCCATCAAGGTTGTTTTGTTTTTATTGTTTCATTGGTGCTTGAAGGGAATATTGAGTGAGAGAGTGAAAGTCTCTTAGTCGTGTCTGACTCTTTGCGACCCCATGGACTATACAGACCATGGAATTCTCCAGGCCAGAATACTGGAGTGGGTAGCTGTTCCTTCTCCAGGGGATCTTCCCAACCCAGGGATCACACCCAGGTCTCCCACATTGCAGGCAGATTCTTTACCAGCTGAGCCACAAGGGAAGTCCAAGAATACTGGAGTGGGTAGCCTATCCTTTCTCCAAGTGCATCTTCCTGACCCAGGAATTGAACCGGGGTCTCCTGTATTGCAGGTGGATTCTTTACCAACTGAGCTATCAGGGAAGTGAAGGTAATATTGGAGATTCCCAAATGAGTATTTAACAGGGACTGTGGTACATCTTAAGATGTTTGACAAAATAGGGTTAGAGCCTTGGATTTTACGAGTCTTAAATGTTCCTGATCTCACTCTAACAAGGTGAGCCAAGAGGGCACGAGGGCAGTTATCTAGCTGGACAAAGCTCGGAGTCAAGTTTGAAGGCACGCCCAGAGGAGGGTCCATGAGGTTCCGAGCAGGGTGGGCGGCCTCCCTGCCACCAGTGTTCTGGCATCTGGACTAAGAGAAAGGCTCCCGCCAGGCAGTGCTGGGGGATGCTCAGGACTTCCCAGGCAAGGAGTTTCTCACTGTTAACTCTGTTTATATGTTTGTCCTCATGTGAAGCGAGCAGCAGTAGCAGCCACACCAGGTCAGAACTCCCCAGCTCTGGGGACCTCCCTTCTCACTGTTCGATCCATGTGGGCTCCACATAGCGGCTTTTGTTCAGTGACACCTCTTTGCTTTGGGGATATGGGTTTTCCTTTACATAACATGAGTTATCGGGCTGTAAGAGTGACCGTGAACTCAGTAGTTGAGCAGGGCCAGGCTGCCCCAGTTTCCCCAGTAGTGCATCACAGGTCTGGGCTGGATACTGGGCTCCCTCACGTCTATTTCTAAGCTTCCTTCTCCAAAGAGAACCACTTCAAAGTGTAGGACATCTGCCCTGCACGGACAGATCAGAGGACTCAGCACCATCAGTATCACCTTCCTTTTTTCTTTTTGGCCATGCCACGTGGCATGCCCTGTCTTAGCTCTCCCACCAGGGATCAAACCCGTGCTCCTTTCAACGGAAGAGCCGAGTCCTGACCACTGGACCACCAGGGAATTCCCCCCGCTCTCTTTATCACCACATTGGCAAGGAAGCAGCCTTACCCCTACATGCTCTGAGAAGACCAGAGAGATGAAAGAATCCATCATTTTGCATAAGGATGCTACACAGTACTGCCACATATAAGGTGGTTGGGTGGATACAGCATGTGAGGACTTGTTATTATTTTTAGTACTTTTCCTTTTACTGCAGAAGAAAAACTGCCAAATATTGAGTGCTTAAATCCCAGGTGTAATTCTAAGAGCTTTTGCAAACAACACCTCATTTAATGCCCCCCCCACAGCCCCTGCATAAAGTTAACTACTATCATTATCTCTATTTAACAAATGAAATAGAAAATGGACCCAAAGAGATTATATAAACTGGTAAAGCCCTATAGGTAGCGTGGGGGGAAATACACTGATTGAATCTCTAGCCTGTGCTTAACTACTCCCAGCGAAGAAAACCTGACAGAAGAACTTATGGGATATGCCGATCATAAAGGAGGTTGTGTTTCTATTGTAATAAATGCCTAAACCTTAGAGAATGAGCTTTACATATGGAGATTTAAAAAAAATAGTTTTGTTTGTTATAATCTATTTTGTACAAAAACATCTACTTAATTTGTATAAAGTATAAATAGAATATTCATAATAAAATAAAGATGGCCACTGTTATATATGAGGGTCTAGGACCAAGATAAGTTGGGGGTGGGTGGGATGGAAGACAGCACTGGGGTGAGAAGGCGTAATAATACCTGTTTTTAATTTTTATTCCTTTTAAAATTGTATGTTATTTTTCATATTATTTTCTGTTATGATTTATTATAGGGTATTGAATGTAGTTCCCTGTGCTCTTCAGCAGAACCTTTTTGTTTCTCTATATAAGAGTTTGCATCTGCCAATCCCATCTCCCAATTCTTCCATCTTGTCCCCCTCCTCCTTAGCAACCACAAGCCTGTTCTTTATGCATGGAAGTGTGTTTCTGTTTTGTAGATAAATTCATTTGTGCCATATTTTAGATTCCACATGTAAGTGATACCATATGGTATTTATCTTTCTCTTTCTGACTTCCTTTGCTTAGTATGATAATCTCTGTGTCCATCCATTTAGCTGCAAATGATGTTATTTCAGTCTTTTTTATGGCTAAGTAGTATTCCATTGTACCACATCTTTATCCATTCCTTTGCTGATGGGCATTTAGGTTCCTCCCATGTCTTGACTATTGTGAATAGTGCTGCTGTGAACATGGGAGTGCAAGTATCTTTTCGATTTATCATTTTGTCCAAATATGTGCCTAGGAGTTGGACCGTTGCATCAGATCTGTTTTGAGAATGATATTCCTGGAGAGGCCTGTTTGGTTGAGAACGGAGAGGAGAGAAGGAAGGGCTGACAGCTGTTACGGGAGGCTCCAAAGGGATCAGTTGTGTTTTCAGGGAAAGGAAAGGAGATCCCGCTGGTCACAGTGACAGCCTGGGTGCTGCGTGCTGAGGATGCTGCTCCGTTTGCGTTCTCTGCCTCTAGTGCCATGAACTGAGAAGAGGTGGCTGGTTTCTCAAGGGGAGAGGTGTGGCCAGATGAAATGTACAGAGAGAGGTCAGACTGCAGCTTCCTTCTCAACTAGTATTTCCCCAAAGCATTGTGTGTGCTGTCGGTGGTGCCCACGATGGTCTTCAGTGGTACCCTGATGAACCTCAACAATTTTAACAACGTTGCATTTTTTTCAGATGGTTAATATTCATTTATGACAAGTGATTCAGGCTTTCCCTTTAATTAGGTTTTCTTTTAGATGCTTGTGTTTAAATAATAGGGTTGTCTTACAGAAAAATATTAATTACATTATACTCTAAGTGGTGACATCAGGAAGGCAGTGGCTGAATTGGTGAGAGCTGTGTTCCCCTGTGTCAGCGGAGCCCCCACCCTGCCTTCCCAGCGGCCTGCTCAGAGCCCCGTGTCTTGCTTGTGTCTTGCAGACCCGGTGCACGGCCCCCAGAACGTGGAGATCGTGGACATCCGCGCCCGGCAGCTGACACTGCAGTGGGAGCCCTTCGGCTACGCGGTCACCCGCTGCCACAGCTACAACCTCACGGTGCAGTACCAGTACGTGTTCAACCAGCAGCAGTACGAGGCCGAGGAGCTCATCCAGACCTCGTCCCACTACACCCTGCGGGGCCTGCGTCCCTTCATGGCCATCCGGCTGCGGCTGCTGCTGTCCAACCCCGAAGGCCGCATGGAGAGCGAGGAGCTGGTGGTGCAGACGGAGGAGGACGGTGAGTCGGGGAGTGGGCATGCTCCCGCAGGAGCTGGGCGGGCTGGGCCAGCTCAGGCGGCCACGCCTAGCGGTTGCAAGGGTTTATTTTTTTTCCAGCATCTTTCATCTCTCTGTCAGTATATCAGCATCTTCTCTAAGCTCTTCAGTAACACACCATGCAGGCTGTACAGTGCACAACTCCAGGGGGCGCTGTCCCCCTAGGCAGTGACACCTCTGCCACAGACGCATGCTCATCCACATCCCGGCTCTCACTTTATACCACCTGCTATGCCAACACTTAACCACACTGATGCCTCTCAAAAGAGAAGATGTGTATCGATCGTACTGTTGAAACGTGTTGAGTTTGGAGTCAGCTCTGGAATCTCTTAAAAATTAGGAGCAGAAAATACACATAAAGAGCTTGGTACACACACATTGAATGCACCCAGAGCCACATTTTCACCTGGGTGTCCTACAGGCATCTCAAAAAGGTATCCAAAATTGAACTCATATCTGCCCCTATACTGACTTCTCTCCCTGTGTTCAGGTATACTTCCTAGAACACAGGGAGACCTGAGTGATGGGTCCCTGGTGGGATCAAGACCTATATCCTCAGCTGCAAAGTTCCACAAGCATATAGAGGAAAGCATTCCAGCCTCTTCTAACCTTGTCCCTCAATCCCTCCATCTTATCCTAGAGCTGGAGTTTATCAAATCTGCCTTTGTAACAAGCCCTCCCCAATCCTTTTAAAAATCATCCCCGCAGCCACTCTCTTTGCAGTCCCTCTAGACTGTGCTTCTTGGTAGCACAGTGGTGGGGACTCAGCCTCTGTCACCTTGTTCCTCCGTCTTGCTGTCTTGTAAAAAACCTCGGTCTCCTGTGGGTACAGCTCTCCAGATCTGAGTGCCCTGCTTCCTGGGAACCTATTCCCGTCCAGCCTCCAACAGAGGGTCAGACGTCTCATCTTGGCTTCATTGTGCGGCCCTGGATTTGGCTTCTGATGAAGCTGCCAGAACTTTCTCCAGATTTGGCTCCATTGTATCAAAGGTAAATAGCCCCCTCTCCAGCACATAGACTAATACACTGTCTGAGAAGTCAGGCTCTGGAGCCAAATATGCCTGGAGAAAGTTGTTTAACCTCTCAGTGCCTTGCTTCCTTTATCTGTAAAAATGGAGATAAATTGGGAATTTTCTGGTTGTCCAGTGGTTAGGACTCTGTGCTTCCACTGTTGGGGGCCCAGATTTGATCCCTAGTCAGGGAACTAAGACTCCACAAGCCATGTGGTTATTTAAAAAAAGAGAGAGATATAATCATAGTACCTAACTTATAGGTTCTTGTGCTCATAGAAAAGATGGCATGTATAGAAACTAGAATCATGTCCATCAGACTGTAAGTTTTCATTAAATGAAGCTACTACATTTGCACTAAGTCCAAAAAACAAAAATCTTGACAAAGAATCCTCTAGCACAATCAACCCAGAAACCACCCATCCATCTCTTCAGAGCAGTAGATGTCCACTGTCATAGCTATAGAAAACATGGCATCGATATCCAAGGAGTGGCAATGTGGCAGAATTTCACATTAATTTAAAAATAGTCAAACAAACAATCCACATTCATATTTCCAATAACATTAAACCTGATTTTATATAATAAGGAGATGCAGAGTTGGGGCAAGTAGGGTGGTTTGATGGTTTAGTTGCTAAGTTCTGTCTGACTCTTGTGACTCCATGGACTCCAGCCCACCAAGCTCCTCTGTGCATGAGATTTCCCAGGCAGGAATACTGGAGTGGGTAGCCATTTCCTTCTCCAGGGGATCTTCCCAACCCAGATATCAAACACGGGTCTCCTGCATTGCAGGCGGTCTCTTTACTGACTGAGCCACCGGGGAAGCCCAGGGTGGTTTAGTGACAAGAGTTCATGGGGGGGACCTGGTTGTCAGACAAGGGGGAGCCAGTGTTGGGAACCAGCATGAAAATTCAGAACACTGAAGATGAACAGGAGGGTTTAGCCCAGGAACCGCTCAGGACATTTCTTGCCAAGATGCTCTGCCTGCCTTGGGCCGCTTTTTGAGGATTACCTACATGTGCAACTGCACATCCCAAGTCCCATCTTTAAGTCATGCCCCAACCTCTCCGTTTCTCCTTCTCATCACCAAGAAAAAAAAAAAAAAAGAAAAACCAATCACAAGGTCTTTATCAAAACAAATTGAGAACAGCAGTGCTTTGAAATTAAATTTTAATCAAACACCATTAACGGCAGCACCTCCATCCCTGCTCTCTCGAGCTGTGTGGGCATCATCACAGTAAAAGCACCAACGTTCAGGATACCATGCCTCTGGCTTGCAGCTCTCCTGAGGCCCTACCTCGGGGACCATGGAGATTACAGGAAGGTCTCAGAAGAGCACAGGCTCCTGTGCACACCGGGGTTAGCTTCCATTTCTCCTGAAGAAGGGAGAGGCACCATCTCTGTTTGCTGGGGGCCCATTGACCTCGAGGTCTAGCTGCAGATGGAGCTCAGCTCTAGTCCATTAACTGAAACCCCCTTCAGGGAACCAAGGAAGCATCTTGCGGGTTGAGCTGGCTGGAGTCACACTGCTTTCATCTGTGCTGCAAAATTGTCTTCTGGGAAATGTGTGGAATTTGTAATTCCATCACCCCAGTGCTTCTGTGAGCATGTGAAGTAACCCACCGCTGGTGAGAACAGCTTGTGGCCACTGAGCCCCAGTGTTTCATCTGCGAAGGGGCTGTTAATAGGAGGCTAAATAGGTTCTTTATTTTTTCCCCTTCTCTTCACAAATGTCTCAGACAAAAACCACAGCTCAGCTTGCTGGGTGGTTACTTCTCTGCTTTCAGCCAAACCACAGCCAAGACTGTGAAATGGAATCTCTGAGATTCTGAAAAAGGAAAACAAAATAGATGATGGTCTCATTTTGGCTACCCCTTATTGAGACTTACAGTGGGCTAGACACACATGTTATATACTATGATTCATACTTGATTTTACTTTGAAATGTTTCAAAACCATGGAAAAATTGGAAGAAGATTATATAAACAAGATCTGTAAACCCTTCACAAGACCTAACACTAGTGAACACCTTGCTATCCAATTTTTCATATGCATATGTGATACCTATGTATGATATAGGGCTTCCCTGACAGCTCACTTGGTAAAGAACCTGCCTGCAATACAGGACACCCTGGTTCAATTCCTGGGTCGGGAAGATCCGCTGGAGAAGGGATAGGCTCCCCACTCCAGTATTCTTGGGCTTCCCTCGTGGCTCAGCTGATGAAGAATTCGCCTGCAATGCGGGAGACCTGGGTTCGATCCTTGGGTTGGGAAGATCCCCTGGAGAAGGGAAAGGCTACCCACTCCAGTACTCTGGCCTGGAGAATTCCATGGACTGTATAGTCCATGGGGTCACAAAGAGTCGGACACGACTGAGTGACTTTCACTTTCACTTTCACGTGTGTGATATATTTGATAGGGAAATAACATATATAAACATACATGTAATATTTTTAACTATTTGAAAATAAGTGGCGGAAGTCATGATACCTCACCCCAAGATTCTTTAGCGTGCTGCAGCTGCTAAGTCGCTTCAGTCGTGTCCGACTCTGTGCAACCCCATAATGCATGACAGTTAATGATAAGGACTTGCTCCTCCATACCCACAATACCATAGAACATCTAAGAAATTTTGCAGTAATTCTAAAATAATCAAATAGACAATCTGCATTCGTATTTCCAGTAACATTAAACCTGATTTTATGTGACAAACCAGAGTATGAGACATGTTTGGCAAAAATGCTATATGAGTTAGTGATACAGCTTTCTCTCTGTAGAATGTCAAAAGGTACATAATGTCAGGGACCCCCTCTACTGGTGATGCTGAGTTGGTCCCTTAGATAAGATGGGGACCACCCAGTATCTTCACAATAAATGTGGCACCTTTTCTCTTTGTAAATTAGCTCACCTGTGCAGTGGTGTTTTGAGATCTTTTAGTATCTCTAGTCCCCAAGAACTTTAAAAAAACTTTTTTATGAAGTATGGTAGATTTACAATGTAAATTTCTTCTGTACAGCAAACTGAATCAGTTATACATTTATATATTTTTTCCATTTTCTTTTTCATTATGTTTTGTCAAAGGATATCGAATATAGTTCCCTGTACTATGTAGTAGGACCTTGCCATTTAACTATTCATATATAATAGTTTACATCTGCTCATCCCAAGCTCCCAGTCCTCCTCTCCTCTACCCTCTCCCCCTTGCCAACCACAGGTCTGTTCTCTGCATCTGTGGGTCTGTTTCTGTTTTGTAGACAGGTTCATTGTGCCATATTTTAGATTTCACATGTAATTGATATCATGTGATATGTCTTTCTGACTTACTTTGCTTAGTATGATAATATCTTTTGCTCCAAGTGTCATTTTTTTTCTTTTTATGGCTGAGTGATATTCCATTGTGTATGTGCGCACACACACACACACACACACACACACATACACACATACATACACCCAACATACCACATTTCTTTATCCATTCATCTGTGGATAAATATGTAGTTTGCTTCTATGTCTTGACTGTTGTAAATAGTGCTGCTGTGAACATTGGGGTGCATGTATCTTTTTGGATTAGAGTTTAGTCCAGATATATGCCCAGTACTGGGATTGCTGGATTTTTTTTCCATTTATTTTTCTTAGTTGGAGGCTAATTACTTTACAATATTGTAGTGGTTTTTGCCATACATTGCCATGAATCAGCCATGGATTTACATGTGTTCCCCATCCCAATCCCACCTCCCTCCCCATCCCATCCCTCTGGGTCTGCCCAGTGTACCAGCCCTGAGCACTTGTCTCATGCATCCAACCTGGGCTGGTGATCTGTTTCACCCTTGATAGTATACTTGTTTCAATGCTATTCTCTCAGAACATCCCACCCTCGCCTTCTCCCACAGAGTCCAAAAGTCTGTTGTGTACATCTGTGTCTCTTTTTCTGTTTTGCATATAGGGTTATTGTTACCATCTTTTAAAATTCCATATATATACGTTAGTATACTGTATTGGTCTTTATCTTTCAGGCTTACTTCACTCTGTATAATGGGCTTCAGTTTCATCCATCTCATTAGAACTGATTCAAATGAATTCTTTTTAATGGCTGAGTAATATTCCATTGTGTATATGTACCACAGCTTCCTTATCCATTCATCTGCTGATGGGCATCTAGGTTGCTTCCATGTCCTGGCAATTATAAACATTGCTGCGGTGAACATTGGGGTGTACATGTCTCTTTCAGATCTGGTTTCCTCGGTGTGTATGCCCAGGAGTGGGATTGCTGGGTCATATGGCAGTTCTATTTCCAGTTTTTTAAGGAATCTCCACACTGTTCTCCATAGTGGCTGTACTAGTTTGCATTCCCACCAACAGTGTAAGAGGGTTCCCTTTTCTCCACACCCTCTCCAGCATTTATTGCTTGTAGACTTTTGGATAGCAGCCATCCTGACTGGCGTATAATGGTACCTCGTTGTGGTTTTGACTTGCATTTCTCTGATAATGAGTGACATTAAGCATCTTTTCATGTGTTTGTTAGCCATCTGTATGTCTTCTTTGGAGAAATGTCTGTTTAGTTCTTTGGCCCATTTTTTGATTGGGTCATTTATTTTTCTGGAATTGAGCTGCAGGAGCTGCTTGTATATTTTTGAGATTAATCCTTTGTCTGTTGCTTCATTTGCTATTATTTTCTCCCATTCTGAAGGCTGTCTTTTCACCTTGCTTATAGTTTCCTTTGTTGCGCAAAAGCTTTTAAGTTTAATTAGGTCCCATTTGTTTATTTTTGCTTTTATTTCTAAAATTCTGGGATGTGGGTCATAGAGGATCCTGCTGTGATTTATGTTGGAGAGTGTTTTGCCTATGTTCTCCTCTAGGAGTTTGATAGTTTCTGGTCTTACATTTAGATCTTTAATCCATTTTGAGTTTATCTTTGTGTATGGTGTTCTAGTTTCATTCTTTTACAAGTGGTTGACCAGTTTTCCCAGCACCACTTCTTAAAGAGGTTATCTTTTTTCCATTGTATATCCTTGCCTCCTTTGTCGAAGATAAGGTGTCCATAGGTTCGTGGATTTATCTCTGGGCTTTCAATTCTGTTCCATTGATCTATAGTTCTGTCTTTGTGCCAGTACCATACTGTCTTGATGACTGTGGCTTTGTAGTAGAGCCTGAAGTTGGGCAGGTTGATTCCTCTAGTTCCATTCTTCTTTCTCAAGATTGCTTTGGCTATTCAAGGTTTTTTGTATTTCCATACAAATTGTGAAATTATTTGTTCTAGTTCTATGAAAAATACCATTGGTAGCTTGATAGGGATTGCATTGAATCTATAGATTGCTTTGGGTAGTATAGCCATTTTCACAATATTGAGTCTTCCAATCCATGAACACGGTATATTTCTCCATCTGTTTGTGTCCTCTTTGATTTCTTTCATCAGTGTTTTATAGTTTTCTAGATACAGGTCTTTCATTTCTTTAGGTAGATAAACTCCTAAGTATTTTATTCTTTTTGTTGCAATGGTGAATGGTATTGTTTCCTTAATTTCTCTTTCTGTTTTCTCATTGTTAGTGTATAGGAATGCAAGGGATTTCTGTGTGTTAATTTTATATCCTGCAACATTGCTGTATTCATTGATTAGCTGCAGTAATATTCTGGTAGAGTCTTTAGGGTTTTCTATGTAGAGGATCATGTCTGCAAACAGTGAGAGTTTTACTTCTTCTTTTCCTATCTGGATTCCTTTTACTTCTTTTTCTGCTCTGATTGCTGTGGCCAACACTTCCAAAACTATGTTGAATAGTAGTGGTGAGAGTGGACACCCTTGTCTTGTTCCTGACTTTAGGGGAAATGCTTTCAATTTTTCACCATTGAGGATAATGCTTGCTGTGGGTTTGTCATATATAGCTTTAATTATGTTGAGGTATGTTCCTTCAATGCCTGCTTTCTGGAGAGTTTTTATCATAAATGGATGTTGAATTTTGTCAAAGGATTTTTCTGCATCTATTGAGATAACCATATGGCTCTTATCTTTCAGTTTGTTAATATGGTGTATTACATTGATTGATTTGCAGATATTAAAGAATCCTTGCATTCCTGGAAAAAAAATAAAAATAAAAAAAAAAGAATCCTTGCATTCCTGGGATAAAGCCCACTTGGTCATGATGTATGATCTTTTTAATATGTTGTTGGATTCTGTTTGCTAGAATTTTGTTAAGGATTTTTGCATCTATGTTCATCAGTGATATTGGCCTGTAGTTTTCTTTTTTTGTGGCATCTTTGTCTGGTTTTGGTATAGGGTGATGGTGGCCTCATACAATGAGTTTGGAAGTTTGTCTTCTGCAATTTTCTGGAAGAGTTTGAGTAAGATAGGTGTTAGCTCTTCTCTAAATTTTTGGTAGAATTCAGCTGTGAAGCCATCTGGTCCTGGGCTTTTGTTTGCTGGAAGATTTCTGATTACAGTTTCGATTTCCATGCTTGTGATGGGTCTGTTAAGATCTTCTATTTCTTCCTGATTCAGTTTTGGAAAGTTATACTTTTCTAAGAATTTGTCCATTTCTTCCAAGTTGTCCATTTTATTGGCATAGAGCTGCTGGTAGTAGTCTCTTATGATCCTTTGTATTTCAGTGTTGTCTGTTGTGATCTCTCCATTTTCATTTCTAATTTTGTTGATTTGTTTCCTCTCCCTTTGTTTCTTGATGAGTCTGGCCAACGGTTTGTCAATTTTATTTACCTTTTCAAAAAAACAGCTTTTAGCTTTGTTGATTTTTGCTATGGTCTCTTTTGTTTCTTTTGCATTTATTTCTGCCCTAATTTTTAAGATTTCTTTCCTTCTACTAACCCTGGGGTTCTTCATTTCTTCCTTCTCTAGTTGCTTTATGTGTAGAGTTAGGTTATTTATTTGACTTGTTTCTTGTTTCTTGAGGTAAGCCTGCATTGCTATGAACCTTCCCCTTAGCACTGCTTTTACAGTGTCCCATAGGTTTTGGGTTGTTGTGTTTTCATTTTCATTCATTTCTATGCATATTTTGATTTCTTTTTTTATTTCTTCTATGATTTGTTGGTTATTCAGAAGTGTGCTATTTAGCCTCCATAGGTTGGAATTTTTAATAGTTTTTTTTCCTGTAATTGAGTTCTAATCTTACTGCATTGTGGTCAGAAAAGATGACTGGAATGATTTCAGTTTTTTTTAATTTACCAAGGCTAGATTTATGGCCCAGGATGTGATCTATTCTGGAGAAGGTTCCATGTGCACTTGAGAAAAAGGTGAAGTTGATTGTTTTGGGGTGAAATGTCCTATAGATATCAATTAGGTCTAGCTGGTCCATTGTGTCATTTAAAGTTTGTGTTTCCTTCCTTGTTAATTTTCTGTTTAGTTGATCTATCCATAGGTGTGAGTGGGGTATTAAAGTCTCCCACTATTATTGTGTTATTGTTAATTTCCCCTTTCATTCTTGTTAGCATTTGCCTTACATATTGCAGTGCTCCTATGTTGGGTGCATATATATTTATAATTGTTATATCTTCTTGGATTGATCCTTTGATCATTATGTAGCGTCCTTCTTTGTCTCTTTTCACAGCCTTTATTTTAAAGTCTATTTTATCTGATATGAGTATTGTGACTCCTGCTTTCTTTTGGTCTCCATTTGTGTGAAATATTTTTTTCCAGCCCTTCACTTTCAGTCTGTATGTGTCCCTTGTTTTGAGGTGGGTCTCTTTGTAGACAGCATATATAGGGGTCTTGCTTTTGTATCCATTCAGCCAGTCTTTGTCTTTTGGTTGGGGCATTCAACCCATTACATTTAAGGTAATTATTGATAAGAATGGTCCCATTGCCATTTGCTTTGTTGTTTTGGGTTCACGTTCATACAACCTTTCTGTTTCCTGTCTAGAGAAGATCCTTTAGCATTTCTTGAAGAGCTGGTTTGGTGGTGCTGAATTCTTTCAGTTTTTGCTTGTCTGTAAAGCTTTTAAATTCTCCTTCATATCTGAATGAGATCCTTGCTGAGTACAGTAATCTGGGTTGTAGGTTATTCTCTTTCATTACTTTAAGTATGTCCTGCCATTCCTTTCTGGCCTGAAGAGTTTCTACTGAAAGATCAACTGTTATCCTTATGGGAATCCCCTTGTGTGTTATTTGTTGTTTCTCCCTTGCTGCTTTCAATATTCTTTCTTTGTGTTTGATCTTTGTTAATTTGACTAATATGTGTCTTGGGGTGTTTCGCCTTGGGTTTACCCTGTTTGGGACTCTCTGGGTTTCTTGGACTTGTGTCACTATTTCCTTCCCCATTTGGGGGAAGTTTTCAGCTATTATCTCCTCGAGTATTTTCTCATGGTCTTTCTTTTGGTCTTCTTCTTCTGGGACTCCTATGATTCAAATGTTGGGGCGTTTCACATTGTCCCAGAGGTCCCTGAGGTTGTCCTCATTTCTTTTAATTCTTTTTTCCGCTCTGCTTCATTTATTTCCACTATTTTATCTTCTACCTCACTTATCCTATCTTCTGCCTCCATTATTCTACTTTTGGTTCCCTCCAGAGTGTTTTTGATCTCATTTATTGCATTATTCATTTTTAATTGACTTTTTTATTTCTTCTAGGTCCTTGTTAAACATTTCTTGCATTTTCTCAATCCTTGTCTCCAGGTTATTTATCTGTAACTCTATTTTGTTTTCAAGATTTTGGGTCATTTTTATTATCATTATTCTAGTTTCTTTTTCAGGTAGATTTCCTATCTCCTCCTCTTTTGTTTGGCTTGGTGGGCATTTTTCATGTTCCTTTACCTGCTGGGTATTTCTCTGCCTTTTTGTCTTATTTAGATTGCTGTGTTTTGGGTGACCTTTCTGTATTCTGGTAGTCTGTGGTTCCTTTTTACTGTGGAGGTTTCTCCCAGTGGGTGGGGCTGGATGTTTGGCTTGTCAAGGTTTGCTGGTTAGGGAAGCTTGTGTCGGTGTTCTGGTGGGTGGAGCTGGATTTCTTCTCTCTGGAGTTCAATGGAGTGTCCAGTAGTTAGTTTTGAGATGGGTCTATGGGTTTGTTGTGACTTTGGGCAGCCTGTGTGTTGACGCTCAGGGCTGTGTTCCTGCGTTGCTGGAGAATTTGCGTGGTATGTCTTGCTCTGGAACTTACTGGCTCTTGGGTGGTGGTTGGTTTCAGTGTAGGTATGGAGGCTTTTGGATGATCTCTTATTATTTAATGTTCCCTGTAGTCAGGAGTTCTCTGGTGGCCTCAGGTTTTGGGCTTAAGCCTCTTGCCTCTGGATTTTGGTCTTATTCTTCCAGTAACCTCAAGACTTCTCAATCTATACAGTACTGATAATAAAACTTCTAGGTTAATGGTGAAAGGATTCTCCACAATGAGGGACACCCAGAGAGGTTCACAGAGTTATGTGAGCAAGAGGAGAGGGAGGAAGGAGATAGAGGTGAGCAGGAGGAGAAAAGGGGGACTCAAGAGAAGAGAAACAGACCTAGGCAGTACTCTGTTCACTAAGTGTTCTCTAAGCAGCCCAGAACACCCACAGAGATTCACAGAATTGGATTGAGAAGAGAAGGGGTAGGGAGGAAATAGAGGTGATCTGGGGGAGAAAAAGGAGAGTCAAAAGAGGGAGAGAGTGATCAAACCAGTAATCACACTCCTGAGTAAAAATGGGTACTGGAGGTTGGATTCTTATATGTCCAAAATTGATATCAAATACTGAAAAACAAAGATTAAAAATCTAGAGTAGAGGTTAGACTCTTAAAAATACAATATTAAAAAACAACAAAAACAGAAAAAAATTTAAGAAATATATATGAAGTTTGCTTTAAAAATGGGTCCTTTTTTTTAGCCAAGGTTATAGTGGGTTATAAAAATGAAAATTAAGGAGTAATAGAAGAGTAATAAAGGACTTTAAAAAAAAAAAGAATGAGAAAAAAAATTTTTTTCTGGAATTTCTCTGGAGCTATTGCAGGCAGTGTGGGTTCAGTTCAGTTTCAGATAGCTCCTTGTTCCAGCTTACACTTCTCTCTATCTACAGGCCCCTTCCAGTGTAGTCGGTGTTAACTACAGGGATTTTAATCCGTTGCACCAGTCACTTCTGAGGTGGTTCCCTTTGTTTATTTGGCTTCTGTTTGCCGGTATCTTCAGTGTCTTAATTTCCACCCTGACACAGGCGGGCGGAGGTGGTCTCTTGTTGGGTTCGCTTGTTCAGTCGTGCAGCGGGAGAGAGGGGTAGACAGATATCGCTGGTGTGTGGGGGGAGCACTCGCAATGTTCTGGCTACACTGGGTTTGCCCCCGCTCCTGGGTGTGTGCTTTCCCCATCTACACTGCTCAGGCTCCCCGCTGCCCTATATGGAGCGGGCCCTGCGTGGCATACGGTTCCAGTTTTCGGGTACTCCACAAAAGCGTAGACTCGGTTGGGCCTGTGTTCTGTGCCTTCCCCGCCCGACCTGCTCAGGCAGCCAGGAGCTTGACGGGCGCACTCTTGCTGGGTGCGGTGCGCCTTCTCCCCTCCGTGGTCCCAGCCTGTTTCCGCGTGCCGGTCGGGTGCGCCTTGTGTCTGTTCTGGGGAGCTGGACTCTAGCTGCGACTCTCCCGATGGATGTGGACCATCCAGAATCTCAGGAAGTCTTTGGTTGGAAGCTGGAAGCCTGTTTGCAGTTTGGTAGGGGTGCCTTCTCTGGGGCTGAGTTTGCCCCCTTCCCCTCCCCCCTGCCTCCTGCCTCCGGCGGGGATGGGCCGGTCCGCCGCGGCTAGCTCTTCTCTGGTATTTGCTCAGTCCTTCGTTCTGGGAACAGGCGGGTAGTGCCTAAGTTTAGGGCTTTTCCCAGGTTAATTCTCTCTCTCTTGCTATCCCACAGTTTAAGTTGCTATCTCTCGTTAGCTCCCTCTGATTGCCCTCAGGGCATTCAGGCCCGGTCCTTACCCTAAGCAATGCCACCCGCTCCTCTCTGTTCGCCCCCACTTGCTGGTGGCGGATGCAAGCATCTGGGGTACTTTTCTGCTGGGAGTTGTTTTTAGGCAGGTAATCTGTGGGTTTTATTTTTGCTCCTAGTTAGGTTGCCCTCCGAGATTCGAAAACTTTCCCCAGACCCGCCAGTGAGAGGATTTCCTGGTGGTTGGAAACTTCCTCTATTAAGACTTCATTCTCGGGACGGATCTCCGTCCCTAACTCTATTATCTCTCTTTTTATCTTTTATATTTTGTCCTACCTCCTTTCTAAGACAATGGGCTGCTTTTCTGGGTGTCTGATGTCCTCTGCTACCGATCAGAAGTTGCTTTGTGGAGTTTACTCAGTGTTCAAGTGATCTTTCGATGAATTTGTGGGGGAGAAAGTGGTCTCCCCGTCCTATTCCTCTGCCGTCTAAGCTCCCTCTCCGATTGCTGGATCTTATAGCAACTCTATTTTTAGTTTTCTGAATAACCTTCATACTGTTGTCCATAGTATCTGTACCAATTTACATTTCTGCCAGCAGTGAAGGTGAGTTCCCTTTTCTCCACACACTTTCCAGCATTTGTTATTTGTAGACTTTTTAATTATGACCATCCTGACTTGTGTGAGGTGGTGCCTCACTGCAGTTTTGATTTGTATTTCTCTAGTAATTAGGGTTATTTGAATCCCTTATACTTCAAGGAGATCCAACCAGTCCATCCTAAAGGAGATCAGTCCTGGGTGTTCATTGGAAGGACTGATGCTGAAGCTGAAACTCCAATTCTTTGGCCACCTCATGCGAAGAGTTGACTCATTGGAAAAGACCCTGATGCTGGGAGGGATTGGGGGCAGGAGGAGAAGGGGATGACAGAGGATGAGATGGCTGCATGGTATCACCGACTCGATGGACATGAGTTTGAGTAAACTCTGGGAGTTGGTGATGGACAGGGAGGCCTGCTGGGATTCATGGGCTTGCAAAAAGTCGGACGTGACTGAGCAACTGAACTGAACTGAACTGAATCATTAGGGGTATTGAGCATGTTTCATGTGCCTATTGGCCATTTGTATGTCTTCTTTAGAGAAATGTCTATTTGGGTCTTCTGCCCACTTTTCAGTTGGGCTGTTTGTGTTTTTGTCATTAAGTTGTATGAGCTGTTTGTATATTTTGGAAATTATGCCTTGCTGTTTACATTGTTTGCAAATATATTCTCCCATTATGTAGGAGAGGAGCCTGGTGCACTGTAGTGCATGGGGTTTCAAAGAATAAAACCAACTTAGTGATCGAGCATGCGTGTAGTTAGTTTTTGTTTTATTTATGGTTTCATGTGCTTTTCAAAAGCTTGTAAGTTTGATTAGGTGCCATTTGTTTTTTTTGTTTGTTTTTGTTTTTATTTCTATTGCCTTGGGAGATTAACCTAAGGAAACATTGGTATGATTTATGTCAGGGAATTTTTGCCTTCAATCTCTTCTAGGAATTTTATGGTGTCATAGCTTATGTTTAAGTCTTTAAGCCATTTTGAATTTATCATTGTGTATGGTATGAGGGGACGTTCTAACTTCATTGATTTACATGCAGCTGTCCAACTTTCCCAGCACTATTTGCTGAAAAGACTGTCTTTTTTCCATTTTATAGTCTTGCCTCCTTTGTTGAAGATTAATTGCCCATAGGTGTGTGGGTTTATTTCTGGGTTCTCTATTCTGTTTCATTGATCTGTATGTCTGTTTTTGTGCCAGTACCATGCTGTTTTGATTGTTTTAACTTTGTAGTGTGTCTGAAGTCTGGGAGGGTTATGCTTCCTGCTTTGTTCTTTTTCCTCAGGATTGCTTTGCCAGTTCTGGGTCTTCCCAAGAACTTTTGACCCAAAGATTTTAGCCCTCCCTGATAATCTTCACCTGAATCAGTTATTACCGATATTTGCAAAAGGATGTTTTTAAATCTAGCATTCCCTCTACATGTAATGTTTAGCATTCTTCTTTATAAAACAGCTTTTCTCTCTTCATTCCCCTCCCCATTTTTACTTTCCCTCTTGACTCATGGGTCTTTTTTTTTTTTTTTCCACTCAATGTATTAAAATCCATCACTGTCATTATCAGTGCTCAAACTGTCTCATGTATGGCTTGTGAGAGTCCCTTCTGATTGACTGCTCGGTCCTTTTGACATGGTCTCATTAGTCTTTCTTGCTTCTGGTGCAACAGGACATTCCAGACTACCATTGTAATGTCTCTGCCTCAGACCTGGAGTCAACCGCTTACCCAAGGATTTCTGGTGTTATTGAGTGGAGATTGAATATTTTGGCACTAAGAGATGCATCTTAGGTGTGTTCAATGAGCTATTATTGCCTCCAGGCTCTTCAAGAAGGTAGAGCTGGGGAATATAATTTATCTGTTTTAAATCATATTGTTGTTCAGTCACTAAGTCATGCCTGACTTTTTGTGATCCTATGGACTGTAGCTCGCCAACCTCCTCTATCCTCCATTATGTCCCAGAGTTTGCTCAAATTCATGGCCACTGAGCATCACTGGCTATGATGATGATGCTATCTGTCTCATCCTCTGCCACCTGCTTCTCCTTTTACCGTCAGTCTTTCCCAGCATCAGGGCCTTTTCCAGTGAGTTAGTTCTTTGTATCAGATGACCAAAGTATTGGTGCTTGTTTCAGCAGCATTCCTTCCAATAAATATTGAGGTCTGATTTCCTTTGGGATTGACTGGTTTGATCTCCTTTCAATCCAAGGAACTCTCAAGAACCTTCTCCAGCACTACAATTCAAAAGCATCAATTCTTTGGCTCTCCACCTTCATTATGGTCCACCTCTCACATCCCTACATAACTAGTGCATAAGCCATGGATTTGACTATACAGACCTTTGTCAGCAATCATGAGCTCACATTAATTCAAATCCAGCACCTCAGGATTCTTCTGTGCTTGCCCTCAATCCATACTTATTTACCCTCTGCCTCCCACAGTGAGAACCTCAGTTCCCAACCTTCACATACATTTTTTTTTTTTTTTTGCTCCATAATACAAAACATACAAAGTATTTTCAGAGTTACAATACCAGTCCTCCTAACAAACAGGAAAGCTACTAAATTAGGTTAAAGATTTTTCTTTTTAGATTTTCTCTCCTTGAGCAGTCAAGAAGCCATGTCCAAAGGTTGATTCTTTTCTCTGGATGGTTATATTATCAATTTAATACCCAATTATGTTCATTTATTTCAGTTTTAAGGTTTGCCTTCCCTTCATCCTCTTTGGTTTAATATCATTGTTTTTAATATCAGAAGTCTCTTTGTTCAAAACTCAGAACTCTATAACAAGGGACACTCAGAGAAGTATTGTCAGCATCTCTCTTTCACACTGTTCCTATCCATACCTGAAATATAATCACTTGTAAAATATTTATTTCAGATATAGCTTTCCTATATATAGTTTGTTTTGCCAAAAAGCAAAAACTATTTTTCTCTTATTTTTATATAAAAGATAACATATTAAGTATACTCTGCATCTTATGTTTTTGTTCACTTAATATGTCATGGAAATCATTCTGTGTTGGTTTGTACAGATTTGTATCATTCTTTTATAGCTGTGCGAAGCTTAATTATGTGAAAATAGCATGAGAATTCAAGCAGAATCCTCTGGACACTTGGTTGTTCCCATCATTTCCTATGATAAATAGCACTGTAGCCACTGCCGTGCATATTGTGGTATTGTGGAGCTGTATTTTCATGAGAAATTCCTTAAAGTGGGATTGCTGGGGTCAATAAGTACATGTATATGCATTTTTGTTAGATGATGACAGTTACTTCTCCATAGAAGTTCTGTCATTTTACATGTTCATCAGCAATGTCAGTTCAGGTCAGTCAGTCAGTCGCGTCCTATTCTTTGTGACCCCATGGACTATAGCACGGCAGGCTTCCCTGTCCATCACCAACTCCCGGAGCGTGCTCAAACTCATGTCCATTGAGTTGGTGATGCCATCCAACCATCCCCATCAGCAATGTAGATTCATTTAATCTTAACATCAAACATGAAAAAGCAAACAATATGAGTTTTCTTATTTTACAGTAAGGAATTTAGACTCCCATATAATGTATAACAGTATAAAGATCTAGTTGATTATAATTAGTCATATATAATGGTATATATTAATATATTTGATATGTGCTTAACCACATATGGTACATGTATTATTTCATTTAATTTGAGACATGTACTTTCATTGAAGAGAAGACTGACATATTTCAGCAATGAGTGCCTGTATTTTCTGTGCATTTTTAGCAAGATTATCTGCTTTCTCAAGTCACAAGAAGCTAGGAGGCTGCATATTGCTAGGGATAGGTGTTTGGACAGTAACAAGATGCAGTACATAAAATCTGGAAAAGAGGAAAGTGAGAAGAAAAGTATAGAAAGCAGTAACAACAAGGCAGTAAGTAATGCAGTCCAGACCCATTTAGTGGGAGGGTAGAAAGCCATACACATCTGGTAAGTTCTGAGCCATCATTTACTTAGAGCTCAGTACATGTTTGATGTTTACAGAGTTGACCTTGAGCTATCATAGAGTAAGGAGGAGTGCAGTTACAGTTTTCAAATGCCCACCATGAGCTAGGTGTTGTTCTGATACTCTTTATTCATGTAGTCCGTTCCCAATACTGTGATGTAGATACTGCTGATACTGTGTGGATGAGAAATCTGAGGCTCAGAAAGTTTAAGGAACCTATCTAAGGCTACTAGGTAGCAAGTGGAAGAGGCAATAAATAGATCCCCAAATCTTATTTCTGCTTTCCCCCCCAACCCCATCTAAGATACAGTTCTATCCCTGGCCAATATCTCCCTGAACACTCTCTTTGTTTTTTTATTCTCTGTAGTACTTATCATGATCTGAAATACTATGTGTGTGTGAGAGAGTGTGTATATTGTCTACCTGACACATAGTAGATGCTCATTAATTTTTTGTTGGATGAATGAATATTTAATATCAAAACCCATGCCTCTTTCGTGATATCACTGAACTCTGTTTATATACACTAATAATGTGAAGAAGTGCATCATGGATTTTTTTAATATTCAAACCCAGCTTATACTGGTGTGATAGAGCTAACTATTAGCCTCTCTTCTGGCCTCTGAATCCAGTGATATCACATTCATTGCTTGAAATCAACCATGATGATGTTTATACCATGGAATTTGGCAGACATATTAAGGTTTTATTTTGTTTTGTTTTCCTGGAGAGCTGGCTGTGAAACATTTACTAATACACCACTGTATAGTTCCATTAAAAAGGTATGTTTGACATCTTAAGATATAAAAATTCATCCAGAAAAGAAATGATCTTGCCTCCAGCAAGACTGGAAATTACAAGGTAGATTGAAATTGTCTAAATCTATCTTTTCTCTATAAGACTTCCAGACTCTTTCGAATCATTTTCAAATTATTTCAATTTTTAAGTTAGTTTGGAGCCTCTATAATGAACAAAAACCAACTAACCAATAAATATGGCACCTGGAATGGAGAGGCAAACAATAATCAGTAAAGAAGACCTAGACAAGAAGGGGAACTTCTGTTGACTCTGCAGGACTCTGTGCTTTTAAATAAACTAATTGTTCCTTCTCACAACTACTCTCAAAGTTCACCATTAGCCTCACTTTTCAAATGTGAAAATGGAGGGGATGGAAGAAGAGGAAAGCGTAAGACAGGTGAGTGCAGGAGAAAACTTCCCTTGATGACATTCTGTCCTTCTTTATGTTGAAATGAAAATTTCCCTTAAATTACCATCTGAGTTTTAGACACAAGAAAACATCTGGTTTAATTACAGTGAATTTACATGAACCTACTGACAAGAAGCACAGTTAAAATTAGCAACTTTGGTGTGCTTTTTTTGTTTTGTTTTAAAGAGAATGAAATTATAAAGTAATTAACCTTTGTTGTAGAACTCTGTCAAAAGGATGGAAAGTTCCGTGCTGTTAGAAATTCTGGAAAGGGAATATGTGGATTCATTAAAGAATTATAAAGAGAAAAAGGAAGGGTAGAGCAACTTAGAAGATAAGACAAATCAGGAATCTTTCCTCAAGGATGTCTTTTCACAGTGGGATTGGTGGAGTCCTAATTGACTATAAAGAAAATACAGTCACCCATCCATATCCATCGATTCTATGTCCTTGAGTTTGGTATCCATGGGCTCCATATTTGTGGGTTCCATATCTGCAAATTGATTTAGAAATCAATGGGCAGTTGGTTAAATCCTCCCATGGGTAGTCCCCAATATGGAGGGGGTGTGTGTGTTAGTTGCTCGGTTGTGTCCAACTCTTTGCAACCCCATGGACTGTAGCCCATCAGGCTCCTTTGTCCATGGAATTCTCCAGGCAGGAATACTGCCACACCCTTCTCCAGGGGATCTTTCTGACCCAGGGATCAAACTGCATCTCCTACATTGCAGGCAGATTGCTTACAGATTCTTTACCATCTGAGGCACTGGGAAAACCCCAGTATGGAGGGTGGTGTCATATAAAGAATTTGAGTGTCAGTGGATTTTGTTATTTTGTTATCCTGGATCCAATCCCTGCAGACACTGAGGGTCAACTATGAGTTGGCTTCATTGAAAAAGACTTCTTGACTTATGGAGTAGTGGGATGTGGTGAAAAAGAGCCTTGGCCTAAGCTGAGATGACCTGGTTTTGCCACTAACTTGACTCTGTTGTGACTTGTCTTTCAGCCTTTCTAAGCCCACATGTCTACCAGGTGATGGAAGAAAGGGGTGATTCAGAAACCACTGTGAAATCAGAAAGATCTGGGCTATATCCAGGCTCCATTCACTACTCTGCAATTAAATTAGTTGCATTGTGTACACTTTAGTCCCCCCCATCAGTAAAATGGGAAGTGGTCATTCTATTGATTTCTATATGATACCCTACATGAAAGTCTATACATAAAGTGTTTAATTTACTGTCTGCCATGAGCCATGTTAAGTGGTGTTTGGCCAATGCCAGACCTGACAGACTGCTTGTTGTTTTTACTGCGTCACGTGGTCTGTGGGATCTTTGTTCCCCCAGCAGGCTTTGCAATTCCCTAGAGTGGGTTGCCACACCTGTCTCCAGGGGATCTTTCCCCGACAATGAAAGCACAGAGTCCTAAACCATTGGACCACCAGGGAATTCCCTCTGCAGGATGCTTTTTTTTTTTTAACTTTTTATCTTGTATTGAGGTATAACCAATTAATAAACAATGTCGTGGTGGTTTCAGGTGAACAGCAAAGGAACTCAGCCACACATATATACGTATCCATAGCAGACTGCTTTTTAATCAAGGGTGTGTGACTCAGAAAAAACAAACCAGGGATCTGTGTGAGATTTCTATTAGTCATGGGCAAGGGACCATTTTATAATTGCCTACAATACTTCTGTTATCCCAATTTCAAACATCTCACTCTGACCCTAGAAATGAATGGGAGTGGCAGTGTTCCAGCAGAATTTTATTTACAGAACAGGCAGCTGGTTTCATTTGGCAGTGGCCATAGTTTGCTGACCCTTAATCCATACTCATTCCTCTAATTATTTCCTCCAATCATTTTGGCTTTAAAATCTATCCATAAGCTGATGATTTTTCCAGTTGATGTCTCCAGGTCAGACCTTTCTCCTGCCCTCCAGACTCATCTATCCAACTTCCTGTTGACCTTTTCTACCTGGACTGCTCCTTGGCCACTGGAGTTAGACACTGCCAGAGCTGACCTCCTGATCATCCCTCAGTCACCGGCAAACTCATTCTTCTTATGCGCTTCTCCACCTCAGTTATGGCAACTCCATTTTATTAACGGCTCAAGCCAGATACCTTGATTCCTCACTTTTATCACCTCAAAAGCCCTAGATTGCAGATCCCAGATAACACCCTTCACCCTGTATTCTCTGTGATTGGCACCCTCCCACCCCCCGACCCCCGTCTTGTGCAAAGCAGCAACCCTGCTCACTCCTTAATCCCATCCATGCACACATTCTCTTGACTCATCTTTTAATATATAGCAAGACCTTGATCGTATTTTTTATAGCCTCTACTGCCAGCTCTGGGGTCCAAACCACTGAGATTTCCAACCTGGATTATTAGAGTGGTCTCTGAAATGGTCTGTCAGCTTTAGCCCTGGCCCCTGCACTGTTTAATCAACTCAGCAACCAGAAGAGCTTGTTAAACCGTGAGGCAGATCACAGCATCCCCCCTCTGTGCATCACCTTCCAGTGGTTTCCCATGTCAATGAGATTAAAAGCCCAAGTCCTTTTATGATGGCTCATCAGGTCCCATGTAACCATATTACCACTTCTGATTGCCCCTCTGACCTCATCTTCTAATTCTGCCTTAACTGCATCAATCCAGCGGCTGTTGTTCTGGAACATGCCAAATGTGTCCTGCCTCAGGATATTTGCATTTGCCATTTCTTCTAACCAGAATAATCTTTCCACAAAAATACAGGGCTGGTTTCTTCACCTCCTTCACATCTTTGCTTAGATGTCACCTTTGAGGAAGATCGTCCTCTACCTTTCTATTAAAAACTGGATTCTTCTAACACCACACTCCTTGTCCCTCTTTCCAGAATTGTGTATCTCCTTAGGATTTATTGTTTGACATGCTTCCTGTTTCACTCTGCTTTTAACTATATCTCTTCTCCCACTAGCTTGCATACCAAGGAGATAATGATGGGTTTCTTCTATTTTCATATACTGGCACTTTTAAGCCACCACTTAGAGTGGTGCCAGGTAAATAATAGGCATGCAGTAAATGTAATATTGAGTGAATTAATCTTCAGAGTCTCTTCAGAGACAAAATAGTTTTTTAAATAACTTACATAGAAATCAGAAGATTTTAGAAAGCTGTTAAACATACTCAGTAAGCTACAAGAAGATATGGCTTCTCTGATTAGCAATATGACACTACTCAGAGACCATAGATAGATATATGGATACCAAGGGAAATACTACCAATTCTGATTCTGCAGAAGAATCAAATTGGTGATCTCCAGACTGCACTAGAGCAGTTCTCAGAGAATGTAATGGGACCGGGGGGAGGAGCAAATACACAGAGGCACAACTTTGTGCCAGAAGCTTTGCTAGGCACTTAACGTGCATTCAAATATTGAATCTTCACAATAGCTATGGAGGAGGTATTGGGTTGGCCAAGAAGTTCATTCAGGTTTTTGTAAGATGTTGTGGAAAAACCCAAATGAACTTTTTGGCTAACCCCATACTATTTCAGTTCTCATTTTAAAGTAAGGAGACTGAGTCACAGAGAGGTTAATCAACTTGCCCCAGTTTGTACAACAAAGAAGTAGTGAGAATTAGACATAAACCTAGGCAGTCTGGCTCAGCCCATGATGTTAGTACTGCGTTACAGGTGTGCATGATGAAAATGAGAGTTCTGATTCAAAGTGGTCACTTGATCACTCTTCTTTTTTTTTTTTTTACCTTTTTTTTTTTTGATCACTCTTCTAAAACTAACTTCCCAAAAAGATAGGAAGAAAAATGCCTTTCATTTTGCCCTGAGAGTTACAAAAGGTTGCTGTATCCATGCTTGAGGAATTAATGCAGAGCAGTGTTGCAGGATGGGGAACTACAGGGAGAAAAGATGACTGAGCTGTGACTTCATTGAAAGAACCCCACCCCCAGTTCCTTGGGTCACAAGAAGGGACTTCTAAGCCCAACTGCATAAATACCTTCCAACTCTGCCCAGAGCTAAATGCACAGGTGGGTTTTGGAGCTGGTTGACAGGAATAGGTGGTCAGGGGATCAGGAGGTCTTAATGTTGAGGCATCTTTATACGCCAATCCACAGTGCAGAGGACGAGAGCCCTCAGTCCAAGCCTGTGTATGGTAAAGCAGGAAAGCAGAGGGACTTGAGGAAAGGGCATCTTTTGGAAGAGACATCTCAGTTATATATCCTCTGTGGCTCAGGCGGTAAAGTGTCTGCCTACAGTGTAGGAGACCTGGGTTCAATCCCTGGGTCAGGAAAATCTCCTGGAGACGGAAATGGCAACCCACTCCAGTATTCTTGCCTGGAAAATCCCATGGATGAAGGAGCCCAGTAGGCTACTGTCCATGGGGTCGCAAAGAGTCGGACACAACTGAGTGGCTTCACTTTCACTTTCTTTCTTTTCAGTTAAAGGTAGGGGCAGTGCTCTAAGTAACATCAGGCTGCTCCCCATCCACCCAAAGCCAAAACAAGTCATTTTTTTGAAAAGAAGCTTTGTGCTGCCTGGTTATTTCTTTTCACCAACTTTCCCCCATTAATCCCACCCTCCAAGCAAGCAGACCCCTTATCTGGCCAAGTACTAATGGGCATATCTAAATTTTACCTTGCCCTCTGGATTAGGAATATTAAAAACAAGAGCTCACATAATCTACTAGCAGAGCATATCTCAACCCACCAAATTAAATCAGCCTGCTCTTATAAGGTTGCACAAAGGTTACTGGACAGGTGAAAACATGCTTTCATTCTTATTAAAGAAGTCCAATCTGATAATGCAAAGCAAATGTCCCCTAAGAAAAATAGCAAGAAACAAGATTTAAAAACATACTAAAAGCCATATTCTTAACAGGATGTATTGATATAAATAAACACTGGATTAGAACATGTTCATGGAATGGAAATTACTGATATAAAGAAAGAGATTAGTTCTCCCAGACTGATCTTTTTAAAAGAATTTAGCACTATTTGTTATGTGTATTATTTTTATCTAATAATAAACTCCATTATGCTTAGGGATATATGTTTAAGGTAGAAGAACTATAATGAAAACAAAGTCATGATTGTTAAGAAGTTAAGAGACTGATTACCTTTTGAGGGTATGAAGTTGTTGATAAATTAAGAAGATGAGTATTTGTTTTATATGCTTGTGTAGTGTTTCTTTCACAGTAAAAAAGATAAAATGAAGATAATTAAATATCTTTTTATACAAATAAATTTGACATTTATGGGCTATGGAAACATTCCTAGCAAAATATAAATGTAAAAACTTGACTAAGGGGGCGAATGTATATAATTCTGCAACAAATAGAGAAATATAATCAGTATTTTAAACTTTTCGAACAAAAACACGCCAGTTCTAGATGGTCTTGTTACTGAGTCCAAGCTCACTCTGCTTGCCACACAGCAGGCTAATGAATCCTAGAGACAAGGAATGTGACTTTATTGGGAAGGCTGGCTGACTAAGAAGATGGCAGACTAACATCTCAAAGTGACCATCTTGTCAGGGTCTAGGTGCCAGGTTCTTTTATAGAGTCAGAGAGAAGCAGTGAGGAACTAAAGTCAAAAGGCAGAATAGAGAGGGAAAGACAGTGAGGAAACTAAAATAAAAAGGATCCTCAGTCTTGCAAAACATCTCTGGGAAGGGCCAGCCTTTGTGTGTTAATCTCTTCTTTTTGTTGTAGCTATTCATAGGGGGGCAGGGTCAGATTATCTTCCTGTGAGCTGAACAAAGGCTCTTTAACTGTCAAGAAGAGGGGCAGGATCCTCTGAGGCAGGCCATTATGTATGATTGTAATAACAAAAGCAAAGGAAAGTAAGCCGAAGAGTTTCTAGTATGAAGTTGGAAATGGCTTCTCCCCGCAACAGTCTTACAAGTGCCATCAGACACTGGTTACCGCAGTCTTGCACCTACAGTTTCGGAGAACAGAAGAAAGAACACTCCTCTCCTCATTTTAGGATACCAGTTTATTCGTAATAAAGACAGACAAGCTTATTTATGAAAAAAAGGATAATTAGATACAAATACCCCAAACCAAATGTCAGCAAACAACCCAGCACTGTATACAGCTGGGGAAAATATGGTTTATTTTAGGAAGTTAATATTGGTTCAACATTAGTAAATCCATTAATGCATTCACTACATTAATGAAGTAAGAGAGGATTGCTACTTCAATAGATACAGAAAAAAAGCTTCAGTTAAACTCAGCATGATTTAAGAAGAAAATATCCTTGTATACAGGAATAAAAAGACCTTCTTACTCTGATAAAGGGCAACTATAAGCCCCGTATTAATACAGACACCATGCCCAAGGATGAAATAATAAAATCATTTCCTTTAAAGTTGGAAAGCACACAGATGCTTATCATTATCTCCATAAAATATTGTATTGGTAGCCTTGGTTGAAGACAAAGAGTTAAAAGATTGGATAAGAACAAAACTGTCATTAACTGTAGATGCTATGGTTATTTATATAGATAATCCAGTAAATTTACACATAGTTTATTAGAATTAAAAAGAGAATATAGCATATTTGACACAGTAAACATTACAAAATAAATTGCATTTCTATCCACCTAACAAGTACATATTTTTTAAAGATACTATTTATACCAATAAAAATACATGATATTTAGGAATAAGCAATACAAAAAGACTTCAAGATATATAGTATTAATATATATAAATATAAAAAACACTAAAGAAGACCTAAGTAAGAGGAATCCCATGTTTATGGATGGGAAAACCCAATTTTTAAAGACATATAAATATATCAATGATTTCCCAATAATTCAGGCAACTTCAGTATAAAAATAAGACTTTTTGGGGGGAGGGGTGGAATTTACAAGCTAGTCTTAAAATGCATATGCAGGAAGAAGAGCCAAAATTAGTAAGATAGTCCTGAACGCAATATGCAATCTTGCAGGCCTTGCTCGACCAGAGGAGGGACCGTCAGTATATGGGCAGTAAGCACCAACAGCTCTGTTGCTGTCTTTTTTCCAGCTTTGTTGAGGTATATGAGCGACTGAACTGAACTGAACTGAATTGTCAAATAAAATTGTATATATTTAACATGTACAACATGATGATTCGATACCTGTATACATTGTGAAATGGTTACCACCATCAAGTTACTAAATCTGTTTTTCTTTCTCCCATGTGAAAAAAAAAAAGAAAAGCTGATAAATTTGACTACATCAGAATTAAGAACTGATCTTTAGCCAAAGGTAACACGAATGGGTAGGGAGGACAAAAGCTAATAGAATATTTTTATAACATACATTGCCAATGACGGGATCAATAAGAAGGATATATAAGGAAGCTCTAAAAATCAGTAAGAAGAATACAGTAATGTCTAGCGAACACTAAAAGATGGTCAGTCTCTTTAGAAAATAGACAAAGGCAAGTAAAATCTTAATCAACTGTCATTTCACACTTACCATATGTTCTAGAATATAAAAATCTGACAATACCTAGTGTTTGTAAGGACGTAGAGAAACAGGAACTTTCTGAACATTGTTGGAGGGAATATACACTGCTGCCACCCCTTCGGAAAACCACTTGGCATCACTCAGGAAAGCCGAAGACAGGTATTTCCCTCAATCTGTCTATCCCATTCCTAGGTATACCTTAGTGACATCATTGATATTTTCAACAAAATGTACAAAAATCTTCATAGGAACAATGTTGTAAGGGAACCTCATCAGGAAATAGTCTAATGTCTGTCTGCAGTGATAAATAAGAAATTTAGAAAATAAATAAGACTCTCTTCATAAAATTTACATGAATGAAATACAACTACCTGCATCAGTGTGCATGAATCTCAAAACAGTATTGAGTGACAAAAACAATAGTGTAATACAAACACTCAATTTTATGTATGTAAGAGAAGCTGGGAAAAGCTAAGTGATATTTTGTCTTGAGATAAATGTATATTTTTACAACTCCAAATGAAAACAAATGAGTAACATACAATTTAGAATAATATGCATTTTTTAATCGGAGTTTAATTGTTCTTCAATGTTGTGTTAATTTCTGCTGTATAGCTACATGAATCAGCCACGCGTATAAATGTACCCCCTTTTCCTTGGACTTCCTTCCCATTTAGTCACCATGGAGCGTTGAGTAGAGTTCCCTGTGCTACACAGTCAGTTCTCATTAGTTACCTGTTTTATACGTAGTAGGGTATGTGTGCGAATCCCCATCTCCCAGTCCATCCCACCTCTCCCTCTTCCCTTGATAGCCCTGCATCCGTTCTCTACGTCTGTGTCTGTTTCTGCTTTGCAAATACGTTCATCTGTACCATCTTTCTATATTCCACATATATGCGTTAATGTATGATATTTGTTTTTCTGACTTAGTCACTCTGTATGACACTCTCTAGGTCCATCCATGTCTCTGCAAATGGCACAATTTTGTTCATTTTACCTGCTGAGTAATATTCCATTGAATATATGTACTAGTGCACTGATTTTTGGTGGGGAAGAGAGGGGTCAAGTGTGAGATACATAGGATGCTCCCATGATACAGTGATGTTTTATTTCTTAGAGTGGATATTAGGTGCACATATGTGATCATTTCATAATTATTATTTAAATATCCATTTGTTATGTATAATTTTTCTATATGTTTCATAAAAGAAACTTCTTAATTCAAAAATAATATGAGCAAAGTAACAAAATCCTAGGAATGCAGTTTATAAGAAATGAAAAAACATAACTTTTAACTGAGAGACATAAAAAGAAATATTAATAAATGTGGATTAATACAACATTACTGATAGAAGGACTCATTATTAAAGAGTATCTTTTGTCCCCTAGAGAAGTGAAGAGTGCAACTGAAATTAAAATTCTAATGGAACATATTGTAGTTTTGTAAAATTATTCCAATATTCCTTCAGAAGAATACACTAGTAGTGATAGTCCAGAAAACTTTGCAAAAGAATGATGATATTTGGAAAGGGCCTGTTCTACTGAATATTAAAATATGTTATATCAGCACAACAGAGAGATACTGTCGGAATAGAAGCTATGACTCAATGAAATAGAACAGAAAGCCAACAACATATGCTGGAATATAAAATAATTTAATGTGGTAATAAAATGGCATTTTAAATCACTGGGGAAAGTTTTGAGTGGTCAATTTATTGTCCTAAGAATATTGTCAGGAACTCTAGTTAGATTTCCACTTTGTACAATGCATAAAGTTGATCCCAGATGGATTAAAATGTTAGGTTTAAGAAGAAAAAGATGGGAATAAAGCATGAAATAGAAAGAAGAAAACACAGATGACTATTCATCTGGGTTGAGAAGGAAAATTTGCTCTGAGCTGGTATGAAAGGAAAGCCCAGGTGGTGGTCCCAGCTTGATATTCCCCCTTTCTTTTCTTAGTGAGTAGCACAGGCACCTCTCCATTCAGCATTCTCTTCACCCCTTAAAACTTCTCCCAATTACTGACAGAGCTCCTCCTCCGGGACACCTTTGGTAAATAATTCCTCTCTCTCTCCTCGAGAAACCAAGAGTCATTCGAACGCCTCAACCCCCTTCTCCAAAGCATCTGTGCATTTTCTTCCTCTTCTCTTGTCTCACAGAGGGAAGGATGTTCTCTTCCCACCCACCCCTGCCCTGGCATTTTCAGGATCCTACTAACATCAGTTATTTCCTCTCTCTTTCCCATCCTTCCACTTCGTATGTCAATTTCAGATTTTTCCTAGTTACCTTGAATCATGCCATAACCTCTCCCATGTTTGGGAGGGGCAGTACTTTGGTTCCATGTCTCAATTCTGCTCCATCTTGCATTCCCTTCACCTTCACAGCAAAAATAATTACTTGTCTCAACACAGTCCCTCAACTCTCACTCTCTTCTCCACCACCTAAACGATGGCTTGATGCCGATGTTCTTAAATTACTCTTGGTCAGCTCACAAATAACTTTGAAGACACTACATCCAATGAGCAAATGTAAGGCTGCTTCTTACGCAGCAGCCACACCTGTTACAGTAACTTCTTGAGCCTCCCCTGGCTGCTCACCTTCCTGGGTTTTTGTTGCCTCTATGAATACAGCTTCCCTGTTTCCAAATTTCTTTGTTTTCCTCTCTGAGGTTGGAGTTGCTTTTTGCCTTAGTCCTATACTTGCTACTTTTGTTCTCTTCTGTACTTCTGCTGCAGGATCTATTCCCTGCCTGTGGATTCAGTGTCTGAATATTGCTACTCGCCCCCTACCCCGCTGGTACTCAGCATCGTTCCACATACTTGTCCAATGAATTATGACAGAACTGAGCTTGCCAGCTTCCTTTCCAAAGCTAGTCATCCTCTAAGGTTTCTTTTTATGACAACCCCCTGACCCATCCTATTTGTGTAGAACAGAAAAGCTGGGGTCTTCCTTGATACATCTCTTCCCTCCATCACTACCAAATCACACATGCTTAGCCCTCCCCCCAAATTTCTGACACACTTCTATTCTCTTCTACACAACCATCACCGTGGTCCAAGATACCATCTTTTCTCCCCAAGATGATTTTTTTCCTTCCACTTTCCCCCCACAAAGCCATCCACCACACTCTTAATATCCACTCTCCCCATGCTTGTCCTAATAGCTTCTTCTTGCCTGTAGATCCTAACTTACTTTCCATGTATTATCCTGACTAAATAATATGCCAGACTAGATTTTCTCTACTGATTATAATTCTTCCAACACCTTGTATGTTAACCTCAAAATCCTAATAATGACTTTGAAAAACTAATTATGAGTGCAATTATTTATTTAATGTAGTTTCCCTTTACAGAATACAAGCTTTATCAAGGATTTAAGTATGTCTGTCTTTGTTATTGGTGTATCTGTAATGTCTATCACCAAGTCCCTTGGTCATATTAGGAATTCAATAACTGTTTGTAGAAAGGATGACTGGATAAGGAAAAGCAATAAGAGATCTGAATACTTAGAAGCTTCTACATACCTAAAAGATTTATAAAGCAAATGAAGAACTGACCAAAATTATTGTAACCTATGTAAAAAAGCTTAAGTCCTTAAAAGCAGATTATAAGTCATAAGACAACAATAAACAGAAACGAAAAGCCATGCAGGAAAATGAGCACAGGGTATAGAGACCATGTTCATAAAGGAATCAATGCAAATAGCCAATTAAACTGAAAAACAAATCTGCATTCTCTGGTATTTTAAAAAAGATACGCATGCATACACTTAATCTTTTAAATAGTCATTGTTGGCATGGATTAGGAATCGACATATTCTTCTGTTTGGGGAGCCCAGAATGGTGCAAACTTTCTGGAAGGCAATCTGGTAATATGTGTCAAAAGTGTTAAAGATAAAATAATCCATCTGTTTTGACCCAATAAATTAATTTCCAAGAATTTATCTTAGGGACATCAGCAGAGTTGCATGCAAATACTTATTTGTAAAAACACTTGTTACAGTGTTACTTATAATCATAAAGAATTCAAACCAACTTTAATGCCCAATAATAAAGGATTGGTGACTAAAATGGGGCATATCCTGTTCTAAGCAGCCATTAAAATGCATGGCCCCAAAGAGCATCTATGGATTTTTTTTTTAACTGTGATTTGTTTAGCTATAAAATAAGGTCATAACACAATATGCAAGGTAGGAGTTTAATTTTTTTAAAATATGTATATGCAGAGACATAAAAATACTAGAAAAAATATCTACAGTTACGGAGGTTAAAATGATTTTGTTCTTTTTTAAAAACCTTTCTTGTAGATTCTTAATATTCAACAAATTCTGTGTATCATGTCTGTAATGAGAAAAACTCAATATATTTTAATTTAACAATAGGGAACTGATTGCAACATATGGCCGTGGCTATATCTAGAGAGGCATCGCATAATGATTAAGAGTATATGCTTTGAAGCTCACAGACAGGTGTTTACTTCCCTCTTTACAACTTAAGAGCTGTATGACCTTGAGCAAGTATTTAATTCTCTCAGCCTCAGTTCCCTTATCAGCACAAAGGAGATAATATATACTGGGCAGAGCTGTTCTGTGGCTTAAATGAAATAAGGTATGTAAAAGTCTGATCAGAGAGTAAGTGCTTAGTAGAAAAAAAAAAAAAATACCTGCTTTTATAATGCCAAAATATAAATAGATTCCATAATGATTTACATGAATTCATGATGCTCTAGGGAGTTATAACGGGAAGTTTGGAGAATCATTATTTTATGGTTCAGCATCTTCCAGGCTGTCATAATGATGGTGGAATTCAGCAGGAGGATGCTGGCAGGAAGACATTTCTGGGTACAGAAACTGCCCAGGAAAGGTTTTGATTTAGGGCAAAATGCTGGCATAGGTCATTGACTCACCTATGAGTCCAGCCAGCAAATGATTATCATGCGTCTACCATGTGGCAGGCATCAGAGACTCAGCAGTGAGACAAATAAGTTGCATTCCCGGAGCCTTCTCATTAGATGGAGGTTTCAAGGCACATGGTTCCTGGTGGATTCAGGGATTAGGAAACTATGGAAGCACTTCCTGCAGTTGAAGAAACCTTGACAGGTTTAGAAAAATGATAGTGAAGTTCACGTTGCCCTCCTCAAATATCAATCCTAAGCCAAGAATCTAATTCCGGGATCCCACCTGTTGGCAGGTCTGGGGCCTACAGATATCCTCTTAATCCTGGTCAGCTTTAGTTCCAGGACAGACTTGCTCAGAGTCTGCAGATGAAAAGCCATTGGCCTTTCAGGAAAACAGAAAACTGTGGCCCATGCGTCAGCTCCAACCTTTGCCTGTTTCTAAAAGTAAAGGGGATTTTTATTTGGCACACAGATATGCCCATTTGTTTATGGATTGTATGTGGCTGTTTTTGTGTTACAAGTACCAAACTGAGTAATTTCAATAGGGAGTGTATGACCCACTAAGCCTACAATATGTATTATCTAATCCTACAGAGTAATTTTTTTGACTCCCATTCTAGGTCATTGAGGCTGGGGAAATGAGATGAAAGGTGACATCAGATTCCTAACTTGTTTCCTTCTGTAGTTCCAGGAGCTGTTCCTCTAGAATCCATTCAAGGGGGGCCCTTTGAGGAGAAGATCTACATCCAGTGGAAACCTCCCAATGAGACCAATGGGGTCATCACACTCTATGAGGTAAGGAGGCCACTTTGGCTATATCACTTGGTTTTATTCACTTTACTTCAGCCTGGAGTTGGCAGATACTACTGCATGTACAAGCTCCATCAAAGGCACAAAGGTGAGTGAGACAAAGCGAATTAATACAGAAGGTTTCTGATAGTACAGTGGGAAACAAACAGAAGGACATCAACTGAGCTGTCTTGATAGCCCCAATGACAAAGAAAATTGGGCATATTGTGCATTGATGGGATTATTCATCTCTTTAGCAAAGGAGTCAAGACCCAACGAGTCAGATTGTCCTGGCACAGCCAAGCAGACCCAGGCCTAGCAAACTGTCCTCTGGAAGATCATAATAGTCACGTGATACTCATGAAACCCGTATCAGTCCCTGGGCTTCTGAAAGGATCCCAATGTCATTCTCCAAGCTAGGAGTACATCATTCTTGAGCTTTAACATTGCTTTGTGGCCAAGGCGTATTGTATTGCCACCTAGGTGATAGTGTTGAAAGCCCTTCTCCCAGGATTAGCAGGGCCTTCTGTCAGAGACAGAATAGAATGTCCTTGGACAAGACAAAATGCAGCCTCCCTGAAAACTTTCAAAATTAGAACAAATGATAGAAGCTCATTGCAGAGCAAAAGCAAATAAACAGTAAAATGTCAGTAAGGCTGATTTAGCAAAATGCTAATAGTAGGATATGGACAGGATTGACTCTCTTCCCACCCCGTGTATTCTGAGATACCATGAGACTGCGCTTCGGGTACAGTAGAAACACACAGCATTGCAGGGCATGGAAGCTGACGCTGGAAGGATGGATTCTGCTATCCTAGTAGCTCTACCTCAGTCTCAAGGGACCCTTGGCAGGTTCTTCCTCTCTTTAAGCCTCAGTTTGCTTATCTGTAAGATTGGGGGGTGGGGGAGTGGTGTTAATTGTTGCTTCAGGGTTTCTCTAAGGAGTCTGAGGGAGGAAAGGTGATAAGCATCCCAGGCTGAAATGCTCTGTAGGCTCATGGAGGGGCTCAAGACTTTGGGTGCTCATGCAGAAAGGTACACCTGTTGAGAGCGAGCCTTGGGAAGCATATCACTGCCATAAGGGAAGATGAGCTCTGGGGAGGAAAGTCAGAGAGTATTGATGAGGGAGAAATATTCAGGGTGAATCTGATGGACACAAAAATTATCTGGAGAGATCTGGACAGACCTAAGAGCTCTCTGAAGGAGGAGAAAGCTGTCAGTCATGTGCAGGATGCTGGAGAAGACACCTTCAGGAAACACCTTATGCCACTCCATCCAGTGTTTCTCAGAAGCAGAGCTCTCTAACATCTCCATCTCGAACCATGGGGTTGGGAGAAGCATCCTTCCTGGGGATGCTGCTGATTGAGAGGGGATATTCATACTGATGGACCTTGATGATAATCCCACAATAAGAAGAAATAGATGAAGAGAGAACAGAAGAATAAACATAACTGTGAGTTAGACACTGTTTGAGCAATGAATCCCCTGAAGGTCTTGCCCAAGTCATGTTCGGCTGCTCGTATTCAAGAGACAAACACTGGTTGGAAAGAGAAGGTTGCTTTACTCAGGAAGCTGGTAAACTGGGGGAGAAGGCAGACTCATGTCCAAAAGCCACTTCCCCCCTGCAAACTTAGGAGGGAAGAGCAAGCTCTTAAAGGGGAGTTTCAGGAGTGTATAGGCGGAAAGAGGAAATTATGTGCAGGAAAACACAATGACCTCCGATAATCATCTTAGAATTGGTCATGTTGGTCATGGGGTGGTCTGATTGGCATACTGATTTTTTTTTTCCAGTTCTATTCATTCATCTATTTGGCTGTGCTGGGTCTTAGTTGCAGCATGTGGAATCTAGTTCCCTGACCAGTGATCAAACCTGGGCCCTGCTGGGAGGACAGAGTCTTAGCCCCTGGCCAGGGAAGTCCCCATGTAGATTGCTTTAAGGACAATTAATCTGCAGTTCTAGGGTCAGTTTGTTCCCATTTCCTTGAGGCCAGTTCTTGGAAGCGTGTCAGGTGGTTCAGTTTATGTCATGACTGCAATCTGGTCATCATATATTAAGTCAACTTCTTCTACCTGGTGAGGGTTTCGGTATCTGAACAATAGTTCAAAGAATGTAGGTCAGAATACTATCTGTTGGCTCTTGAGGAAGAACTCAAGGTCCTTAACTTTGCTTAATGGCCAAACTCTTATTACTTTGCCTTAGTTGACTGCATTCCTTTGTTTCTGCATTTCCTCACTTCTTTGATTAAATTTATTCTTTGGCTACAGTTTTTCTATAGACATGAGCCAGGCAGAGGATATGAGGAGGTTCAGTCTTGGGAAGGCCCCATAGGGTCCTGCTCTGTTACGAAATTGAGGGCTCGTATATCATCCACGGTCAGGAGCTGTAGGCACAAAGGTGCACCCGGGTGAGGACAGTGCTCCCTTCTCTTCTCTTCTCTGTGAATCCCATGTGAATGTTCAAAGACCAGTTGCTGAGATGCTGGCATTCCCATGAGGGTGCTCTACTAGAAAGAGCTGTTGTAAGAAAACTTCATGTAATTTCTTGGCTGCTCATTGGGCCATAATAGAGAACCAGAGGTGCCACTGTCTGACTTGTTTGAGCATTTAAGTTTACCTTGTGAGAGTATGCCAAAGTTCTTGGATGATGATCTGAAGGAACCTAAGGTATGATGTCCTGAAGGGAGGACATGGGATTAGGCCTTGTATTTTGACCATATATGTGGCTGAGACCTTGTGTATCATGAGCCAGTGAGGCCTCAGAAGGTAAGAATGTTGACTTTGGAGGTCAGGCAGCCTAGATGTAAATCCCAGCTCTGCCACTTCCCTTGCTGTGTAAGCTTGGGTACATTAAGTAATCGCTCATTTATACTGCTTAATAAGCATAAATATATGTTTAGTACTGTGTCTGGCATTTAGAAATAGCACTGATAAATGTTAACTCTTAACATTACATAAAAGTGAGGCAATGGAGCCTTGGAGAGGTGAAATGTAAAGACCAAGGGTATACAACTCCTGGGTCCTGAATTCAAGTGCGAATGTCTTGCCTCTTTCTCAGTGTGATCCATGGACCAGCAGCGTTGGCTCTCTCTGGGAGCTGGTTAGAAATACAGCATCTTAGATCTTGCCAGACTTCCTGAATCAGAGTTTTCATTTTAACAAGATCCCTGGGTGATTCGTATGGGCATTTAAAAAGTTTGAGAAGCACTGCTCTAGACTTCACTATTCTTTAGAAAGTTTCAGGACTTCCTTGGTGGTACAGTGGATAAGAATCTGCCTGCCAATGCAAGGGACCTGGGTTTTATCCCTGGTTCAAGAGGATTCCACACGCTACGGAGTAGCTGAGCTTGTGTGCCACAACTACTGAGCCTGTGTGCTGTAACTGCTGACGTCCATGCGTCTAGAGTCCGTTCTACACAAAGGAGAAGCCCCCGTGATGAGGAGCCTGTGTTCTTCAATGAAGAGTAGCCCCGTTCACTGGAACTGGAACTAGAGAAAGCCTGCATGTAGCAGCGAAGACCGAGTGCAGCCAAATAAATAAAGTTTCAGCAACTGATAAGAGAGTATGTCCCTCTGAGCAGAAAGATGGGAAGTCTCCTCCTCTCAGCTCAACCCAGTCCTGCCTCAGACAGTAAGCAGGAGACCTTGTTTTTAAAGACATTTATAAGAGAATATGTGTTTATGAGGCAATTTCCAAATTTAATTAGATGAAACCAATTTGATTTTTTTAAATGAGGTTCTGGTTGTAATTTCTAGAGAGAAATCCATAAATTACAAATTGCCCTCTCCTGTCCTCAAAAAGTTTGTTTGTGGCAAAGAAAAATCAGATGACACAAGTGGAAGAGAAATCCAGGATTGTCAATGCCTTCCTGTGTACAACCTTGGACTCCACAAAGGCAAAAGCCAAACAAGTGAGGGAGTGAAGGAGAGTTATGACTTTGTAAATAGTGTAAAAATTGTTAAATGCAGCAGGTCTAAGTAGTATGTCATATGTTAAGGTTACATTCCCTTCCCCATAGGTCCATACCACTTCCTGAACCACTTTTCCCCTCCCCCAGGGGAAAATAAAATAGGGCTTCCCTGGTGGCGCTAGTGGTAAAGAATCTGCCTGCCAATGCCGCAGTATTCAAGTTTGATCCCTGGGTTGAAAGATCCCCTGGAGAAGGAAAGGCAGGCCACTCCAGTATTCTTGCCTGGGGAATCCCATGGACAGAGTAGCCTGGCAGGTTACAGTCCGGACATCATGGAGCACACACGTGTGTCCAAGTCATGATCCATCTTCCAGAATCAGAATGGCTTTGATTATGTCTCATCTGTTCTCTGGGCTTCAGTCCCCTCTTTGTAACATGAAGGTATCATACTGTTCTCGGTTAAGAGTCAAGAATAAATCTACATCAGACCAACAGAACCAATGTTTTATACCTCATTTTGTGTTTGCTCCACTGTTCAAACTGTGCCTGTGGCCAGAGATTCAAAGCCAAAGCAGTCATGACACTCACTTGAAGGACAATAGCCTGTGTGCAAAGGCCCTGCGGTAGAATGACTGGCTTGTTTGAGAAAAGGAAGGAGGTCAGAGTGACTGGACCCTCGTAAGCAGGATGGACAATGACGAGGCCATGTGGGGAGGGTCAGATGATGCAGGGTTTCTAGAGTCTGTTCCTGAGAGGAACAGAACACCCTAGAAGGATTTTTAAGCAGAGAAATGAAGGAATCAGATTTACATTCCTAAAATACCACCTGGCTGTTGTGTGAATAATGGCCCTGGGCACATAAGCATCTCAGGAACACCTGGGAAATCTGTCAGGAGGCAAGGATATTGAACTCATGTATGATGCTGCAGTATTGTCTGGGAAATCACATGCTGAGTGGGCTACTGTCTATGGTGTTGCAAAAGAGACATGACTTAGTGACTCAGCTACAACAATAGATATTGCAATGAGGGCTCAACTGTTTATTGGAAGACCCTGCAGCCAGGTGGAAAAGGTGAAAACTTTGTCACATCTGCTGCTTTCTTGCTGCCTCTTTATGGGCTTTGATGGCTTCCTTTAAGGTAGTAAAGATAGCTAAGGCTTTCTTATCTTGAAGAGCTCCTTGGAGCCAAGACTGTTAGATTCTGGCCTCCAGCCCTAAAGGCTGGGAGCTGAAACTGAAGCTCCAATACCTTGGCCACCTGATGGGAAGAGTTGACTCATGAGAAAAGACCCTGATGCTGGGAAGGGTTGAAGGCAGGAGGAGAAGGGAATGACAGAATACAAAATGGTTGGATGGCATCACCAACTCAATGGACATGAGTTTGAGCAAACTCCAGAAGATGGTGAAGGACAGGGAAGCATGGCGTGCTGCAGTCCATGGGGTCGCCAAGAGTTGGACAGGACTGAGTGACTGAAAAATAATAGCAATCACTAAGGGCTGGAAGTCCAGTGGCTCCCCTGATGCTCCCCCAGAACCACGCAGCAGCCTGATTCTCCAGCAGCCACGCCCTCTCTCCCTGCCCACTGGAGCCAGCCTCGCCTCTCCTGTAGCAGCTTGTATCAGAATGCGTGGTTCCTGGCCTCAGATCTCAGCAGGGTGACAGAGAGTGCATGGAGAAAGGTCACATCAAAGGCCTCATGTCTATACACCTGCAGCTCAGTGTCACCTGGGAGCAGGTCAGACATGTAATATCTCAGGCCTCAACTCAGACCCACTGAGTCGGAGCCTGTGTTTTAACCAGCTGATTCACACACAAATATGAACATGGGAGAAGCTCTGGTCTAAGACACTTCCTAAGACACAGTCCTTGGGTGAGTAATGTGGCCACTGAATGAACTGAGGGATGTGCCTGCTTACACGGGATCCAAAGAGCTGAGGCTTTTCACCAGCCACATGGAAACCATGCTCTTTGCGTAGACTCTTCTGGAACCCTGCTTGGGTCTTCTCTTATGGCTCAGATAGTGAAGAGTGTGTCTGCAGTGTGGGAGACACAGGTTTGATCCCTGGGTCAGGAAGATCCCCTGGAGAAGGACATGGCAACCCACTCTAGTATTCTTGCCTGGAAAATCCCATGGACAGAGGAGCCCGGCAGGCTACAGTTCATGGGATTGCAGAGTTGGACCTGACTGATTGACTCACACACACACAGGGTGTCCCAGTCAGGACCTGCATGTGGAGAGGGTTGGCATGCTCTTGTGCATGATAGGACTCCGTGAAAGCAGACCGGGCAACTGCAGACAGGCACACACAGCCCAAATGCGATCACAGGGGAAACAGTCCAGCCTAACAGTTGCCTAAAAGCTCCTCAGCAAAATCATTTAGAGACAAGCTGTTCAGAGTTCACTAAAAACAGTAATCAATACGTGTTTCAATTCAATTAGTTTTTCTCCTCTCTGTCCAAAAATAAATATCACACAGTGTGAGGGAATTGGGCCAGAAGATGTTACACTGGCAACTGGGTTAACGACGTGTGAAAATATTTAAAATGCAGACATGTGAAGCTTCCCAGTATGCCTTTATGTTTAGCAGTCAAAATCACCAAGTTTCTAATTACAGTGTATAAATCTGAGAAGTTTAAACGGAATGAGAGGACCCTAATGAGGCAGGAATGGGTGTCTTGATTATGCTAGCGTTGATTGACATTTATCTTGCAAGCTATTCTGGGCGCCTGGCGTTCAGAGTTAAATAAAACACAGACTTCGGCTCCATAAAACAATGTGGGCTTCCTGTGCCAAAGCCCCTTTGCAAGGTGGGCTAGGTCAGAGGGTCATCGCTATTTTTCCGGCATACAGATGGTTGCATTTGCTCTGAACAGAAAGCACAGGCCCCAGGAATCAGCATCCCATGACAGAGCACTGCAAAAAAGCTGGGTGCGTGTTCTGATCCAGAAAGTAGTTCTGCACAGGACTGGGGCAGACACGTGTTGATGGAGACAGGGGCTGCTGGATGGATGAGCTCAGAGCAGGCTGTCAGAGAGCCAGGGACCCCGGGAGGTGCTGGCTCCATGTGGATGCTCAGACTCACCTCTTCTTCCCCTTTCGCTTAGCCACAGTGGCCTCTCAGGGCTCACTCACCCCGGACGTGCAGAGGGCTCTGGTCCACAGAAGGTCAGTAGGGAGAATGGGATGTGGTCCTTGATGGGCAGGAGGCCCTAGAGGCAGGAAATGGAAAACCCAGCCCAAAGCAAGAATTTGCATAATTCAAGCTGGATTTCTGTTAATTAGGATGCATAGTTTGCATAATGCAGGCAGCCAGTGGGTATAAATTGAGTCAAGCTGGTAACCAGGAAAAAAGCTTTGTTTCTTCTGAATTCTTTAAGCCATAAATGTAGGAATCACCATTCTTCCCCACTTGCAACACACAAAATGCTCTAGAAAGTTTCATCTCTTCTCCTGCCAGTATAGACAAAGGTCAGGTCACACGGCCCCATCTTCAGCACCACCACGTTCTGAACATTCATCTGATGCCTAAACCACTTCAGAACTTCCCTGCGCATGCTGCATCCACATTTCCCTATTTCACTTCCCCACACTGTACCCAAACAGAACATTTTGGAAGGTAAATTCAATCATGTTACTTCTGTGCTTTTGCCTCATCTTAATTTTGGAGCCTTGAACGATCTGGCCCCTCTAACCTCATTCCATGCCTCTCCTCCCAGTTTTCCACGTACCAACCCCTCTAGCCTTCTAACACTTTCTCAAGCTGATTGAGTTCTTTGCAGCCCATGCTATTGCCACATTTTGTGAATGTCATCTCTTCTGCTTAGAATACTTTTGTACTTCATATTTCTTAAGTTTCTACCTATTCTTTACCTCCAAGAGGCCTATACCCTGTTCTCTCCGCTTTATCAAGCAATTTTCTTACTTCTGTCATATTATTTTCACAGTTTGCACTCATTTTGTTGGTATGCTTTAGTGTCTAATCCCCTACTGGACTTCAACCTCATAAGGCTACGGGCCATGTGATGGTTATTGTATATGTCTTCTTGGCTGGCTCATGAGGCCCAGATAGGAGGTCAAACATTATCCTGGATGTTTTTGTGAGGGTGTTTTTGGATGAGTGGACTTTGAACCAGATTGTCCTCCATGATGTGAGTGGGCCTCATCTAATCAGTTGAAGCTCAGAATAGAACAAAGACTGAGCTCCCCTAAGCTAGATGGTATTTGCTCACACAGTTTGCCTTCAGAATTGAATTGTGACCCTAGCTCTTCCCTAGTTTCTCAGCCTGATGGCCTTTGGTCCTGATACCTGATACTGGCCATATTTATTTTTGCTTTTTAGTATGTCCTCAGGATCTAAAAGAAAGTTTGCACGTAACATGTGCTCAATAAATATTACTTATATGAATGTGTGGATTTGTACTTTATCTTGATGAGGGGTAGTGGTGAAATTTTTGTCTAACAAGTTTAGTGGTTCTCAAGCCTGGCTGAAGATTTAGAATCATACCTTGACAACCTCCAGACATATCAATAAATATATATGTAGGTAGACACATAAATGGTTGGCTTTAGGCATCATTGCATTCTAAATAAATCAGAATCTCTGGGGGTGAGGTTTTATCCAAATGGGGTTTTTTAAAAGCGCTTTCGGACATTTTACTGTCCATCCAAGTTTGGGAAGAAGTACTGCATAGCATGAATCCAGTCAATGTGCTCTGATATATTATCACAGACAAATACCTGCTCAATAAACACAGCCGTAGCTCTGGCTTTACCCTGCCTTTATTTTTCACTCTTGTGGAATTCTACACTGTCTGATGTTATACTGTATGCAACTCACTCATGCCCATGCAGGTGCTAGGCACTAGTTATTTTAAGGCTCAAATTCATGACACATCAGCCTTTCCCCCTCAAGATTGCTAAACAAATAGTTTGCGGAATAATTGAAGACACATAAAGCTATATTGGTCTGTCAGTATCCTTTTGCATTTCACAAATGGCATCTTGCAGCTCTGGCGTCAGACTTTACCTTACAAATATTTTCCCCTCCCATTTTACAGTAGAAGTTAGTTCTGCTGTTTATTTGTGAGATTTAAAAAAGATTTATATACACACAAAAAGCTTCATAGATTTGCCCAGAGGCTTTTCCAAAGTCTTAAAAGTCAGAGCCCTGGGATGTCAAGGAACCATTTTTCCTAATCCTCAGCCCATCACTCAACCTCCATAGGATGTTTCTCTTCCAGAGACTTGAAAAATGCAGGCATCCCTGGATAGAAGCCATACATAGGTCTGCTGGGCTGACAGGTCGGTTGACAGGTGTTTCAATAGAAGCAGCTCTGGGTTGAAAAGAATGATTTCTGGCACTCTGTGTCTAGAAGGAAGTTGCGTTCTGATGTGAATAAGTTGCGTTTATGTAAGTGAGACCATTAGAGCTGCCTGTCATCCACTCGTAGCATACCAGCAATGCCTATATATTTGCCTCAGGGTGTTTCTTTCTTTCTTTCTTTCTTTTTTCTTTTTTTATTACAACACGGGTATTTGTGGTGGAGCCAGATAACGTGACAGTAGGAATCAACAGATGCGTAGCACTTGTTACCTGAAGAAGAGCAAATCATGTTTTCCTGGCAATAAAAAGGTTTTCACAATAAACATTAATAATTCATCTTAGCTGTAAAAAAAAAAAAAAACAGTAGAAGTTACTGCATGGAAAATATTCCTACAGTGAGCCCAAATAGATCAGTATATTTGTCTTTGTATGTGTGTGTGTTAACATGTAGGTTTGTGAGTTGGTGTAGCGATACTGACACGTGTATGGACATCTGTGTTTTTTCCCATGTATGTGTAAAACATTTACCCTTGGGCTGTACCCGTAATCTCAATTGCGTCCTTGGAATTGCTCTTTTTTTTTTTTTGGATAGTTAACTCCAGTAGATTTCAGAGGCACAGGTCTATGTCTGTTTTCTCCTTGCCTGGAGAAACTCCAGGTCACTTCCTGTCCATGTCGCAGGAATCTCCCCATGGGCTCCCAGCTGTTTCTCATGAACTTCTGCCATAATTCCTCTCCAGAGCTTTTGCTAAAGGAAAAATTTTGAATTTTAAAAGATAAAACCTGCAGGTTGGGTTTAATCTGTGCAGGTCTAGTTGTCCTAGGAGAGTGGAGGGAGAGAAATGAAAGTTAGTTCTGCATATGGCACGGTCAGGACTCTCCCGACGCCCCTTCTGCGGGAGGCAAACCTTGTTTTGATGGTCTGCACACCAAAGGACTTAGTGAGGAGCGGCCTGTACACACAGACACGTGGCTAGTGACGGAAGCCTCTCTGTGGCTACCTGGGCCTTTCAGTAAACGGTGCCCAGAGGCGGTGTTTTAGCTGCTGAGTGTCTCTTTCAACATCAGAACTTGTTCTCTTTTCATCTCAGATGTTCTACCTTGTTAATCCTGTTGGAATTCCACCTGGACAGGGCAATGCAGCATGGATCTGCTGCTTTTAACTGACTTCCTTTCTGTTTTGGTCAGAACAGCTCTTTGTTTGGGACTTAAAAAATGAAGGAGGAAGCAGGTCTTCATCTACCATCAGTATTTGGATCCTTCATCCTGAAGTCTCTGGAGGCTGGAATTCAAATTTATAATTCAGAGGAGATCCTTTCATTGGCTTTAGAAGATGGCAGGTAGATTTCTTTCCCTCACTCCAATCCTTTTCTTTGGCTACTTTAAAAAAAAAAACAAACATAATTTTTTTTGACTGCGCTGGGTCTACATTGCTCCGTGTGAGCTTTTTCTAGTTGCCATGAGCGGAGGCTGCTCTCTAGTTGCAATGCATGGGCTTCTCATTGTGGTGGCTTTTGTTGCAGAGCACGGGCTCTAGGGCCTATGGGCTTAGTTGTTGGGGCACATGGAATCTTCCTGGATCAGGGATCGAACCCATGTCCCTGCATTGGCAGGCAGATTCTCAACCACTGTACCACCAGAGAAGTCCCTTTGGCTACTTTTGCTTCCTTCTTCACCAAGAGAAGAGTAGTTCCTTAAATTTTACACCCAAGTATGAGACCTTGGCCTAGATCATTATGGACTCTATGCAAGCTTGCTTGCATACCAGAGCCCTTCAAAATATATGTCATAAAAATCCCCACTGCTTTGCTTTCTTGGCATCTGTTTTATTTTTTGCATTGTTTTAGCATCTGTGTATCATTGCAAGTCAAATAGTGAATTAGAAGGAATTTATTCTTTGTTACTGTTAGTGACATTATAGCAACATTACATGGTGTTAGAAATATGGGAAGTGGAAAGTCAGCCCCCATTTCCAGTGCCTAGCAGACCAACCATTTTCACAAGGGTTTTTTTTTTTTTTCTTTTAGTTTTTGTGCATCGACATCTTTTAGATAATTATAACCACATTGCAAAATTTGGGTCTTCACTATGTCAGACATTTTCCAGTTTCAATGTAAGCTACTTAACTACCCCATCTAATGGCTCTCTGATCCCCTGAGCACATAGGCCACACTTCACTTTCTAATTGTTCTGTTTTAGGATGTGTTGATTGATCTTCTGAGAAGGTAAGACACACTTTTTAGGGTAGAGTAAGAGGGACCTGGATGTTTTTAAATACCTGGTTAGCAAAGTTTGAACTATGCTTTCCTTTTCCTTCTCAGTAGATTTGTTAGTAGTAATCATAGCCAGTTGCATGCCTTCCATTGATCATAGAGCTGTGCTCAAAATAACAGCTCCCTCTGTCAATAGGAATGGATCTAACGGAGGAGAGTAAAACCATATGTACAAATTCAGATAGAAATCTATAAACCCAAAGTTAGTAGTGGTGGCTATATTTTCCTCCTTGTTTTAAAAACGTGTCTCCATTTGCTTATTTCCTGACTATTGGAGGTGATATATGGCCTGTGCATTCCCCACTCTTCCCTAATACCTTTCCCATGATAGACATCCGTAATTGTTCAGGGCACATTCTTCCTTTGAACTCTGACATGGCTTCTCTCTTTTCTAAAAAAATAAAATTTATTTTCTTTTTGGCTGTGCGGGGTCTTCGTTGCTGTGCACAAATTTTCCCTAGTTGTGGAGAGCAGGGTCTGCTGTCTAGTTGCGGTGGGCGGGCTTCTCATTGCAGGGGCTGCTCCTGTTGCAGAGCACGGGCTTAGTTGCCCTGAGGCCTGTGGGATCTTTCTGGACCAGGGATTGGTGTCCCCTAATGGCAGGTAGATTCTTCACCACTGAACCACCAGGAACAGTCCTGGACTACCTCTTGACTTTGCACTCCAGGTGGTCATGGCGTCATCTGTGATGCTCAGTTGCCATCTTTGTCATTCCCTACCTTCTGTGTAAATGTACTATCTGCAATTCTGGAGGGTAATTCATTTTAATATCTGCGCTACTTCTTGCAGTAAGGGACCACTGCTGTGGAATCCTTCCCGAGGAAGGTGCCAGAGGTGAGAAAGTCTGTACTAGAACAACTCTTACAGAGAGTTTTCAAGATTATGTCTAAAACACAGAGCCATAGGATACAGGAGCATGTGTAGAGGTTTCAAGACCATATTGGAACTTTCCTTAAAGACCTTATGTATATATATGTGTATGTATATATATATATATATATATACATGTATGTTTATACACACACACATACATATACACACCAAGTCTGTGCCTGCCCCACCAGTACATGCATTCTACAATCCTAGCCTTCCCCAGCCAGTTTTTATGACAGTATTGCAGAAAGTTTGGATATCAGAGAGAAAAATCACCTATAATCTCATCTCATAGCACAACAGTTATTTTGCCATATATTTTATCTTTGTTAATGTGCATACATCTTTTACCTAACTATAGTTACATAAAGTTTGCTACCGTAATTTTTTATTAAGCATTTTATCATGATCATGATGCTTTTATAGCACCATGGAAACCACTTATCTTTTTTAATGATTGCATAATTGTCCATTGAGTCTATATACCCTAATTTACTTATCCATTCCTCTATTGTTTTTCCATATTTCTGGTAACACTGTAATGAACCTTATGCATATAGTGGTGGATGTATCATGGTGGAAAGAACATGGACTTCAGATTTAAATGACCTGGATCTAGAATCCTAGTTCTAATGTTATCTGGATGAAAGATTTTAGGGACACATTAACCACTCTGAAATTGAGTTACATTTATGTGTAAATTTTTAAAAATGCATGTAGAAGTAATACCAAACCTACAATTTGGGAGTTTCATAAGAATTAGATGTATGTTGCCAATAACCCTTCAATGTCATGGCTGGTTTTCTTTCCCTATTTGGTGTATTTCTCTCTCTTTCTCTCTTTTTTTTGACTGCCCTGGGTCTTAGTTACAGCATGAGAACTCTTAGTTGTGCCATGTAGAATCTAGTTCCCTGATGGGGATTGAACCGAGCCCCCCTGCATTGGGAGCATGGACTTTAGCCACTGGACCAGGGAAGCCCTTTCTCAGTGTATTTCTTTTGTAGACATTCCCCCACGTGAAATTATGGGTTGAATAGAGCAAACTTTTGTAACTCTTGAAGCATGTTGGCAAATTGTTCTCCAAATGGACCCTACCAGTGTGGGCGTGTGCTTTGAGTCCTGTGATGAGCCGGTTGCTGCGTCTGGGAAGCAGGCCTTTGGCAGCCCAGCAGGGATTTAAGTCAGGTTCCCCAGTCCCTTCTGCAATGCGGGAGACCTGGGTTCGATCTCTGGGTTGGGAAGATCCCCTGGAGAAGGGAAAGGCTACCCACTCCAGTATTCTGGCCTGGAGAATTCCATGGATACAGTCCATAGCGTCTCAAAGAGTCGGACACAACTGAGCGACTTTCACTTACTTACCCCAGTCCCTTCAGAGCAGGCTGTTGTGTGAAGAGCTCATCACACATGTTGGCAGGACCATTTGTCCTCTCCAAGGACATGCTGGAAACACTTCCACCTCATTAACTTACTGTTCACATTTCCTCCCCTTTGCCTTCAAGGAGCAACTACAGGGCCTGGCCTCCAACAATCTCCCAAGAAGGTCCTGGGGACCACAGAAGAGCTCTGAACTGGGGGACTCCAAGCTAGTTCCTATAGACTGTACCTCTGCTTACTCTGGTCCACCACCCATCAAGCCCTCTCATGTCCTCTCTTAGCTCATCTGTAAAGGAGAAGATTGAGGCAGTTGGTATGTAAGGCCAAACCATTCAAAGGGTGTCCTGTCATCAGCATTATCTGGGAGCTCTTTAGAAATGTGCCATCTTGGTTACTCAGACATAAAAAGGAGCAAAAGTGGATCATTTGTAGAGACCTGGATGGACCTAGACACTGCCAAACAGAGTGAAGTCGGAAAGAGGAAAAATATATATTAACACATAAATGTGAAATCTAGAAAAATGGTAGAGGTGACCTTATTTGCAAAGCAGAAATACAGACACAGGGCTAAAGAACAAACATAAGGATACCAAGGGGGAAAAGGGTGTACGGGGAGGAATTGGGAGATGGGGATTGACACATAGACACTATTGACACCGTGTATAAAATAGACAGCTGATGGGAACATACTGTATAGCACGGGGAACTCTGCTTAATGCACTGTGGTGTCCTGAATAGAAGGAAATCCAACAGGGAGTGGTTATTAGTATATGCATGATTGATAAGTTTTGCTGTGCAGTAGAAGATAACACAACATTATAAAGCAACTATATTCCAATCAAAATTAATTAATGAAAGAAAGAGATGTGCCATCTTGGGCTCCATCCTGGATCTGCTGAGTCAGAGTATGCACTGTTATAAGTTCCCCAGCTGATCCGATGCCCATTACGGCATGACAAACACAGCACTAAGTTATCTTCTGCCCAAGATTTGCTGTCATGCCGGGCACATTTGCTGGGAGCCTTGGTTTTAGAAGCACGTTCTCCCTGCGATATGCCTGCACTGTCTCAGGGTTTCCCGAAGCTTCAGTGAGGTTCTTCCCCTGCCAGTTACATCTGTGGACCTAGATGCCACTTCTTAGGGGTCAGGGTCATTGAAACCAATACCTTTTTCCTTGAGGTGAAAACCATTTTTGCTGAAACACATACCTTACTAGTCATTCCACGGTTTAAGAAATCCTACTGTCAATCTCAGTGGCTCTCAAGAGGGAAGAATCTGAACTCTTCTCTAACTTGACTAACAGGTCCCTGTATGAATGACCCAGCTCTTGCTGGCCTCCCCAGCATCCTCTCCTGTTCTTATCCCCTCCTTCCCAAATCCATAGGCTTTACCTGACAGCCACATCACACTCCTGCTGTTCTTGTCTTCCTCTGTCTAGGATACGCTTTCTCAACACCTCCTTCTTTGCTTTTAAAGGCAGTCCTTCCTTCAGTACCCTGAGGGCTCAGGGTTCTTTCAGGGACACTGGTTTTTGGAAACACCTGGTCTAGAGGTTCTTTCTTGTTATGTTATAATAGCATCTATTGCCCAATGCTATCATCGTTTGTTTCTATATATGTCTACGACAAAGCTCAGAATTCTTAAGAATTCCGAGAATCTGTTGGGTTGGCCAACATCTTATGGAAAACCCAGACAAACTCTTTGGACAGCCCAATATTTCGTTCTCTGCTGAGTTCTCAGGAGCTGGCCTTTGGCAGGTCTTCCACGAATGGCAGTGGCCAGTGCTGCGGGATCCCCCCCTTCGTTCCTCGAGGTCCATCCATTCTTCTGTACCTGCTCTCTGACTCAGGAGACAGACTGTCAGGAATCACTGACCTGTTTTGACTTCTTACCTTCGGTTAAACCAAAGGAGTGCCCTGGAAAGGGCAGGGAAGAGAGGGGAAAGGGGGGTGAACCTCAAGGAGGGTCACAGCTTCTCTCAGGGTGACCTTCCAGGCTCTTGAACCTACTCCTTGCTCCACTGCTCTCTCCCTTACTAAATGCCCCCTCCCTGCCTGGGCCCTTGTTCCCATCATCTCCTGCAGTGTAAATAGTTCCTTTATTAAGCACTGCTTGGATTACACATCTTTTTTTCCCCACTGCGACCCATCAAGAGCCCTGTTATCATTACCATGGATCCCTGAGGGTGCTTCTCATCAGGGACTTTATCTTAAGCCTCAAAGCCCTTCAAAGGGAGGGTCATTATCCCTATTGACACTAAGGCTTAAAGAAACAGTATCATTTGCCTAAGATCACCTAACTGGTAATTAGATGATAACTTGTCATTAGTATTTCTTACCAGCTTTGATTACAGAGTCTGTATACTTACCTAGGTATTCACTGTGCCTTCTCCAAAGACACTCAATAAACGATTGTGCAATAGATCTGAGTTTCCCAGTCATGCCCAGCTCACTTGACTGGGTGGCCATGAGCTTGCAGATGGGGGTTAGAGAGGCCACCTTGGGACAAAGAGGGGACTGAAGCCTTAAACCAGCCTCGGCCTAGAAACTCTCCACATTGTATCTTCCCACCTAGAGCTGTCAACACATTGAGCATAAGTTCCTTGCTCAGTCACTCGGTCGTGTCCAATTCTTTGCGACCCCATAGACTGTAGCCCAGCAGGCTTCTCTGTCCATAGGATTTCCCAGGCAAGAATACTGGAGTAGGTTGTTATTTCTTCCTCCAGGGGATCTTCCCAACCTGGGGATCGAACCCGTGTCTCCTGATGCACAGCCACTATTGATGGATAAGGGCTGGCACAGGGCGGTGGGCAGGGAAAGCAGGTGTATTTAGATTGGGAGGAGGGGGCTTCATGGCCCTCAGTAGAGGTGGCTTCATCATCAGGGTTTCTATTTGCAAATCCCATTCAACTTCAACATTTCTGCAGCTGAACAGAGGTATTCAAAACCCCACCTTCCCCTCTTGGGCAGCTGAATGGCATGCATGACCCAGTGGCTATTTTGAGGGGCGGGATGGTTGTGACATTAATATTTGACACAAATATGCACTGTCTGGTATGTCAGTCTCAAAGGAAAACTGCAGACTGCAAATTGGGATAATATTTCTCAATACTAGAAAAAAGTTTCCCATTTCAAATCAGTTTGGGGCGGGGGAAAGAAAAACCTTTTCAAACATTCAGCAATGTCAAAATAGGCAGGGCTCTCTATAAACAACTCTGGCAGTTTATGAAATTTCACATTTTCAAATCAATTACTATCTTTGAATAAAAGGACACCTGTCTTGGGCCACAGGATGATAATTTCTATAATCAAAATGCTGACAGGAGAGCCTAGTGACCATGTTCAATTTGAAGTTTCAGTCACTGTGGAACAGATTCAGCCCCTGATATTTTATGATGCTCAGGACAGTGCTTCTCCAGCTGGAATCCTCTAGCATGGGGCATCCATACGTCTGTGCTTAAGAGCATGAAAGTTCTTCAGTCTGAGAAACACTGAAAGGACGAATGAGGCTTTCCTGGTGGCACAGTGGTAAAGAATCTGCCTTCCAATGCAGGAGACAACAGGTTAGATCCCTGGGTTGGGAAGATCCCCTAGAGAAGGAAATGGCAGCCCCACTCCAGTATTCTTTCCTGGGAAGTCCCATGGACAGAGGAGCCTGATGGGCTACAGTCCATGGGGTCATGAAGAGTCAGAGACGACTATGCGACTGAACAACAAAAGGATGAATGAATGGCCTTTTCCTTTTTCTCTATTCTACTTCCATGGTACTTTTAGCATTAATGAATCCTAGCTCTGTAGGAAGTGCTTAACAGACAGTTCTAGAAAGGAAGGAAGAGGGACTTCCCTGGAGGTCCAGTGGTTAAGACTTTGCCTTCCAGTGCAAGGGTGTGGGTTGGATCCCTGGTCAAGGAGCTAAAGTCCTACATGCCTCAAGGCCAAAAAACCAAAACACAAAACAGAAGCAATATTGTAACAAATTCAATAAAAACTTTAAAAAAAAGGGGGGGGGGGGGAAGGAAGGGGAGAAGGGAGAGCAGACCTGACAATTCAAATCAGCTACTTTCAGACCTGAGTGAGTTTTCAAACCCTGGAGTTTTGCAGAGCTGGGGAGGTCAAGGTCCTGCTTAAAGCTACTGAAAGAAAATTCAAGCACAGAGCCAGGTCATATGTGTAATTGGAGCCCATAAGAGTCCGTTGTGTAGCCAGGTTTGAGAGCCACTGCAGTCTCTCTGAACTTCCCCCTCCAACCTCCCTTGGCCCTGGTTGGGGCCTCAGCTTCTCCAAGATTCGTGCCTCCATCACCTGCTAGATCTTCCTGTGCTTGCTCATATTTCTCCAAGCTCCAGCCTCCACATCAGCTTTCAGAGTCACCTGTCAACCATGCAGGCCAGCAGATGTTGGCCGCCTTCCACCAGCAGAGTGTAGCAAGAGCTCCTGACTGTGACCCCCAGGATGTTCCCTGTGCCCCAGGACCTCTTTTGTCTCCTTCCTGGGGATCTCTCGCTTCTAACTCTATTTCAGCAGCTCCAGACTGTTTATGGTGGCTCCTTACGGAAGCTGCTGTTCACCTCTGTTCCTTTGTGCACTTGGACACCCTGCTCTGAAGGTCCCTCTGCTTTACCCTCCTCCTGTTTGCTGGGGTGATGCCTGCTCCCAACCCATCTCAGACACTAATTCTTCAGGGAGATCACCTCTCACCTCCTCCAGCTGGTTTAGACACTCCCCATACAGTACTCCGGAGGATATTTGTCATTGTATTGTAGTGATGGGCGGGTGTCACTAGACCTTACGGCAAGGACTCTGTCTTATTCACCATGTTCCCCCAACATCCACAACATACCTAACGCATAATGGATGCCCTAGGGATCTTTGATGAATCACCTGACTTTATTTGGTCTTTCTTTCCCTTCCCTCCCCCACCAAAACCAACCTATTAAATTTCAGCTGGAGGGGTAAGTTACTTAAAGTCAAAGGCATATGGAAAGGAAGACTGCCTAATATTTTCTTTTGCTTTGTTCTTTTCCAGTCCTTGTCTGTTTGCCTAACTCCATCCTCTTTCATGCACCTGTCATGTATCTTCACCCCTCTTTAATTTAGGATTCTTACTAGGAACATCCCTGTGTAATATCTTGATGCCATCCTCAATTCCCTCCTGCATTCCTGTCTTGGGAGGAAAGATGTTGCTACAGACTCTTTTCTATTTGTGTCCTCACCTGAAAAAAAAAAAAAATGCCCATGGCAGCAATGGCAAAGTCTATTTCACCATGCCCAGGAGCACTGCAATTTGCTGTAATTGCACTGTGCTTGGTATGGTCTGATCGCTGTCACATCATCCCCACAGACACTGAATCCAGTGACACCAGTTAATCATGCTGGAACTTCAGGTCACACGCATAAAGGAGAACATCATCCCCAAATTAGGCCCTGAGTAGGTCATCACGATTGTTATTTGAGGTTTTTGAGAGACAGAATTCCCCCTCTACCAACCTGCCAATGCCATCAGACCTGTATCGCTCAGCTGGAGAGTGTGATGGAGCTGTGAGTCATTAATGATCAACCCCGGTGCTTTCTGCCAGGGGCTCAGGAACCTACGGGTATGAAACGCATATTCTGCCCTATAGGAGTCTTAGGTATCAGCATCCTTGGTTTACCCTTGAATGCTGCATTTCTCTCTTTGTTAAGTCTCTATGAGTGAATTGAGACTGTGGCCCAGAAAAGAGTGCACCTGTGACATTGGATTACAGCTGATAAAAGCCAGGTTTTTTTTGTGGAGGCTTGGGACAGCCTGGGTGTCCAAAGTCACTGATAGAGCAACCACAAAAATATTTCCTGGGGCAAAGAAATATCTTGAGGTCGGTCCCTCCCACATCTCCTTAACATTTGGTTGGTTCAGCAGATGCCACATGAATCGAGATCCAGGCAGAGCTGTTCACTTGGATTTTAGCACAAACCTTAAATTTGTAATCAGAAGTTAGTGGCTTATATTTATAAAATGTGATAATAGTAACAGAGAAGGAAAACAATTTCAGTTACTCAGAATCTCACATTTTTCTTTTTCCATCCCTCCTCCTAGTTGCTGTTTCTCTGCATATGAAATTTTTATATAGTTGTAATTATTGCATCTCTATAGTTTTCAATGGTTTTTTCCCCACTGAAAAGTATGTCATAGTTATAACGTTATTAGCATTTTAATGGCTGCATAATGTCCCATCAAGTGGCCTGACCACGATTTACTTAGCTGCACCGTCTGTGACATTCACTCAGTCTCCGGTATTTCTCCGGTATAAATGAGGCTTTAGTAAATAACTTCGTGTGTTTGCTTTTTCCTTTTACTTTATTTCCTTTAGATATATTCGCAAGTTATGATTATGATATCAAAGAGCAGAGCCACACAATGTTTTTCTGGGTTTACACTCCCCCCATTAGTGGTGTATCATAACCCATACTCTGGTCAGAAGGGCTGTTGGCCCAGAAGCCTCAGTTAGAAGGAGGCTGAGGTCAGTGAGGTGCCTGGAACAAGGTGAGCCCTGCAGGTTAGGACAAATGGAGGATGCCTTAGAAAGGACAGTGGACAATGAACCATGTAATTATTCTTCGCATATACAGGCCAGGTCCCAGTCTCCAAAAATGACTGACTCAACATCACCCAGAGTCTGTGGGCAAGTCAGACTGGGTCTCTCCTCTTTACATGGCACATGGGCCAAGTTCTGTTTGGGGAGAGGGTCTAAAACAGAACTGTCCCCAGACAGGAGAAACTCTGGATATATATTTACCGGTGTTCCACACCGCAATCTGGCCCTTTCTTGCTGTCCCTGACCTTGCTGGCACCTGGGCGCTCCTTGCTGCTCCGCTCAGGGCTGAGTTTCTCCAGTGCTCAGGCAAATCACGTGAGTGTGCAGCCGGGCTTGGACTTGATTCCAGCCCTGGCACGGCAGGCTGGGCCTCTGGCTGTGACGCACGCCGGGCAAGGTGGGCCTGCCTGAGCAGTTGTAATGCCGAAACACACACAGTACGCGCACACACAAAGTCACACATGTACCTGCACAGCAAAAACCAACCTCACAACAACTATCACAGTCTCTCGCTATAGGCAGCACCCCATGGGAAGTCTCATTCATTCATTCGTTTGCTCACTCATTCAGTGTTTATTGAGCAGTTGCTATGTGCTGAGCCTCTGTCTTCTCCTGAGGCTGATGTTTGAGTTGTAATAGGAGGTAGCCCTTATAACGGCTTGGGAGCCTTTGTCAAAGGCAAGAGGAGACAGATTTGAGTTTTTAGTGGCTTCTGCCTCCACTGGCCCCAGGACCACATGGCGGTGTCTTCTAGCCAGGACAGCCTCTCCCATGACTTCCCTGACTCAGCTGATGCTACTGACTGGCAGATCCCTTTCTATGAGCATCAGATGCCCCAGTCCTGATCATCTAGAAGCGCTGCTTCCCCATGCAGGTAGTCTGCATCCCTCTGTTCTGATCTGATTTAGACATTGATTCTGAGAGCAAGCTGATCTCCATGTTCCTCTTATCTTTCATTGTAGCAGCCACAAACCACACATTGATTGCATACTAGGTTAATTTCTCCCCCTGTGTTTGTTAACTGTTTGTACATTATTTGTGAAACACTGTTTTCTAACTTGTGGTCTTCACTGTGGAGGCAGAGACCTAAGGGGAAACACATGATCAGTCTGGGAGTCCCAATTCTGGGTCTAACACAGACTCTTGTTCTTCTCAGCTCTGTCTTGTTAGAATACCTTTCAATAGAGTAACAATGGGACCTATGGGTATAAATCCAATTCCAATTGTTTCTAGTAGCCGCATTAAAAAAAAAATAAGAAAAAAAAAATTTTAATTTTAGTAATGTTTTTCTAACCCAGTTGATCCAAAATAGTATCATTTTAGCATGTAGTTAATATAAAAATACTGAGATATTTTCCACTCTTTTTATGCATAGAATTTGAAACACGGTGTGTGTTTTCCACTTATAGCACATTTCAATCTGTACTGTCCACAGTTGAAGTACTCAGTAGCCAGATTTCAGTTTCCTCTTTTGTACAAGGGGGATGTGAATGCCTGACTATATCACTGTGAGGATGAAATGAATTTGTATATAAGGATGCCTGAAACATTGTAGGGGATCAATAAACATCAGGCTTGCTCACCTCCATATTATTCACGTGTTTTGACTGTGTTAGGCAGGAACTAATGTTTGCCTCAAATATAAATGACCTTTTAAAATGTAATAGATATTAGCTTCTCCATTATTTTGCACTATATTGTTATTTTTATCTAGCTGTTATTTTCTTCTTCCTTTATCTCTAAAAAGTCCAGGAAGCTCACTGTCTGTGGTAGTTTGAATTGCATCCTCCCCAAAAAAGATAAGTTAACATCCTAACCTTTAGTACCTATGAATATGACTTTATTTAGAAATAGGGCCTGTGCAAGTGGAGTTGCATTATGGTGGGGTGATACAGGGTTAGTGGACCTGTTGTGGGGAGAATAGGGAAATTTGGACACAGACACACACGTTGGGAGAAGACCACATGACAACAAAGAAAGAGACTAAACTTCCGCGTCTACAAGTCAAAGAATGTCAGGTTGGTTGGCAAGCACTGGAAGGGTCCTCCTCTAAAGCCTTCAGAAAGATCATGGCCCTGCCCATCTTGATCTCAGAGTTCTAGAGTCCATAACTGTCAGAAAATAAAGGCCTCTTGCAAAGTCACCCAGATTGTGGTAGTTTGTTACTGCAGCTGGAGGAAACTTTCACATTCTCAATGAACTGTTTCCACTTCCTCTCCCTCCCATTCATTCATCAGCCCGCTACACTTGGACTTTTGCCTCCATCATTCATTCACAAGGTGCTGTCGGAGGTCTCCCTGCCCTTGATATCACCACAGGCCATGAACCTGAAAGTCTAGCTGCCCTGAGGTCCTCTGCACCTGGCCTGGGATATTAGAGAGGCAAGACCAGGGAAGCAGGCCAGTCTACAAGATTCTGAGCTGCAAGTGACCTCCTGGAACAGGGTGTATTTTTAGAACTTTATCTGTCAGCACAAACCCAAGATTTCTTTTGGAAGCACACGGAAGAAATGAGCCTGACCAAGGAAGTCTCCAGAGACTTAAGGATGGGTTTGTACTCAAGCTAAACCTTGAAGAATGGCCAGGTAGCTTTTTTTGTTCCAAAACAGAAGCAGAGATAAAGGGACAGCCCTTTTATGTGTGTTTGCAGGGAAGAAAAAAAACAATGGGTGTCCAAGAATTCAGGAGGGAGTCTCATGAAGAAGAGCACAGGTGTTTGGGGCAGGGTTGAGATCCAAGAGGGCCAGGTCATGGATAGCCTGGGACACAGGGTGACCTGTGGGTTGTGTCGTACCCAGTGGTTGGTCAGATTACTAGGAATTTGCCAATCCAAGCTTGTGTATGATAGACACGTGTGTGCTCAATTGTATCTGACTCTTTGCAACACCATGGGTTGTAGCCCACTAGGCTCCTCTCTGTCCACGGGACTTTCCAGGCAAGAATACTGGAGTGGGTTGCCATTTCCTACTCCAGGAGACCATCCCGACCCACGGATTGAACCCACGTCTCCTGCATCTTCTGCACTGGCAGACGGATTTTTTATCACTGTGAATTTGCCAATCAGAACTTGAGCCTCATTCAAAAATACAAGACTCCATACTGAAAGGTTGTCTGAGGAGTACTTACAAATAGCTGAGAAAAGAAGAGAAGCTAAAGGCAAAGGAGAAAAGGAGAGATATACCTATCTGAATGCAGCGTTCCAGAGAATAGCAAGGAGAGATAAGAAGCCTTCCTCAGTGATCAGTGCAAAGAAATAGAGGGAAACAATAGAATGGGAAGCACTAGAGATCTCTTCAAGAAAATTAGAGATGCCAAGAGAACATTTCATGGAAAGATGGGCACAATAAAGGACAGAAATGGTATATGGACCTGACAGAACCAAAAGATATTAAGGAAAGGTAGCAAGAATACACAAAATAACTATACAAAAAAGATCTTCATGACCTAGATAACCACAATGGTGTGATCACTCACCTAGTAGACATCCTGGAGTGTGAAGTCAAGTGGGCCTTGGGAAGCATCACTACGAACAAAGCTAGTGGAGGTGATGGAATTCCAGTTGAGCTATTTCAAATCCTAAAAGATGATGCTGTGAAAGTGCTGCAGTCAACATGCCAGCAAATTTGGAAAACTCAGCAGTGGCCATGGGACTGGAAAATGTCAGTTTTCATTCCAGTCTCAAAGAAAGGCAGTACCAAAGAATGTTCACACTACCTCACAATTGCACTCATCTCACACGCTAGCAAAGCAATGCTCAACATTCTCCAAGCCAGGCTTCAACAGTACGTGAACCAAGAACTTCCAGATGTTCAAGCTGGATTTAGAAAAGGCAGAGGAAACAGAGATCAAATTGCCAATATCCTTGGATCATAGAAAAAGCAAGAGAATTTCAGGAAAACATTTACTTCAGCTTCATTGACTACGCTAAAGCCTTTCACTGTGTCGATCACAATAAACTGTGGAAAATTCTTTAAGAGATGGGAATACCAGACTGCCTGACCTGCCTCTTAAGAAATCTGTATGCAGGTCAAGAAACAACAGTTAGAACTGGACATGGAACAACAGACTGATTCCAAATAGGAAAAGGAGTATGTCAAGGCTGAATATTGTCACCTTGCTTATTTAACTTGTATACAGAGTACATCATGAGAAATGCCAGACTGGATGAAACACAAGCTGGGATCAAGATTTCCGGGAGAAATATCAACAACCTCACATATGCATATGACACCACCCTTATGGCAGAAATTAGAGGATCTAAAGAGTCTCTTAATGAAAGTGAAAGAGGAGAGTGAAAAAGTTGGCTTAAAACTCAACATTCAGAAAACTAAGATGGTGTCTGGTCCCACTGAAGCAATGGAAACAGTGACAGATTTTATTTTTTTGAGCTCCAAAATCACTGCAGATGGTGACTGCAGCCATGAACTTAAAAGATGCTTGCTCCTTGGAAGAAAAGTTATGACCAACCTGAAAAAGGCCCATCTAGTCAAAGCTATGGTTTTTCTAGTAGTCATGTATGGATGTGAGAGTTTGACTATAAACAATGCTGAGTGCCGAAGAATTGATGCTTTTGAACTGTGTTGTTGGAGAAGACTTGAGAATCCCTTGAACTGCAAGGAGATCAAAGCAGTCCACCCTAAAGGAAATCAGTCCTGAATATTCACTGGAAGGGCTGATGCTGAAGCTCCAATACTTTGGCCACCTGATGCAAAGAACTGATTCATTGGGAAAGACCCTGATGCTGGGGAAGATTGAAGGCAGAAGGAGATATGGACAACAGAGGATGAGATGGTTGGAGGGCATCACCGACTCAATGGATATGAGATTGAGCGAGCTCCAGGAGTTGGTGATGGACAGGGAAGCCTGGTGTGCTGCAGTCCATGGGGTTGCAAAAAGTTGGACGTAACTGAGCGACTGAACTGATACTGGAAGACGGTATCCAACCAGTCCTCCTTGACAGTTTGGTAGAGCTTTGAGACAGAACCTTTTGCTTGGTGATGTTCCGGTTTTGTTTGTTTGTTTTTGGTTTTTTTTTTTAAGATTTTTTTTAATGTGGCCCATTTTTAAAGTCTATTGGTTTTGTTATAGTACTGCTTGTTTTGTGTTTTGACTTTTTGGCCACAAGACATGTGGGATCTTAGCTCCCCTACCAGAGATAAAACCTGAATGTCCTGCATTGGAAGGTGAGGTCTTAACCACTGGGAAACCAGGGAAGTCCCTGTTTGGTGATGTTTTACTATCCCCCCCCTTTTTTTTTTAAACTGTATCTTCTGATGTATTTAGGAAACCTGTGGTCATTGGTGACCTTTTTGTTTTCTATTTCACTCTAGCACAAACACCATTACATCCCTAAGACTCTAAATGCAAGGAGAAAGAAACACACCCATCTTCCCAGGGCCTAAAAAAATCAATCTGTTCTAAGTCCAGGCTTACATGTAGGAAGAATTTTTTCCATGCTTATTATTAAACTGTAGATATGATCTGATAACATACTTTCTTTCACTTAGTGTTACATCAAAACCCTTTTTCCCCCCACGCTGCTAGTCTTTATCACTATTGTACTCAGGGACTATGTAATATTTCATCAAGTTGATGGACCCTAATTTACTTACCCATTTCCCTATTATTGGACACCGTTTCTCTAATACAGATAACACTATTATCTCTCTAACTGGTGGATCAAAAGCTGACAAAGCAGATACAGGCAGAGTCAGCCATGAATTGTGCATACAGTCAGGTTGCAGGCAGTTTCTTCCATTTAACTTACGGGCAGCAAATAGAAAACTAGTGGTTTCTGGGGTGAGAGAGTGGGGAGGGGAGCTGAAGGACATGGTGAATGAGGGGATTTTCAAAGACAAATACTGGGATTTGATGAGGTTGGATAGTATGCTAGTTTCCTGTGACATTGGTAACAAATTACTGCAAATTTGGTGGCTTAAGAAACAGCAGACATCTATTCTCTCACAGTTCTGGAGCCTAAAGTCCAAAGTCTAGGTATTGCAGGGCTGGATCCTTCTTAAGGTTCTGGAGAGAATTTGCTCCATGCCTCTCTCCCAGCTCCTAGCAGCTGCCCACAGTCCTTGCATTTCCCTAGTTTGTGTTCACAGAAGTCCAGTCTCTGCCTCCATCCTCACATGGTCTTCTCCTTCATGTATCATATACCCCTCTCTTCTTTCATAAGGGCACTTGTCAGTGGTTTTAGGGCTCACCCAGATCCAGGTCAATCTACTCCTGAAATCCTTAACCTAGAAGCATCTGCAAAGACCCAATTTCCAAACAAGGTCAGAGTTGCAGCTTCCTAGTGGACATATCTTTTAGGGGTCACCATTCAACCCACCATAGGAAGAGAAGGCAATTAAATTCATGAACACAGTTGTACGTTGCGAGTTCCTGTTACCTGCATATCACTCTATCATCTATTTGTCTTTACTCAACAATATTCTAGGAGTGGGATGGAGGTCTGATAGAAAGGGGATGTATGTATACATATAGCTGATCCACTTTGTTGTACACCAGACACCAACAAAACATTGTAAATCAACTAAACCAATATCAAAAATATGGCTATAGTGCAGAATAGACCAACAGGCAATACAACAGAATGGAATCCAGAAGTAGAATAGAATTATATATGTAATTATATATATATATATATATATATATAAATTCAGCGTGTGACTGAAAGTTGTTTAGTCGTGTCTGACTCTTATGTGACCCCATGGACTATACAGTCCATGGAATTCTCCATGGGGAATGGATAAAAACATAAAAACAGGTATCTTTCCATATCAGACTGTGGAGATCTCCCAGATTCATCTTTACTGACTGCTGAGTACTACATAACATGCAGGTCTCATGTATGGGGGTTTCACAAGTGGCACAGTGATAAATAATCTGTCTGCCAATTCAGGAGATGCAGGAGACTTGGGTTCGACCCTTGGGTTGGGAAGATCCCCTGAAGTAGGAAATGGCAACCCACTCCAGTATTCTTGCCTGGGAAATCCCATGGACAGAGAAGCTTGGCGCACTATAGTCCATAGGTTTACAAAGAGTTGGACACGACTGAACACTCACACGCTACATGTACACTTACCAGATTTTTCTTAATCTTGTGATCTAATTTTGTTTAATCATTATAAATAAAGGTGGAAATGAATGTCCTCATGTGTGCATCACAAGCATGTGTCCTTGATCTATAACTAGTTGTCTTAACACTACATCTTTTCTCTTTAAACTTAATTTTATATATAATTATATGTATGTATGTTTATATATATATTAATTTGTATGTATATATGTGTATAATAGCATTTATTGAACACTTACTAAATGTCAAATGTCAGGCCTTATGGTATATATGTGTGTGTGTGTGTGTGTGTGTGTGTGTGTGTACATGCACTCAGTTGTGTCTGACTCTTGTGACCCCGTAGACTGTAGCCCACCAGGCACCTCTGTCCATGGGATCTTCCAGGCAAGAATACTGGAGTGGATTGTCATTTCCTCCTCCAGGGAATCTTCTTGACCCAGGAATCAAACCCATGCCTCTTATGCCTCCTACATTGGCATGTGGATCCTTTACTATTGAGCCACCTGGGAATCCCAATATTTTTATACATTATCTTCTTTGATTATATCAAAAGCATTTATGGAAGTTACTACCATTACTCTATTTTTCATTCACTACACAGGAGAAGAACACTTTCCAGAAAAGTTAAGTAACTTTCCTATGATCCCATTGCTAGACAAGGCAAGGCTGGAATTACAACCTAGAGCCCAACTATTTAACTAATAAGCTCTATTATTGCCCATTCTCAGGTGGTAAAGAGCCTGCCTGCAATGCAGGAGGCCCCAGTTTGATTCCTGGGTCGGGAAGATCTGCTGGAGACGGGATGGGCTGCCCACTCCAGTGTTGGCCTTCCCTGGTGCCTCAGCCGGTAAAGAATCCACCTGCAGTGTGGGAGACCTGGGCTCGATCCCTGGGTTATGAAGATCCCCTGGAGAAGGGAATGGCTACCCACTCGTGTTCTGGCCTGGAGAATTCCATGAACTGTATAGTCCATGGGGCCACAAAAGAGTCAGACACAATTGAGCGACTTTCAGTCACAGCCTGAATTTATATATATATGTATAATATATATATAAAATGATATATGTAATTCTGTTCTACCTCTGGATTCTATTCTGTTGTATTGCCTGTTGGTCTGTTCTGCACTATAACCATATTTTTTAAATTGGTATCGTTGCTTTACAAAGTTTTGTTGGTTTCTGGTGTACAACAAAGTGGGTCAGCTATATGTGTACATACATCCCCTCCCTACCAGACCTCCCTCCCACCCCTCCACAACCCACCCGTCTAGGTCACAACAGAGCACCAAGAGTAAGTCAGAAAGAAAAAAACAAATATCTTAATACATATATATATGTAATCTAGAAAAATCGTACTGATGAACCTATTTGCAGAGATAGAGACACAGCTATAGACAATATGTAGACACAGGGTGGGGAAGTTGGGGGTGGGATGAATTGGGACATTGGAATAGATACCATATAATTTTAACTTTAAACTTTTATAGGACGCTGCTAATATCTGATAGACCTGTCTCCCTTCTCTTTTTCAAAAACTTCCTGGATATTCTCACCTATTTATTTTTCCAGATAAGTGGTAGAGAATATTGTTAAGTTGCAGTATAAACTATATTGAGTTTCTATTGTACTTGCATTGAATATATATATTAACTTAGGAAGACTTGATACCTTAATAATACTTTCTTATCCAACATCTAGTTATGCTATCATAAAATTTCTTTTATATTTCTGAATAGATTTGTATAGCTTTATTCCTGTAGCTGTTTCCATTCACATTTCTGTTTAAGCTTGTTTAAGATTTCTTTTTTACTATTGACTTTGAGGTATAGGGTTTTTCTTATATTACATTTTCAAACAGATCATTACTTCCATTATATTTTCTATTTGTTGTACATTGTGAAACTATTGGCTTTTTCATATTAATTTTGTAACCAGCCATCTTAGTAAATTTTTGGTTTTTTTTTTTTCCTAATATGTTTTCTAGCTGATTCACCAAGGCTGACTTGAAAATAATAATCATTTTACCTCCATTTTAACAACAGACATACCTTGTATTTAATCCTCTTGTTTAATCGCTTTGGCACTTGTGCCCAGAATAGAGGTCATCCTCATCTTGTTCTAATCTAATGGAAGATCTTGCATTATTTCAACATTAAATATGAAGCAAGATTTGGACTTAAGATTTCTTTCTTTTGTATCATGTTAAAAAGCAGTCATTTATTTCCATTTTACCAAGTTTTTTTTTTTTTAATCAGGAATGGATAGTGAATATTTTTAAAGAGCCTTGGAGGTAGCTATTGACATTCATGCCAAGTAATGACTGAGTGGGGCCAGGCAATCCAGTAAGCAGTAAACAAAGTCTCTGTCTTCCTGGTGAGTGACAGTGTTAGGGTGGAAGAGGTAAAATTTCAAAGAATTTAGTTTGACAAGCTTCTTGTTACCAAAGGGGAAGGGAGGGGGGCAAGGAGGGATAAATTAAGAGTTTGGGATTAAATATACACACTACTGTAGATAAAGTAGACTGCCAACAGGGACCTACTATGTAACAAAGGGAATTATACTGGGTATTTTGTAATAACATATAATGAAAAAGAATATGTGTATGTGTGTGTGTGTGTGTGTGTGTTTGAGCCATTTTGCTGTGCATCGGAAGCTAACACAGCATTGTAAAGCAACCATGTGCATGCGAAGTCGCTTCAGTCACACCCGACTCTGCAAGGCAATGGACGGTAGCCCGCCAGGCTCCTCTGTCCATGGGATTCTCCAGGCAAGAATACTGGAGAGGGTTGCTATGCCCTCCTCCAAGGGATCTTTCTGACTCAGGGGTCGAACCCACGTCTCTTATGTCTATATTGGCAGGTGGGTTCTTTACCATTAACACCACCTAAGAAGCCCAAATAAGCTATACTTCAGTGGAAAACAATATAGTTTGAGAAGGCTGAGCTGAGGAGGTGATATTTAAGCAGAGTTCATTGCAGGGGAGCTGCATAAGATATGCCAAAAGATAACAGACACTGGAATCAGAAAGCATCAGGTAATCTCTGACCTCTTAAATGTTACAATGAAAGAAGGCACATTTCCTAATATTGAATCATCTTGTACAGTCATAATAAACCTGATTTCATCATAAGGTATAGTTATTTTAATGGGTTATTAGGTTGACAGTATTTAATTTAGAACTTTTTATACCCATGTTTCTAAGTTTAGCCTGAGGATTTTAAAGTGTGTCTTTGTAAAATTTTGCTCTGTATGTTAGACTGGCTTTAAAAACAGGAATTCTTAAGTTTGTATTTCCTTTTTCCATGGCTTAATACCATTTCATTGATACAAACATTATGTTTCTTAAATATCTGAAAATATTTGTTCATAAAAGTATGTCCCCAGGTTCTTGGAGGAGGAGAACACATGTCATATGTGGTTTAGTTTAGTTTACATTTATTGATTTATTCAGGGTTTCCCCTTTTAAGTTAAATTGGTTAGTTTCTGGTTACTTAGAACTTCATCAAGATTTTCAGATAGAATAGTGGTAGAGTTAGGGAAAATTCTGGGCTATGTCATTTTAATTCCACTTTTGTCCACATTATTTGCCTTTTATCATAAAGTATTACATTAATTAAGGTTTTTGAAAAGTTTTATTTGCATATAATAAAAATTACCCCTTTTAGCAGGACAGTTTAATGTGTTTGGAAATGTGTGCAGTTCTGTAATCACCACCACTATAGTGACATAGAATATTTCCAAAACCCCCCAAAGTTTCCCCACGCCCTTTTGTGATCAGTTCCTCCTTCTCCGAAGGCCCTAGAAACCACTCATCTGATTTTTCTCCCTATAGTTTTGCTATTTCCAGAATGTCATATAAGTAGACTCCCACATGATGTAGCTTTGAGTCTGATTTCTTTCATGAGGCATAATGTTTTCAGGGTTTATCCACATTATTGTATGTCTCAGTAGTTTATTTCTTTTTTTTTTCCAGTTTTATAGAGATATAATTAACATAGAGCATTGTTTTAGTTTAAGATGTTCAGTGTAATGATTTGATATATGTATTATATTGCAAAATAATTACCACAGTAAGTTTAGCTAACACTCATTTCATTTGTTTCCTATTTGTTGAGTTATGTTGTATTGTCTGAAAATGCTACAGTTTATTTATTCATGGGTGGCCATGTGGTGGCTTCCCATGGTTGTCTACTGTAAACACAAGTGCTGTGAATATTTGTGCAGGAGACATTTAGTTGTTTTTTTTTTTTTTCTTTTTCCATTTATTTTTATTAGTTGTAGGCTAATTACTTTACAACATTGCAGTGGTTTTTGTCATACATTGAAATGAATTAGCCATGGATTTACATCTATTCCCCATCCCGGTCCCCCCTCCCACCTCCCTCTCCACCCGATCCCTCTGGGTCTTCCCAGTGCACCAGGCCTGAGCACTTGTCTCATGCATCCAACCTGGGCTGGTGATCTGTTTCACCCTAGATATACATGTTTCGATGCTGTTCTCTTGAAACATCCCACCCTCGCCTTCTCCCACAGAGTCCACAAGTCTGTTCTATACATCTGAGTCTCTTTTTCTTTTTTTGCATATAGGGTTATCGTTACCATCTTTCTAAATTCCATATATATGTGTTAGTATACTGTAACGGTCTTTATCTTTCTGGCTTACTTCACTCTGTATAATGGGCTCCAGTTTCACCCATCTCATTAGAACTGATTCAAATGAATTCTTTTTAATGGCTGAGTAATATTCCATGGTGTATATGTACCACAGCTTCCTCATCCATTCGTCTGCTGATGGGCATCTAGGTTGCTTCCATGTCCTGGCTATTATAAACAGTGCTGCGATGAACATTGGGGTGCACGTGTCTCTTTCGGAGCTGGTTTCCTCAGTGTGTATGCCTAGAAGTGGTATTTAGTTTTATTTCTCTCATTTCAATATCCAGGATTGAGTGTGTTGGGTTATGTGTAAAGTGCATTAATGTGTTTATCAGAAGCCACCTTTATGTTTTGCAAAGCAGCTTTATTGTGCATTCCCAAAAGCATCCCTATTATTGCACACCCTTGTCAGGACTTTGCATTTTCTTCCCCTCTCCTTTGGCCAGGTGAATGGGTGAGGGCTAAGATCTCATTATGATTTTAGCTTGGTTTTCCCTGACTAATTAATGGTGGTAAGCATTTTTCAGGGTTTACTGCTTTCTGCACATCTTCATTGGAGAGGTGTGTGTTCCCATCACTTGCCCATTTTAAAAATCAGATTGTTTTTCATATTATTGAGTTTCAAGAACTCTTTATATAATTTTCTGAATACTAGTCCTTTCTTCAGATGGATGTTTTGCAAATATCTTGTCCCTATCTTTTTATTTTCTTGATAGCATCATTGGAAGAGTAGAAGTTTTTTATTTTGATGAGCTCCCAATAATCACAAATTATTTTTGTTGTATGCTTTTTGCGTCATATCTTTAAAAAAAAAAAAGTTGACCTAACTCAAAGTCATGAAGTGTTTTTCCTATGTTTTGTTTTTAGTTGATTATTGTATGTGGTGTTGAGATATGGGTCAGGGTTCATTTTTTACATATGGATGTTTGTTCCCAGGAGTCACTAGTGGTGAAGAACTCACCTGCCAATGCAGGTTAGCTGTAAGAGACCTGGGTTCAGTCCCTGGTTGGGAAGATCCAACATGTCCAACAGGGCATGGTGACACACTCCAGTATTCTTGCTGGAGAGTCCCCACGGACAGAGGAGCCTGGTGGGCTGCAGTCTGTGGAGTCACACACAACTGAAGCAGCTAGGATGCCCACGTTTATTCCAGCATCACCTGTTAAAAATACTCCATTTCTCTTCTGTTATTCTTTTCCTTAAATTTTTGGTAGAATTCTCTACTGAAACCATTTGGGTCTGGATTTTTCTTTGTGGAAAGGTCTTTAAGTTACAAATCCAATGTACTTAATAGATAAGTGGATAATTGGGGTTAGCTAATTCTTCTTGGGTGAATGTTGGTACTTTGTCTTGCAAACAACTTATTTAACTTATGCTATCAAATTTATTGACATAAAGTTCTTTATATAGTCCCTTTTTATTTTTAATATCTCAAGGATATGTAGTGATGTGTCCCCTTTCATTCTTGATATTTATGATTTGTATCTTTCCTCTTTTGTTTATGGTCTATCTGGCTAGGAATTTGTCATTTTTTTAAATTTATTTTAAAGAATCAGCTTTTGATTTTATTGCTTGTCTCCATTGGTTTTCCATCTTCAATTTCATTGACATCTCTTTATTATTTCCTTTCTTCTGCTTCCTTTATATTTAATCTGCCCTTTTTCTACTTTCTTAATGTTCAGCTTAAATTTTTGATAGAAGAACTTTCTTATTTTCTCATACAGGCAATTTAATGCTATAAATTTCTGTTTAAGTACAGCTTTCACTGTCTACCACTATTCCACATAGTTGAACATTCTATGTTTTCATTTTCAGCCAATTCAGTACAATTTAACTTCACTAGTGATTTATTCTTCAATCCATGGAAAGAATTTTCAAGTATTTTTTGTGTTATTTACAAATACGGGGGTACTTTCAGATATCTTTCTGTTGTTGATTTTTAGTTTAAGTCCACTATGATCAGAAAGCACATTTTCTATGATTGCATTTCTATTTACTGAGATTTGTTTTACAGGCTAGTATATGATCTATTGTGGTGAATGTGCTAAGTGCACATGAAATAATATGTAATTTGCTATTATTAGGTACAGTGTGCTAGAAGTGCTAGTTAGATCAAGTTGGTTTATGGTTTTGTTCAGGTATTCTCTAGTTTCGGTGATTTTCTTTACTGTTCTATTAAGTACAAGGAAAAGAGTTATGGAAGTAGCCAACTATAATTGTGGATTTGCGTATTTCTCTTTTAAACTCAGTCAGCTTTTGTTTTATGTTTTTGGTGGTGGATATATTTTTCTTTAGTTTTATGTAGCTCTGTTGTTAGGTGCATTTCAAAATATTTTATATCTCTATTTTTAATTGATTTTATTAGCTATTGGCTCATCCTGTCCTCTTATCTGCTTGGTTTCCAACTGTTAATCTTACATGTCTTTTGAGCCCACTTTTTTCTTTTTCTTTTTTAATTCTTCCTTCTCCTCTATTTACCTCGGATTTTCATGTTGTTTCTTTTCTTTTAATTAAATGCCTTCAGTAATTTACTTTCATTCTTTATGTAATGAAACAATGAAATATGCAATTTTAGCAGCATATTTTTGTAGAAAGCATAATAGGTATTACTCTTTTCTGAAATTCCTGGTACAAACCGTGGTTTTGATTTTTTTTGTTTGTATTAAATTTTGGTTAGATTTTTTTAAAATTTCCAAGTGGTTTGGATTTTTTTTTATTCCCACTTTTGTAATTTCTTCCTAAATTTATCAAGATTGCAGTTTTTAAAATTAAACAAGCTTTCTTTTAACCCAAATATGTAAAAATACGAATGTGAAAGCAATCGCAAACAAAAGGTAACAAACATATGTGGTTATATCCCAATAAAACTTTACTTATAAAAGCTAGAGGAGGCAATTTTTGGCCCAAGGGCTGTAGCAAACCGTGTTCTGAAGGGACCAATAAAATGTTAACTTGCATTATTAGTCCTCGTATTTCTTTTAATGTTTCCTTCTGAAACTAAATCAGAAAACAAAATACTTTCACAAATGATCTGTGGCTGCTTCACCTTTCAAATATTTTGCTTTCCAACAACCTGTTGATACTTTTGTAAAACATAAGCATGTGTGCCTGCTCAGTCTTATCCGACTCTTTGTGACTCCAGACTGCAGCCCGCCAGGCTCCTAGGTCTATGGAATTTTTCAGTTAAGAATACTGGAATGGGTTGCCATTTGCTTCTCCAGGGGACCTTAACAACCCAGGAATTGAACCCACATCTCCTGCGTTGGCAGGCAGATTTTTTACCACTGAGCCACTGGGTGAAATTGTTAATTCATCAGTTTTTACAAACAATTCATTCAGCTTGACGTTATTCCTGATTCTGTTCCATTTTTTAATTGCAATTTTATAACTCTATCTTTGGATAGTAGTGTTAGTATCCTTAGATTTAATGGATCTACCAGTTAGCATCTTTTCCCCTATCATGTTGTTATTGTATTATAGGATAAATAGGTCTATTATCAGATTTAACTCTCTGGTCACCCATGTATAGGCAGCATATCATTTCCTCTTAACAGGAAAGAAATTCAGGCTGGGTTTAGTACAAAGGGGCCAGTTTCCTGTCTAAGGGAGGGTTGGTTATTTCAGTGGGATCATTCTTAATATGCCTTGCAATAAATTCTCTAAATATGTTTCCTAATTCTTTTGCCAATAGAATAGTTTTTCCTTAAGTTTATCCAGAAAACTTCATCTTAGATGATAACCAAACTTCTTCAAATAAAATACATTTATATTTAATGTTTCACTGAATTAAAATTCAGTCTTTGTGACTTATTATGTGCTCGTATAAAGTTTGGATCCACTCTAGGAAAACCTATTTTATTCCTCTGAATTATTATCTGGGCCAATAATATATTGTTTTATTTATAGTAACTTTTTTGTAAGCTTAATAAAGGAAGATGGTTGTTCTTACTTTTTTTTTTAGCTTCTACACTAAGTGATACCATGCAGTATTTTGTCTTTCTGTGGTTTATTTTGCCTGGCTTATTTCACTTAGCATAATTCCCCCCAGGTTCACCTATAATGTTGTAAATGGTTGGATTTCCTTATTTTAAGGCTGAATAATATTCCATTATATATGTGTGTGTGTATATATATAAATATGTATATATGATTTTTTTTCTTTATCCTTCAATAGACACTTAACATTGTTTCCATTGTTGTTGTTCAGTCGCTAAGTCGTGTCTGACACTTTGCAACCCCATGGATTGCAGCATGCCAGGCTTCCCTGTCCTTCACTATCTACCAGAGTTTGCTCAAATTCATGTTCATTGGGCTGGTGATGCTATCTAACCTTTGTTTCCATACCTGGGCTGTTGTGAATAATGCTGCAGTGAACATGGAAGTGCAGATCTTTCTTCCAGATAATTATTTTATGTGCTTTGGATATATACACAGTAGTGAGATTTCTGGGTCATACAGTAGCCCCGTTTTTAATTTCTTGAGGAACCACCACACTGTTTTCCGTAGTGGTTGTACCAGTTTACACTCCTCCCACCAGGGTACAAGGGTTCCCTTTTCTCTGCGTCCTTACCAGCATTTGCTATTTCTTGTCTTTTTGATAATAGCCATTCTGATCGATGTGAGGTGATATCTCACTGTGGTTTTGATTTTCATTTCCTTGATGATTAGTGATGTTGAGCACCTTTTCATACATCTGTTGGCCATGAATATCTTCTCCAGTAAAATGTCTATCTCAGTCTTTAGCCCATATTTAAATTTGATTTTTTTTTTTGGTTTTTGTTTGCTGTTGAGTTATGGGATTTCCTTATAAATTTTCTATGCTGCCGTGCTGTGCTGCAGAGTCATGTCTGATTATTTCCAAACCTTTGGACTGTAGCCTGCCCAGCTTCTCTGTCTTAAGGATTTTTCAGACAAATATACTGGAGTGGATTGCCATTTCCTCCTTCAGGGGATCTTTCCGACCCAGGGATTGAACCCGCATCTACTGTGTCTCCTGCATTGCAGGCAAATTCTTTACCACTGAGCCATCAGGAAAGCCTGTGTATGTGTGTGCGCACGTGCCTACTATGTGTGTGTATTCACCTCTTATTAGATATGTGGTCTGCAGATATTTCTTGGGAGTTGTGTCATTTGCAAACAAAGACCATATTAATTCTTCCTTTATGATTTAGATGCCTTTTATTTATTTTCCTTACCTAATTGCTCTGCCTGGGACTTTCAGTTGTTGATTCGTTGCTAAGTCATTTCCATCTCTTTTGAGATTCCATGGAGTGTTGAATAAAAGTGGTGAGAGTGAGCATTCTTATCTTTTACCTGATCTTAGAGGAAGCTCTTTCAGCTTTTCACCGTTAACATTGACTACAGTGTTAACAATGAGGCTTGTCATATGTGGTCTTTGTTTTATGTTGAGGTACATTTTTTCTGTACCTAATTCCTTCAGAGTTTTTATCATGAAAGAATGGTGAGTTTTGCCAAATGTTTTTCTGCATCTACTGAAGTGATCATATTGATATTAATCCTTCCTTTCATTAATTTATCATGCCACATTTATAGATTTGTATGTGTTTGAACCATCCTTGCATCCCAAAGAGAAGTTTTTTTGATCATGGTGTAGACTCTTGAGAGTCCCTTGGAAGAAGGGAGATCAAGCCAGCCAACCATATGACTCAGTCAGATATGACTGAGCGACTGAACAGAATGACCAGAATGACCCTCTTAATGAACTGTTGAATTCACTTTGCTAATTTTGCTGAGGATTTTTGTGCTTATTTTGTTGAGGATTTTTGTGCCTATGTTCATCAGGTGTATTGGCCTGTAATTTTCTTGTCCTGTAGTGTTCTTGTACAGCTTTGGTGTCAGGGTAATGCTCAGTAAAGTGAATTTGAAAGTGTTTCCTCTTTTTTAATTTTTTAGAGTTTGAGAATGATTGATATTAATTTTTTTAATGTTTAGTGAAATTCACCAGTGAAGCCGTCTGATCATGGACTTTCATATGTTGGGAAGTTTTAGATTGCTGATTCCATCTCTGCTAGTAATTGGTCTGTTCACATTCTGTTTTTTCATGATTCACTCTTAGTAGGTTGCATGTTTCTAGGAACTTGTTCATTTCTCTTAGGTTATCTAATTTGTTGGCATAAATTGTTTGTAGTACTTCTTCTGACCCTCAGTATTCCTTTGTTATTGGTTTTAATGTCTCCTCTTGCATTTCTGATTTTATTTATTTGAATCTTCTCTTTGCTTAGCTTGTCTAGTTAAGAGTTTGCCAGTTTTGTTCACCTCTTCAAAACTAATTATTAATTTCATTGATTTTTTTCCTACTGTCTTTCTAGTCTCCATTTCTTGATTTCTTAGGCTTGTAGTCTTCCATATAACCTTTAAAATAATTTGATAATTAACTTTATGAATTAAAGTCATAAAAATTCTGAATAAAATTATGTTCCATTAGTATATTGGTTTAGAAAGGACTGATATTTTTTATTGTGTTTTCTCCTTCATACATATGATATTTCTACTTGTTCAGGTCATATTTTTATGTCTTCAATAAAACTTATGGTTTGCTTGTTTTTTTCCAATGTAGATCCACAATCATTACTGTCAAATGTATTCTTGTCTTATAATTATTTTAGTCTACTGTGAGATGACTTTCCACTTCTTATTGCTGTTGATTTTTGTGTATTTAGATCAGTTCTAGCCAAATTAGCAACTCCTGTATAAATGTCAGTAGTTTTTATAACAGTCTCTCATTTTATAAGTTTACTGTCACATCATTTGCAGATAGATATAATTTTGTCCCTTCTTTCTCAGCATTTTTCCTGAGTGTTTCATTTCTTATCTAAGTTTAAGCATTGGCTTAAACCACCAAAACAATAACAAATAGAAATGAAGATGGTGGGCCTATCTTCTTCAGGATTTTAGAAGAAATGTCTTCAGTATTTTATCCTTTAATATGAGGTTTACTGAGGTTTATTTTTCAAAACAGCCTTATTATATTGAAGAAGTGCCCATCAATTCCTATTTTAGTTAAAGCTTTGTTAGGTTATACTGGGTTTTATCAAATACATCTTGGCTTACATATCAATGAAGATTCCCTCTGTGACAACTGCTAAGAAATCTTAACTCAAATTTGCTGAAGCACAAAGTGAATGTGTTGGCTTTGGTTGTTGTTCCCTTATAACGACCCCCTGGAGAAGGAAATGGCTACATACTCCGGTATTCTTGCTTAACCAGTTCCATGGACGGAGGAGCCCTGCTGGGTTACAGTCCCTGGAGTCATGAAGAGTCGGATATGATTGAGCAACTAACACTCCTACCACTACCACTTTTTTAAAAACTTTTATTGAAATAGACTTACCTTACAGTGTTGTGTTAGTTTCAGTTATAAGTGAAGTGAATCAGTTGCACGTATACTACACATATCCACTCTTTCTTAGTCTCTTTCCCCATATGGGCCACTGCAGAATATTAAATAGAGCTCTCTGTGCTCTATAGTAGGTTGTTATTAGTCTTCTGTGTTATCTGTAGTTTATAACTAAAAATGCCCAGGATGAAGTTGAAGCCAGCTTCATATCAGGGCTCAAACTGTGTCACTGGGATCTGGTTAACTCTTACAGACTCTCTCCCTGTGACTGCTTGATAGGCTGCAGCTCCTCTGAAACTCATGTGTTTAGCTTCAGATCCAGTGATGGGAAAGTGAAGGGTATTCCTAGGACTCCAGAAAGTATCTTATTTCCTCTTACTGGCTTTCGCAGCGCCATAGCCTTGCCCCTGAATCACAGCGTCATTATAACCAGGGTAATGTGATGGGATGATGTAGGACACAGGTTCCACCGTTGAGCTGAGTAGAATCCCATCCAGCACTCATTTGCTGAGGGGAGACAAGCAGGTGCATCCCCAGAGGAAAGCTTTGGTTTCAGTTACCGGAACAAGAGAAAGCAAATACTGGGTGGCACAGTACCAGATGTCGCTTCAGCATCTATTGAATCAAACATATGGCTCTTCCCATTAATTTCTGGTTGTAATGCATTGTCTTGATACATTTGTTGTTGATAAACCATTCTTGGAATCATCCTTGCTTAGTCATGGCTTATCCTTTTGATGCACTGATTAATTCCATTTGCTTAAAATTTTCCATCTGTATTTCTAAGTAAAATTGATGGCTGACTTTATTTTTTGCAGTATATATGTCATGGTTTGGCATTAAGATGATGTTTGATACAAATGAGAACTTTTGTTTATTTTTATATTGACTGAAATAATTTAAATATTAGGATTATCCATTTTAAGAAAGCTAGATTTTAAGAATCAGATGGGAAAAAAAGATCTAGGCCTGATACAGTTTTTATAAGTGATGTTAAGTGACTTTCTTAGACTCTTCCATGGATTTCTGCTCCTTGGTTGAATTAAATTCTTTTTTTCCTAGAGATAGCATCACTCTCTAGATTAAAAAGATTTTTTTATTTGAGAGTTATACATACTAATCTCTTTAAAATTATAAATGCTTTTAATCTCTTTCCTATTTATGATTATTTTACCTTTCTCCTTTCTAGTGTTTTATATTATACTTTATCTTTGCTTTCTTCACCAAATATGCATATGTTTTTTGAAGGGCCAGCTTTGAGGCTTTATTTGCATATATAGATTTTCCTTTGTTCTGATATTTTCAGTTGTCATGTTCTCCTAATTCCATTTAATTTATTTTGTTACCTTTTTCTAGTTTGTAAGGTTGAAGTTCTTGGATCACTGTACTCTGAATATAGCTTTATCTCCTGCCACGTGTTTTGGCATAAAATAGCTTCTTTTATTTTAAATTCATTACTTTCTTAGTAACTTAAAATTTCCATTGGCTCTCCTGTTTGATCTAAGATTTGAGTATTTAGAATAAAATATCTTGATTAGATTATGACTAGAAATATGACCTGGAAACAATTACTCCTGATAAAATTTGTTATGACTTTCTTTTCAGCCAATTATCATATATATATATTCTTTCTTTACATCATATATGAATATATATATTTATGACTTAAGGAAAGAATGCAAATTCATAGGACTTAAGTGCATAAGTGTTCTGCATGATGCATTATATATTTGTGTGTGTGCATAGGTATGCATATATAATTTTATTAATCCTATAGGTACTGCATATTTTTATACCTTTTCAAATTCTGAAAAAAATATTAAAATTTTATACTTCAGTTGTGTTTATCACATCATCTTTGAGCTTTCAGGAATTTTATGTTTGGCTTTCACGTTGTTTGTCACTCAGTCGTGTCCAATGCTTTGTGACCCCATGGACTGTAGGCCCCCAGGATCCTCTGCCATGGGATTCTCCAGGCAAGAATACTGGGGAGGGTTGTCACTTCCTTCTCCAGGGGATCTTCCCAACCTAGCGATCAAACCTGAGTCTTTTTATGTCACCTACATTCCAGGCAAATTCTTTACCATCTGAGCCACCAGGGAAACCTGTTAATTTCCATGGTCCTTTCTGGGGCTTCCCTGGTAGTTCACTCAGCTGGTAAAGAATCCACTAACAATGCAGGAGACCCCGGTTCAATTCCTGAGTCGAGAAGATCCACTGGAGAAGGGATAGGCTACGCAGTCCAGTATTCTTGGGCTCCCCTGGTGGCTCAGCTGGTAAAGAATTTGCCTGCGATGCAGGAGACCTGGGTTTGATCCCTGGGTTGGGAAATCCCCTGGAGGAGGGCATGGCTACCCACTCCAGTATTCTGGCCTGGAGAATTCCATGGACTATTCCATGGGGTCGCAAAGAGTCAGACACGACTAAGTGACTTTCCCTCACTTCACATTGCTTATGTGACCCTTACACCTTATGTTTTTCGTGGTATAAAATTCAAATGTTTTTCCCTTACATTTAAAGTTTTATGCACTTAAAAGTTCTTGAGTGAATAAAATGTTAGGTCTAGAAAGTCTCACATGTGATGTAGACTAGCCTCCTGGTTATACTAGTGGAGGAACTGAGACCAAGAAATGAGCGGGCCCTTCTCTGAAGTCACAAGTAAATGTTTTGAATCTGGGCTCTTTCTTACAGACCAAATCCTCCAAGTGTTGTGTGATCAAAATGCTTCTGTATGAATAGATGGTCTGATGTAGGTGAAAACTGGAAATAATGACAGTGTAGATATTGGTCTATGACAAGTAAGTGAATGAATATTGGAGTGTGTGAGATCTCTCTTCAGTTGCAGGGTTCCAGGTTCTTTCTATTTGGTGTCTCTGTCATCCTGTGGGGTATCAGGTCATCACAGGATCTGGCTGGCAGACAAGGGAAAAGAGAGAGGAATGGATTCTATTGGGTTGGCCAAAAAGTTTGTTTGAGCTCTAAAAAAATAAAATGGAAACACTCTTTGGCCAACCCAATACATGAGGTTTTATGAGCTGGCCCTAAGAGTGGGATACACTCCTTCTACCAGCTCAGGCATAATTACAGCTCAGTGTATAACTTTCTCTTGCTGTGTGGCCAGGAAAAGGATGGACCTTGGAAAACATCTAGCCAACATCACAGCATCCTGTCCTTGGGTAGAGAACAACACTCAGTTTGGATATGGGGGAAGAAGCTTGACAGAGCCCAGGGTCCCTGTTGATCTGGGGATGAGGTTCCAAACTGAGTTTGAACCACTGAGGATTTGTTGGGAGCTAGGAGAAAAGCCCAGAGTACCCAGAAGGATGAAAAGGTGGAGTCGCATATAATGGACACAAAAGAGCTCAGTGTTTCCCTAGGTATCAATGCAGCAACTTCAGGAAACTTTCTGTACCATCAACTGTGAGGCTAGGTCACTTGTCCCAACTAGGTTGCTTTGGATGTGGCCAGATGAGAAGGTAAAAGACTTCAGTACTGTGAGCGGATGAGGGGGGAGCTGGTGTGAGGAGGAGAGTGGTGGTGAGAGGGCTACGACACATAGGTCCCTTTTCTGTAAGACATTTTTGATGGATTCAGTCACTGAATAAGATCATCGAATCTCAAGACATCCCTTAAAATGTTTGCATGTTAAAGGGAGCAATTGACCATTGGAGGTCTTCAGGACAAAAAGGAATTAACCTCTCTAATATTAAAATTAACCCTAGGTCAAAGTGCTTTAAACCTACAGGTCCCAAAAAGGCCATCCACAGACCATGTCACCTGTCTCTCACATGTTGCTGGTAAAAGTAGTCACCTAGGAAACGCTTAACAAAGGTCATTGTCTGTGATACACTCATTAATACAAGTCCAGCATAGGCTTAAGAATAAACACTTGTGCTAACAAAGTGAATCATTGTGATGTCACTTATAACTGAAAAAAGGAAACTACTGAAAAACCAAGAAATAGAAACTTTTCAGGTAAATGATAGTACTTGGTGTGATGGAATATTTCGGAGTCATCAAAAAGGTTTATGAGGAGGTTCAAGAATTGAGGCTGCAGGTTTATGTAGTAAAACAAGTAACGAAGGCAGAATAAAAATGCTGTGTCTAGAGTGACTGAAACGATGTAAGAATGAATAAGAAAAGTGAAAGAAGTAGAAGTATAAAGACATTGAGAGTGGCTGCTTGAATAATAGGAGCAATTCTTTTTGTTTTCTTTCTTCTTTTGTGTGTTTTCCAGATACTCTTAGTATTGCATTTAGGATAATGGATCTAACACCTTTTTTAAAAATTGGGTCTTTGTTGGAACTGCACATTTTGGCCATTCATGTAGTCAAATGGGATTGCATTTCTTGCAAAACTCACATATTCATGTATGAACTCACATAAGCATGTGTGCATGTGCAAGCACACAACTCACATACCACAGTCCTCCTGAGACAGTGTAGACCCCAGGCAGCATGAGTAGCAGCAGATGTTCTTGCAAGTTCCTTAAGATTAAATGCCTTATAATCCACACTGTGCATTATTGTCTGTTTTACTTCGTTGAAAACCAGATTGTTGAGTGCCCTTCTCTCTCTCTCTCTCTCTTTGCCTTTCTCTCTCTCTCCCCTCCTCTCTGCATATTAATGGATAGAGGTCACTGGGTCAGACTTGGTTCCATTCAGAACTGACTCAGTACTGTTGCCGACTTTTCCCTTTTCACCTGCTCTATCCTTCATGAGAAAATAAGCCATCTTTCTGAGAATGAGCATGTAAATTTCTTTGCATTTTTCACAAATATGTTAGTTGTGTGCTTGCCTCCAGCCTCTTGGGCCCAATTATCTGAAAATAGGCTCTCATCTGTTTTAGCCCAGGCTTGGTTAGTTGCAAATAATAGAAACCTAGTCCACCTGGCTTAATCAAGAGTGGAAGATTTGCTGGAAAGGTACAAGGATAACTCACAAATCTCAAGTCAGTGAAGCTTCAGGGAACTAAAACCCACAACAGAAGCGGAGGCAGCAGCTGGCTCTGTCTCTCTCTCTCCTTCTCACGTTCTCCCTTCACAGCTCCGCTGCTTTCTCTGCAAACCTGCTTCATTCTCTCCACTGATCACTTTCCTCTGTGCTCTGCACCCCCGCCCTCCTTTGCATGGCAGAATGTGCCATTCTAGCCCTTTTAAACTGTTTCTAGCTTGATTAAACTCATAGGGACCCAGTTCCAAATTCTCAGGACAGAAAGTCTGATTGATAGACCAGGTGTCCACCAGCTATATCCAAAGGGCAGATAGAACACTCCAGACAGCTGAGGACCCCTGCTGCCCATGCCCAGTCAGGCAGGATCAGTAGTTATGAAAGATTTCAATATGAACTTAAAAAGTACCACTGAGACAGTCCATTCCAGTGGTTTTGAGCCTGTTTGAACAATCTGCCTCTACCTCTGCCTGCTTGATCAAGCTTGCTGTGACAACAGTGGTGTCTGGGATTTGCACATGCTTTAGTTAAGCAAGGGCTGGGCACATCCATTATAGCATGTGACCCTCTCAGCGATACTACTGACTGCATCTTATAGGATAGGCTTGGGCTTGGAAAGAATGATGTTGCATCCAAGTTCACGTGTGTGCACCATCTGCAGAGATGATATTTGAATATAGTTCTTAGCTCAGGCTTCTTCCAACACCCCATGGCTGCCTTTGTGTGTTATTGTGTGTGTGCTCTTACCTATAAAATAGTGGTTAAGAAATGCTCCTCATATCTTCCTTGCTGTTTAGTCACTAAGTTGTGTCCAACTCTTTTGCAACCCCATGGACTGTAGCCTACCATCTGTCCATGGGATTTCCCAAGCAAGAATGCTGGGCTGGGTTGCTATTTCCCTCTCCAGGGGATCTTCCTGACCCAGGAATCGAACTCACATCTCCTACATTGGCAGGCTTATTTTTTTACCACTGAACCACCAGGGAAGCTCTCTATTTTCTCTACTGGCTTGTTATTACAGTGATTTGGATTGCGTAGAAGTATATTGAAAACTACAGAATATGATATAAGTAGTATTACTATCACTGTATCTACTTACCTAGCTGCCTATTGCCTCCTCCCCCCACCCCCCGCCAAGGTTTACATGTAAATGATGACTTTATTTGGCAAAGCCTTCCTTGCATGTTGTCTTTTTAGGGGATATTCAGAGGGATTAGGGATGGAGTGGGGGGAAAAGAGACTCAATCTGAGTCTCTAAGCTTCTGAGATATTAGGCCAGCCGTGCATTAAGATGTCAACCCTGATAGAAGTTTTATGTTTTGTTTTTTTCTAAGTAAAAGTTGGGTGCTTTTTGTAAAACCATCTTAACATTTTTAGTTATTTCAAGTTGAAATCTGCTTTATTGAAAATCTCCCCTGTATTTCTGTCTTGGTGTAAAAAGTAGATGCACTATCCACAAGCCAGAATCCTGGGAGCACCATGGACTGACAACTCTCTTTCCCCTACCCCTACATCCAGCTGGCCACCAGATACATAGTTCCTCAGTGTAGGTTCATCATCTAAAATCCAGATGATCCCTTGCCCCAGCTGTATAAATAGCCTGCACTGTTTGGCTGCCTTACTTGAAGTCATCCACTTAACTAACAACTTTCTAAGATGTGCATTGAATCGTGTTGCTCCACCTACCTAGACCCCTCCCATAGTTTCCTTTCTCCAAACACTTAGTGTGACTTGCAGGGCCCTTACGTTCTCTTCTCAAGCATCATGCCCTGAGTGTATCATGTGCTGCCAGTTCTGGCCTTTGCAGAGACAGTTGCTTCATCCTCTCTCTGCTGTGTAGTCTTCCTTATCCAGCAGGTCGTGACTTCTTAACATCTTTCATGACCCTCTTAGAGAGGGTAGTCGTGTCCTCATCTAGACTCCTCTGGGCTCCCCTAGTTTTACAGATGCCTTTGCATTGCCTCTTCTTAGACACACAGGAGTGATTCAAATGGCATCGTGTCATCTCTGGACTTGACTCCTTGAAGGCAGAAATGACAATAGCTGTACTTGTAGTCCTAAGACCTAGCTCAGGGCCTCAGGGAGATGAGATCTCAGTAAAAATGTATTAATCAGCTGTGCCCATCTAAAAATCAAGCTTCCCTAGACAAAAAAAAAAAAAAGCCATATTAAAGCCCCATTTAATTCTAACAATAATGGCTCTGAATCAGACACCAGACGAGTTTTGCCTTCGAAGTCAGTGGTCACTTTTACTCCACACTGCTGTCTCTTTAATAAAGAGAAAAGTGTAATCCAGCCTCGGAAACGTGCATGGCTCTGACTTGGGTTAAAGACAATATGATGTATCTTAGGACTGTGTCAGATGTTGATGCGGACAGTACTGATGGGTGCATTCCAAAGTGGACTGAGGCTATTTCCTGTCTTCCTGGAATGACCATCTGGATTCAAATGTTAATGTTCAATCCAATTTGTTGCTAAGGCAACCAAGTTACAGGCCATCTTCAATTTACAAAAGGTGACATTGCCAAAGTCATTTTATAAGGCAGATATTTGAAAAATACACCACATTTTCCAATGGAAAAGTGATGTAAATGGTGGCTGGAGCCTGCCGAATTATATTTAACCCATATTGTTGCATTACTTCTGCAAAATGAGTCAGTAAAAACATTCCGTGTCTCCCAGGCAGGTCACAGGAGCAGTCTTAAAGAAATCTGGCCACATATCCAAGACATAGGAAAAAGAAACCCCTCTTCAATGTTCCCCACCTAGCCTGAGCCCTCAGGACATCCCATGTTTAGGCCAGACATTCTAAAACCTGGTTCAGCATCTGGATTGCCTGGAAAGAATTTCATTAAAAGAGGAACTGGATCACCTTCAGACCCATCCCATTAAAATAAAAATTCATGGCGGGCTCCAGGAATATATACGTATTTTTAAAACTTCCCCTGCCCCGCCTCCCTCGCCCCATATGATTCTGATGCTATGCATGAACTGCTAACCAGACTTCTTGGATAGCAGTTCAGTTTTTCTCCTCTGATTTGGCAGTGGGAATAATGTCTCATATCACAACCCGAGGTCAGAGCTGTAGTTGTGTGGGTGACCACCTCTACGGGTACCATAGCTCCTCTTGCCAAAGGATGATATTGGGTATTTTTGGAAGGCGTTGACACTGAACTAATCATGATGTCTGGCTCGGTACTGCTGATGCTCCCAAGGGCAGGTCTTTCCATCCCTGCTAACGAAGGATGACTGATAACCTGAACACTGAGCCCAGCGATGCTGCAAGTACCCATAGTGTTGTCAAGATCCTGGGAATCCACTTTTAAAATAATTAAAACAGCTCTTTTGCTCCCCTGCCCCTTATATCCTAGGAATTAGGCTGGAGTCTCTGGGGCAGCCTCAATATAAAGCACCGTATCATACTCACAGTAACTCCTCCCCAGACACTAACCCATGATCATTGGGTATTACATCATTTCTGTAACTACCTTTGCTCTTGTAATAAGCTACAGTGATGAGCCCACTGTGCCTTTTGTGTATAACAAAGTCCTGGGGGACCCACCTTGCCATTTCCCAGAAAATCCCAGACAACTAAAGGCAAAAATGAACCTAAATTGGGTTTAAGAGAGGCTTCTGAAGACACCTATTGGGGGAAAATTAAATCATTTGTTATAGCTAATCTGTTAGATTTCTTAAGAGTGCTATAATCATGGTTTTCAGTGAATCATAGCTCCCTGTACCCATGCACCTTTTAATTTTTTTTTTCTGGGCCACACCACGTGGCATGTGGGATATTATTTCCCCAGCTAGGGATCGAACCTGTGCACCCTGCAGTGGAAGCATGGAGCCTTAACTACTGGACTACCGAGGAAGTCCCTCCCATGCCGCTTTGTAACATGACGTTGCCAATCTTCCCAGCAAGAGGCGGGATCTAGTTTCTCCACCCCCTTAAACTGGTGGCTTGCTTTGACTAATAGAATGTGGGAGAAGTAATTAGATGCCAGTTTGGAATCCGGGTCTTCAAAGGTCTTGATGTGAAATGTTCATTCTGGCCTCCTTGGGCCCTGAGGCCACTGTTCTGTGAAGGAGGCCAGACTAGTTTTCTGGAGAGTGAGAAATCAAATGAGGAGAACCAGAGTGCGCTAACACCAGACACGTGGGTGAGGCCATTGTGGAAGCTCCAGCCCAGCTGAGCCTTCAGATGACTAACAGTGGCCACCTGAGTGATCCTGAGCAAGTCCAGAATGACAAATCTAGATTGCTAACTCAGAGAATTGCGGCAAATAATAAATTGGTGTCTTAAGCCACCTATATGTTAGGGTACCAATAGAGATCTGATTTGGTACTATGTTTTTATATAAAAAATACATAAATGTTGACTTGAACATTGTCACACATAATCTGTCTGTGCAGAGGTAATTTTTAAAACTTACATCCTTCCAGAAGTCTAATATTCAAATGGAGACATATACAAAGTGTTTTTGTTCTTGTTGATGCACAATTGGAATTCCACTGTACATCCTGTTTTGTAACCTGCATTTTCCGTGTAATAATACACTCATCATTTTCATATCTCATAAATACTTTTATATCATTTTAATGACTTCATAATACTCCATCATTAAGATGTGCATAATTTATGTAACCAGCTTCTGTTACTTGATATTTTTCCAGTCTTATAATCAATGTTGTGATGAAAACCCTTGCACATAAATCTTTCCACACATAAATGATCAATCTGTTAGCATATTATGGGCATTATTGCTTAATTCTTTTGCCAGTATAATATGAAAGGAAGAATTTCTCAATGTTTTAATATTCTTTCACTTTACTAACATGAAGTTAATTAGGTTTATACATGTCTGATGGCTATTTCTATTTACCTGTTGTTAAGGAATGGTGCTTTCATTTATGCAAAAAGATTTTTTTTTTTTTTACAAATTGTAGTGGGACATGGCACACACACACACACACACATATACAACTTGAAGCTGTGAACCACAGAACATAGAATCTTCAAACCAGATAAAACTGCATCACTTCCTGTTGTTAATACTTTGCTATTTTCTAACTATTTAAAATTAATTACATGTTCCAAGCCTCAATTTCCTTATATAAAATGGAGATAATAGTATCTATTTTCTAGGCGTGTTGTGATTTTGATGAGGGATAAAAATGTGCAGCAAAGTAACTGGTAGACAGTGTTCAATAAATATCACCTTTTAGTATATACTGTTTTACAAAATCAGGGCCGTCCATAGTTAATATTTCTTTTTTTGTGTTTAAATGAATAATTGTTTTTATTCATTAAATAAATACTTAAATACACACTGTGGGTCCAGGGTTGTCCTAGGCACAACAATAGCAGTTGAAAAATAGAATTTTGATTCTGATGGAGCTTACGTTCTAGGGGAGAGAGACACATAATCAATAAGCAATTAAATGTATAGCATGCTGAATGGTGATAAAACTGGAAAAAATAAAATAGCTAAAGAGAATATGGCGTACCAGGTGTCTGTGTGGGAAGAACTTATTTTAAGTGTGGTGGTGAAGGAAGTTCTGGCTTCAGTGGTGACACCTGAGAAGAGATGTGATGGAAGACAAATGTCTCTCTGGAGGATAGACTATTTCAGCAAAGGGTCTTATGAGGGAACGTGGCTGCTGCATTCTGGGAATTATAAGATCTATGGTTGGAATAAGTGATTGAGGAAAAGAATGGAAGACAAGATTTGAGTTTTGTTTTAAAAGGACCACTTTGTTTTGCTGAGACTAGTGTGACAGAGAGTTAGAGTAAAAGTGCAAATACTGATTGTGAGGCAGTTGTAATAATACAAGTAGAAGACAGTGTCTTAGACAAAGGCAGGATGGAGCGATGAGAACTGGTAGAAGTCCAGACCTATTTTGAAGGTAAAGTCAGCCAAATTTGGAAACAAGCCAGATTTAAGATATAAGACATTAAAAACAAGGGGGGATCAAAGATGACTCCCAAGTATTTTGGACTGGGTAAAGAGAAGGATGAAGTTGCCGTTAACTGAGATGGGAAAGACAGTAGAAGAAACATGTTTTGGGGAAAAGACTAGGTTTAGATTTTAGAGTATGTTAAGTTTCAGAGTAATGTTAGATATTTTGGGCAAGACTTCAGCTAGGCAGTTGGGTATACCATTCTGGAGTTAGGGAAGAAGTACAGAGTGGAAATGTTAACTGGGGTGTCAGTCTATAGATGTAGTTCGCACCTCTGAAAAACTAGAGGAGCTGCAAAATCCTGAAGCTCAGTCCCAGGAGCGCTCTATTCTATCTGCTGGAAGTTGGAGGCAGAATAATTAAATGAGACTGATAAAGATGAGCCAATGAGGGAAGAGTTCCAACAGAGGTCAGGGTCCAAGAAGTCAAGTGAAAAAAAGTAATTCAAGGAGAGATTGATGCCCTGGATGAAAAGCTGCTTATAGTTCATGTAAGAGAAGGACTGAGAATTGACCATTGGATTCAGTCATGTAGAGATCACTGGTGACTTAACAGGAGCCGTTTCTATAGAAGGGAGGGTAATGAAACCTTATTGCGAGGGGTTGTTGGCAGAACAGGAGAGGAATGGGATGAAATGAGTGAAGAGGAGGACAGAGACTTGAGCCAGTAGCCATAGGCGATCTTCAAAAGGGGAGAGTTCTGTATATTTTTAGAAACAGGAGCAATACTAGAGCTGATGAAAACGATCCAGTAGAAATGGAAAAATCAATCCTTAGAGGTGAACTTTACTGTTGAAATATCTGAGAGGGGTCTCTCTCACCTGTGGTGCTGGCCTTAGATAGGGGCGAGGCCATTCTTCCAAATGGGAGGGGAGGCAGAGTATGGGCTGGTAAGCTGACATATGCCATGGTTAGAGCAGTGGCACTTCCATTTTCTTAGTGAAGTAGGGAGCAGGATTATTAGCTAAGAGGGAGGAGAGAGTGGAGGTGTTGGAGGTTTGATGAGACTCTGTAAAGCAAAAAATGGTTTGAGAATCTAGGGAAATGACTGGAATAGGAAATGTCAAAGATCGCCAGGAAATACCAAGGAATCACTTGAAGTTAGTGGACAGGGGTTATAATGAGACTAGTGAGCACAGTTCAGTGTTTTTCTCATTTTTGTTCAGCAGACTCAGAGTAGATGAGTAACATGGAGGGAGAAAGGACAAGAACATTTTTAACATTTCCACTGTCACTATTTATATCATCCTATCATCCTAACTCTAATGATTTTAGAGGATTCTGTAAAATGAACTCAACCTAATTTAGCCAATCTCTGCAACTTGGACATTTAGTTTCTCTGTTGCTCATTACCACAAGTAATGGTTCAGTGAATTCCCTTTTATATCAACTTTTGCTTGTATTTTCCATTCTTTCCTAGAAAATGGTGTTGCTAAACAAACAGGATAATAATCAGGATACTTTCAGTGGCAAGTAACAGAAGTCACTTAAACAGTATGGAAATGTGTTACATCCTATAACAAGGCATCCTGTGATATCCTAAGCTTTGGACTTGCCTTATTCATCATTTTAAAGCCATCACCTCAGACTTAGAATTTTCTGCTCTGTCAACTCCAGTGCACCAGCTTTGTCCCCACGGTAGACCATCCTCATGGTCAGAAAATAGCTGCCATGATCACACACATCACATGTGGATATGACAGTATCTGTGAGCAAATGTTCTTTTAATAAGTGAACAAATATTCCCAGAGGCTCATAGGGAACCTCTCCTCACATCTCATTGGCCAGAACTTGGTCCCATGCCTATCTATAAGCTAGCCACTAGTGAAGGAAATGGTTTTCAAGATTAACAGATTATTCAGTATTTATCCCTGAAATGAGTGTAGGGTCCCCTTTGCTGAGTTCATGATCTTACATGGAAAGGCAGATACCCAGCCAGCCAGTGTTTGCCAGAATGGAAGAGAAGGCAGAGAGGAAAAATAACACCTCATAGATAAGTGTGTTGTCTGTTTAGAAGATATTTATCTTTATGGTTTTTGAAGGCATATTATCAAATTCTGTATCTGTCCTATACTCATTTTTTTTTTTTTTGTACTCATTTCAACTTTGAGTTGGAGAAGGCAATGGCAAATCACTCCAGTACTCTCGCCTAGAAAATCCCGTGGACGGAGGAGCCTGGTAGGCTGCAGTCCATGGGATCCCTGTGAGTCGGACACGACTGAACGACTTCACTTTCACTTTTCACTCTCATGCATTGGAGAAGGAAATGGCAACCCATTCCAGTGTTCCTGCCTGGAGAATCCCAGGGACGGGGGAGCCTGGTGGGCTGCCATCTATGGGGTCGCACAGAGTCGGACACGACTGAAGTGACTTAGCAGCAGCAGCAACTTTGAGTAGTTTATTTATTTTTTTATTTTTTAATGACTTGTAACGACTGAGCGACTGAACTGAACTGAACGCCTTCACAGACTCGGTGCATTTTTTCCCTCCATTGTTTGAGAGCAAGCCTGTCCTGCTGGGCGCTCTGTAGTTGGCAGGAGTCTTCCCTGCCTCTTCCAGTGGGATTCTGTTGATCTTCCCACCTTTGCTCACCTGGCTCTTGGGAATGCAGTCAGTACTGGCATAATGTGACTTACATATTCCTAATTACCAGTGCGCTATGCCAAGTTGCCCAATGAAAACCACGTCGTTTCATGGATAGTTGGGGTGAGGAAAATATCACTCAAAAACTTTTATCAATCACAAAAAAGAAACAAAAAACAAAGGAACCTGGTAAAAATAGGAGCATACTTTTACACATGTGAAATGGTTTGAAATACACAACTACTGCTGTATATGTGATGCTTTACCTTGAAAAAGCTGCAGCTTGTGAGTTAATGGCAAGGTAGGGGAAGAGAAATTCATTTGAAATGAGAGGGAAGGTTGGAACAGCGGATGTGGCTGATAGCCTGTTGTGAACTAAAGACACAAGCTGATATTTCAGGCGTGTGTGTGCATTTTGTGTATTCCTACCTGATTGGGTTCATTCAGATGCAGTTTTCTGCATCTCCTAGCATTTTCTTACGCATAATGACACATAGTCAAACACTTGTGTGGTGTTCATATTTCCCCCTAATACACAAGTCTGTGTTTTTTATTACAAGAGTGGTAGCAGGGCTGACTATACTGAGTTTTCCACCTGTGTCTCTTTTGATCCAGTTCCATCTACATCCCACCTTGTGAAAGTTCATCAGAGTTCTTCCCTGCATGTGGATGGTGCCCTGTCCAAGTTTCCAGGGCCTGTACAGGCTTTTTGCTATCCTTCTGTTGTGAAGCCCTGACTCTCTGGGGGATATGAGGAGAGCTAAGCAACTGTGATTATGTTGCTGTTTTGCTAGAAACCAAACCTACTCTGTCTGACTCTGTAGCATCTCTCTTCTTCCTATGCCAAGCCAAGTGACTGTAGGTCACCACAAAGTGACAGTTAATTTTTTAAAGGTAAATATGTGGTCTAAGATTATTTTTAAACAAGTGGATTTTAAAAAAAAAAAAAGCTTTCAAAGAAAGATTAGTAAATATCCTCTGCCAGAAAAAAATGTCGACCTCTATTTTCTTATCAAAAACATATTATTTTATTTCCCCCCCCCTTTTTTTGATATATGCTAACAGCCCTCTTACCTTTTAGGTCCTCAGCTGACTCACAGTTAGAGCAGAGGGAGGGAACTGAGACATTTCATGCAAGGGCTGAGGAGAGGTAGGGGAAGAAACGTTTGCATTAGAACCAAATGAGTGTAAGGAAGGTAGTCTCAGTTGGAATTGGCTGAAATGGAAGCCAGATAAGAGGAAAAACGTAGAGCCTGTTGGGAAAAATGAGCTACCTGGGTAGAGAGGTGCTACCAGGTGTTAAGAGTGGGACAGAGCCAGTGGGATACAAGAGAGGGGGTGGGCAGGTGGCGGGGACAGGGCAGAATGTGGTGACATGTGCAGGGTGTCCACTCTGGCCGTCCCCCCGCTAGGACAGGATGAGCATAGCCCAGTGGAGCTCTGGGCAATTCCTTGTTGACACATGTAGGACATCAGACCATTAGAAGCTCATCTATTGAGGAGCATCTAGATTGTAGCGTCAATGATTAAGATGCTTATGCACAGCATCTAGAAGAAATCCAGTGACATTTCATTAAGTGACAGAGCATTTCAGTTGGTTTTCTACATGTATGACTTGCTCAGTGATACCCAGAGGCAAGGCATATCAGGTTTATTATACTTTAGTGAAATCAAATGAAACATCTCAACTTCCACCAGTGTGGCTGGCAGCTCATCCACATCCATTTACTGTTTCCTTTCCCTCCTCCCATCCCGTAGGATCATAAAAGAAACTTAGGGTGACCCACTGGCTACAAGAAGGTCCAAGAAGGGGTCTGGTCCCTCTGGGTTGTCTCTGAGATCTGAGTCCTCAGATCTGGGTGGGTCCCCAGTGCCCTGGAACCGTTGCTGGCAATATCCTTCCAGCTCACCAAGCTCAGCGACCTGGATACTGACCAGGGCTGAGGACATTGAGGCCGCAGAGCTCAGAGCTCAGCCTCTTGCCGCCCTAACATTAGGGGAGCATGTCTGTGTCGTTGCGGCTCAGATAATCCTGCTCCAGCCTTCCAGGCTTCTGCACTTGTGTTCAGGCTCAAACCACACCCCTCTCCACTTCCTGCTGCAGCCCAGAAGTATCCTCTTCCCTCTCTATGAAGTGTTCAGGGGTATTAAATAGAAACTTTTCATTCCTCCCTTGTTGAGGGAGCTCTGAACTCAATCAAAAGGACAATTTTTCTTTTAAGGAGTTCATAGTAACCTTCTTCTCTTTCCTTTGTCCAAAACCCAAATACCTCTTAATTTATACATAAGACACCCCACTACATATTTTTCCATTTATTTATAATTGTGACCCTTAAAAGTGGTATTTATTCTTACTTTAAATGTAATAGAACTCAGTAGTTTTACTCAGGGTCAATTACAATGCAAGAGTAATTTTAAATTTAAAAAGTTTTCATACTCAAGGTTGACTTTTCTTACCCCTACATGGCAACCTCTTGGTCAGCCCTTGAGGTAATCCCTTTGGTTAACTTTTTCCCATGTTATGCAACAAATATCTATTATCTGACATAGTTGATGAAGGCTAGAAATTTGAGAGTCCCTGGGCTGAGTGGATCTGACTCAGGGGTCATGCTGTTGCAGTTTAGGTGTCAGGGGCTTGATCATCTGAAGGCTTTACTGGGGCTTGGAGGATGTATTTTCAAGATGATACCCTCATATGGCTTTAAGTAAGAGACCTCAGTTAAGATCATCACATGGACCTCTTCACACCACATGGCAGGTTGATTCCACCAGAGCAAGTGATGCAAACCAGAAAGAAATCACAGTATATTTTATGACCTAGCCTTGGAGATGGGAGGGAACCACACTTGGGTGTGATTACCTGGAGGTAGAGTCCATTGGGGGCCAACTTACAAGCTGACTATCTCAAGGTGTTTGTTTATTTTGGTTCATTTTAGTACCGTATGTATCTGCAGCACCAGAGTGAAAAATGATTCCTGGTTTATATTTTTAATTAACATATCAATCAGTTTATATTTTCCATTAATTTTTCCAACTGAAGTGGTGGAGATGTGGATAATTTCAGAGGCACAACCCACTGATTAATTGCATTCCGTCTTTCATTATGCACTGGCTCATTCATCAACCCTTTATTGATCCCCTACTATGTGCCACCGTAGTAGCTGCCTGGATACAATGAGTAGGTAAACAAATGCTCTCCCAGCTCTCTTAGAGCTGTCAGTCAAGCAGAGGAGAAAGCCATTAGGCACATAATCACACAAATGAATAGATGACTGCACAATGGGATGAGTGCTGTGAAACAAGGGTATAAGTTGCTACACCTTTCATGGGGATCTGATTTAGTCTGAAAGTCATGAAAGGGCCTACAGAGGGTTTTTTCACCTCAGAACAATTGACACTTTGGACTGGATAATTCTTTGTTCTGGGGATTATCCTGTGCATTGTAGGATGTTAGCAGCACCCCTGACCTCCATCTGCTACATGCCCTCCACTGCTCCGCAAGTTGTGATAACCAAAAATGGCTCCAGACATTTCCAAATGGAGCTTCCCAGGTGGCTCAGTGATAAAGAATCCTCCTGCCAATGCAGAAAATGTGGATTCGATCCCTGGGTTGGGAAGATCCCCTAGAGAAGGAAATGACAACCCACTCTAGTATTCTTGCCTGGAAAACCCCATGAACAGAATAGTCTGGCAGGCTACAATCAATGGGATCACAAAGAGTCAGATATGACTTAGTGACTAAATAATAGCAAAAACAATTTTCAAATGTTCCCTAGGGACAAAATTTTCTTCAGTTAAGAACCACTGGTTTATAGGAAGTTTCCAGATGAAAGATCTAGAGAGAGGGGGGCATTTCAGGAGGAAGAATGAAGATGTTAGTGAGATTTTGTTTTTTTATGTTAACAGATTTTTCTAAATAATAAAAAACAAAAATACTCTGTTTTCTTAATTTTAATTTTCAAGTTTAAATTTTGATCAGACTCCTTTGTGATTTACTGGTGCCCCTTTAATCAGAAATTCACACTCCGTAGCCAGCCTGCTTGTGCTGAATCAGGTATCCCCATATAATTACCCAGGAAAAAAACAGGTCTGGCCTGAAGCTCTCTTCCAAAATGTATTTTAACTTATTGAATCTCTGGGCTAGCTAGAGTTGTTTGGCCTTCAGCCTGCTGGTTTATATCACTGCCCCGAAGCAGAGGATTATCACTCAGAAATACATGGCCTCACTTTTATTGGAAAGATATTTATAGGTACTGCTTACACTCTATATGAATATGTTTAATGTGGAAAGAGTATATAACCAGGCCAGGTATAAAGTCAGATTATTTTCACCAAGACTTGGCTTATTTCAATTTTGAACAGACAAGAATTAGCTGTGTGCTTAGAATCCTGAAATCTTGAGTGAAAAAGGAATTTAGGGGAATCTTATGAGAAAAGTGTGATGCGTGAAACACAGACACATCCAGGCCCGATTTGGCTTCACCTTTATGATCCTGAACACATAACATAGCTTCAGTTTTCTCATACATAATGAAGATAATAATTCTTACCTTGCAGGTCTGTTATGAAGGTATAGAAGATTATAGCAATGTCTGGCATCCAAAGATGTTCAATAAATAATATGTCCCTGGTTTCCTTTAGATTATCCAGTTCATCTCCTCTCAAGAGACATCCCCAAGAGACAGTCCCCCAGAAATCTGGGAACTAGCCTATGCTAAGTTCTTCCCTCAGTCTCCACATCCATAGAATCTTATTCTCCCAACGTTACCTCCGTGTTTTAGTTAAGCCCATCATAATTCATTGTTTGGACTCTTGCAGTAATTTTCTAGTTACACTGTAGCCACGGATAAAGTCTAGTCATATCTCCCCTTGATTGCTACCTTTTATTGGTCCCGTAGGCTCCAAAGTAGGATTAGTTCAAGCTTCAAAATGGGATTCTGACTCACCTCTCCAGTCTCATCTCCCTTAGGCCCTACGTTTCATCCTTTTCTAACTATGCCGATCTTCTGACAGAGCCCTATGTGCTCTTTCATATACTCATGCCATTTTAGATGTTGTTTCCTTGGGTAGAGATTCATCCCTCTCCCATCCTTGTCTACCCATCAGCGTGTTACTGAATCATCATCCAGGACCAGCCACCTGCCATAGCATCTTTTGACCTCCATACTGGCCTCCCTCTCTGCTCCATCACCTCTTTGGTTTGACACAACCTTGCATACATTTCTACCCTGATGTGTGTCACACCTCATTGGTTTAAGCATTTGTTTACGGGTCTGTCTTCTTCACTGAAGCATGAATTACTAAAAAGCAAGAATCGTATCTTATTAACCTTTGTGTTCCCTGCTGTTATCACTGACCCTGTCTGGGTCCATGTTCCATAAGCACGTGATGAATGAATCTACATTTAGCTTGAATCCCTACCACGATGGGAACTCACAGCATTTCAAGGCAGCAACCTAATTTTGACCCTGTGGCTTGTGTCAAGCTCAGATGGATACATCTTCCATCTTTATTGCCATAGGTATCTCTCTACCTGCCTCCACCCATTGGTCTTTCTTAGAAAGAAGACAGATAATCCCATTTCATTATTAAAATACAGCCAGTATCACACAGTAACAAAATTTCTTCTTCTTAAAGAATTCTTCTAATTATTCCTGGTGTGACATAATGTCCACATTCCTCATCTTATCTCCCTGATCAGGATCGCTCGTGATTATTGTGTCTAGAACTAAACTCATAATGGTTGATGGATTCAGACAGCATGGAGAGCTTTTGTCCTAAACAAGATATTGTGGCAAGCAGAGGATAAAATGAAACATGTTTGCATTTATTCCAATATTTTTCTATGACAGTTGTAACAGTAGCTAACATTATGGAGTTCTTACCACATACCAAACACTGCAGGACCAAAGGTGTAAGATGGGTTAGCTTCTCTTTAGCCCCTGAGCTTGACTATTTAACTCTCCTCTTGTCCTCTCATATACACCAGGAGCTCCCTGGTGAGTCGTTGCTTCAAGGTCATCAACAAGGGTGGTGCAGACAAAAGGGGTGATTTTTGTCTAATAAAAGGGAGCATCCTTCTACCCTTTGGCTAAAGTAAAACTGCATGAGCTCATGGTGTTTACAGTCACTTGAGCCACCATGGCACCCAGACAAGGCACTAAGGAAACCAGGATGTGTGCAGCCTTGAGAAATCACTGCTGAATGCATCATTCAGGGCTCACTCAGGTTGCAGATACTCTGTTCCGTTTCTCCACTGGGGCTCCTTTGGTTTCTAGAATACATAGCTCATTTCAGATATCCTGTGCTCCAATCCAAATTGCTAGTATTTTAAACTGCACAACTTGAATTATCCTTACAATCATTCACATGTATTGAGTGCATCTTAGACACTGCGGATTGCATTTCACTCTTCACATGCGTGATCTTGGCCTAGTCCTCCCAGCTACCCTACAGACAGATACATTTTTCCATCGAGGAAACTGAAGTTCAGGGACCTTAACTAGCTTGGCCCAGTACACAGAGTTTATCCTTAGCAGAGAGTTGGGATTTGGACCTGGACATAGCTCCAGGGCCCAGACTCCTAAACTTCATACACACTTCCTCCTAAGTCAGTTTATTCTCATACTAAAGGGATAGGTGGGGATCCCAGGAGCAACATGCAGCTGGAAGCCTATGCCAAGGAAAAAAATCAAGAATACCTGAAGGTGAGACCATTTACACATGGTGGGTGTGAGGACAAGACGACTGGAACAGCAGTTACTTTCCTGTTGGATTTCATCTGGGTGCCAAACCCACACTCTAGGGTTCCTCTTATACCCATCCTGGTATCCCCCTTGTCCCTTCACTCTACCACTGTTTATATACTTGATTGCCATTATATGTGACATCATTTATTCTGCCTTATCCCCCATTTGCAACTTCTTCCTAAGCTAGAAACATCATTTGTCCTCTCTCCTTTGCCCCCAGATGTTGTTGTTCAGTCACTCAGTTATGTCCAACTCTTTGCTACCCCATGGACTGCAGCACACCAGGCTTCCCTGTCCTTCACCATCTTCCGGAGCTTACTCAAACTCATGTCCATTGAGTCAGTGATACCATCCAACCATCTCATCCTTTCCCGTCCCCTTCTCCTCCTGCCTTCAATCTTTCCCAGCATCAGGGTCTTGTCCAGTGAGTCAGCTCTTTGCATCAGGTGGCCAAAGTATTGGAGCTTCAGCATCAGTCCTTCCAATGAATATTCAGGGTTGATTTCCTTTAGGATTGAATGGTTTGATCTCCTTTCTGTCCGAGGGACTCTCAAGAGTCTTCTCCAACACCACAATTCAAAAGCATCTGTTCTTTGGCACTCCTGATTCCCTCCTTTTCCTGGATAGACCTGGCATCCCCCACTCCCATGACTCTGCCCACCTGGACCAGGCAATCTGTCCTCCTGAAATCCACTTCTTATATCGCAGTTCCAGGGTTGCTTTACCTTTTCCATAGGACCATGAGAAATACTGACAAGTGTTATCCAAGAGACTGGAAGTATCCCACCAATGGTGTACTCATGCAGGAGGCAATGTGGACCCCTCAGAAACATTTTGATGCTTTAGAACACACTCCAGTCCAAAAAGACAGAAAACCACTTCTCCTAGTCAGAAAATATCCCTGAATCCCAGCCCCCAAGCAAAGGCCAACTCAGGCCCAGAGTCCATCAAAACTTCAATTTTATCAAAGTCTCCTCTATAAGATGCCATTTTTATGTGCTATTAAAACAGCACAATGCAGCTCGCCAGTAAAATCATTTGCAATAACAGTCCATTAAAAGCTTTCCTTTAATATGGAACTTTCTAATTAATGTAAATGGGGTGCAAAGCTTGGAAAAGCCAAGTTGATTCTAATGTTCAGGAAGTAGGTAAAATGGGAAAGGGTCTTATTTTTCATTAGGAGTCTATTAGAGAATCTAATGAAATCTTTATGGGCTGGATGTATTACCAAAAAAGTTACAATTGCTTTGTTTCCTGCCTCATTTCTCTGCCGCCTTTCTCTATAAATATTGCTATGCTACACATTAGACTTGGGAAAATAGAATTCTGCATGGATTTTGTGCCTGACTCTTCTTAGGTTCTCTGAGTGTTGGAAGTGGAAGGGAGCACCATAATGATTAGCTCTAGTCTCCAGATTTCTAAGTTGGAAACTGAAACCCAAAGAGAGGTGAAGACTTCCATAGCTACTGACCTCCTCCTTCCTTCCTCTTTCCCTCCTGCCTTCTCTTCCACCACTTCTCCTTTCCTCTTGCTCTCACTGAAGTACTTATTAGTCAGGTTAGGCTGGGTTTGCTGTAATAACAAAAAACCCCACAGCTCAAAAGTGCAAACATCTAACATCTTTCAACTTTACTGTACAGTAGAACATCTGCTCATCACCTCTCTCCTGTGCTGCCTGGTCCATGATGGGTCCGCTGAGGAGCAGAGTTACTCAGAGACGCATGATGATGAAGCAGAGGCATTCAGGGACCATCATGTCAGCAGGAGAAGGGAAAGTGGGCTCTGGCTCTTAAAGCCTTTACCTGGATATAACAGGTGACTTCCTCTCACGTTTCGTTGCCCAACGTCAATTGTAACTTCAAAGGGTTATCCTACAATGAATCTGAAAGCTGCTCCCCTGAGCCAACTCACAAAATAACCTGTGATATGAAGATGAATGAGAAATAGATGAGCTCAGAGTTCAGTGGGGGAACCAGAAAGCAAACACATTCAAGACAGAGCGTGATAAGAGGTTTGGGGCCTGAGGACCAGGTAGGCTCACACTGTGCTTTGCCAGCCTTCTCATGGGACTAGCTTGTTGTATAACAACCTTCCTTTCTCTTATTGGAGTCCAGTATCCAGGAGGAAAAGTCATGCTCAAACGCTGTTCCCCAGGTACCTGTCCTCAGTTTACAGACCCTCCTCCTTCCTTAGGAGAAGGAGAACCATCTGAGACCAACCATCCCAGGCAGGCCTGAGACTCAGCGAAGCAGGGAGCCCAAGGAGGGAAGGCCCAGGTTCCAAGGTTGTCATCAGGCTACCCCCGACATCATCATAGTCTGTCGCTCGTACCTTGTTGTACAAGGCAGCTTGTGGCCCATCAGTGCAGGGAGTCAGTCATCTTAGAGGGCAGAGCTCTATCACCTGGGGGAGGTGTTGGAGTGATTTAGAGCAGGGACCTGGAGAGGGCAGGGGGAACTGAGGCAGGAGCCCAGCAGATGGCAACCTTGAAGGTGAAGTTTCTCCCTTAATCGGACTGCAGTTAGCAATTCAGCCCCAAACCTCTCTGCTGAAGTTAGACTTAAGTTCTTAGAGGACTGCTGACTGCACAGACTGACCCTCCAGGCCTGGGGCAGGATTGGGCAGTGGAACCCGGGGGAGCAAACGATTAAACCTTAGGAAGCAAGGGAGCCCTTGGCTTCGGTGGGTGTCTGGAGGGTTTTGTACACTAGATGTCCCTCTGCAACAGGCCTTTCAAGGCCCAGGCAGGATGTTCTGGCTAACTTCGTAATCACGTTCCAACCAGCCTTACAGAATTGTGAAATTGATTATCCTGCCGGTCTCACACACGCTTTAGAGCAGGGGGCACCTTGGTTCTTTGTTGAGTTCCATACACTGATTTGCGGAGACTTTAGCTTTTCCACCCATCCCCAAGAGGAAGAGAGTTCAAATCACCTTGAAATTACAATTTAGGACCATCAAGCCTTGGCCAGCCTGTTTCATTTTCCCAATCACCCAGCTGGGGCCAGGGCCGAGAAGGGAGATGCCTGGCATATTAACTGCTCTTTCGATACATAAAGAGGCGGTGAGTGAGCCTGAGCTCAGGGTGCCCTCCTTGGGCTTCGGCAGCTGCAGGAACAACAGAGTGAGAGGATCTAGGAAGCAAGGCTGTGGGCACCCAAATCTGGGTCTGGTAGCACTGGGTCTCCCAAGATGTGCGACTGGGGTGTCAGAGTCAACTGAATTGAATACAGTTTTCCTTTGTTTTCATCTTCTGTCTTGAAATAGTTGGGATTTTTATATTGCTGTAGGGAAAGGAATAGAACTTGATAACATGTGTTTTACCAGCCTGGGGTTCAGGGAAGTCTCCCTGCACAGGAGACTGACGTGGGTCTTGAACAATCACCAGGAATTAGTCAGTTGGAGAAAAATGGGAAGTCCACTACAGACGGAGGTACACAATATGCCAAAGCCCAGAGACACGAACAGGAAGAGCGAGGGGAAGAAGGGTGGGTGTGAGACTAGGGAGGTTTGACAACCTGAAGATCAGAGGCAAAAGCTTTGTAGGTTAAAAGTGAAATGTGGGATTCCAAATGGAAAAGTGGAGGTGTGGATGGCATGCTGCTGCTGCTAAGTCGCTTCAGTCGTGTCCGACTCTGTGCAACCCCATAGACGGCAGCCCACCAGGCTCCGCCGTCTCTGGGATTCTCCAGGCAGGAACACTGGAGTGGGTTGCCATTTCCTTCTCCAATGCATGAAAGTGAAAAGTGAAAGTGAAGTTGCTCAGTCGTGTCTGACTCTTCGCGACCCCGTAGACTGCAGCCCACCAGGCTCCTCCGTCCATGGGATTTTCCGTTGGAGTGGCCATCACGGGGGCTTGATGGAGCAAGTTGACTTAATATCACATCTGTCAGCTCATGTCTGGACTTCACAAGGAATTTCTCTTTCCTCTACATTTCCTACTTAATTATTAAGCAGTGACAGTCCTATTATAATGGCTGGTGGGTAGTGAGTGATTTTTCCACATCAGGACTAGTCTAAGAGTTTTGTGTGAATTATGTAATCTTTTCACAGGCCTGTGAGGTGGGTATCATTGGTATCCCCATTGTACAGATGATGAAACCAAGTCTCAGTGAGTTAATCAATTTGCAGAGGGTCCCAGGGCCAATAAGTTATGTGACTGAGATTCAAGCCTGAAGCTTGAGCCTATAACTTAATCATTATGCTGTGATGCCTCCTGCTATATTTTTTTCTTTAATGTTTATTAATTTGGCTGTTCCAGGTCTTAATTGTTGCGCGTTGCTCAGTTCCCTGAGCAGGGATTGAACCTGAGCCCCCTGCATTGAGAGCACAAAGTCTTAGCCACTGGACCATCAGGGAAGTCCTGCCTCCTGTGACCTTTAGAAAATAGAACCCACCCAATCCTACCTTCATTTAACAGATATCCACTAAGTGATAATAGACAACAGGCTTAGTGCTAAGTGTTGGGAGGACATGGTTGAGCAAGATGGCAAGTCATGTCATCATGTGGAGCATCAGCCTAGTGGGGAGACAGAAAATCGGTGAATAGCTAATCATCAAGAGACTATCAGATTGCAAAGAAAAAGTAAAATAGGGCATCAGGAGAGAAAATACCGGGGCTTGAAGGAATCTTCAGTGCCATAAGGAGTGGAGGCCAGAAGAGTGATCTTTTCAGAGTCATACAGTAAATTGGCAGCAGGGCTGAGAAAAGAATCCAAGGCCCCTAAGTATTTCCTAGCTACGTTTCTCATTCCTACTCTATACCTCCTGCTGTTCTAGGTGACAGAACCAGATGGCCACAGTCCCTCCCCTTTGGATCTTATTCTTTCCCCTGTGCTCTGCCGACCTGAAACTTTGCAGCACACACTTTTATTTCATCAGTTGTCAACTCTACTGAAAAAATGTCCTCCACTTTATTTCTCCTACGGTCGGCTCATGGCAGGAAAATCTGAATAGGGGTATTCCGTTCTGGATATGGCCATTGGGTATGGCCCAGATTCCCCTGCCATGAGTAAAGCATTTGGAGAACTAAGGGCCAGGGGCTTATCCCTTCTCCAACTTCCCAAAAGGGGGAAATCTTTAATGATCATATACACTTTTCTTTTTTTCTTCTTTTTTTTAACCTGCCACACCATTCCTTTGAGGGAATCAACAAATATAGCATTGATTATCTTTCTTGAATAGGGAAACAAAAAAAGGGTAAGATGCAGAAGAGCAAAAGGACTTTTGCTAATTCTTCAAAGCTTTCCCCTCATGTGTATGATGACTTTTCCTTCCCACCTCTTCTGTTCAGACAAGGAACAAGGCCCTCAACCTGGGTTGTGACTGTAGCCTCCCAGATTCCCTGATGAGGTTCCCCAGCTCTTAAGACTCCATAGGGCAAGCTGCTAAGGCCACAAATAAGAGATTCCTGTAGACCGAATTCCTACTGGTGCGGTGCCGCAGGGCGCTGCGGAGCTGGTAAAGCAGACTTCTTTGACTGTGGAGTAATCCGTGTCCTGTTTCTAAGAGCTCGGTCCCTTTTCTTCCACCTTGACTTCTCCTTTGCATATACGAATTTAAACCCCACAACCACCTTAGAACAAAAAAACTGAGGCACAGAAACATTAAGCAACTTTCCTAAGGTCACAGAGCTAATCAGCAGAAGAGTCACTATTAACATTTACATCTAGGCAGTTTGACTCCAGAGTCTGGATTCTTAAGGGGTGAGACATACTGTATCTGCCACCCCTTCTGTGCTGCCTTCACTTCTGCTGCCGACACTATCCTGCTGCTAGCAGGCCCCTGGTCCTACTTCTGTTCTATTAGTAATGATGCTACCTTACCTCTGCATCTGTACTGGTGCTCCTGTGGGATTTGTGACACTATCACTGCTGGTCCTGCCAGTATTCTTATTGAAAATAATTCCATTTACTGCTACCACTTCCTGCTCTTTCTTGCTCCTCCACTTCTCCCCCACTTGCCTCCAAAGCCCCCAGTATTTATTGCACTGGTCCTAGATCTCCTCCAGGCCTTCCTGTGTGTCTCATATAGTCACAAGACTGACAAAGTACAGCCCAGGATGTTAGCCTGGGTCATTTATTTCAAATCTGGTGGCTTTTCAAATGGATACCAAGGACTTGCAGCTGAGACCTGTTGGCATTTAGAGAACCTCTCTGTGCAGAGATGGCCTGTGGAACACCTGGGAATATGCTGGAAATGCAGACTCTCAGGCCTCATTCCAGGCCTGCCGGAGCGGAGGCTGGACTGGCTGCTTGTTCAAACTTACAAAGCACCGCCAGTGCCCACAAATCCATGGTGACACTTAAATGACACTTAATCCTTATATCCCATAGGAAATAGAGCAAATGGTGCTCTTCCCTCTTGGGTTGGGCAAGTGGTTGAGAGCCATGCATGTGAACTCAGACATGTGAGTGTGAACAGCAAGCTAGGATGGCAGCTTCCTTTCTGTGGGGACCAAGAGAAAGATGTGAGAGGCAGGCGTCTGCAGGGAGGCATGTGGAGCCGCCAGACAGGTATCAGAGGTGAATCTGAATTTGTAGCCTTTGTACATGAAGTTATGGAAGAATATTTGTTGGTATTTTAGATAAGCTGGTGGAAGTGATATGTGTGTGTGTGTGTGTGTGTGTGTGCATGCACACGCGTGTGCAGTGAGGAGTATAATGGGGGTCAGTAGACCAGCACCTGCCCAGGGGGAACCATGGCTTGAGCATCTCTTCCCCTTGGGAACGCTAGACTTGAATTCCAGTCCCTGAGGATTTCTGGCCATAGCTCATCCAGAGCTGCAGTGTGCCAGGAGCCCTGAGCTCATGGAGGGGGTCTCCTTGGCCGCCTCCTCCACACGTGGCTCTGCCCTGTGCCCGACGGTGTCACTCGTCACTGTTTCCAGCGAAGGCTGTTAAGCACAGGTGAGGAATGTTTACCATCAGTGCCCTTGGAATCTCTCTCTCCATGGCCTTGTGCTCAGTGAAATGCATGCTTTGCTGAGAAGGAAACACAGTGGTAAGAATGGCATTCATTCACAGTATCAAAGGAGGGCGGTAATTGCAAACCCAGCTCAGAGACAAGCAGCCGACAGCCTCGCTTCTTCCTTGCTCTGTATCTTCTCTTTACAGGGATTCAAACTATCACTGCTGTGTTCTTTCTCTGAGAAAGGAAAATACGATAATGTCACTGTCTGGTTTAATTCCCAAGCTGGTTGCCCACTGCTTCTGCACTAAAGCCTGAACCCCTTATCTTGCCTTCTGAGGCCCTTTACTGTTTAACCCCAACTCACCATGCTACCTCATTGGGCCTGCCATATCCTCCACTGCACAGAATTTCTCGGCATCCTTCGAACTCCCCGGCTTTTGTGACCCAGGATCTTTCCTCAGGTTGTTCTTGCTGTTTGGAATTCTTTGCCCCAGTCTGCTCTGAAGCTTCTACTCCTGTTTTGTGTCATAAGCAATGCCAACATCTAGCACCAAGGGCTTCCCAAGTGGCTCAGTGGGAAAGATTCTGCCTGCCACTGCATGAGACACAGGAGACATGGTTTGACCCCTGGGTTGTAAAGATCCCCTGGAGGCGGGCATGGCAACCCACTCCAGTATTCTTGCCTGAAGGATCCCAGGACAGAGGAGCCTGGCGGGCTACAGGCCGTGGATCGCAAAGAGGTGGACATGATTGAGTGACTGAGCATGCACGTATGTCCAACACCAAAGTTGGGCTCCTTACCCTGGTACCTCCTGACACTTGCCTTTAAGAAGGAGCTAGTGAAAGAGTGGGGTTCTCTGACTGGGGAGAGGGTTAGGGTTCCTTGTGAATTTCCCCCAGAAAGGCCACCAGGTTTGTGCCCAGCAGCACTTGGGCGTGTCTGTTCCAGACAGGCAGCTGGACTGTCTGGTGGACGCCACAGAACAAAAAACAAATCTACATAATGGAGCCATTGATCACTGTCACAACGTGCAACCAGCTGTGGCCTGGAGAGAATACATTTTCCGGAGAAGTTCTCCTGGGTAAAGAATATTCGTTGATATGAGGCTCTTAAGGGTTAGTCAGTGTGCAGAAGATTCTTTCCTGATGACATTTCGGAGATAGTTTTGCATGGAATCAACTTAAAAATGTCTCTCCGTCTGCTCTTGGAACTTGGGATTGCTGTTTCTTCCCTGGAGGGTGGTAGCATTTGCTCTCCCATCCGGCAAGCTCCTGTCTTTTCAGCCCCGTTCCTCACAGTTTTCTAGATGAACGGGCAATGCAATTCTCCCCATCCATTGTGATAGTTTGCTGTTGGCAAATGCCAGTATCTAGATTCGGAAATGACTTTAATTTGTATAGCTTTCACACTTTCTCCTTCAAAATATTTTGCCATCTTTACACTCTCCCTTGCTGCTTTATTTGTTGCTGCTGTTTGCTTTTTTGTTTAATTCTGGGTGCTTGCATTTTGAGAGCAATGTTGAATAGAGATCTGAGGAGCCACCATCCCACCTTCCATGGATCTGACTTTCATGGGACCGGCCTGACTCCTTCACCACCAAATGTGAAGTTGATTGTTCATCCCTCTAAACCCTCATCCTGATTTCCTTTTTTAGCATCTATCACTTACTTTAAAAAAATGTTTCTATTCCTCTGTTTCCTTGGCTACGGTCTGTCTCCTTCACTAGAAAGTAACCTCCATGTGAGCAGGCCCTTTGTTTTGCTCCTGTCGTATCCACTGGCACATGGAGGGTACACAGTAAAGGACTGTGCATCTAATACATGATTTTTCCCTTCACATTAGGCAAGCCTTCTTTCTTTCCTAGATTATAAAGGTATTGCTATTTCTATATAAATTGATATTGAATTTTATCAAATGCACGACATCTTTGAGGATGACCTTTAACCTATGGAAAAGATTAATGACTTTAGGAGAATCTTGATAGTATTAATTGTTGAATTTCTGGAATAGGTTCTTCTTGGTAGTAGTATATTATTCAAATATATATATATATATGTACATAGACACATATACACACATACACCTACATAATTACATGCTGGTCTGTAGATTTGGTTTGGTTATTGATTTGGTTTCGTTAAAGTCCTGCTCTCTGTCAGCCTCTGGTTTTACTAACTCCTTGAAGGAAGGCACCAGCTGTGAGATCAACCCACCAGCAATGTACAAAGCTGCCTCTTAACTCTCAGTCTCCCAAAACTCTGTCTTATCACCTTAGATTCTCCTTACAACTTAGAAACTAGATATGTATGTTTGCTTGTACTTCATTTCTAGTGAAATTGAATCTCATCTCCCCATTGATACATGCCTTTGTGAATTTCCAATTCATGTCATTTATTACTTGTTTCCTGTTCACATGTTCATCCTTTTATTGATCTGTAGGAACGTTTTCTATATTAAGGATATTGATTTTCTCTCCCATATCTATTTATATAGTTCCCATTTTGTTATTTCTTTTCCAATAGTATTGATTAAAATCTCTTAATAGTAGATTTTAACATTTTTAAAAACCTGATTTTAAACTCTCTCTCTCTTTTTTAAGGGCCATTTTCTAACACTTATGTGCATATTTAAAAAGTCCAGACCAGAGATCAAATAACTAGACACTTTTATTTACTTCTAATTAGCTTATGATTTCATTTATTTTACATGTGACTAGTTAATTGAAGATGATTTCTCCTTGTCCACAGATCACACCCAGCCTTCTCCCTGAATCTCAAAGCACAGCAAACCCGGCCTCTGGAAGGTTTATTAGGGAAAATAAATTGGTGCTGTGAGTGAGACAGAAGGGGCAGGGCTTTCCCTTCGAACAGGGTGCTCTGTGCTGAGGGCACCCTGCAGGGTTTCCCCGGGGCAGGACAGAGGTCGCATCTCCCATGAGGTCGTCACGTTCTCGTTCAAATGTGATGAACTGGGGTGAGGCAAATGAGGTCCCCAGAGCACAGAATTTAAGGAGGGGCTTACTCTGGTGTGCAGACTTGCAATAGCTTTCAGTTCTGCTCCCTGGGCTGTTCCTTGTCTCCTTATATCCCACCCCCAACCCCACTGCCAAGCTCTGTGCAAGAGCAGCTCGCCAAGCTGGAGCCCCAGCCTCTCCTCACCACCCCCAAGGCCCCCCCGTCCCCAGCCCAGAGTCCTCCTGGGTCCTGAGCGACTCATGTTGCCAGCTGGCCCTGCTGTCTTCCTTGGCCTGCAGCTCCATGCGTCACAGGTTTCAGGAAAGCTGTAGAGCAGTGCCATGAGCCCCGAGCCTGGAGTCAAATGGTGTTCGTGTGAGATCTGATCTCTCACCTCCTGACACTCTGCCCCTTGGTGTCACATCCATTCTGCTGGCCACCCGGAACCACGGTCAGGGTCAAGTTTGATCTGTACTTTGCAAATGGCAAAGCTCTGTACATATGTCCATAATTTCTGTTATAGCTCCAGCAAATTAATATTGGCATCAGCAGGTTCACTTCACATCAGAGGCTGCTGCCTCTGGCCAGTATTTGAAGCATTGACACAGCAGAGAGGTCATTTGAGGATGTGAAAATCAAAAAGTAGTGAATTCTGTTCCCACTGAGAGTTCCTGTCAATGGCAGAATCCTGCAAGTTTGTAAGTGAAAATCTAAATATTTAGAAAGCCTAAGCCCCTGCCTGAAAATAAGGATTAAAAATGAATATTTATGAGCTAATAGTTCTATAATTCTGTCCTCAAATGTTTCCTTCAGTGACACATACAAGCCTCCTGTCACCTGTTCTTTGGGCAGGAGCCAGAGCCCTGCTGGGCAGCGTATCAGTAGCTCTGTGACCTAAATGAAGTCACTCACCTTCTCTGAGTCTGTCTCCTCAGCAGTGAGTTAAACAAGTCATACTTATCTCACAGTGTTCCTCTGCAAATTAAACACTACAGTGTATACCCAGGAGCCTAGCAAAGCATCAGGCACCCAGTAGGTGCTCAAAACAGTGTTTTCTGCCTTGGCTGGGATCACTGACATTTTCTCTTACCAGAACTTGTCTAAAGATTTAGTGTTTTGTTTTTCCAGTTTTCTTTCTGTTTGTGTGGTAAAATACACATAACAAAAGGTACCGTACTCTCTTAACCATTTTTACATGTACAGTTCATTGGTTGAATACATTTCCAGTGTTGTACAACCATCACCACCATCCATCTCTGGAACGCTTCTCATCTTGGGAAACTGAAACTCTGTACCTGTTAAATGATAACTCTCCATGCCCCTCACCCCCTGGCCCTGCCTTTCTTCTTTCTGTGTCTATGAATTTGACTGATCTAGGAACCTCACATGAATGATTTCATACAGTATTTATCTTTTGTGACTGGCCAAGAAAGTTAGCATCATGTCCTCAGAATTCATCCATGTTATAGCATGTGTCAGAAATTCCTTCCTTTTTACAGCTGAATTATGATCCATTCCGTGTATAGACCACATTTTGCTTATCCATTCATTCATCAATGGACACAAATTGCTTCCACATAGATTTCTTTTTTTTTTTTTTTAATATTCTGTTTTGGTGTACTCTAAATTAAATGAAGGGCCTTTAATCAAAATTGAGCAGAGCCTCTCTTCTTTTTACCAGAATTCCTGACTTCCTGTCTCTCTGCAGTCCAGAATTCCTGTTTCCTGCCCAACTTCTCTTGCTGATCTGTCTTTGTTTACCTTTCTTCAGTTGGGAACACAGCCACGATCCAAGGGGGGGCTTCTCATCTTTGAAGGTTGGGCTCACTATTCCTTCATTAGGTTTTGGATTCATAGGGAAATAAAGGAACTTTGGAGCCTCCTGATCCCAGGTCTCAACTATCTGTATCTCTTCCTTCAAAAGCCTGAAGACAGACTGCATCATGATCCTAGGAGTAGGGCAGGCTTGCCAAAAATGCTCGTGCCCTGGCCACATTCTAGACACTTACTTGGAACCTCAGCCTTGACCACCCCATCTGATCTTTCCAGGTTGATCGTGATCTTGCCTTCTGATTCACCCAGGCAGGGTTTGGAAGACTCAAACCCAACAACTCATCTCAAGAGAGCTGTCAACACCTTCCTCGATGAAAGGACTGACTCTGGAACTTACGAGTCAGTGTGATTAAGGCTCCTGACTCTCTTTCTCTTGAACCATCGGCTGGGCTAGAACTTCAAGAACTGGGCTTGGCAGTTTGGGGCTGGTAGACAAAGCTAGGCACAGAAAATTGAGGCTTATTCATTCATTCACTGTCTGTTTATCGAGGGTCCATTCTATGCCCATGTGCTATTTCCACTGTCACAGGTGCAGCACATATGATCCCTGTTTGCTTATTACCTAGAGTCTGGTTGGAGTGGCGGGCATTAATCAGGCTAACAAGTGTGAAGTTGCATGTGTAAGATGGGCTTCGAGGATTTGCTTCCAGCTTTAGGGGAGGATTTGAAGTAGAGTGTCAGCTGCTTTTTCTTGGTATACTCTCTGCACATGGTAGCTTGGCTGTAGATGTTTAGGGTGCACAGTAAGTCCCCTGCATATGAGCTTCAAGTTGGAAACTTTCAAAGCTGCAAATGTGCATGCCAGCCCCTGTATGCCAGCTGTTGTCCTGTACTATCCACTTTTCCAGGTACTGTACTGTAAGATTCAAAGTGTTTTCATTACTTTCTGTGTTTTCCTTTTTTTTCTACATATGTATTATTTGTGACAAGTATTGTAAACCTATTACAATACAGTACTATATAGCCAATTGTGTTAGTTGGGTACCTAGAGTAACTTTGCTGGACTTCTGAAAAAACTGGACTTGCGAACGCACTCTCTGAACAGAACTCGTTCATTTGTAGCGGACTTACTATAGTGGAAAGGTGGTAGAATAAGCTATGTGAAACATAAGACTGAGTCATCAGTGCTTAGACCCTGAGTCACCAAGAAAACGTTGCCTGGTGGGGTATCCTTTTAATGTCCTTACTCCTTCACTGCCCAGTGGCACAGCGCTGTGGAGAGGGAACAGCCTGGCCACAAGCCCTCAGCTGGTAAATGCAGGGCATGGCCTGTAGGGAGAAGGCTAGTGTGGTCCAAGTGTAAGGTCACAGGGGGCATGTGATCGTTGAAATGCAAGGGAGTGACAATAACAACAGACCATGCCAGAATGTGGGCCATGGTGTAGATAGTTGTTTTATCCTAAGAGCAACGCAACACCACTGATGGACTTTAACAATTTTCACAATAATTTTAGGGGATGCCTTTAATGAGTGCTCACTCTGTCCCAGACACTGTTCAAAGGGCTTTACAGCACTATCTCAGTGATTTCCTCAGTCAGACCTTGAGATGGGTAGTACATGATCCCCATTTAACAGATGAGGAAATTGAGGTTCCAAGAAGCTAAGCAACTTGTCCAGAGTCTCACAGCTGTCCAGAGTCTCACAGCTAGTAGGTGGCAGAGCCCGCCTTCTTAACCACCGCTGGAAGCTGACTCCTGCTATGAGAAGGGGTGAGTAGGTGCTAGTGTGGTTTTGGGGAATAGCAGGAGAAACCCCACCCCATGAGGGAATGCCCAGTCCTCTGCCTTGGACCTGGCCAGGCAGGGAAATCTGGCGTGCCTGTGTACACATGTGGGTCAAGGGGAAGACCTGACACCTGGCCCAGGTGTCAGCCCTGCCACGGGCCCTTCTCTGGAGCTGGTGCCTGAGAACTCTGACAAGTCAGAGATGCTCTTACTGGCTGTTTCTTGGGCAGTTTCCCCCGGGCGATTATACAACAGTTAAGTGAAGGCACCAACATTCAGTTTTGTCTCCTGGACCAGCTGTGCTGCCTTGGGGAACACAGTTGCCTCCTTGCACTAATATGGTTTTGGAGTCTGCACTTTGGGTGAATTCATGGCTCATAGAGGTTGGGTGCGGGACTTGGGATGGGGAAGAGTGGGCCATGGACTCTGATTGAGGAGAGGTCACAGAAGCAGCCGCTGAGCTACAGGAGCCAATATCTTTGGGCTGTTCACTGAAGAAAGAGCAAGGTAAGGATAGAACATCTAAATGAACTGATTATTTAGATGAGATCTTCTCATCAGGGAGATATAATTTTAAGGAACCAAAGTCATCAAAATAGTTCAGATGGGCTTTACAGACAATCCTGGGCAGTGGATGAGAAATGGTTTGGTGTCCTGGATGTGAAATTGGACTCTTTCTTTGGAGGAAAAAAATCTGAGCCCCTCAATTATTTGTCATTGAAGGAAAGAGCAGACCCAGAGATGCAGTAACTGGGGGAGGGCTCCCCACCCCACACTGGTTATAGGCAGCCCACACCAGTATGGTGGAGCCATTCCATCAGCCTACTCGAGCCTGACAATGAACCCAGCAATATGGTGATAAGAGGAGAAGCCAGACTGAACAAGTCTCCCTGAGAGAGTTTCCTTGTTTATATTCAGAGCACTTCAGAGAATATTTCAGTTGCTGTTACTTTAGCAAATATCTTCCATGCAAACTTCAATATCTTTCAATGAAGAAGCCTTCATCCAAATCAATGGAGTGATTCTTTCCACCTCCCACATGAAACACCGTGCCTTGTAGTAGCATGCCTTGTACATGCTGCAGAGAGTGTCTCTAAGTTGCTTCTTCACATTTGAAGGGTTTGTGGGCTCTGCATCTTAATGGGATGCCAGGAGTGGACCTTGTGAAGAGTTTGTGCTGCCTTAAATATTAGCCCAGCAGGATGCCTTGTCGCTGAAGCTCCACCAGGTCCCAGGCACTAATCCCTCTACTTAAAGAGCAGTGGGTCTCAACCTTTCAGGCTCCATGGGAGGCTAAAACTAAAGACCTGCCAAAGCTTTGGGGTCAGTGCTTTCAGAGAGCAATGCTTGTAATAACCTTGGACGTCTTTAAGTCAGCTCCACATTCTTGAGGTTCAGCTCGAGACTGGCCATGCCTGGTTAGCAGTGGCATCTTCCTAGATTCCTCCTTAACACCCTGGATTTGCGTTCTTGTTTCCTGCCCAGGCCTAGTTCACATCCCCTGTTGTCCCCTGACTTACCCAGCTGGGGCCCTGGCAGGAAGCCTGCTGGGGGGTTATTGCATCAGGCAGCTGACATGGAGGCAGGATCCAGGGGCTGGGCTCCACAGCCCCTTATGATCTCAGAGGACAGGGAGGGTGGGACCAAGGCATCAACCTATGCTCACAGGTGCCCAGGGCCCAGAGCATTGGCACGGAGTCATGGGCTCTGCGTCTCTGGCTTGAGTTAGAACAGTCATTAAATCACCTTTGCAGACAAAGAATCAGTCAGTCCAGTGAACCAGTCCTCACCTCCCGATGTGTCTCAGGGCCTGATTCCTGATCTGACGCTGCTCATGACTCACAGTGGCCCCCACCCAAATTCATGTCCATTGAGTTGGTGATCCTATCTAACCATCTCATCCACTGTTGCCCCCTTCTCCTTTGGCCTTCAGTCTTTCCCAGCATCAGAGTCTTTTCTAGTGAGTCTTTCCCTCTTCACATCAGGCGGCCAAAGTATTGGAGCTTCATCAGTCCTTCCAATAAATATTCAGGGTTGATTTCCTTTAGGATTGACTGGTTTGGTATCCTTGCTGTCCAAGAGACTCTCGAGTCATCTTCAGCACCACAGTTTAGAAATATCTATTCTTTGGCACTCAGCCTTTATGGTCCAACTCTGACATCCATACATGACTGTTCAGAGAACCAGAGCTTTGAATAGACGGATCTATATCTATAAAGAAACACAAGAATCCTAGACTTTACTGTGAGGCAAAAGAAAGACAGAATCCCAGAGCCAATTTCCCTTGCAGCCTGTAGAAGTTTGGTGTTTCTCTACAGTGAATACGTAATAAGGCATGGCTCTGGAAGACCAGGAAATCAGATATCCACCATGTAGTGTTTACTCTGCCAGTCCCAGCTGAGGACATCAAGTCTTTCAATAAGCCCCACTCACATGTGCCATGTTGACTCAATGAAATTAGAGGAAGAGCAGGGTCAATAAGAGGGACTGAGGTCCCTGCGTCCAGAGGCATTCTAGATGATTCTGCAGTGACCCCTGGCATTGCCTCTAGGGCATCTGTCACTCAGGTGAGACAGAAGGAAGAACTAGGTAGAGATGGTTGTTGGTGGTAAGTTAGAACTCCTTTGCAGAGGTGGATCCTAGTGGCTGCTGGGAAGAAAGAAGGCCTCAGCGTCTCCAGGGAGCTGGGGCACCAGATCTATATCTTTATCTGCAGAGGCATGGTCTTTTAGAAATGGAAGAAGCCACCATAGCCCACACTTAGCAAACTGTCAGTTCTGGAGTAGACTGCAGAGGTGGAGTGGTGGTGGCGGGTGGGACGTGTGGCAGGTGTCTCTGCAGAGATAGCCTGCGTGCCCCCCCCCGCCAGTGAGCATCCAGGGGAGGGAGAGGAATCCCGAGCCAGGTGTCCTTCAGGGCTGTTGTCTTTGTCTTGCCCTTCAGTGTCAGTTCAGTGTCTGGTAGGGGAGGGAAGGCATTGAAACCATGCTCCACAAGGTCCTGCTGCCTGCAGGCTGAAGGACAGCATCCGCCTCTCAGCTTGGTGGAGTCCCCTCCAGCAGGACGAGAGGACCTGGCAGATAGCACACAGCTTGGAGCTGCCTGAAGGAGGCAGCCTAACTCCTGGGCAGCACTCCCCACATGGAAGGGAACAAGGAATTGGAAGCACCAGTTCAATTTTTAGCATCAGTGTCACTCTCCACGCTACTCAGTGCATTCCCACCAAACCTGCCTCATTTTTTCCACTCATGAATCCTCATTTTATAGCTAGGAACCCAAAGCTCAGGTTTGTTCCTACTTATTCCAAACCATGCGTTCTTAATAAGGGTGCTTCACCCCAAAAGGTGAAACTTTATTCTCGGGGTGGGGATGGTGAAAAAAATCCTCCTCATCATGTGCATATACCTAGTACTTGTACCAAAACAGCTCTGCAGATAAGTGTAGAGTCCATATACAGCTACACAGCATACCTATTGAATTAAAATTTCATGGGGGAAATTTTACTCGTGACACTTGACTGTTGAGTACGTAATCTGTGATTAGTCCAAATCAAAATGTGTAGGAAGTATAAACACTGGGTTTCAACTAGTAGGAAAACAGAATATAAAATATCTCATTAATGATTATGTGTTAATCACGTGTTAAAATAATAACCTTTGAATATGTTAGGATAATAAGTAAAATATATTATTAAAATTTATATCACCTGTATCTTAATTTTTTTTAACATGGCTCTTAGGAAATATAAGATTACAAATGTGGCTCACATTCTATTTCCAGTGGGTTGGTCTGCTCCAGACAACCATCTGTTAAGAGGAAGCATCAGGGTTTGCACCCAGGTTTTCTGATTCCCTCCCAAACTGTTTTGTGATCCCACAGCTGCCTCCTCAGAGAGGATCTACCTGCTATGTGACCCTAGATGTACCTCTTAACCTCTCTGGGCCTTAGTTTCTCATGTTTGTAAATGGAAAAGCTCCTTCTAGCTCTGAGGTTCTATTCTGGACCCAGCTGGGGGCTTGGGGTCACCACAGAATAGAGGGTGTGGGCTCCAACATGACGCATGTTACCAAAAAGCACAGTCCCATAAATAGCAGTGTCACCTGCTCTCTGTCTACTACTGAGGAAATACAACATGGGCAAGATTAAGATTAGCACAGGAGCTTTTCATCTGGGACCAACAGAAGAGAGTATTGGAATAAATCATTGTTTTAACCGAAAAGGGAGAAAAACAAAAGCTTTCATCTCTTGTGGAAAGGAGGAGATGTAATCGCAAAAAATGGACTTTCACAAACCTTACCTTAATAATAGGGGCTAATATAACATCTTACAACTGCTGTTCTGCTAGTTGGAACTGATGCTTAGTTCTCCAGTATGCCCTCTCTTTTTATCCCTCTTTCCTAATGCCCAGTTTAGGGGAAATGGAAGGTGGGGAAAAAATCAATTATATTTTAATTTCATGAGAAAAATGCTGAATGAAAGAAAAATGTGATGGAGTGAAACTTCAGTCTTCAGCACCTTGCTGACCAAGAATGTGTGATTATGTGATCCATGGATTGATCCAAGGAAAGGCTGCTCAAGGTCTGCCCCCTACTTTCACCTTCTGAGGAGGCGGGAAGTTCCAAGCTGGAAGGACAAATGCCCTGGGGGGCTTAGAAAGTTCAGTGAGGCAGCGGCCCTGGTCTCCCTCAAGTCTCCAAATTTATCTCCACCCCAGCTCTCCTTAACTTTGGTGTCCCTGTCCCCAGCTCTCTCCCTGTCCTTCCAAACTCCAGGTGTGTCCTCTCATTCCAGCTGCTTTTGCCAGACAGGTTTCCCACAGCACTTTCTGTCTCCCAGCCCCTGGACTCAAGACTAGCCACTGGTCGTGGGGAGAGCAGAGCCCTGAGGTTAAGCAGATAGACTCTAGGTTCCCACCGCTTGAGTTCCAGGTCTGGTGCTGCCACAACCGGCTGGGAGAACCCTGCAAAGCCGCTTATTGTCCCCCAGGCCTTGGTTTCTTCATCTGTAAAATGGGAATAATAATGTACTGAGGAACTTACGGTGATTAGATGAGTCATTCATGGTCAGTGCTGGGCATGGCTCCTGGCAGAGTTGAATGCCAGCAAATATTAACTCATATTGTTGTTATTGCAGTGAATTTCTACAAGGAAGTAAGAAGCAGAGGGTTGAGCCTTTGAATTATGACCTGTAGTTTCATGATTTCAGACTAGCCAATCAATGCAACTTAGCACACATTTATTTTTGCTCTTCCATTTCTAAAACATTTAATTTTATTTTTTGGATTAACTTTTATTGGAGCACAGTTAACGTACAATGCCGTGCTAGTTTCTGCTGTATAGCAAAGTGGGTCAGTTATAGAAACACATATATCCACTTTTCTTTAGATTCTTTTCCCATGTAGGTCATTACAGAGTACTGAGCAGAGTTCCCTATGCGCTACAGCAGGTTCTTAATAGATGTTTGTTTTATATACAGTAGTGTGTCTATATCAATCCCGATCTCCCGACTTATCCCCCTCCCCCTCCCCTTGGTGACCATAAGCTTGTTTTCTTTTAAAACAGTTAATTTTAAAATACTTCAGACTTACTGTGTAGTCACAAAATTAGTACAGTTACCATATACCCATCACCCAGCTTCCCCTAATGTTAGTATCACGCATAGCCACAGTGGAATGACTGAAACCAGGAGATTAACACTGATCAGCACGTTAAACTACAGTCTGATGAATACTGTGATCTACAGACCTTATTTAGGTTTTACTTTGTTTTCCCACTGTGGTCCTTTTTCCAATTCAGGATTCTACATTGATTGTAGTTGTTATTATGCCTTCATTTCCCTGTAGTCTTTGTCTTTTGTGATGGCGCTTTTTAAGACTTCTGGTCAATCATTGTGTAGACTGTCTTTTGATTCAAGTTACACTTTTTTTTTTTTTTTTTGGCGAAGCTATAGCATAAGCACTGTGCCTTTCTCAGAGGCTCTTATCAGGAGACACCTGATTTCTCATTTCTCATTACTGGAGTCATTAACTTTGATTTCTTGGTTAAGAAGGTAGCATGTATCTATTGAGCATCTATTAATACTGTGTTTCCTTTTGGGGCTCCAAAGTGAGTAAAACAGTATCCATACTCTTAAGAAACTGTCAAGTCTATTGGACAAATGATGTTCTAGTTATTATTGCCATGTGACAGACCACCCCCAAATTTAGTGGTGTAAAACAACAACCTTAAAATACTCAAAGGTTCTGTGGGTCAGGAAATTGAAAAAGCATGGCTTGTTTCAACCTCACAACATCTCAGGGCTCAGCAAAGAAGACGGAAATGGCCAGGAGTGACTAAGACAGCTGAGAACTGGAGTCATCCGGAGACTTGCTCACTCACCATTCAGGCGCCCAGACTCTGGGACTCAAAGACTGGATTCAGCTGGGCCATTGAACAAAGCATCTACATGGTCTCTTCAAATGTATTGTGCTTCCTCACAGCATGGCCGTCCAGGGGCTTAGACTTCCTACTCAGCAGCTTAGAGGCTGTAGACGTGAGTGACCCCTGTGAACAAGTCAGAAGCTGCGTTGCCTTTTATGACCCAGTCTCAGAGGCCACACAGCACTATTCTATTGGTCAAGTGGTCATAAGTCCTCCTGGACTCAAGGGGGCTGACATAATCTCTACCTTTTGATGGGAGGGCTGTCCAAAGTTGTGTGGCCACTTTTAAAAAGCTCCCAGAATAGGAAAGTAGTGAAGGGCCTTTCTACTTACACGGATATGGATACAGACCCAAGAGGACAAGAACTTCAGCAACTTGGGCCACATTAATTATTAAACACAAAATTTTATGGAGTGCCTACTGTGTGCCAGACAGGCGTGGACCCAGCTGCAGGGTTGCTGCCAAGCCCCTCTGTAGGGAGACAGGCCCAGGCAGTGGGGGCCACAGCAGAGCCTGGGGGCTGAGGCTTGCCGATACCCACGGCAGGTCGTCCCCCTGGCAGCAGGTCACATGTGCACATGCGCAGAGGGCTGAGGGCAAGTTGAGCTCAAGGTGGGAAATGCTAGATTTGGCATCAGAATGACTTCATTTCAAACCCAGCTATGTCACATTCTGAGTTTGCTACATTTGCTTCCTTCAGTTCAGTTCAGTCGCTCAGTCGTGTCCGCCTCTTTGCGACCCCATGAACCGCAGCACGCCAGGCCTCCCTGTCCATCACCAACTCCCGGAGTTTACTCAAACTCATGTCCATTGAGTTGGTGATGCCATCCAGCCACCTCATCCTCTGTCATCCCCTTCTCCTCCTGCCTTCAATCCCTCCCAGCATCAGGGTCTTTTCCAGTGAGTCAGTTCTTCGCAGCAGGTGGTCAAAGTACCTGATGGAGTTAGCTTCAGCATCAATCCTTCCAGTGAACACCCAGGACTGATCTCCTTCAGGATGGACTGGTGGGATCTCCTTGCAGTCCAAGGGACTCTCAAGAGTCTTCTCCAACACCACAATTGAAAAGCATCAATTTTTCGGTGCTCAGCTTTCTTCACAGTCCAACTCTCACATCCATACATGACCGCTGGAAAAACCATAGCCTTGACTAGATGGACCTTTGTTGGCAACGTAATGTCTGCTTTTTAATATGCTATCCAGGTTGGTCATAACTTTCCTTCCAAGGAGTAAGCGTCTTTTAATTTCATGGCTGCATTCACCATCTGCAGTGATTTTGGAGCTCAAAAAAATAAAGTCTGACACTGTTTTCACTGTTTCCCCATCTATTTCCCTTGAACTGATGGGACCAGATGCCATGATCTTAGTTTTCTGAATGTTGAGCTTTAAGCCAACTTTTTCACTCTTTCACTTTCATCAAGAGGCTTTTTAGTTCCTCTTCACTTTCTGCCATAAGGGTGGTGTCATCTGCATATCTCAGGTTATTGATATTTCTCCCAGCAATCTTGATTCCAGCTTACTCCTCATTTATTCGGCAAACCTCATTGACTTCCCCTCTGTGCCAGACTGGGTGTTGGCAGTGATAGCAGTGAATCAGTAGCTTCCTGGCCTTGCCCTCATGGAAGGATTTCCACAGGCTTTCTCTGCCAGAAAGGCCACTGGTGGGGCTGCAAGATTCCAGGAAGCAGGGTCAAGGAATTGTACAAGTTCTCTCGTATCTCCATACCCCAAAGCCAACCAAACAGGAATTGGTCACGCAACTTAGCAACTTAACCAGGTTAAACTCAGCAGAACAGAAATCAGCTGTGTGTGAAGTGGGAAGGCAAGCAGCTTACATTTAGAAACCCCAGAAATATTGCAATGCAGACTAAAAGCAATTGGGAATATCACTAGACAGACTCATTAAGCCAAAAGATTTCTGTGAAAATAATAAAATCATAGCACCCAGGACACCCAAGCACGAGCTTAGAAGCTGAAAGGAGGTTTAAGCTTCATATTATTAAGCTGCATTATGACAGTTTAGGAAGAAAAAGCTTAGAGCCATCAGAATTAATGATGGCCCTGTTATGGGAATCTGACGGCATCTTTGAAATTCAAAGCAGTTTGAAAGAGTGAAACTGTCAGACTATCCCTCCCCTGTGGGACAGAGACGAGGAGAGGGAGAGACAGAGAAGTAACCCAGTGGTGAGATTTGGCGGGGCTGAGATATTAGTGGGGGGATCGCGTTTTAATAGACTCTTACCTGAAATCTGGGAGCTGAGGGGCTGGGTGGTGATTTAGGAAACAGAGTGGGATGCACACGGTAAGCACTCAGCGCATGTTAATGCTTGTTATTATCACCTCCTGGCCAACCTTGCCATTTTGGTTGCTGGATGGCGAATACTAATGACCCTGGGCCAGCTGGATTCTGAGCTTGGTTCCTCCTCGTGTTTAATCCTAGAGCCACCAGGCTACCAGCTGAAATCAGAGAACAGGATATTGATTGGGACTGAGCAGAAGCCACATTGGGCAAACATCTTTGATCTCTGGCAGCCAAGGGAATCCACGTAAGACTGGAACAAGCTCCCTGCAGGCAGCAGCATCAGGACTATCATGCCCAGCAAACCGTGGACATCACTGCCTGTGCTGGCAGCCCCTGGAAGGGAGCACAGCCCAGGCAGACCCTGGCTCAGCTGACCCAGCCCACGGTCTGGGCCTCTGACCTTGGAGCTCACCCTGGGAACCAGAGAAGCCTAGCAGTGCCTGCCCAGGGATTTGCTGCCCAATCAATTGTCAGTAGAACACTTTGGCTGGTGAGGTTATATCCTAGTCACACAGTTCTTAATATGTTGTGGATCTGGGTTTCAGCAAGGTTTGCAAGGCTAAACTCCAATGGTCTCCTCTCCCCAATTCTCATATCTGCATGTAAGCAGCATTAGAAGAATCAGGCTGGTGGACATTCACAGAGCTTCTCCAGTAGTTTCCTGCAAAGGCTTATTCCCCCTTCTGGCCCATGGCCATGTGTGGGCTCTGCCTTACTCCTGCATTTCTAGAGACCTCTTCCTTCACCAGCCAAAACTCTACTGCTCTCAGATCCACCCCCTTCTCTCTATCCCCTCAGCTTGCTGTCTGAACCAGGCCTTCTTTGTCATCTGTCATCTGGAAGAGAGCCAATCCTTGACTGTTCCTCCAGGCAGTTTAACCCCCCATCCTCTCACCAGAAAATGTGCCTCTCCAAATTCAGCATGCATTATATCCAGAGAAAAACATGACCTTAAAGGATACATGCACCCTAGTGTTCATTGCAGCACAGTTTACAAGAGCTAGGACATGGAAGCAACATTAAGCATCCATCAACAGAAGCATGGATGAAGAAGATGTAGTACATAATTCAATGGAATATTACTCAGTGATTAAAAAGAATGAAATAATGCCCTTTGCAGCAGCATGGATAGACCTAGAGGTTGTCATACTGAGTGAAGTAAGTCAGACAGAAAAGGAGAAACACTGTATGACATCCTTTATATGTGGAATCTTAAATGATACAAATGAACTTACAAAACTGAAAGAGACAGAGAATGAACTTATAGTTGCCGAGGAGAACGGATAGTTAGGGAGTTTGGGATGGACACATACCCACTGCTATATTTAAAATGGATAACCAGCAAGGACCTACGGTATAACACAAGAAACCCTACTTGATGTTATGTGGCAGCCTGGATGAGAAGGGAATTTAGAGAAGATTATTTGCATGTATATGTATGACTGAGTCCCTTTGCTGTCCGCCTGAAACCATCACAACTTTGTTCATCAGCTATATGTGTTAGTCACTCAGTCATGTCCAATTCTTTGCAACCCATGGACTATAGCCAACCAGGTTCTTCTGTCCATAGAATTATCCAAGAAAGAATACTGAAGTGGGTTGTCATTCCCTTCTCCAGGGGATCTTCCCAACCCAGGGATCGAACCCAGGTCTCCCATATTGCAAGCAGATTCTTTACCATCTGAGCCACCAGGGAAGCTAATCTCTGATTAGGTATCAGCTAATTAGCTATCAGTTCAGTTCACTTCAGTCACTCAGTCATATCTGACTCTTTGCGACCCCATGAATTGCAGCACGTCAGGCTTCCCTATCCATCACCAACTCCTGGGGCCTGTTCAAACTCATGTCCATCGAGTCAGTGATGACATCCAACCATCTCATCCTCTGTCATCCCTTTATCTTCCTGCCTTCAGTCTTTCCCAGCATCAGAGTCTTTTTCAGTGAGTCAGTTCTTCACATCAGGTGGCCAAAGTATTGAAGATTCAGCTTCAGCATCAGTCCTTCCAAGGAATATTCAGGACTGATCTCCTTCAGGATGGACTGGTTGGATCTCCTTGCAGTCCAAGGGACTCTCAAGAGTCCTCCAATACCACAGTTCAAAAGCATCAATTCTTCTGTGCTCAGTTTTCTTTATAGTCCAACTCTCACATCCATACATGACCACTGGAAAAACCATAGTCTTGACTAGACAGACCTTTGTTGACAAAGTAATGTCTCTGTTCTTTAATATGCTGTCTAGGTTGGTCATAGCTTTCCTTCCAAGGAGTAAGCATCTTTTAATTTCATGGCTGCAGTCACCATCTGCAGTGATTTTGAAGCTCCCCAAAATAAAGTCAGCCACTGTTTCCACTGTTTCCCCATCTATTTCCCATGAAGTGATGGGACCGGATGCCATGATCTTAGTTTTCTGAATGTTGAGTTTTAAGCCAACTGTTTCACTCTCCTCTTACACTTTCATCAAGAGGCGCTTTAGTTCTTCTTCACTTTCTGCCATAAGGGTGGTGTTATCTGCATATCTCAGCACTGGGCCAAATTCAGAGCTCAGTGAATGTGTATTATAGATTCTATCCTGCAACTACAGGGACCTCATAGGTGCCAAAACCCAGCAGGCCACATTTTTGTGTGTGTGTGGTTTCTTAAACACTGTATTTTGAAATAATCCTACATTTACCCCAAAAGTTGTGAAAAATAGTACTGAGAGTTTCTTACCTTTCACACTACTTCTCTGAATGTTGCCATCTTCCCTAACTGTGATATATTTATCAAAACTGAGATTTCACATCTGTGCATTACTATTGACTGAACTTCGGATTTTTCTGTGATAGTTTCTTGGTCTTCTTGTCTTTATGATCTTGACATTTTCAAAGAGTGATGATCAGTACTCATTCTGGGCTAGTCTGATACTGTCTCATGAATGGATGGAGATTCTGGGGAGGAAGGCCACGGAAGCTGTGTATGCATCTCATCACCAACAGGGAGCCCTCCATCTCAACATGACTTATCATTGGCAATGTCAACTTTGATCCCTTGATTAAGCTCCTGTCTGCCGGATCCCTCCACTTTAAAGCTACTATTTTTTTCCCCTTTTGGTCATGAGTCAGTAGGTCCAGCTCACACTCAAGGAGAGAGAAATTAGCCTCTACTTTCTGGAAGGAGGGATATCAAGAACTTGTGGTCTCATTACATTTGGGGAGCGATAACTGCTAATACAGGAGATGCAAGAGACATGGGTTTGATTCCTGGGTCAGGAAGATCCCCTAGAGAAGGAACTAGCAATCTGCTCCAGTATTCTTGCCTGGAAAACTCCATGGATAGAGGAGCCTGGCCAGCTACAGTCCATGGGTTTGCAAAAAGTCGAACTTGCCTGAGCATGCTCACAAGGATATGCATTGGGCTCCCCTGATGGCTCAGTGGTTAAAGAATCCATCTGCAATGCAGGAGACACAAGAGACTTGGATTCAATCCCTGGGTCAGGAAGATCCCCTGGAGAAGGAAATGGCAACCCACTGCAGTATTCTTGCCTGAAAAATCTTGTAGATGGAGACTGGTGGGCTACAGTCCAAAGGGTTACAAGGAGTTGGACACAACTAAGTATACACACAAGGCTATGCAAATATTCCATTTCTCCTTGGTTTCACCAACCAACTCTAGAACTCCACAGTGAATCTTGCCTTCAGCAACTGTCACCGTGACATGCCAATGGTGAGTTTCCACTTCCTTCCAGCAGGCTATTCTAGGACACCTTTCCCTGGCATGTGCCACATTCACAGTTCTGCTTAATCACCTTCATGCTTTAGGGCTCAGTTCCAGCATTCCCAGCCCTGTCTGCCCAATCAGAGCTCCTGGAGAATTTTAAACATGTACTGACTGCCAGGCTTTTGTCATCGAAACATTCAATTCAGTTGGTGTGGCCTGAGTGCAGGCCTTGGTACTTTTTAAAGGTCCCAGGACATATGCACTAGAGTCTGTGCTGAGGCCCACTTTGGTACTCTTGCCTGGAAAATCCCATGGACAGAGAAGCCTGGTGGGCTGCAGTTCATGGGCATGCTAGGAGTCGGATATGATTGAGCGACTTCACTTTCGCTTTTTTACTTTCATGCATTGGAGAAGGAAATAGCAACCCACTCCAGTATTCTTACCTGGAGAATCCCAGGGACAGGGGAGCCTGGTGGGCTGCCGTCTTATGGGGTCGCACAGAGTCAGACATGACTGAAGTGACTTAGCAGCAGCCGCAGTTGTGCTGAGGACGACTAGTCTAGCCCAGTGCTCTTGCAGCTTCTCTGGGAGGCTACCCCACTGTCTGTGACAGAACTGGTTACTCCCATATCTGTGTTCCCAAAGACCTCAATTTCCTATGGTACCCACCGGTGCCTCTGTGGGTCTTCAAAGTAAAAAAATGGGTCTTATCCAGTGTTTCTCAAGAGCCTAAAGCAGAGTCCAGCACAGAGTAGGTTATTGGTGAGCATCTGTTGATGGAGAGAATGATTCAATCACAATGGAAGCAAAAGCAGGAACTATCTGCAAGATGTGGCAAGTTCCTGCCCACCTTCAACTGAGTTAGAAACCCAGGAACACCAGTGCATATGTCGGTCATAATAATTTTTTCTGCTATTATTCTAGTCCTCAGCTTTCTAGGAAAAACAAAAGTCCCATGGCCAAGAAGTCACTGGCACATATATTGCAGCCATCTGTGCATTCACTGTGTTCTTCAGAAGAGACTTGTTCACATTTTGTCTTGGAATTGTCAGTGAACCAAAGCATCAAGGCTACACTTCTAACAAGAGGAGATTACCTTGAACTGGCCTCCTTTGGTACATTTGCCTTGGAAGTCACAAAGATGGCAAAGACCATGCCTGTAAACACTTAGAGTAGAATGCCGTGACTTGTGTTCCAAATGAGGTTTATTTACAAAAAGAGATGATGGGCCAACTATGGCTTTCAAGCTTTACTTTTTCCACCTCTGGGCTGGAAGAAGAAGGAATCATCAATGAAATAATTGCAGGGTTCAGTATAAAAGTAGTGCTTCAAAGGAGACCCTTGTGACTCTGGAACGTCAAATAGGAGCACCTGAGAGTCAAGGAAGGTGCTCGTGGCAAGTGTCAATTTAATCAAGAGCTGAGGGTGAAGAGTCATTAATGAAGTGAAGGGAAGGAGAAAATCATCTGAGCTGAGAGAATAGCTGATGCAAAAGCCCTGTGGCCAAAAACCATGGCTCTTTGCAGACATTGAAATAAGACCTGGGATGCAAACTAAGAAGGCCAGAGAGGCAAGTGCATGCTGAGAGCTGGAGAACCACAGCTAAGGATGTGGTCCTATCACCAAAACTGTGGGAAACTGTTGCTCTTTTGATTCTAAAGGCAGGGGTCCCCAGCCTCCAGGATCTAATGCCTAGCGATGGTCTGAAATGGAGCTGATACAAAAATAATAGAAATAAGTGCAAGTGAAAGTTGCTCAGTGGTGTCTGACTCTTTGTGACCCCATGGACTGTAGCCTGCCAAGCGCCTTCTATCCATGGAATTCTTCAGGCAAGAACACTGGAATGGGGAGCCATTCCCTATTCCAGGGATCGAACCCAGGTCTCCTGCATTGCAGGCAGATTCTTTACTGTCTGAACTACCAGGGAAGCCCAGTGAAAAAGGATGATTCAAGCACATTAGATTTACTGTGCAGTAGAAATAAGTGAAAAGTGTTAGTCGCTCAGTTGGATCCGACTCTGTGCGACCCCATGGACTGTAGCCCACCAGGCTCCTCTGTCCATAGGATTCTGCAGGCAAGAATACTGGAGTGGGTTGCCATTTCCTTCTCCAGGGGATCTTCCTGACGCAGGGATTGAACCCCGGTCTCCCACATTTCAGGCAGATTCTTTACCGTCTGAGCCACCAGGAAAGTGCACAATAAGTGTAATTCCCCTAAGTTGTCCTGAAACTGTTCCACCCCCTACCCCCAGTGTGTGGAAAAATTGTCTTCCACAAAACCGGTGCCTGGAGCCAAAAAGATTGGGTACGGCTGTTCTAGGGGGTGATGTGATTGAATTCTCTTTGGAAAGTTCTCACTCCAGCTTCAGGTCAGTCGGTGCATCCTACTGAGAGCAGCCAGGCAAGAGACGAGGGTGGTCCAGAGCACTTTGTTGCAGCCAGAGCCCCGCCCCTGGAGCCCAGGGCTGACATCCAGCTCAGCCCTCTTTCCTGACCACTTCCTTGTTTTATGTTTGCTATTCTAACAAATCTTCTCTCTCTGCCTCCAAATGAGGACTCACATTGCTGGATGCATTTTACAGTCCCAGCTCCATCCCATTCAATTTTTCTCACCTTCCTTCTTTCCCTCCCCAGCCCGATCCCCCACTAACTTTGTAAAACTTGCAAGTTAAATTTTTCAAAGACTGGATCTGACAAAGCAGAGGGAATTAGATTTGGCGAAACCCTTCATAAAAAATTGAAGACACGTTATATTAACATACATTGATTTATTCATAGTGTTTCATTACAAGTAAGTGAGGATCCTGTAATACCAGGAAAGGTGAGGAGAGCAGGCGAGCACGGTATATTATATTGACAGCTCGGTGGAAATTGAGTCGCTTTTGGATTGAATTTGGAGCGCAGAAAAGGAATTGGCTAGTAAATAAGGCATGAGTTTTACCACCCAGCGTCTGTATATCAATGTAGTTGCCACCAGCCCAGGCAGGGGATGGGGGCGGAATTTCAAAAGGATGCTCCAGCACCCCGGGGTTCATAGCCACAGGCAGAACTGTTCGAACATCTGCCTCCTCCTTCCACCAGGAAAAACTGGATTCCAGCTGCACCCAGCTCTCCAATCAACACAGGATTTTTTCTCCATTCTCCCAAGCCTTCTCCCACCCCAGGTCTTTGCCCAGTTAGTTTGCTCTGCCTAGAACCTAGAATGCTCCTTCCTCTGCTCTGACTCTTTATCATCCCTGGGTATTATTGATAGTTCAGTTTTCCCCTTAAGATACCACCCAGAGCACTTTGTCTTAGTTTGACGTTTCTCAGGAGCAGAGGCTGAGACAAGGATTTGAGCATGAACAAATTATTGAGAACTTTGGGAAACACTAAAAATTGGGGCAGGAAACGGAAGGTAGCCAAGGATGGGTGTGTTTTCCAGCCAGCTACCTATGGAGACACATGGAGTGACATCTCTCAGGGAAATCCCCAGGGATGCAGCAACAGTATCACAAAAGAGGAGCCAGGAATGTATGGTTCAACTTCCATCAGTCCAGTCCCTGGGGGTGTGAATTACCTGGCTCGCTTCTGAGAAGGGCTGAAGTGGGTGGAGTTATCAGAGGGAATGCTGTGACCAGGCCCCCCCCTCCCCGGGACCTGAGGGGTGGGTACCCTGCCAACTCTGCTTGCAAAGTGCCCGAATCCTTCAGTTCTGTGCATGGCTCTGTCTGGATTCACTGCGCTCCAGACGAAGTCTGGCCTCTCTCCTCAACCTGTGACATCAGTTGCTACACTGCTTCTGCTTCATAGCAGAGAGAGAGGTTTCCTCTTTCTCCAGAATGATTGGTGCCCTAACCAGAAAAAGCCAGTTACTAATTTCTTTTAACTATTTATTTATTTGGCTGCACCGAGTCTTAGTTGCAACACGTGGGATCTTTAGTAGCAGCATGTGAACACTTAGTTGGGATATATGGGATCTAGGTCCCAGACCAGGGTTTGAACCTGGGCCCTCTGCATTGGGAGCACGAAGTGTTAAGCACTGGAGCACCAGAGAAGTCCCAATTGCTTCTTTTTAAAGCAAAGTTGGTATACTCCCTTTTCTGCCTGGGTTTGGCCTTCCTGACAAGCATGATATATTCCTGATGGAAGACAGTGGTGCAAGGCGGCTGTGTAGTTAACTTACCCCATTCTGGAACAGAGGACCCTGAGGACAGGGCCTGACTGGTGTGCATTGCATTCATTTGCTAGGGCCTGGCCACACGGAGTGCACGACCTAGAATACGGGAGTGTGCGCAGACTAGTTGTCAAGGAACGAGGGAGTGAGTGAACGAACAGAATGAACATATTCTTTGTTTACTTAGATGCGTTTTCAGGCAGCTAAGGGTGGTTTGGAATAAAGAATACAGATTTCAGAGTCCAGCAAACCTGGGTTTATCTTTGGTCAGAGATAGGACACGGGATAACCATGACAAGGCCTGATCTATCGCCACACGTGATAGCCTTGTGAATCTCACACACATCATGTTGAGCAAAAGAAGCAGACCCTGAAAAGTACAGCCTATACAATTCCACTTATATAAAGCTCAAAGCCAGGCAGAGCTGGTCTTTGCTGTTAGAAGGCAGGGTAGAGGGTATTCTTGCAGGGGGGGAGGGTCAGAAAGGAGGTGTGAGGGGAAAATCTCGGGTCTGGTAAGGTGTCTCTTGATTAGTTGCTGGTCACATGGTCCTGTCCAGTTAGTAAAACTTCATCCAGCTGTCTAGTTTTCTGAATATAAATTATGCTCCAGTAAAACACTTTTAATAGAACAAACTAGATAAACTTGGGCTTCCCTGGTGACCCAGATGGTGAAGAATCTGCCTGTAATGCAGGAGATCTGGGTCTGATCCCTGGGTCAGGAAGGTCCCCTGGAGGAGGGCATGGCAACCCACTCCAGTGTTCTTGACTGGAGAATCCCATAGACAGAGGAGCCTGGTGGGCTTCAGTGCATTAGGTCACAAAGAGTGGGACACGACTGAGCAACTAAGCATGCACGCGCACGCACGCATACACACACACATGCAGATAAAGCAAGTAAACCAAAAATCCTAAGTTTGCTGCTTTAACAGCTGTGAAATTTAGAAATAAGATACTTAGAGTGTGATCCCTGGGGGCTGGTAAGGCAATACCAACTGTTTTGTTACTTTCACAGCAGGATAATATCATGCAGAAGTTGAGAGGGGGCACCCGGAAACTCTTTAGGGCATTGACATTGCATGTGTGGTTAATGGATGTGTCTCCTTGCATGTGCTATAGAACTCACATGATGTCATGTGTGATGTGGTCTTTGAATCATTGTGGGTCTGCAGTGGGTGGGGAAACAGAACTGGGTCTTCAAAAAGCAGCGATTTAATACAGATTGTTTCCATTGTAGCCTTAATTTCTTCATCATTAAAATTAGAATGGCTATCTTGATACCCCCAAGGTTTTCCGGGAAGACAAAGGAGATAATGCATGAGACACCAGGCAGCACAGCACCTTGTGGAGTAGGGGATGCTTCCTTCATTTCTAACGAGCCTTCCAGATAATTCTTATCAGGACACTGTACATGGACACTGCTCGACAGCCACATGGGCTTTCCCGGTGGCTCAGCTGGTAAAGAATCTGCCGGCAATGCGGGAGACCTCGGTTTGATCCCCAGGTTGGGAAGATCCCCTGGAGAAAGGAAAGGCAACCCACTCCAGTAATCTGGCCTGGAGAATCTATAGTCCATGGGGTTGAAAAAAGTCAGACATGACTGAGTGACTTAAACTACAGCCACACTGTCCAAAGTAGTGGCCCCAAGTCACACAGAGTCACCACACTTTTGAAATGTGGCTAGTTCAAGTGGAGATGTGCTGTAGGGTAAAATATACACTTGATTTCTAAGACCTAATATGAATAATAAAGTACAACATATTTCATTAAATTTTTATGTTGATTGCAGGTTTAAATAATAATATTTTACATCTACTGGGTTTAACCAAATAGATTATGAAAATTAATTTTACTTTATGGTCTTCTTTTTTTTGTTCTGTAATGAGTATGACCATTAGAAAATTGAGAGTTATGTATGTGGATTAAATTCTATTTCTACTAGACAGCAATGCTCCAGAACATGGACAGTGAAGTATTTGGAGGCTGGAATCATCTGTAAGGTGGATGGTAATGGCTGAACTCGTTGACCACACTCTCCTGCCTTCTGCTTCCCTCCCCTGACGCTCCTTCAGGTGAGCTCCACTCAGCTTCCTGGGCAAGGCACTGATTGGTTTGTTTGCTGGCCTCTTGCACAGATCAACTACAAGGCCGTGGGCTCATTGGACCCAAGTGCTGACCTCTCCAGCCAGAGGGGCAAAGTGTTCAAGCTTCGGAATGAAACCCACCACCTCTTTGTGGGTCTGTACCCTGGAACCACCTACTCCTTCACCATCAAGGCCAGCACTGCAAAGGGCTTTGGGCCGCCCGTCACCACCAGGATCGCCACCAAAATTTCAGGTATCTGTCCTAGAAAGGGGAAAGGAAGAAAGGTGATGATGTTGGTTTTTATCCACTCCTAATACACCTGGGAGTGGAAAAGGGCGGAGCCGACCATCACCATGTGATCGTGGAGCAACAAGGACAGTGCAGTCCCTCGTCTGTCACTACCGTCATCTCATGAAGAAAACCTAGTCCAGGAGCTTCCTAAAATATAGAACATATATCAATTACACTAGACCAGAGGGAATGCTGAGTGATTTACTAAATAGTTTACCTAGCACACAGTTGCATCAAATAGTACATTTTCCCCATACGATTTCATTTGTAAAAATGTGATTCATTTTCAAGAGTATTCCTTTTGGCAGTGCAGGGCACAGCGCAGGTTCTCATGTAACCTCCAATGAATGAGTGAATGAAAAAATAAGTGAATGACCAGAGCCAGAGCAGCCCAAGATGCCACCTGCCATCAGCTGTAAGGCCCCCTCCCCCACCAGACAGTTTCAGAGCAGAATTATCTCAGATCAGTGTTTACAGTTTACATTATTTCAGCATGCCCATGCAATTCTGGTCTGCATCATACATATTTTGCATAGATGCAGACCCATGGTAGTTTGTGTAGCTTAATGTTTCCGCATACCCTTAAACCATGAGCATCTTCCATGTTGCTACACTGCTTTCATTACAATGTTCTGTCAAGTGGATGGGCGTAATTTAATTAAACATTCCCCTGTGGTTGGATATATTTGGCGCCTCCATGTTTTTAATAAAATAATGCTTCAGTGAACATGTTACAGAATAAAGTTTGATTTCTTGGCTTGGATTATGAATTTAGGATTAAATTCCAGAAATTGAAATACTGAATTAAAAGGGATGTAAGTTTAATAGCTCTTAGTACAAATGGCTAAATTACCTTCTCAGGGGATTAGGTTTAGTGATGCTGCTATCAGAAGAGAGGGTCTCATGAAGGAAAAAAAAGATCAGAGTAAAATTCATCACTGATGTAATTTCTGTTTGCATTTTATTTCTTTTTTTATTTTAGTTTTTTAAATTGTATTTGCATTTTAAATGTGTTTAAGGTTGACTCTACATTCACACCTTTAAGTACTTATATTTCCTGCATTTATCTGTCTATATGGTATGGAACTTTTTGATCCATGAAGGCTACCAGCCACATCATTGTTCCCCTCTCCAGACTCTTCTGTATCTTGAAGGAACCTGCAGGACGGTTGAAAGTCAGGGTCTTCTTTGCTGAAAGCCTGGGATGCCATGTGACTCATCCAATCCTTCCCCAAATATCTCCCTCCTAGGCAACCTGGGTGTCCTGTGGAAGGTGATGGTGGGGTGGGGTGGGGACCTGTGCTAAGCTCCTCTCTGTTCTCTGTCCAGCTCCGTCGATGCCTGAATATGACACAGACACCCCACTGAATGAAACAGACACGACCATCACGGTGATGCTGAAGCCCGCTCAGTCCCGGGGAGCGCCTGTCAGGTAAGGAGGGGTCTGAACCTGACGATTGCCGTTTTCTTTCTCTTCACCATGCGCACCTCCAGCTGAATCATGCCACTGGCAATGCCTGTGGGCAAGACTGCCCAGGAGCAAGGCTTCCTGGAGAAAAAGGTTCAGCAGCTTCAAGCCCGGTTCAGAGGGCCACCGAGCCAGGAGCCCTCTCTCCCCTCCATGGGGCACTGGCTTAGTGGGAAGGTGTGGATGAGGATCTGAAAAGGGCTGGGAGAGAACTTTCTGGAACAAGCCTATGGTAAATTTACTTAGTCAGGCTGGAGGCCCCGGGAACACAGTATCCTGGCAAGATCACCTTTACATGCCCATCTGCCGTTAACAGACAGGTAGACAGATGCACCAAGTGATCAAAACAACCTGCTCAGAAATTTCAAAGGGGAGACAACCTCAGCGCTAGTCCCATTTGTAGTCTTGGTGTTCCACAGGGGACTTGAAGTCAGAGTCACACTACAGGTGTGTTTACAAGAGGCTGGAGTCCCGAGTGTATCTACAGTCCAGGCAGTGAAGGCATCTCTGTACCCAAGCTGATCCCCAAGCAAGTCCATGGGCTTCCGGCCGTCAGGAAGGTGGGCACCTCTTTTAAATAAGCTATGCTTTGTATCGTGGTGGCCAGAAAGTTCATCGAGGTTTTCCATAAGATGTTACTGGCTTTTGCTCAGAGCTCGAGGGACTACAGACCCTTGAAGCCAAGCAGAGTGTTCAGTGGAAAGCTTTCAGATTGGCTCAGTTCAGCTCAACAAGCATGCACAGAGTATTTTATATGCCAGGGATGGAGCAGAGTACAGAGGATGAAAGCAATTCATTGATTCCTTCATTTGACGAACGTTTCTTGAGCTCTCACTGGGTGCCAGGCGCTGTTTAAGTGCTTGGAATGTGCCTGTGAACTGGCTGCAATTGATTCATGTTCTAAAGAAAGCTGGACTCTAGTTGGGGAGACAGAAACATGAAAGCTTAGTTTCAGTGCAGCTCATGCTTGTGGAGATGCACATAGGAGCTCAGAGGGCAGAAGTCCCAGAGGAGATGACAGTGAGATGTATCTTTGTTGTTGTTCAATCCCTAAGTCATGTCACATTCTTTGTGACCCCATGGACTGCAGCACACCAGGCCTTCCTTTCCTTCACCCTCTCCTGGAGTTTGCTCAAACTCATGTCCATTGAGCTGGTGATGCCACCCAACCATCTCATCCTCTGTTGTCCCCTTCTCCTCCTGCCCTCAATCTTCCCAGCATCAGGGTCTTTTCAATGAGTCAGCTCTTTGTGTCAGGTGGCCAAAGGATTGGAACTTTAAGGGATATATCTTAAATGTTGTATGAGATTTCAGGGCAATAAGATGGTCCAGCATAAGTGAAGGCATGGAGTCAAGACAGAGCCTGATGTCATGGGGAGCTACCAGGAGCAGTGATATTTGCTGCAGCATAAAGGTTGAGGCCTAAAGGAGATCAGTCCTGGGTGTTCATTGCAAGGACTGATGCTGAAGCTCAAACTCCAATACTTTGTTACTGTAGATTACCAAACTGCTATGTTTCTTCCTGTTATTCTCAAGCAATGTTGCCATTATCTCCCCTCTATGCACTCAGATTGGACTTCCCTGGTGGCTCAGATGGTACCAAATCCACCTGCAATGCAGAAGACCCAGGTTCGATTCCTGGGTCAGGAAGATCTCTTGGAGAAGGAAATGGCAACCCACTGCAGTGTTCTTACCTGGAGAATTCCATAGACAGAGGAGCCTGGTGGGCTTTAGTCCATGGGGTTGTAAAGAGTGGGACACGACTGAGGGACTGACACTTTCACTTTCATGCACTGAGATATTACCATACTGGTTCACCCAAAAAATGTACCATTAGGTCCCACGTGTGCTAAGTCACTTCAGTCGTGTCCAACTCTTTGCGCCCCTATGGACCATAGCCTGCCAGGCTCCTCTGTCCATGGGTTTCTCCGGGCAAGCATACTAGAGTAGCTTCTAGTATCTTTGCGATCTCCAGGGGATCTTTGCGACCCAGGGATCGAACCCACATGTCTTACGTCTCCTCCTTTGCAGGCAGATTCTTTACCATTGAGCTACTGGGGAGCCCTTGAGATCCCACATTCTCCAGTTGAAAGAGCTGGCCAGCTTCCATTTGCTGAGCACACACTGGCTGTGTGCCTGTCACTCTGCATAAACTGTCTGCCTCCTCACAGCACTGCGGTTGTAGCTTCCCCATTTTGCAGATACGGAAACTGAGATACACAGAAGCTAAGTGCGTTGACCCAGCCAATGGAACACTTAAGTGTGCAGGCAGACTTTAAGCCCCATTCAGCCACCCCGAAGCCAACACTCACTTCAGTCTAGCCATACCACCTACCTAGGAGCAAAGTCATGCATGATCTATTTTGGTGACATTTCCATTGGAAAAAAATGAAAATAAATGTCACTGCTCAGAGGGCAATGCCTGGTGTCTGGAAAAGTCTGGGTGCTTTTGTTCTTAAGCTCTAGATCACTGAGGGTGGCTCAACACTCATTTTCTGGAATTATTTTCAGGCTCTTGCTTGGGCATTTGCCAAGAAGGGAAGAGACTGATCAGTGCCAGCCAGCAAGGCTTTCAGGACAACCGTGGTGACAGCAGAAGCAATGTCACATAGAAGTCAGCTACCTTAATCTGTGTCACCTTGAACTCTGGGCACTAGAATGCCCCTGTGGGAGGTGGTCGAGCATTAAATCATTTAACAAATATTTTTAGAGCAGGAACTGAGCTAAGCCCTGGAGATATAGCAGGAAACAAGACAGACATACACCTGTCCTCTAGAATCTTTGTTGCTGTTCAGTCACTAAGTCGTGTCTGACTCTTTGTGACCCCATGGACTGCAGCACACCAGGCTTCCCTGTCCTTCACCATCTCCTGGAGTTTGCTCAAACTCATGTCTATTGAGTCAGTGATGCCATCCAACCATCTCATCTTCTGTCACTCCCTTTTCCTCCCACCTTCACTTTCTCCCAGCATCAGGGTCTTTTCCAGTGAGTCAGTTCTTCACATCAGGTGGTCAAAGTATTGGAGCTTGAGCTTCAGCATCAGTCCTTCCAATGAGTATTCAGGACTGATTTCCTTTAGGATTGACTGGTTTGATCTCCTTGCTATCCAAGGGACTCTCAAGAGTCTCCTGTCGAACCACAATTCAAAGGCTCAATTCTTTGGCACTCAGCCTTCTTTACGGTCCAACTCTCATATCCATACATGTCTACTGGAAAAACCATAGCATTGACTAGGTGGACCTTTGTCGGCAAAGTGATATCTCAACTTTTTAATACACTGTCTAGGTTTGTCATAGCCTGAGTCTTATCATCCATTGAATATGCTTGTGAATGGGGCAGGGAGGGGGCATTAAGGAAGAGAGGAAAGAGAATAATGAAGCCAGTAGGGACAGTGACTGTATTGGTTGAGAGAAGGGGCAGGCAGGCTGGAGAGATGAGCACAACCCAGGCAAGTGGACCAGCGTGGAGTCCTGCAGGCTAGGAGAAGCAGGAGCCTTGAGAAAACAGCCAAGGCAGTCTGTGACCCCTGGACACAAAGAGCTCTCTAAATGCACTGGGTCAAGGATGCCCAGAATCATGTTTTATATTAATAGCTAATAGTGCCTGTAATTCCATCATAGCATCTGATTGTCACTTAGCCAGTGAGTAAGCTGTGTAGAAAATGCCATCTCCATTTCAGAGGAAAAGCTGAAGACTAAGATATTAAGTGACTGGCCCAAGGTCATGGACCTAGCCTAGCTTCCTGCCTCTGAGTTTGTTGCTCCACCAGAAGTTCTGAGTTCCCCCTAGCTGGGATGTCAGGTGATGACAGGGTGACCTTCTGGTGGGGTTGCTGTGGAGTGAACTTCCACCAACTAGGGAGTGAGGGGTGGACAAGACAGTTCTGGCTGTGTGGGCCTAACCTGTAGCTGATGAAGCCCAGCATGACTGAGTGGAGAGCCTTCCTGTTCTCCGGCAGACTCGTACCTGAGCCTCAGCCTCCAGGCCAGCCCCAGGTAGGCTCTTCCTCCTTCTGCCTGTGATGCTGCGATCCTGGCTGAGCCAAACTCAGCCCCTGGTGAACGGCCTGCTGCCCCGTGCGTGAAGCCACACGACTCTGACCCTGTCTGGTAGGACTGAGCGTGGCAGGGTGATGGTGTGGATCAGGAGAGGAAGGATTGCCACTGGGGGCTCCCGCACCCTCATCCCTCCAGCCCAACCACCTTGGCAGCTTGGCCTATTTTTCTAACACTCCGCAATGGAGATTTATTGCTTTTGCATTGCTTTCCCCAGGCCTTCAAAGATTTATTGGTTTTTAAGTGACAGAATCCCAGAATTGCTTAAAAGATCAATCAAATAGTGACTAGAATCTAATATTCAGCTCCAGCTCGCACACGCTGAGCCTTCTTCCCTCACGCCCCGCCTGTCATGCTGATGTATCTGTAGTAACCTTCATGAGAAAGTAACTTGGCCGTGAATTAATCACCCATAATGCAGTCCTGGAAGGGACGCCCAGGACAGAGCCCCCGGTTCTAGAGCAGACCCTCCTCTGGATCCCCAGCTGGCTTCCTGAGAGCTGTCCTCCTCACTCTCCCCCTCCACTGTCTCCTTCCTGTCCCATCACTCACTGGGACCCATCCACTCAGCTTCTGCATCAGCTTTTTTTTTTTAACTTCCCTGACCAGGGATCAAACCCACACACCCCTTGCAGTGGAAGCATGGAGTCTTAGCCACTGGCCTGCCAGGAATCAGCTTTGGGATTAGTTCTTTCTCCCCCCTCTGCCACTGTCCACCCTGTTCTCCTGACCTGCCAGGGCAGCTTTCTGGTATGCCTGTCATAAGTTCCTCTTCCTTCAGTCTATCCCCTACAGAGTTTCTGAACTGGTCCTTTAGAAGCACAAATTGGATCAAGTTAATTTTCCTGCTTAAAATTCTTAAATGGGTCACTGGCTTCCTACCGCATTAAGTTCAAGCTTCTTAGTACAGAATTCAAGACCCATTCAAATCTGGTTCTAACCTTCTTTTCTGGCTCTGTCTCCCCTTGCTCTGTCCCTTTAATGGGCTTTACTCAACCATGCTGCGTATGCTTCCTTCATCATTCTTTCATGAGCTTTTAATTATGTTGTACATTTGTTTGTATATTTTATTTGGTTTTCTTTCTTACATGCCCGTCACTAGACTGTGGGCTCCAGGAAGCTGGGAAATTTGACACTAATGGATCCCTTCCCCTGGAACAGGGTCTTGCTTTAGTAGGTACTCCAGGAAAGAGCGAGAGGGAGAAAAAGAGAGAAAGGAAGGGTGGGGGTGGGTGGTACAGATAGAGAGAGAGAGAAAAAGAAAGGAAGGAAGGTTACATTCAGCAACTCGGGTGGTACCTGGCAGAGGCAGGGTCCTAGAACGGTAGAGATGCACTTCACAGGTCCTGCTTTTACCTGGCTCCTTGTGTGTGAGAGCACAGTCCAGCACAGCTGCCTGCGATGATGCAAATGCCCTGATAGACACCACTAGCTACATGTGACTGTTAAGCACTTGAAATAGAACCAGTGAAACTGAGGGACTGATTTTTTTTTTACTTCAATTAAAAGAGTCGCATATGCTGCCATTTGGACGTGCCACTCTATAGGTAAGACAAACGGAAACAGAAAAAATGCAGATGAGCCTGTGTATCTGGTCAGTGGTTTCCATGAGAGTTCAGAGCAGAGCCTTCCATCATTGGCTCTGTGAGAGGAGGGCTTCCTGGAGGCTGTGTTGCCTGAGAGCTGCCAGATGAGGGGGAATTTGACTCAGGAATGGTGTGTATAGGAGCTGAGGTAGAGCAGGTGCGTGTTAGGTTCAGGGAACTTTGGGCCAGGGCGCCGAGATGGGGAATGAGGCAAAGAAGGGGGCAAGAGCCAGGGAAGGCCTTCATTCGGGGTTTGGACTTTGTCTTGAAGGGTATGGGGAACACTGGCAGGGAGATGCTCATGGCTTTGTCCTTCTCTAAGCAGCCAATCCCTTGTCCCATTCTCTCTGCCAGTCACGGCATCCTCCACCTCCCCAACAGCCAGGTCAGATCTGCCACATCCAGGACCGTCTCTTATCCTGCTGCAGGATGTACCAGCCCCACCTTGGGTTCGCATGCTGCCCTGGCCCCTCCTCGGTCAGGGACTTGCATTTTCAGTCTCCACCAGCCTGTGACCTCTTTGGGGGAAGAAACTGGGTCCCACAGGCTCGGACCTGAGATCTCGTGCTCTTCCTACCACAGGTGACATCCCAGATGGTGACACTGGTGCAGCAGAAGCTCCTGGAATCATATCCTCTCATATGACTGACTTATTTCATGGCTTAGGGTCAGATTCTGAATTTTTCTGATTCAAGCTGCTTGTTGGTAAAATGAGACTACCCACATCACAGATTATTTTAAAGGTCAAATAAGCTAAGGTGCATAAAGTGCCATTGGTAGGTGTTCAGTTTGCCCCCGGGGTTGACCCAGCTGTTGAGACAAGGGCTGGCTGCCCACCCTGGGTTGGCCATGGCAGGATTAGTCTGAGCTGTGCTGCATTGATGCCTGTTTGCTGGGTGTCCTCTAACACTATATGTGCTGGTGGGCCTGTGACCTGTCAGGGAGCGTGCATTGGTCTCCAAAGGTGTCACAAAATCCTCAAAATGATTCTCAAAAATGCATTCTGAGTTTTGAGCGCCTTTCAGAAATACCAAATCAGACAGGGCTAGGAGGTCTCAACGACTGAAGAGCCAGCAAAACAAGGGCCATGAGCAGTGCCCTCAACTTGGAGGAGATGTCACTCAATGTTGTGAAATCAAAGCAAACAGATCCACAGCCCTCTTGGGAAGGGGTGTGGGGGCTCCCTGAGCTGAAAAGTGAAAGTGCTAGTCACTCAGCTGTGTCTGACTTTTTTCAATCCCATGGATTGTAGCCACCAGGCTTCTCTGTCCATGGAGTTCTCCAGGCAAAAGTACTAGAGTATTCTTGCCATTTCCTTCTCCAGGGTGTCTTCCCGACCCAGGGATCAAACCCATGTCTCCCTCGTTGCAGGCGGATTCTTTACCATCTGAGCCACCAAGGAAGCTTTATAAATACTAGGACCAGGGTGGGTACCCAGAGTCAAAAACCACACAGGAGAAACGAGGCCAGATCCTGGGAGATGAGTGAGGTTTACCTGTTAAGTCATCTGTTTATCAGTTCCTTAACTAACTAAGCAAGAACTGTCTACTTTGAATTGCAACAAAAAACCACATGCCAGACCCTGTGCTGAGCACCAGAGACCCAGAAATGAGCAAAACAGGCCCACGGACTGCTGCCGTCCTAAGGGCAGATACAACTCTGAACTAACAGTGCCACTGACCCTCACAACAGACTGTTATCAGCTGTAGCTGAGTCTTACAGGGTCCATGTCACCCCACCATCCCACCTCCAAGTTCAGCCGACTGAGCTGCATAGTTCCACGCAGAGTTATAGGATCCCATCTCCAGCATCAGTACCCATGCTTTTGTCAACATCCTTTTGTCTTTTTGCCACAGTCCCTTCTCCAGAGTCCCATGAATCTGGTTTAGTCTGAGCAAGTAGGTTCAGCTCAGGAATGCAAATGATTTAATGTTACTGATGCCTCATGCTGCAGCTTCTGAAGTTCTGTGCTCCTTAGAGCTCAGAAGTAACAAGAGAAGCCACATCAATGAGAAGCCCATACGCTGCAACTAGAAAGACCCAGTGCAGCCAAAAAAATAAAAAATGAAGGTGATGGAGATACAGTTGTGGAGGAAGTAGAATGTGTGAGCCTTGGCCATGACTTCTCTCCGGGGCAGGGGATGGGTGTGAAGAAAAAGACACTGTCCAGGATGGCTCCCAGGTTTCTGGATTGGCTCAATGGATGGATCATGGTGCCATTCTCTGAGCCAAGGAACACAGAGGGAGGGAAAGGTCTGTGAGGGACCTGAATGGGGGTCAGAAACCACATGGGCAGGGACAGGCTGGGACCTGAGGCATGGTCCAGGCAACCATGGAGGGACCTGGACCAATCGCAGACCTCTGGGGGACCAAGGTCATTGGGACTTGTGGCTCACTTTCCTGGGTTACTTGAGGCAGTGCCCAGAGGGTAGGGCTCTAGCTTGGAGGGTCAGAAGTATGACACGCTAAACAGGGAGACAGTGTGATGTGGCCAGTGGCTCCTAAGGTCATTGCAAGTTCTCCTCACTGCCTGATGAGAATGCATAATCCAGCTGCCTTTGACAGGTACAGCCACTTAAGACTGCTGCTGCTAAGTCACTTCAGCCTGTCCAACTCTGTGCGACCCCATAGACGGCAGCCCACCAGGCTCCCCCATCCCTGGGATTCTCCAGGCAAGAACACTGGCATGGGTTGCCATTTCCTTCTCCAGTGCATGAAAGTGAAAAGTGAAAGTGAAGTCGCTCAGTTGTGTCCAACTCTTGAGACCCCGTGGACTGCAGCCTACCAGGCTCCTCCGTCCATGGGATTTTCCAGGCAAGAGTACTGGAGTGGGGTGCCATTGCCTTCTCCGTACCTAAGACTAGAGATTCTGAAATACACACTGCTGAGCTACAGGGCCAACAGGAGTTCCAGCTAGCTTTTAAAGAAAGAAGAAGGCTTATTGAGAAGTAAAGGAAACAATTGCCAAATTTCCTCTAGGATTCCTTTAATAACTGTGAAGCCCAGAGTGGGATCACGTGAAGCAACCACAGGAGGGTTTTGCCAGTCTGTGGAGCTACAGTGGGTAACATTGGCATCATTACCATCTGATTCTCAGATACCAGCATGCAGTGGCATCCTATTAGGGAGGGGAAATGAAAATTTGGAGGATTTATTAACATGGGGCAGCCTGAGGAGTTCACGAGTCCCTGTCCACGTTGGTAGAGAGGAGAAACCACAGTTGCATTTAGATGCTCTTTCTCTAAACATCATTTGGTTCACCTGCTCTCTGGGCCGTCTCCAGCAGGGCCTGGAGGAGTCCTATGTACGATGTGGGGGGATGGGAAAGAAGCATTCCCCCCAAAGCTGCGAGATTGAGTTCTGCACATAATACCACTTATTGTCAAGTCTCATAGCCTGCTGGAATTTCATCACACCAGATTGGAAAAGAGCAGGAGCCACATACAAGAAGCAGCAACCAGAAATAAGGAAAAATGGGATAAATGCTGCTGCAGAGCTATTTCCGATGGGGCCGTCCCATACTCTGAATGTGACGGCTAATGGAACATAGACCTGTGATTAAAGAGACTTGTAACAACTACTAGTGAAACCACCAAGGAGGCGCTGAGTGTAACCCAGAGCTGCACTCAGAACAGTCATCCAGGAAAACAAAAGGGACAAAAAGGTGCAACTCGAATAGCTGAGGTGGGTTTGCTTTCACCTTAGCGCATGCTGATTGCATCGCAGCTCTTCTTTGATCAGCTCCTCCCCTGCCCACCACCCCCTACCCATCCCACAACCCCCGAATGACCCAGCTTACCAAGAATGAATTGGCTCTGGTGTTACAGGGTTCTGGATCAATTTCCTTAGGCTCAAACCAAAGAGGAAAGACAGGTGTTTCAAGAGGAATATTTTAAATGGAGCAGGAGCAGTTGCTGGAACATGAAGCACGAAGGAGTGTTCTATTTTGGACTGTCTGCCATCTGGAGAGATGGAGGCAGAGACTGTTACTGGCATGAGGGAAAGGAGAGTGTGGTTGTCATGTTCACCTCCTACCACAGGCACTATTTAAATTCCCCCAGAACTGGAGTGCTGGGGAGGGGCCGCGGAGCAGGGGGCTTAGATTTGGGAATCGTTAACATCCAGGTGATATTTAAAGAATGGGAGGAGTGGAGAGCTTATTTAGGGAGATTGTAGACTATAAGAAATGAGGAACAAGACAGAACTCTGTGAAACTCTATCCAGGTACCACCCTGGAGATGGAGAAGGACTGGTCAAACACGTAGAAGAAAAACCAGAGCAGAGTTAAAACATGAAAGCCAAAGGAAGACTAATTTAAAGAAAAGAGATGATTGACATTTTGTGATTTGATTTTCTCTAAGTCACAGCGGTTTCCAATCATTTTGGCACCAGGAACCGGCTTCATGGAAGACAGTTTTTCCATGGACCAGTAAGGGGGGTTGGTTTGAGGATGATGTGAATGTCATGGGCATTACACTTACTGTGCTCTTTATTTCTGTTATTGGTTTATCAGTTCCACCTCATATCATCAGACATTAGATCCCGGAGGTTGGGGACCCCTGCTCTAAGAGCTCCAGTCAGCTTTTACAGTAGAAAAAGAAAATACATAGCTTGACCCAGGACCATGGGAAAAGGAAGATGATGATATCAACAAAAGTGCTTAAAAATGGACCATATGGTCCAGGCTTGATTAAAAATGCCTATGAAGGTAGATGTGCAAATAATGAAAGTACTGAATGCCAGATGACCTCAATACTATTGAGAATCTGTGCAGAGGGTCCAAAGCTGGGAGAGGCTGGAAAGACAAGAAGTGATATTTAGATTGACATAGACACACTGCTGCTGCATCACTTCAGTCGTGTCCGACTCTGTGCGACCCCATAGATGGCAGCCCACCAGGCTCCCCTGTCCCTGGGATTCTCCAGGCAAGAACACTGGAGTGGGCTGCCATTTCCTTCTCCAATGCATGAAAGTGAAAAGTGAAAGTGAAGTCGCTCAGTTGTGTCCGACTCCTAGTGACCCCATGGACTGCAGCCTACCAGGCTCCTCCATCCATGGGATTTTCCAGGCAAGAGTCCTGGAGTGGGGTGCCATTGCCTTCTCCGATAGACACACTACTATATGTGAAATAGGTAACTAATAAGGACCTACTATGTAGCATGGGAAAACTCTACTCAATACTCTATAATGGCCTAGATGGGAAAAGATTCTAAAAAAGAGTGGATATATGGATATATATCAGATTCATCACTGACTCAATGGACATGAGTTTGTGCAAGCTCCTGGAGATGGTGAAGAACAGGGAAGCCTGAAGCCTGGTGTGCTGCAGTCCATGGGGTCTCAGAGAGTCGGACATGATTGAACGACAGGAGTTTCGCCTGGCTCTACACCTGAAACTAACACAACATAGTAAATCAAGTATAATCCAATAATTTTTTTTGACAAATTGATATTTAGAGAATAGATAATCAAAGTTTCAATAATGGAACCCTGCTGTGGGATCATGTGGCTTTGAGTCTGACTGTTGGCAGTCACATTAGATAGATGGTAATGGATTCAAGGTGAAGTCGAGTATTTTCAAGAACAAAGAGATCAGGCTATGGAGGGCATAGCTATCTAAGCAGATATAGTTCTTATGACACTAACCCTCCCACCCAGGGGAACTGGTGAGACCCTTCCCAAGAGCACAAGTGACTCTGCATGCTGCCTTCTCCTGGGTCTCACTTTTTCTCCAGCCTGTTTTCTGCTGACCTTCACTTCTCACTGTTCTGTCCCTGTGACAGTTGGCATCACTGCTTTGTCTCAGATCTTTGCACAGCTGATGAGTGATGGCTCTCAGTTTCTCTACCTGTAGTCACCCAAAGGTCAGACTTTCAAGTCAGCCTCCATCAAGTGCATCTCTTGTCCGACCTATTGATGCCTTCTGAGCTAGTGCGTGGATCTGTGCCATGTTAGAATCCAAGGAGGTTTTCTCTCATCCACAAAGCTTTCTGCTCAGTACTGCTCCTGCTGCCCGCAGCTGCTCAGAGTTGCCTCCTCTTGGCAGCAGTAAGAGGGGTGATCCTGGAAGCACTGGATTTTTAATAGGACTGGAACTGTTTAAAAGTTAGAGTCTTCACCATGAGGTAGAAGAAATTTGTACTTATCCCCTTTCACAGTGCAGCCCATCCTTTCCTTGCCTGGCTGCTGGAGGTTTGCTGTTTAGTGCATTTCCACTTGGCTGTAGGCTCACTAAGCAGTTTATAAAGGTTATAAATGTACTAAGTAAATATTCTTGGCCAGACCAGGGAGTAGCAGTAGTGCAAGGAGGAATCAAGGGCCAGGCTTCAGACCTACACAGTCCAGCACCATAGCCAAAGCTCCATGAGGCTATTGAAATTTAAATTAGCTCAAAGTAAACTAAAACTTCAGTTCGTTAGTTGCACTATCCACATTTCAAGTCCTTAGTAGCCAGATGTGGCTAGCAGTTATCGTATTGAGCAGCATTTCCATCATCACAGAAAATTCTCTTTGACTGCATTGCTGTAGACTCTGGGAGGGCTGGTAAAAATAGGTCAGGACCCATATTTGGTTTCCGACAGGTTATTATATTAATGTAGGCATTTGAGACCATTGGTAAAGGCCAGGAATCCTGTCATAAGAAATACAAAATATAATGGGGGCTTATAAGGCAGAAAATATGTCTCCCCAAAAGCCAGAGGGGACCTTTGACTGGGCTTACTTGCTGCTTAAGACCCTGATCTACTAAACTGGACTTCCCAAAATTCCATTGAATGACTCTTGCCTGGGAATAAAGTCTGGGGCCCAGAGTTTTCTATCTTTATTGAATAGAAGACTCACCTGGAGCGGTGGTAAATATGAAGATTCTTGCCCATCCCTAGTGGTAATGAAATTAGACCTGAGAATCAGTGTTTTGAACAAGCTCCCTGGTGGTGATGATTCTGCTGGTGGTGAACCACAACTTGAGTACCATCGGTTTAGCCTCTAGGTAGCCTTAGGTATGGAGAAAAAGGACTGTACAGGAAACCAAATACTTCCTTCTCTGGTACCAGTATTTGTTCATTGTGATAATACAGAGAAGCAGTTGTTTTGCATTTTACTATAGTGTTGCCCCTGTGGGTTTTACAGCTTTTGGAACTCTTATGTCCCTTTTGGTGTATGTTTCAGCATGAAGATAATCAGTTTTCGCTTATGAGAGCTGAACTAGGACTTCTGCCGGCTTCCTGCTCAGTCCCTGTCCACCGGGGGCTAAAAACACACCATTTTCTTATGATGATGAGAATGACTGGTATCTGAAATACATGTTGTGTTGTTGCATGCTGATAGCATATCTGAATATATCACTTCTGTACAGATATTGGGGCTTAGGTAGAAAATAGTTGTTGGGTAAGACTGAGCATCAGTATCAGAACAAATCTGTATTCTTTCTCGGAAGGCTAGAGCAGCCTGGGAGAAACAAATCCATTTCCAACTTTCACTCTATAAAAAGTTCCATATTTTCTTAGATCAGACAAAATATATTGAGTGCCAAAATGCTGCAGCAATACGGACGCGTCCCTCAGCTGGGTTGGAATCTGTATGCATTGTCCCCCCGGGCCAGTTTTGATTATGTTCTTTTTTCCTTTTATTGCAGTCAGCAAATCTGAATTTGCTATTGTGGGGAGAGCAAGAAGAAGAGGGAAAAAAATGAAGGTTTTTAACCTTCAGAAAGTTCAGAGGTTCAGTCTGAATAAGCACAAAAACTTTGCAGTGTGCTTCTGAATTCCTTGAATTTGCAGAACTGATCAGAATCCCAAGAGAACTACCTTGCACATAGGATTCAGGCCCCGCTTTGTAGCTAAAAGGCAGAGCTGCAGTTATGAGAGAGGAGTAGAATTAGGGAAAGAGGGAAGAGGAATCAGAGGGGAAAAAAAAAGGAGTTTGGTCCCCATCCAGGCTAAGTTTCAGCCTATTCAGTTTCTTCAATTCAAAGCCATCTGCTTCCCACGACTCCCAGATAACGTCTCCCCTGCCAGGACACCCTGTTCCTGCTTAATTGAAATTAGTTTCCAAGAATAGTTGTCCAATGCAGTTTCCAGTGGGGGGGCTGTTTTGAAAGTCACAATAGGAGTTGAAGCTTTGGGATGCAGATGTCCACACATGAGCCAGATGTTTGAAAGGCATCACATGGTCTGCAACAGCCTTCACATTTCCAAAGCCAGGAGTTCTCTCATTGGCCTCTGCCACTCGCAAATGGCTCCTTTGAAACTGCCACCATCTCTCCATCAGGGACCTGTAAATCCCACAAGTGTGAAGGGAAACAGTCACTTTGATTCAGGTTTAGAGCAATGTGTTCCCCAGGCTTAATTATACCACAGGTATATAAATTACAGAAACATGTTAATGCTCCCATGATTAAAATTATAGAGTGCCTAATTGAAAAAGCATAAACTGAATTGAAGAATTCCTAATTATAGTTTGCTTTGAGGTGTTAATTTCCTCCGTAACGAATGTGTAATTTCTTGGAACCTAAACAGGTAGCCTCTTGCATCAGCACGTAGGCTGCAGACAGATGGGATAGGTTGATTTTTCAGTTCAGAAAGTTGATAAAAGAGGCTTGGTTCACGGGGAGAGCATTGAAAGGGAGCCTGGGAAGGAGGCAGAACTAGTGAAGGCCATAAACCAAGGTCTACCTTGGGGACATTGGGACCAAAGACTAATGAGGAGCCCCTAGAAAAAATTTTCCACCTGCTTTTCTCTTTCCAGTGTCTCAACTGTCATCCCAGTTAGTTTTAGTAATTTTTGTGCCTGCAAGACAGTGACTCTTAAAATTTGTTCTGGACCAATGGTAATATCTGGTAATTTGTTAGAAATGCAAATACTAGGTCCCACCCCCAATCTATTGAGTCAGGAGCTCTGTGGATGGAGCCCAGATGGCTGTATTTTAACAAGACCTCCAGAAGATTCTGATACATGCTAGAGTCTGGGGAGCACAGTTCTGAGTGGGTCCCAGATAGCCAAAGTCACATCCAGCTGAGCTTTCTTGGATTCCTTCTCTGGATCGGAAACTGTGATTGGTGGTTTCCCAAGCATCATTTCCTTGTATATTCTTAACATCACACTGGAGTAGGGGGGAAGAAAAGTTCCTTCTTTCTCAGCTGAGAAAATTGAGAACCAGAGAAGTTGGCTTGTCCAGCGCTTATTATCTTTGAGAGCTGGAGGCCTTGTCTGTGAGCCCTGATGGAGACTCGAATGCATCATGCTGTCCATTTTTTTCATTCTTGTGACATAGTTTCCATTAGTATCTTTAGTGATCAGTGAGTTTTCTAAGCACTGTGGAGCTGGAGGCTGAGCTGCTGCTGAGAATGGCTTCTAGGTGAGCCACGACGTTGCTAGCGTTGTGTCTGACTGTAGGACAGGGAAGGGGCTCCTAAGTATTGGGTTGACCAAAAGTTAGCTTGAGTTTTTCCATAAAATGTTACAGAAAACCCCAAAAAAGTTTTTGGTCAAGTCAGTATTTGTAAAAAATTGCTATTAATGGCGTAGATTGTTAGGCTGTTTCTTCCTGAACAGTGATGTGAATTCTAAGTATGAAAGGCCACAGCTCAGAAAGATACTCCTTGAATTCTGGCAGGAACTCTGCTTGCATAATGACCCAAACAGCTGTGAGCCCCCTATTAGTTACTTTGGGGACCCAATGAGTAAGATACACTCTATCTCCATCTCCTCTGTCCAGACATATTGGTTTTCTCAGGTTTCTGTTTTCTAGTCTAAACACATCAAAGACCTACTCTGTGTGTGTGTGTGTGTGTGTGTATTTGCATTGTCATAGGTTTTAACCAATCCACAGCCATCTGAAACAATAAACTTATGTTCCTGATTTACATCCCTCTATCTGGTTTTTGCACAATTCTTAACCATTCCCATACAGTTGAAAATTTGGGTCATTTATAGTTATTTGTTGTTATAAATAACCCAGCAATAAATATATTTATTCATGCTTTTCTTTTGGTATTGTATCTTTAAACAGGAAAAAATCCCCAGGAGTGGAATTACTGAAATAAATAAAATGGAACTAAAATGTATTGAGTGCCTACACTTATATGCCAGGCACTGACAGCCAATTCATATGTATTAACCTTTTTCATTCTTTAATTAAAAAACCTCAAAGTAACAAGCACACATAGCTGAGAAATCAAATAATCAAACCATTCTCTGCTCCACATTTTTCAACCCCCTAGTCGTGTGCCCCATAGGCAACTGCATTTTAATTCTTTGCTATTTCTTCTGGGAATTGGCAATGTCACTACATAATGTGCTATTCTAAAGTTATTGATTACAGACATTATCTATTTACTTCCCACTATTATAGATGAGAATTTGGTTGTCTTGAATCATCCAGCTTCCCAATGTAGTTGTACTCCTGGTTTTAGTTAAATAAATACACAGTAGCTAATTTTATCATTCTAAAAGCAGGCTTCAGTGCCAAGTGATATTCAGTTTTTATTTTAGTATTATATAATTAACTTCAAGCTTACTATGTACTCCACACTATTTTAAGTCCTTTACCTAGATCAACTCAGTTAATTCTCGTCAAAACTCTAGGAGGTAACAACACATAGTATCTCTGTTTTAAGATGGGAAACTGATTAAGTCACTTCCCAAGGTCATCCAGCTAGGAAATTGCTAATTTGGGATTTGAACATGACCTCTGACTCCAAAGCCTGTCTCTTAACCATTATGCTATACTACTCTCATCACTCTTCCTATTTTGTACACTTTAAAAAAATTCATTATAGAAGGTACTAGTATTCTATTTTGCACAAGCAATAGCTTTATTATTCTATTAATACATTTTCTTTCACAGAGCTTTACCATTTCAGATTTATTATTACTCTTTCTTCTTTGATTTTCTTGTTGTTTTGTTGTTGTTGTTGTGGTGGTGGTCATTTTATATGCCAGCCTTGTTTAGCACTTGTTTAAAATTTCAGCAATCATAATTTTTCCTTTGAAGAGCTATTTACTGTTCTTGCTTATGGAAGCAATCATTTCTTTTCTGAGGATGATGTTTTGATTTGGAGAGTGATAAAGGTTTTGTTGACTCCTATATTATCTCTGTTTCCTCTGGAGTTATTTTTTCCTGATTTGAATTGACTACTCTCATTCACCTTGGGACATTTCTCACTTAGTTGGTGAGTCTTGGTAATCAGTGTTTAAAAGTAAGGTGTTGTAGAAGTTGAATAGAAGTGATGTTTTGGGGGGTGAAGTCTTTCAAACTCTTCAGAGCTAAAGCCTCTTATCTCCTGCCAGAGGAGTAGGAGTTAGATATAAAGAGGTCCATTTTCCAGGGTTTGATGGTGTCAGGCATAGACTCTTGATCAACACCCTTGTTTTTAGCCCCACATTTCACTTTCACACCCTCCCTGTTTTGTTGCTGCAAAACTGGAATCTCACTTGAGATTCACTTGACAAACCACCTCCACTTTTATTCACATCTTTTTATAATTTGACTTTCCATATCCTGCCACAACAGATACTTCTCTTCTGACCTTTTTCAGTCTTCCAGAATTTTGGTGAAAATTCTCATCCACTAATAGCCCCTCTCTTATTCTTTAGTTCCTTGTGGATTTATATGCTTTTTCATCTTTTACTGTCATGTTAGTGGGCTCCTAGAAGAGAGAGGAGGTAAATGGAGTGCATTAAATCTTCCATTTTAACTAGAAGTTCACTTACATTATTATCTAATCCAGTTCTCATAGTAGTCATTTATGGAACATTATTACTGTCTTCAGATTTCCAATATCATTTAAATATTTAAAGGGAGGTCCTACAACTGGTAAGATTCAGAGCCAAAATTCAAATCTGATGCAGATTTTTAGAATCTATACTCTTTCTACTTCCAGGTCATAAAAGTATTTCTAAATCTTGAAAGCCATTGCCAAATTATTTCCCCAATTTGATGAATCAATTTTTAGTGCTTCTGGAATTAGATAATCCTACCAGTTCTACCATAACGTCACCAAGATGCCATATTATAATTATGTTTACTTTTATAATTCAGTGGGTTTTAAATGGGGACATATTATCATTTTGATTTGAATTTCTTAGTATTCTGGCAAGGCAGAATTTTTTGGCTGTTTTATATTGTTTACATTTCTTTTTCATGAGTTAACTTTTTAACATTCTTTTCCCATTTACCTACAGAAGTGATAGTGGTTCTCAACCAGAGTTAGTATGCCCCCAGAGCCAATGTCTGGAGATACCTTTAGCTGTTACAGCTTGGAACTGGGGGCTGCTACTGGCATCTGTCTAGTTAGTGAAAAGAGCCTCAGATGCTAAATATCCTACAGTGTTCAGGACAGCTCCTACAACAAAGGTCATCCAGCCAAAATTCTAATAGTGCCAAGATTGAGAAACCTTTGAGGATCTTGATAGCACTTCTAGTTTTAATTCTTTTATAATGCATGATTAGATCAGAGATTCTCAATCTTTTTAGCTTCAAAATCCCTTTACATTATTAAAAAATTAAGATCCCTAAGAGATTTTTGGGTTTGTCTATTGATATCAATATGCTCTATTAGAAATTAAAGTTACATTTTAAATATACTTTTTAAAAATAGTAGTAAACTCATTACATATTAATATAAACAGTGCATCCATATTTTTAAAACAAATTAGGGATAAGAGGTGCATTTTTTAACATTTTTGCCAGTATTTTTAAGTATTTTTAAGACCAACTTGTAGAGGATAAGTAGATTTTATACGTTTAAGACTGGCTTATAGAAGATAACTAGATTCTCATATCAGTTATGTATCAATTTATGTTGAATGGATATTTTATCTTTGACTTTATTCTTGGTATTTAGTCCTTATTTTGTAATTTTATGCATTGGTCAGTTAAAAAATTCACTGAATTATAAAAATCTTCTAAATGTTGACCCATTTCATTATGTAATATCAAAGCATTTTATTTGGTAATATCACCACCAAATCTCATCAGTAAAGCTTTTAAGTGTTGGGACCCTGTCAAATTCACAGTGACTGATAACAACTTTTCCAAATTATTGTTTTCACCTACAGCTCAGTTACAAACAAATACCATTGGTTTCCCTTAAAGTGACACATAAACTTGATTTATTTTGGAGAAGATATTTATCAAATATCCAAATGTGAAAAACTACAATTTTCTAGTCATTCTTTCAAGAAACAAACAAAAAAGGTACTTCATTAACAATATGGCTGGTTTAGCATGTAACTCAGTCATAGAAATGAGTTTTCCTTAAGAAGCCATTGTACTTCAGTAAACAGATGACATGATTTAGACTTACTTCCTATTGTGTCACAAGAATATTAAAAATCCATGTACTCAAGCCTTGAAATGAACATTTTTCCTGCTTCATCCAAAACATTTTTAGGTAAAACTGGCATTTTCGGGTTTAGAGCAAATTTTTATTTGTTGGTAAAGAACACAGTGGCAAGTACTGTTGGGTACCACTGCCTTGGTTCATGTGAAGGCACCCACTATTGCGTTTGCAAATATCAGCAGAGTAGAAAAGACAAATAAAATCATACACTGTTCAAATCATTTTGATATTGCCACATCATTGGAAGGATCTTAGGGACTTAAACTTTTGTTCATTTGGGCTTTATCAATATTAACATTCTCTATTAGAAATTAAAACTCCATTTTAAACATATTATTTTAAAAAGATAATAGTAGAGAGATTCACAGACCACACTTTGAGAACTGCTAAATTAGATGATAATATTGTATATAAGTATCTCTTTACCTCACATCACAAATTCAGGGCTAGGCTTCCACAGGAGGGTCTCTGAAATGTGTTGTATGTAAGAATATCTAGCAAGTTTGTGCAAAGTTCATATTTCCAAGTCCTACACTGAAAAATTCTTAGTAGGACTCTGGAATTCACAGGTGATTCTGTTGTTAGATGGAGACCTGGCCCCTACAGTTCTCCGTGCATAGGTGATTTTCAGCTCACTGTATTCCTGCAAATAGCTTCATCCATAGGTTACATTTTCTTAAAGGAAAAAGCCTTTAATTGGTATTATAATTCTTCTCTAGCATTTATTTGTCCTATCCCCTATCCTATGCCAGTTATTATGATAAATTTAATGGCTAATTAATAATGATTCCATTTACCTTTTTAGAGCTTAGAAGGGCTTCTTTGAGGATAACTGATTTCAGATGGTCTTATAAAAAAGTGCTTAGAGGATTCTCATCACTTTCCTTCCCTTAAGCACATGTCTTTATTGCAAGTAGAGACATCCAAGGTACCCTACTGATTATTCTTTTAAAAACAGACTGTGTGCATCTTCCTCTGTGAAAGCATCACTGTGGGTTTTGTCGTGAAGTCTGGAGACTGACTCCCTGTGGAAGCTAGCCTTGTTCAACTTAACTTTTTTTTTCTTTGCTCCTTTCACAACATAAAGCAACTCTGGAAAACAGCAATGACATTTCAGGTGAGAATTTGGCAGGAGGGTAAAGTGGTTGCTTCCCAGGACATCTGAGGAAGAAGAAAGTATTGGGAAGCCTGGGGTGAGGAAAACAGCCTGACTTTCCAGCAGGGAAATAAAAAGCTTCAGAATGTTTACTAAAAAAACAGAACAAAATAAAAAAGGAAGATTTTTCAGTTCCCCAAATTGTTTTATTTGACTTTATGGATTTTCAAAATTTAATATGTAAATATAGTAACCTAAATCTTTTAAAATGAAGATTCTGGTTCAATAGCTCTGGCATGCATGCTTAGTTGCTTGGTCATGTCCAACTCTATGCAGTCCCATGGACTGTAACCCACCAGACTCCTCCGTCCTTGGGATTTTCCAGGCAAGAAGACTGAAGTGGGTAGTCATTCCGTTTTCCAGGGGTTCTTCCCAACCCAAGGATCAAACCTGGGACTCCTGCATTGCAGGCAGATTCTTTACCATCTGATCCACCAGGAAAGCTGATCTGGCTTGGGGCCTGAGATTCTGCAGTGCTAACACATTCCTAGGTGATGAGGACACCATTGGTTCATGGGCCAGTGAGTAACAAAACCTTAGCATTCTGCTTCTCCTAGCAGTCATTTGTCTAAACACTGTTTATTAGTTAAGTCTGCTTAAAGTTGTTGTTTAAATGAGCCGTTAGTGTTAGCTATTAAAGCTAGTTGGTCAGTGGTGATTGTTAAGTTTTTTTTATACATTATTGTATATTTGATTGATTAAAATGATACTTTTCAACATGAACCTGGAAAATAACACTTCTGAAGTTAGGTAGGGGTGGAGTATATTTATTAAAAATTCAAAAGTCACATTTCTCAGCAAGATAGAAGTGTATTAGGCATGGATCATGCCATGTCACCCATGTGCAGAAATCCATTTGTCAATTAAGAATATGGTACAATTTCACAAATTGTTTAACAATTCATGAATTAATTAATTCCATTAAACAATTTCATGCCTTAGGATTGCTATGAGCAGTAAAGGGAATAAAGAGGATTTTTGCCCAATTCATAATATATATCAGTAATTATTAGCTTCCTTTCTGTGGTTTTTTGTTTTGTTTTTTAGAGGAATAAAGCTTTATTTATTTTTTCCCCAGTGGGGAACTAGTTGTAATGCTGCAACTAGTTGTAATATATTAAACAATTATTTTCAGAGTTATTTCATGTTCTTAATTATCTCTGATCCCCATCACAATAGTGAGGTAGTGAATATAACTTCATCATTTTATTTATGGTTACACTGGATCTTTGTTGCTGGGCACGGGCCTTCTCTGGTTGCAGAGAGGAGGGGCTACTCTCTGTGTTACATGGGCTTCTCATTGTGGTGCCTTTTCTTGTTGTGAGCATGGGCTTTAGGCTGCATGGACTTTGCTAGTTGTGGCTCTAGAGCACGGAGTCAATAGTTGTACATGGGCTTAGGTGCCTTGCAGCATATGGGGTCTTCTCGGACCATGGGTGTAACCCCTGTCCCCTGCATTGGCAGGCAGATTCTTAACCACTGGACTACTGGGAAGCCCTACCATTTTATTTATAATAAAGTTTAATTTAGTTTTGTAACAAAAATGAGCTTGTAGAAATTATAGGGGAAAAAAAAGGAAAACGTCATTGTGATCCATCATAAAATATTAATATTTGGGGTGGGGTTTTTTTTCATATTTCTTTACCACATTAAGTGGAACATAGATTTGAGCCTCCCTTACAAAGTTGCATTCTACTTTTGCCTCATATCATAATAACTGTTATCATTTTAACATAATAATGATGTTTATTAGGTACATATTATTTTATTTCTCCAAATTATTAGAAGATTTGCCCCACACTTCTTGAATACTTCTTACTGTACTGCTGACTTGTGATGCTGCCTGGGTGTGTTTGTGTGTTTATGGATATCCCACGATATTCTTGGGCTTCCCAGGTGACATTGGTGGTAAAGATCCCGCCTGCCAATGCAGGAGACGTAACATATGTGGGCTCAATCCCTGGATTGGGAAGATTCCCCTAGAGGAGGGAATGGCAGCCCATTCCAGTATTCTTACCTGGAGAATCCCATGGACAAAGGAGCCTGGCGCGCTACAGTCCATGGGGTTGCAAAGAGGTGGACACAACCGAAGCATCTGAGCACACATACACTATATTCTTGGTTTGCCTTCCCTGCTCCATTAGGTGTCTCTCTGTTGATCACTGCATCTGCACCACCCATTTAAATTACAGTTTTACAAGACATTTTAATATCTGGTCCTCTCTTAATGATCCTTGTTGTTCCAACTGTTCTTACCTATTTTCACTCTTCTGTTTCTCTGTGAAGTTTAAAATGATTTTGTCACTTTGTTCCCTAAATAATCCCCAATAGAATTTAGTTTTAATTGATTCAAAACTGTTAGCACTTAATCTGAAACGGTTACATGAGCATGAGCTTTTCCACACTGAAAGAGGGCAGGCCTCTTTCCCCTCCCAGTCTTCACTGTTTCTCAGGAAATCTGCATCATCCCTCCATGTAGATGACATCTGGAGCTACTTTGTTAAAATTATGGTATTTTCTGCTCTTTCCACCATTTGGTTTGCTAACTGGGTTTTTCTGGTATTTAGGGAAACCTTGTGTGTGTGTGTGTGTGTGTGTGTGTACATGTAATATCCATTTTGTTTGCTGAAACCTCTTGTGAGTTTCTTTAATTAAATTTTAGTATCTGGTTCACCAGTCTAATAATCACATCATCTGTAAATAATTTTATGTCTTCCTTTCCCAGTTGTAATAGGTCTTATTTTGGTTTTACGTTATGTTGCATTGGGGGCATTGTTGCCAAATGATGTCAATAGTTGACCTGTCTGTGTTACTGCAACCTCCAAGACTTACCCTCCAGTAAATTTTCCCTTTGTGTGATGTTAGTGGTAGGTTTGAAGCAGATATTTTTAAACATCATAATAAAAATATCTCTGCTTCACCAGTTGTCTTTGTGCCTGTTTAAATCAGAAAGGGATGTTAAACTTTATCAAATGCCTTTTTGCCATCTAGTCATGTGACCATTTTGATTTTCTGCTTGACTTTATTTATGTGTTATTTTCCTAGATTTTTTTTTATCACTAATCTGTCTTGTGTACCTGAAGTAAATTATCTGCTTATGGGGAAATGAATTTAATAGCATATTAGAGGAATAATTTGCAACAATTTGAGATGTTCTCCCTCTTTTTCTGTCTTATGTAATTGCTTATATAACATGGGAATTATCAGTTGTTGAAAGACTGAAAGAAATCTTTGGAAAAGCCATCTGGCTCCAGCGTTGTTTATTCTAATTTTCTTTTTATGGAATGCTTAATTAATTTATTGTCATTCTTTTTTGTTTAATAACAAAGGCTTTTCAGATTCTCAAAACAGGTTTTGTCCTATCCCATAAGCATTAAACATCATTGTTCTCATTGTAATAGTTCTAAAGAGTATGAAACTGTGGTTTTGATTTCCTATTTGATATGAGAGTTACTTAGGAAAGTTCTTATTTTCCCCAGTTGGAAGTTTTTATTTGTTTAGAATTTTGGTTTAATAATATCTGGTTCTATCTCATTATACAGAGGTAATGCAGTGTACTCCTTTTCATGTAGAGAGAATTTTTGGATTTTTGTGAATGCCCCTCATCATTTTGATATTCTGTCCCAAATATTGACTACTTAAGTATAAAATATTATTTCTTCCTCTATCATATTCTCTGAAAGTAGCATTCCTAGTTCTTTATTTTTTATTCATATAGTCGAACATTTCAAATGTACACATACGGAGCTTTTTCCTTTTCTCTTTTGTGAATTGTTCTATTATCAGGCTTAAAAAGATTTTTTTTCAACTCAAGGTGATTTTTTTTCAAATCTCCAGGCTGTTAGAAGCGTGGCACAATAAACACCCTGCATCCTTCCCCCAGGTTCACCAGTTGCGAACACTTTGTCGGTTTACTTTGTGTCTGTTTTTCTGATCTCTCAAATCCTTGCCCGGTTAGCTGTAGTAATCATGACTCTTCAAAGGCTCTAGTTTGTATATCCTCAGAAAAAGTCAGTCTTCTCTGTATCCACAGTATAGTCGTCACGCTCAGGAAATTGAAAGTCCAGTATCCAGTCAAGAATCACACATTGCATTGGACTGCCATGCCATCCTGAAATTTTTAAGTAAACGAATTTTGAACCATTCAAATATAATGTAGTTTTTCATGTATGATGAGGCCTTAAATGTGGAGTTTTTTCTCATAATTATGGAATTTTCCCAACACTGTTTATTGATAAAATTTTCTCTTTCCCACTGACTTGCATTGCTTCTGTTTCTATAAATGAAATTCACACACACACGCACACCCCTCTTCCATTTTCTTTTGATCATACCCCAGTACCCGTTGTTTAATTATTTTGATAATTAAATAGTTACCAAATATGCCCTTAATATGAGCTATTATCTAGTAGTGGTTTTTCACTCACATTCCTTTGTTTAAAAATAGGTTCTTGACTATATTTCCTATTTTAAACAAAGAAACCCAAATAATCCCATTGATATTGTTAAGATTTCAAAATTGAGGTGATCTATATCTTCAGGGTTTCGAATTGTCACCTAACTGACCTCATAGTTTATACTATTTACTTTTTCCCAAAGAAAGAAAATATCAATTTGGCAATAGTTGAATCTTAACAATATGTGGTGCTTTCATCCAGGACTTAAACATTTCTGTCCATTTATTCAGCTGTAGTTCTGCACAATAACCTAACACCCACTCTGCCAAGCCCTGTGCTGGACACTAGAGATATTCTTTTGTATCACTTGGTAGAGGTTGTTGTTGTGGGTTTTTTTTCCTCTTCCTTTGTCAGGTCTGTATATTTCTTTATTTTTTTAAATATTTATTTTTAATTGATTGGTTTACAATATTGGTTTGATTTCTGTCATACATCAACATGAATCAACCATTATTTGTGTTATCTTTACCTGGGTGTTCAATGGAAGGACTGATGCTGAAGCTGAAACTCCAATCCTTTGGCCTCCTCATGCGAGGAGTTGACTCATTGGAAAAGACCCTGATGCTGGGAGGGATTGGGGGCAGGAGAAGAAGGGGATGACAGAGGATGAGATGACTGGATGGCATCACCGACTCGATAGACATGAGTTTGAGTAAACTCCAGGAATTGGTGATGGACAGGTAGGCCTGGCGTGCTGTGATTCATGGGGTCGCAAAGAGTCAGACACGACTGAGCGAATGAACTGAATTGAACTGAGAGGGGGCACTGGAAATCCACTGAATAGCCACATGCAGAGTCTCTTTTATGATACTGGAGGGAGATCAGCCAAGAAGGAGGCTATTGAGATGGTCTAGTTACCTGTTTTCCACCCTGGTCCTACTCCAGAAATTGTGGACAGTGGAGCAAATAGAATGAGTTGCCAGCAGTTTGAATTTTCTGCCTGTTCTGTAGACCTTGAACAGTGTCTATCCTAAGTCAGTTGGGTCTTCAGGTCATCAGACAGTATGTGTGGCATTAGTGAGGGTATAATTTTTGCCTTATATTCCCCACATCAGTTGTTCCAGGACTGTTCTACCTGTGATGAACCAAAGCGGATGGTGGCTTTTTAACGTCAGATAAGGATTACCGTACTGTTACTGTAGATTACCAAACTGCTATGTTTCTTCCTGTTATTCTCAAGCAATGTTGCCATTATCTCCCCTCTATGCACTCAGATTGGACTTCCCCGGTGGCTCAGATGGTACCAAATTCACCTGCAATGCAGAAGACCCAGGTTCGATTCCTGGGTCAGGAAGATCTCTTGGAGAAGGAAATGGCAACCCACTGCAGTGTTCTTGCCTGGAGAATTCCATAGACAGAGGAGCCTGGTGGGCTTCAGTCCATGGGGTTGCAAAGAGTGGGACACGACTGAGGGACTGACACTTTCACTTTCATGCACTGAGATATTACCATACTGGTTCACCCAAAAAATGTACCATTAGGTCCCACATGTGCTAAGTCACTTCAGTCGTGTCCAACTCTTTGCGCCCCTATGGATCATAGCCTGCCAGGCTCCTCTGTCCATGGGTTTCTCCGGGCAAGCATACTAGAGTAGGTTCTAGTATCTTTGCGATCTCCAGGGGATCTTTGCGACCCAGGGATCGAACCCACATGTCTTACGTCTCCTCCTTTGCAGGCAGATTCTTTACCATTGAGCTACTGGGGAAGCCCTTGAGATCCCACATTTTCCAGTTGAAAGAGCTGGCCAGCTTCCATTTGCTGAGCACACACTGGCTGTGTGCCTGTCACTCTGCATAAACTGTCTGCCTCCTCACAGCACTGCGGTTGTAGCTTCCCCATTTTGCAGATACGGAAACTGAGATACACAGAAGCTAAGTGCGTTGACCCAACCAATGGAACACTTAAGTGTGCATTCAGCCACCCCGAAGCCAACACTCACTTCAGTCTAGCCATACCACCTCCCTAGGAGCAAAGTCACGCGTGATCTATTTTGGTGACATTTCCATTGGAAAAAAATGAAAATAAATGTCACTGCTCAGAGGGCAATGCCTGGTGTCTGGAAAAGTCTGGGTGCTTTTGTTCTTAAGCTCTAGATCACTGAGGGTGGCTCAACACTCATTTTCTGGAATTATTTTGAGACTCTTGCTTGGGCATTTGCCAAGAAGGGAAGAGACTGATCAGTGCCAGCCAGCAAGGCTTTCAGGACAACCGTGGTGACAGCAGAAGCAATGTCACATAGAAGTCAGCTACCTTAATCCTGTGTCACCTTGAACTCTGGGCACTAGAATGCCCCTGTGGGAGGCGGTCGAGCATTAAATCATTTAACAAATATTTTTAGAGCAGAAACTGAGCTAAGCCCTGGAGATATAGTAGGAAACAAGACAGACATACACCTGTCCTCTAGAATCTTTGTTGCTGTTCAGTCACTAAGTCGAGTCTGACTCTTTGCGACCCCATGGACTGCAGCACACCAGGCTTCCCTGTCCTTCACCATCTCCTGGAGTTTGCTCAAACTCATGTTTGAGAAGGGGATGACACAGGATGAGACGGCTGGATGGCATTACCAACTCAATGGACATGAGTCTGAGTAAACTCCAGGAGTTGGTGATGGACAGGGCGGCCTGGCGTGCTGCGATTCATGGGGTCGCAAAGAGTCGGACACAACTGAGTGACTGAACTGAACTAGCTTTTTTTTAAAGGACTTCTGAAAGGGTGTTTTTTCCCTTAAGTCTTCTAGCTTGTTTTTCATGGTGTACAGTTTATTTATCTCTATCTTCTATCAAACCACTTTACTGAATTCTTTTATTAATTTTAAAAGTCTTTCACTTGATTCTCTTCAATATATTAGGTCACAGTCATATTATCTACAAATGATGATAAATTGCTTTCCTCTCTAAAATGTATATCTCTTCTGTTTGGTGTCTTATTGCATTGGCCAAAATTACCCCATTTTAGATACAAGTCCTAGAGGTGAAATTATTTGCTCGGCATGTCAGACAGAGCTAGTGAGTGGTAAAGCTAGAACTAAAACCTCCACCTTGGTTTTTTAGTGCAATAAAGGGCACTAAAGCATGGCCATCTATCTAAATATCAGCTAACTGGCCCCATATCTATCCAGTTGCTTTTTGCTCAAGGAAGGTTGACATTTGCAGTGCTTATAGTCATTTCTTTAAATGACTTAACCTCCTAGATGCATACGCGCGCATGCGCGCACGCACACACACACACACACACACACACACACAAACACACAGACACACACACACACACACAGAGCAGGCGTGATGATGATAAATGATGCCAAGAAAAATTAAGCAGGGAAGTTTAATAAGGCATAATGTAGTTGGGGTTGCTATTTTAGTTTTTACATTTATTTATTTATATTTATTTATTTGACTGTGCCAAGTCTTAGTTACGGCACATGAGATCTTCAGTTGTGGCATGTGGGATCTAGCTCCCAGACCAGGGATAGAACCCAGGCTCCCTGCACTGGGAACATAGAGTCTTAGCCACTGGGCCATCTGGGAAGTCCCAGGGTTGCTATTTTAAATACGGTGATCATGTCTGATTTCACTGGCAGAAGTGAAGAAGCAAACCTTCAAAGGGTTGCTTATATCTGAGGGAAGAGCATTTCAGGCATCAAGGGCAGCAAATCGAAGGCTTTGAGATGAGAACATGCCTAGAGGGTGTTCAAGGAATAGCAAAGACATCTCATAACAGGGCCTTGGAGACATTACAAAGATACTGCCTTTTCCTCTAAGTAAGGCTTCCCTGGTGGCTCAGATGGTAAAGAATCCACCTGCAGTGCAGGAGACCTGGGTTTGATTCCTGGGTCAGGAAGATCCCTTGGAAAAGGGCTACCCACTCCAGTCTTCTTGCCTGGAGAATTCCATGAATAGAGGAACCTGGGTAGCTACAGTTCATGGGGTTGCAAAGAGCTGGATGCAGCCGAGGCACTAGCACTCACTCAAGGTGAGTGAGCCTTTGAGCACAGGAGTGTCATGACCTGGTCATGTTTTTAAAGGGTCACTACAGCCACTATTTTGAGATTGCTGGAGGCAAGATTAGAATCAGGAAGACCAATTGGGAAGCTATGGCAGTAGATCATAGTCCATAGTAGATCCAGTCAAGAGATCATGGGGGCTTGGTAGGGTCATAACTTGGAGATGATGGAAGGGGTCAAATTCTGGATATATATTGCAGTGAGAACCATGGTAGTTACTTATGTGTCATATTGCAAATGAGAGAGGACTGATGATTAACAGAAAATACGTGAGGGCCAGGCATTTTGATGTGAAATGTTTCTCCACCCCAGTAAGTACATGCTCAGTTAAAGCTAGTTATACTTTTAAATATTAGAGAAGATATGGCATGACACTCTGGCCATCATCAGAAGGCTGTCTGGTTTCTTATTTTAAGATTTCTTTTGGTTTCATTTGACAATAATTAAAATTTAATGTGAACTCTTCAGTTGAATTGATATGGCCCCGTTACCCAGCATGATGGGTTGGCAAAATAATTCATTGAAGTTTTTGCTTTACCTCTTCTAGAAAAACCTGAATAAACTTTTTGGCCAACCCAGTATTAAGTCCTCTAAATTTCTACTCAAAATCCACTTTTGTTAAATTTATTAAGGGCAATTCAGTCACAGGAGATGAGTCCAAATGGAAAACCAGGCAAATTTTTGTGGTCTAATTTGATAACACTGTAATAATAATGCATTCAGCAGTTCAGTTGGCTCCAGTCAACTTTTATAAACAGCACTTTACTGTTAGAAAGAACCCTGCAGACACACCATCTCCTTTAAGCCTCACCACTATCCTGTAAGCACCCTTCTTCTCAGAATCCTTCCCTGACCAGGTCCTCCTCCTGTCCTCCCCTTACTGAATTGTACTGAACAGTTAGTATGTCTCCCCATCTCAGTCCTGAGTTCCTAGTGCCCAGGGGCCATGTTGCATTCAAATTTTGACCTGCCACAGTGTAGTCACGCAATAAATATCTGATGCATAAATGAATAAATACATGAAAGACGGAGTGGGCAGTAGATCACACAGTTGTCAGAAGCCAGGGAAAGATGCTTTGACATACTCTGACACTAGAAATGTATTCCTCTCCCCATTTCTTTGCCTTCTCTGATGGCTGTTGTGACTAAGTGAATCGTGAACAAAAACGTATTCCCAGAGTCTTGAAGTAAAGGTTGGCTAACTAAGACATGTCCTTGTAAATTTCAGTTTCATAGTTCCAAGTGACCTTAATGTGGGGAATGTAATTGGAAAGCTAGATTCTGTGGGGATTACAAAGCTCATGCTTGTTTATTAGCCCATCTTGTACAATAACAGCAAAGGTTTATCATCGCATTTTTGTATTAAAATGTGTGCATAGTTGAATGTTAAAGCACAGACTCTTTTGAAGGTAGAAAGAACAACCAAGATTATTCAGTCCATTTCCCTCATTTCTTTAACAGCTTTATTGAGGTATAATTTTCATAGCATAAAATTCATTCATTTTTAAGTGTACAATTCAGTGATTTTCAGTAAATTTGTAGGGTTGTACAACTATCACCACAGTCTCACTTTAGAACATTTTTATCATACCATAAAATACCCTGTGCCCAAGTGCAGTTGATTCCTGCTCACACCTCCAGTCCCAGGCAAATGCTAATCTGAGTAATGTCTCTATGAATTTGCATTTTCTTGACATTTCATATGAATAGAGTCATATAATATAGTCCTTTTCATCTGGCTTCTCTCATTTAGCATAACGTTTTTGACCTTCAGCCATATTGTAGAGTATATCAGTAAATTGTTTCTTTTATTGTTGAATAATATTTCATTAGATGAATATATCATATATTATTTATTTGTTAATTAAAATTGTTTTAATTTTTGGCTATTATGAATAATGCTATTAATATTTGTATATAAGGTTTTATATACACACACTTAGATTGATATCTAAAAATGGAATAGCTTGGTGAATGGAAGCTCTGTGTTTGCCTTTTTAAGGAACTTCTCAACTGCTTGCCATAGTGACTGCACCATATGACTTTCACATAGCAATGTGTGAAAGTTCCAGTTTTCCAGTACCTTTGTCAACACTTGCAATTGTCTGCCTTTTTACTGATAGCCATTCTATTATGGTTAATTGTTGTTGTTTTTTCTTTTGTGTTTCTATTTTTTTATTGTTTTTATTTTTATTGAAGTATAGTTGAGTTGCAATATTACATTAGTTTTAGGTGTACAGCGTAGTCAGTATTTTTACAGACTGTACTCCATTAAAAGTTATTACAAGATAATGGCTATAATTCCCTGTGCAATACAGTTTATTTATAAAATATTAAACTGTATTATATAAACAATATAACAGTATAACAGTTGTTTATATAATAAGCAATATAGTTTATATATAATATAAACTGTATTGTTTATCTGTTTTATTCATAGTAGTTCATATCTCTTAATCCCATAGCCATAATTTGCCACCCCCCATCTTACCTCTCTGCTTTGGTAAGCACTAGTGTGTTTACTGTGTGAATTTGTTTCAGTTTTGCATATATTACATTTGTTTGTATTACTTTCTCAGTTCAGTCTCTCAGTTGTGCCCTACTCTTTGTGACCCCATAGATGCAGCACACCAGGCTTCCCTGACCATCACCAACTCCCGGAACTCACTCAAGCTCATGTCCATTGAGTCAGTGATGCCATCCAACCATCTCATCCTCTGTCATCCCCTTCTCCTCCTGCCTTCTATCAGGGTCTTTTCCAGTGAGTCAGCTCTTTGCATCAGGTGGCCAAAGTATTGAAGTTTCAGCTTCAGCATCAGTCCTTCCAATGAATATTCAGGACTGATTTCCTTTAGGATGGACTGGTTGGATCTCCTTGCAGTCCAAGGGACTCTCAGGAGTCTTTTCCAACACCACAGTTCAAAAGCATCAATTCTTCTGTGCTCAGTTTTCTTTATAGTCCAACTCTCACATCCATACATGACTGCTGGGAAAACCATAGCCTTGACTAGATGGACCTTTGTCAGCAAAGTAATGTTTCTGCTTTTTAGTATGCTGTTTAGGTTGGTCATAGCTTTTCTTCCAAGGAGCAAATGTCTTTTAATTTCATGGCTGCAGTCACCATCTGCAGTGATTTTGGAGCCTCCAAAAATAGTCTCTCACTGTTACCATTATTTCCCCATCTATTTGCAATGAAGTGATGGGACTGGATGCCATGATCTTAGTTTTCTAAATGTTGAGTTTGAAGCCAGCTTTTTCACACTCCTCTTTCACTTCCATAAAGAGCTCTTTAGTTCCTCTTCACTTTCGGCCATAAGGATGGTGACATCTGTATATCCGAGGTTATTGATATTTCTCCCTGCAATCTTGATTCCAGCTTGTGCTTCCTCCAACCCAGCGTTTCTCATGATGTACTCTGCGTATATGTTAAATAAGCACAGTGACAATATACAGCCTTGATGTACTCCTGTCCCAATTTTGAACCAGTCTGTTGTTCCATGTCTAGTTCTAACTGTTGCTTCTTGAGCTGCATACAGATTTCTCAGGAGGCAGGTAAGGTGGTATGGTATTCCCATCCCTTGAAGAATTTTCCACAGTCTGTTGTGATCCACACAGTCAAAGGCATTAGTGTAGTCCATGAATTAGAAGTAGATGTTTTCCTGGAATTCTCTTGCTCTTTCTGTGGTCCAGTGGATGTTGACAATTTATTCTCTGGTTCCTCTGTCTTTTCTAAATCCAGCTTGAACATCTGGGTTCTTGATTCATGTACTATTGAAGCCTACCCTTGAAGAATTTTGAGTATTGCTTTGCTAGCGTGTGAGATGGGTGCAATTGTGAGGTACTTTGAACATTCTTTGGCATTGCCTTTCTTTGAGACTGGAATGAAAACTGACCTTTTTCAGTCTTGTGGCCACTGCTAAGTTTTCCAAATTTGCTGGCACATTGAGTGCAGCACTTTCACAGCATCATCTTTTAGGATTTGAAATAGCTCAGCTGGAATTCCATCACCTCCACTAGCTTTGTTCATAGTGATAACTTCCTAAGGCCCACTTGACTCTGGATTCCACGATGTCTGGCTCTAGATGAGTGATCACACCATCATGATTATTGGGTCATTAAGATATTTTTTTAATAGTTCTTCTGTATATTCTACCATCTCTTCTTAATATCTTCTGCTTCTGTTAGGTCCATACCATTTCTGTCCTTTATTGTGCCTATCTTTGCCAAAATGTTCCCTTGGTATCTCTAATTTTCTTGAAGAAATCTCTAGTCTTCCCCATTGTATTGTTTTCCTCTCTTTGTTTGCATTGATCCCTGAGGAAGACTTTCTTATCTCTCCTGGCTGTTCTTTGGAACTCTGAATTCAGATGGGTATAGCTTTCCTTTTCTCCTTTGCCTTTCACTTCTCTTTTTTTTTTTCCCTCAGTTATTTATAAGGCCTCCTCAGACAAAGATTTTGTGTTTTTCCATTTCTTTTTCTTGGGGATGGTTTTGATCCCTGTCTCCTGTACAATGTCACAAACTTCTGTCCATAGTTCATCAGGCATTCTATCAGATCTAATCCCTTGACTCTATTTGTCACTTCCACTGTATAATCATAAGGGATTTGATTTAGGTCATACTTGAATGGTGATTGCAGCCATGAAAATAAAAGATGCTTACTCCTTGGAAGGAAAGTTATGACCAACCTAGATAGCATATTAAAAAGCAGAGACATTACTTTGCCAACAAAAGTCTGTCTAGACAAGGCTATAGTTTTTCCAGTGGTCATGTATGGATGTGAGAGTTGGACTGTGAAGAAGACTGAGCACTGAAGAATTGATTCTTTTGAACTGTGGTATTGGAGAAGACTCTTGAGAGTCCCTTGAACTGCAAGGAGATCCAACCAGTCCATCCTAAAGGAATTAAGTCCTGGGTGTTCATTGGAAGGACTGATGCTGAATCTGAAACTCTGATACTTTGGCCACCTGATGCGAGGAGTTGACTCATTGGAAAAGACCCTGATTCTGGGAGGGATTGGGAGCAGGAGGAGAAGTGTACAACAGAGGATGAGATGGTTGGATGGCATCACTGACTTGATGGACATGAGTTTGAGTAAACCCCGGGAGTTGGTGATGGACAGGGAGGCCTGGCATGCTGTGATTCATGGGGTTGCAAAGAGTCAGACACGACTGAGCAACTCAGCTGAACTGAATGGTCTAGTGGTTGTCCCTACTTTCTTCAACTTAGGTCTGAATTTTGCAATAAGGAGTTCATGATCTGAGCTACAGTCAGCTCCCCATCTTGTTTCTGCTGATTGTATAGAGCGTCTCCATCTTCAGCTGCAAAGAATATAATCAATGTGATTTTGGTATTGACCATCTGGTGATGTCCATGTGTAGAGTCATCATCTCCTGTGTTGTTGGAAGAGGATGTTTTCTTTGACCACTGCATTCTCTAGGCAAAACTCTGTTAACCTTTGCCCTGCTTCATTTTGTACTCCAAGGCCACACTTGCCTGTTATTCCAGGTATCTAGGTATCTCTTGACTCCCTACTTTTACATTCCAGTCTCCTATGATAAAAAGGACATCTTGTTTTTTGGTGTTAGTTCTAGAAGGTCTTGTAGGTCTTCATAGTACTGTTCAGCTTCAGCTTCTTCAGAATTAGTGGTTGGGGCATAGACTTGGATTAATCTGATATTACTGTAATATTGAATGGTTTGCTTTCTAGATTCCACATATAAATTTGGTTTCTTGTTTATATCTTCAGTTTTGGAAAATATTTGCTGCTAGTCTTCAGGTCACTTTCATCGATAGCTACTCTGTAAGTAGTAGTAATTTTGGCATACCCATGGGAGGAGCTTTAGCTCTGGATCTTCCTGCTCCACCGTCTTGGTCATAGCTCTTTAAATTGACCATCTTTTCCATGAGTTTATAAACCACTTGTATTTTACCTTTAGTGAAATGTCTAGTCAAATATTTTGCCAACTTTCAATTTGAGTAATTTGTGTTTTTATTATTGACTGTTAATGGATCATTATGTATGTTGGAGGAGAGTCATCATACATAAAATTTGCAAATATTTTCTCTCAATGTATATAGCTTGTCTTGTCATTTGCTGAATAGCACCTTCTGAAACCAATTTTTAAAAATCTGATGATATCCAATTGATCTTTCCCTCCCTCCATTCGCAGATCATACTTTTGGTGTTGTACTCACACACACTTTCCATAATCCAAGGTCATGAAAATTTCCTCCTATGTTTTGTCCTAGAGAATTTATAACTTTAGCTCTTACAGTTAGGGTTATGACGTGTTCTCTCTGTTCTTCTGTATAATGTGAACTTTTTTTTTTAATGTTTACTTTTTGTGAACAAGGTTTTTTTTAAATTGAAGTATAGATAATTTCTTATGTTGTGTTAATTACTGCTGTACAGAGAAATGTCTAATGTGAATTTAAGTTTAGATTCTTGTGTGTGGATAGTCAGTTGACCTAGCATCATTTGCTTAAAAGATTATCCCTCTATCATCAAATTGTCTTGAAATTTTTGTCAGGAATCAACTGACCATGGATGGATTCAGCCTTTGACTAGAAGTCTCTTCCCCGGGTAGAGAAAGGGCATCACAGGCTATGTCTGTGATGGAGTCATGGTCTGAAAGGATGTTGGTACCCGTCAGTGGTGAGTGGTCAGAGAAGCGTGAGTCATCACCTATCGTATCAGTCTGAACAGCAGAAGAGGCATTAGGGTCCAGCGGCACAGTTCTCCAAAGCTTGCAGAGGTGCCTACAGGTTTTGCTCTTAAAGGCATCTAAGACAACTGTCCTCTGAGAGCTGGGGTTTTGGGTCTGGGACCAAAGTAGAGTTTTCTTGTCTCAGGAGACACTGAAACTAAAATACAGAAGTTGCTGGCGAGCCTGGGTCATTAAAGTCAAGGAAGGAGAGGGGTGCGGGTTGTCAGTCACATTAGAAAGAGGATGAATGTTGGACGTTGAAGGTGAGGAGGTGAAAAGAGGTGCAGATAAGCCTTGGCCTTATGCATTGAGATGATGCTACTGCCCAGGTTTCAGGTCCTGCAAGAAGAGACCCTTAGGAAAAATTACGAAGAAAATATGGTCATCAATGTCCACCTTCTCATTGAGAGAAGTAGAGAAGGTGTCACGGGAGGGGTGATTGCGGGAGGTGTTCTCACTTAGGTGTGATTAATCATCACCAGCATGCTGCAAAGAGCTTCAATAAAGAGGTTTCCAAGAGAATGATGATGAGAGTGAAGTTAGCACAGAAACACAAATAATGCCCACTCTCTTGCTTCTTTCTCCGACCTCTTCCTAAAGCATGTGTGTCAAGGGAAGGAAGGTTGCACAGTTCGCGTGACTGTTTCTTCCCTTCCTCCTCCTTAATCAGAGGTCCCAGATCTCTCAGAGAGGCTAGATTCCTGGCAGAAAGATTTATATGACAAAATAGTTTACAGCTTTCTGGCCGCAATTGCGCGTTTGCCTCTGAACGGACAAGCTGTAGACACAGTGGGCCTCAGGGAGCTGCTGGCTGTGCTCTGGCACATTAATCCCAATTGTATGGAAACCGTATGTTGACAACACAGTTTAACCCAAAAAGATACCCTTTGCTAGCCTTTGTGATTTCAGACGAGGCTGGGTGGGATAGAGCTGTACAATTTCAGCCGCCGAGTAAAACAAACACACAAAATGCTTAGAAGGCCCTCTGTTCATTTTGTCGGCTTATGGAGTAGGAAGGAAGGTAGAGAAAAAGAAAAGATACGGCACTCTACTCTTGCTGCAGTTTGACACTCATGGGGCACTCTGCCTCGCAGCCTCAGCACCCTCATCTCTGGTCTGGCTGCTGAGTTTGGTTGAATTGACAAGTGAGTCCTCAGTAATTAGATTGGTGGAGAGGAAGGGGCAGTGGGGTTACAGACTGACCCCTGGAGAGATGATTTGCTTCTCTCCGTAGCCCACACATTTGGCTTACAGTTGGTGTTTAATAAAGCCTTGGGCATCTCTCTTCACACATTAACAGCTTCTTACCTCCTTCTAAGCTGAAGGAAATGTGTGCAATCACTAGACAGGAGCTTAGAGGAATCACTTTCTCTTGAATTGGGTTTCTACATTCCGTCAGATTGGGTTTCTGGCTTCTTTTCAATTTAGTTCAGTTTGGTCCACTTGAACAAGTATTCACTGATCAGCACACAGGTATCAGGCAATCTGCTGAGCGGTGTGTGGACAGAGAGAGAGTGAAGCAGAGACAACTAAGCCACAACTGCCACTGTCTTAAAGGTCACTGTCCAGCCAGAGAAACAGCAGATCCAAGCTCACGTTATTGCTGTCCCAGGCAGACAGCCATTAACCAGTGGTAGGAGAGTTGAGTAGGGGGGAAGACCTACTCATTCACATTTGGAAGACCTAGACCTGCTGCATGGAGGAGATGAAAGACAGGCTCAGCTTTTAGAGAAAGGCTTCCACAGGCAGAAGTGGGTAGAATGAGAGGGCACTGCAGGTGGAGGAAGCACCAGTTGGTGATGGCACGGGATAGGATCCAAAGGATGTTTGTGCAGTACAGGGGTTCTGGAGCAGCTGCAATCAGGGGCCTACCATAAGACTCTCTGAGAGGTAGTTTACAAACCAGACACAAAGTGCCCCCAAGTGCCAGGATGAGGAGTCTAGATTATATCGTTCAGATAGTGGAGAGTCTGTCAAAGTGCTTGAAGAGTGACAATGTTTATGTTTAGGGAGGTCAGTGGATTGACTGGTGAGTTGATCACATAAATTAGAGGCGAAGAGACCAGTTGAGTTCAGCTAAGAGATGGGGAAGTGCCCCACCTCTGCAATATAATGGGAAGAGAACAAAGGGGAAGGGCAGGTGCAAATTGCTGATGTCATGTCAACAGAGCTTGATGATTAGAGGAGCAGAGTGAAAACCAAGGAGGTAGAAAGTGAGGATGAGCCCCCAGAATCAAGATCTGGTCACTTGATGAACAGTGCTCCCCTCGCTAAGGAAAGAAATGGAGGCGGCGGAGCATGCGGGTTTGTAGGGGTTGAAACCAAGTTGCATTTTGGGCATATCCAGTGTGAACTGGCCCTTTGGAACATCTAAATGGAGATCTGTTTCTGCAAAGTGGCAGGTTTAGAAGCCTGAAACTCTGGAGGGAGGTTTCAGTCATAGTGATGATGGTAAATAACAAGTTCATCCCTCCAGAGAGTTGCTCATCTGCCTCTCCTCTTTCCTATTCAGTGTTTATCAGCTGGTTGTCAAGGAGGAGCGGCTTCAGAAGTCACGGAGGGCAGCTGACATCATCGAGTGCTTTTCAGTGCCGGTGAGCTATAGGAACGCCTCCAGCCTTGATTCTCTACACTACTTTGCTGCCGAACTGAAGCCTGCCAACCTGCCTGTCACCCAGCCATTTACAGTGGGTGACAACAAGACATACAATGGCTACTGGAACCCTCCTCTCTCCCCTCTGAAAAGCTACAGCATCTACTTCCAGGCCCTCAGCAAAGCAAACGGAGTAAGTATGGCCAAATGGAGGCCATTTCTTGCCTTGTTTTCCCATTCTTAGATGAGAAGTCAGCATCACTTTACAGAGAGGTTGCCATATGAAGGCCCATGGACCAAAGCATCCAGATCAGCCTTTTGTTGGGCGGAGGGGGTTGTTTTTTCAATACAGTGATGCCTGTTCATTTTCATAGTACATGGCTGCTCTGATGCTACAGCAGTACACTTGAGTAGTTGCGACAGAGACTCTTTGCCACCTAAAGTATTTACTCTGTGACCCTTTACAGAAAATGTTCTCAGACCGCTGAATTAGAGGATAGAAAGGCGTTTCACTTGGGAAAGTCACACTCAGATCTGAGTCTTAATTTTCTCATCTATAAAAGAATACCTATAAATGTGATTTCTATGAATGCCCTGAACATACCTATTTTAGTTAATCAGTGACTACTAACCACTTTCTTGTTACTGGTAGTCACGTTAGAAAATATTTTTCTCTCAAAGACAAGGTAACCTTTTCTGTGTCTGTCTTTTTTTTTTTTTTTTTGGTTAATAAGAGGTGTCAGTCATAACATCACAAGATCACAGGGCTGGAAAGGATCTGAAAGGGCATCCAGTATCTCCCTCCCTTCCCCGAGACACAAGACAGTGCTTCAGTCAACATAACAATATCACAGCTAACAGATGTTAGTGTTTATTCCTTTTTTTAAAAAAATTGAAGTGTTGTTGTTTTATAATGTCATGTTATGTCCTTGTGTACTGCAAAGTGATTCAGTAACACACACATACACATATATATATATATATATTCAGTTACATATACATATATTTTTCATATTCTTTTACATTATGGTTTATTACAGGATATTGAATCTAGTTCCCTGTGCTATATAGTAGGACCTTGTTGTTTGTCTTTTATATAATCGTTTGAATATGTTAATCCCAAACTTCTAATTTGTCCTTCTCCTACCCTTTTCCCCCTTTGGTAACCATAAGTGTGTTCATAAGTGTGTTCTTTATGTCTGTGGGTCTGTTTCTCTTTTGTAAATAAGTTCATTTGACCATATTTTTTAGAACCCATATATAAGCATTATATGGTATTTGTCTTTCTCTGCCTGACTTACTTCACTTAGTTTGATAATCTGTAGGCCCCTCCATGTTGCTGCAAATGGCATTATTCCATTCTTTTCATGGCTGAGTGGGATTCCATTGTGTGTGTATACCACATCTTCTTTATCCATTCAACTGTCAATGGACATTTAGGTTGTTTTTATATCTTGGCTATTGTAGCGTGCTGCTGTCAACGTTAGGATGTATATATCTTTTAAGATTAAGGTTTTCTCTGGAAATATGCCCAGGAGTGGAGTTGCTGGATCATATGGCAACTCTACTTTTAGTTTTTTAAGAAACCTTCATAATATTCTGCACAGTAGCTGCACCAGTTTACTTTCCCACCAGCAATATAGGAGGGTTCCCTTTCTTCCACACCCTTTCCAGCATCTGGTATTTGATGATGTCAGTGCCTATTCTTGAATAACTCCAGTAACAAATAACTCACTTCTTTATATGATAACTTGCTGATCTTTGTGGGGGCTGTGACTGAGGGCTTTTTTGTTTTTTAACTGACTTAAGTAAATCTTTTATTATAGCTTCCACCCATTGCTCTTGATCCATACTTTTAGGTCCCAGTAGAGCCAATGCAATCACCTTCTTAGGTGGTATTTTTTTTTTTTCAGTTCACTTCTCCTCTAGACATATACAAACCCATCTGGTCTTATGCTCTGCAAGCTAACTATCTTTAGTTCCTCTTGTACTCAAGTATCTTCCGCCTATGATGTTTTTATGGACATATTCCAAGTTGCCATATTTTATTCAACAGATATATAATGAACAGTGACATATGCTAAGCCCTGTAGTTCATATTAAGATTATGTAGTATGTGCCCTCGAAGAGCTTCTGTAACCATAAGGGAATCTGGTATGTGTCATGTTCCACAGTGTGTCTGGAAAAGTGAGAAACTCACTGGGGTAGGAAAACCTGAAACAAAAGCAAGATTTGCTGTTGAAGGTTTAGAGAATAGCTTGGGTAGGTGCTGGGTGGCCAAGATAGTCTAGTCTGTTAGTGGCCGTCGTTACTTTATGAGAAACCTGGATTGAGAAACTACTTCACATTTAAAACGTCCACATAACCATTTATAGATTCCACATTGGTATTTCATTTCTGCATCCATTGCTGGTTCAAGGAACATTCCTCACAGAGAGTATAAAACCAAAAAAAGAAGCTGCCAGACTGCCTTGCACCTGTAATCTGGCCTCTTCATACAACACTCTGATACACTGAGGAAGAAGATGTCAAAATGGCCAGAAGCATCTGGGAGCCCGTCTCTGTATCCCATATTAGCCAGATTAGCCAGTTTCTTGGTTCAGCACAGACCTAAGAAAGAGTGGCTTTCCCTGCTCTTGGCAACATATCAAGAAGTGCTGTTGGGTTTCCATGCTGTGGAACAGAGTCATAGCTGCATTTGTGTCACCTGCTATCACATTCCTCCCAAGATTCTCCTAAAAACCCAACAACAGACCAAGTCTACAGAACCTAGGAAACTGGACCCCAGGAGCAATTTCTCCAACCTGAGCATGGTAGGTCCTAGAAGAGCAGCAGATGAGGTAGGCGGAATATTGGAGGTGTTGCTCCCCAGACGTCATACAGTAGATCCCCTTTTTTAAAAACTACTTTATTCTGGCTGTGCTGGGTCTTCTGCACAGGCTTTTTCTCTACTTGTGATAAGTGGGGGATATTCTCTAGTTGTAGTGCATGAGCTACTCTTTGTGGTAGTTTCTCTTGTGGAGCACTGGCTCCAGGCGGCCAGGCTTCACTTGTTGCAGTGCATGGTCTCGAGAGCACAGGCTCAGTAGTTGTGGCACACGGGCTTAGTTGCTCTGAGAGGTGGTATCTTCCTGGACCACAGCTCGAACCTGTGTTTCCTGCATTGGCAGGTGGATTCTTTACCACTGAGCCACCAGGGAAGCCCTAGACCCCCCTTTTGAAGACATGAGGGTTTGCCTTTAGGGGAAAAAGTCACCCCACTCTGAAGCTATCTCATCTAAGAGGCAGTTTCTACTCCTGGTTCCAAGATAAACATGACCATTTAGTTACTCGTGCCTTTGATCCCACACCATGTGTACCCTCATCTGGGGCCTAAGATTGGCTGCAGTGAAGCCCAAGCAGGTGAGCAATTGGATGGTTGTTTATGCCAGGTGTCGTGAGGGTGTAGTCTGCCTCACAGGAACATAGAGGGAAAAGCTGTGGGAGCTGGGCACTCAGAGTATTGTATCTTTCTAGCAAGAAAAAAAACTACGCACCATTTCAAATTATTGTATAGTATTAACTTTTACTGAAAAGAGCTGGGTAAAAGAGACATAGGAACAGGAAAGTCATCCTCAGCCTGACAAGCCCCTGCTTGGTCCCTCAGCTTGCTCTGTATCATAAAGGGGAGCAGACAATGCAGTTAAGCCTGGAGGATTTCTGAGGAGAAAATGTTATAGCCTGCAAATTTCTTATCGGTCAAGTTGTTGTTCTTATGTAAACGCATCACAAAGACATTCTCACCATCCAGAGGCTCCCAACGGCCCTGCTTCTATAAAATCATACAGACAGTAGTAGTTGGCCAAGCAATGAATCAAAAGAAAGAAATCGCAGAGAGAAATATGAAATAAAAAGACACATAGTGAGCCTGGAAACTAATTAAATATCATATTAATGCTAAAATAATTGTTCTAAACACATTGCAAAGAGGTTAATATTAAAAAACAGTTACTTAAAGATATAAAAAATTTACAGCTGTTATCTGGGGATGTAATTCTGTTATATCAACAGAAACTGAGAAAGAGTTGAAGAATTGATGAATGTAAATAAAAATCTGCTAATTTTCCCACTTTGGACAGGATGGAATAAATAATGACTACTTTATTTTTGATACCAAAGTTTTTTTTTTAAGTATTCTTTTTCAAAACATAAAGGCAGCCTTCTAATCTATCATAGAAAGCCAGAAAACAGCCATCTACAAAGAAAATGGAAGAAACAAAGGAAACTATAAGTAAACATGAAAATCAGTAACTATAAAGCAAGCCAGAAAACAGAAGCACTCTATTTGATTTTTTTAAAGTGATGCTTTGCTCTCTTCATGAAGGGGTAAAATGTCTTGAGTCAAGTAAAAACCAGAATTCAGCAAATCTATATCTCTAGAAGATTAAAAACAAAGGTTAGGGCAAAGTTATATTACATTAAAATGAATTAAAGGAAAGCAGAAATGGCCATTTGTTGCAGGATGGTTGTGGGCAAGGTTGAATGATTTACTATCAATCAATTTCATTGCTTCCATTTCCATCTAAAGTTTCAGCTAGAACATCAGAACAGGGTAAGAGAATTTTAGGGGCCATATATATTTATTCTATGAATATTAAGGATAGTTTTTCAGCTTAGCAGAGTGGTTAGATATTTAGCCTTTACAGTCAGACTACTTACAGATAAAATCCCGTAACTGGGTGACTTTTAAGTTACCTATTAAAAGAGTTAGATGTGATTGATTAACTAAGTAAACATCTAGCAAGCACAGTATGTGCCCCGCCAAAAGGCACTTTTATCTCTGAGTGCTTGGCATAAAGCAGTAAGCCAAACAGACAAAGAAATCCCTACCCTCATAGCAGTTATATTCTAGTAGGGAAGAGAAAGAGGGAGAGAGGGAAGGAGGGAGGGAGAAGTAAAATAATATGTCAGATTATTAGGTTTAGAAATGTGGAGGTCACTCATTTAATCTTAACTATTATTAGGATAAGAGTAAAGACATTTGGTAAACTCCACAGTGAACTATATAAATGTGGAATAATTCAGTTGAGTCCTCCAAACACTATGGAGAGTCCAAGTATTATGTGTTATGAGACAGGTACTCAGAGTCCTCCCAGCCACTTTCATGAAGTGTGAATTGTTTACAGGCACTTAGGTTGGGAATTTTGATCACATTAGTAATACCTCATTTGCCTATTTATGCTTTCTTAAAAATAGTGATAGCAAAGGGCAGTCCCAGCTATTGAAGCACTGTCCTTGGTGCTGAATTTTCAGCGCCTGTAGGGAACTAGGCCACATTGTAACCATTTGTTTTGGGTACAACCATTACAAATCTATAGCATTTTAGAATTGGATGATTTTGAAGTGTCATCTTATGTACACCAGAAGCCAACATAGAAATTTCTAATAAAATGTTCTTGGTAAGGCATTATATAGCCTCAGCTTGACCACTGCAGTTCTTTGGAGGAAAAAGTTGCTTCCTTTGTTAAACAAGTACAATAGTTAGAACTTTCTCCTTTCTATAAAGCCAGATTCTGCCTCCTTAACTCTATAGTCTTGGACACTTGTATTGATTTGAACAAATCGAATTGTTCTTTACCACATCAGCCTTTTGGAGAAAATATGACAGTATCAGCCAGAATCCCTATCCACCCAGGCCATCTTTCATTGATATTTAATATGCAATTACTTCTATTTCTCATACACTATGATTTCTATACCTCTTTAATTCTGTTTATATTTTCTATTCTCTCATAGACAGACTCCTTTTTACAATGCTCTCCATGAAAGGAATGCCCAGAACCTAGAATTGTGCTCCAGATATAGTTAAACCATGCTTGCTACATTTCAACTACCTTTCCTCCCTTGAACCATGTTCTAAGACACTGTTTCTCATACATTCCAATATATTTTTCTCACTCCAGGGGTCTCACACAGGCTGTTATTTTATCCTAGTCTCTCTTCTTCTTTCTTTGAAGAACTAGTACCTTTTCAGTTTTCAGGTGTCATCTTCAGTGTCATATCTTCTGGGAACTTTCCAACCATATTATCTAAGAACCATCCACATCAGCCCTCACTATTTGTTGACCTGTTCTTTACAACACTGTGTGTATTTTTAATTGCACTTGTTTTTGTTTGTTTGCAGTGCATGCCTGTCTCATTAGACTTAGAGCTCCAGGAAGTAGGAACTCTTGTTTGCTGTTGTATTCTCCATACTGAGTACAGTATTTAACACATAGTATAACAGTCATCATTTGATGAATGGATGAGAGTGCAAACTGCTTCTTGTTGTCTGTGAGTATCAGTTTCCTCACTTATAAAATTGAAATTGCAATACACACTTCACACAGTCATTTCAAAGACTAAATGAGAAATGATCTCGAATACTGAAAGGCACCAAGTAAGTGTGAGTAAAGTCTGAATTTCCATTTAGTGTAGCATGAGAGAGATGGCTCAGAGCTATTTTCCCCATAGACAGATGAGCCATAAAGGACCTTCCTTCCATCATAGCAGTAATACTTTGCCCAGCTGTCTCATTTCCCAAGCTTCAGGCTCCTGGGCAGCCTCGATTTCCTCCAAATCTTCCAAATGGTACCCCAGAGTAGCTGTCTCGGTTGTAAACAGCGGGTGGGTGCAGTTTTACATTGTTTCTTTCCCACTCTTCCCAGAATGAGGTCTGCTGAATCCACTGTTCTCTGCATCCCCACCACCATTAGCCATGATTGTGAAGTTGAAAGGACCATAATTAACAGTTGAATGCAAAACAAGTGTGGCAAATTCACGCAGATATCCTTCAGAAGCCCCCGTTTGTTGGGCAGTGCTGTTGTGCCTGTTCTGTTTATGCAGAGAGAAGCCTCTTTCCTTGCTAATCCTTTTCATCATTTGGGGGCATATTTAACCTGCATGATGCCTCTGCCAAATGGTGAGCTAAATAAGAGAAGTGGGAAGTAGAAGGGTGATCATTCTCTATGTCTCATTTCCTCTTCCAGCTCCTGAACTCTTGAGAGCAGTTGGAAGGCAGATGCTATTCTGAATGAGTCCTTGTGTTTGCAGTATAATCACATCATAATAGTTGGGATGATCCAGGTAGAGCTGGGTTAGGAAAAATTCCGTCTCTGAATGAATTGGAAGAAATCATATTTAGTTGTGTACACACCCTGTTAAACTAATATTTGCACATGGGTGGTTTTAGTGAGGCATGGGATAGAAAAAAAAATCAGGCAGCAGACAGGCTTAGCTTTGAGCTATGGTTGTTCCCAGATGTGTGAACTTGAACTGGTTTCTTAGCATCTCAAGATATATAACATGGTTAATGATATATGTCCCCCAAATGTAGGGAGAGTAAGTGAGACAATACATATAATGCATCCATGACAGTTGTTGTAGTTCTGATCCTCTCTTTCTTTTTCACTGCTTTCCTGAAGCTCCTCTCTTGAGGGAGGGAAGGGTTGAAGCATCCTTCACCTGATACATTGCCATTTGTCCCATAGACTTCACACAGTAGCAAATCACTTCCTAACTCTGGAGGACCTTGGGAATTGGACCTCATGTCTTTACATGTCATTACAGCTGTTGACTGCCTTAACTCACCCATGACTCAATTGCTTTATCACCCCACCCCAAGCTTTATTTTCTTAGTTTAACTTTTCATACATGAATCCAAGCCCAACATTTGTTTCTGTTGAATCTTTTGATATAATTGATTGTGTCTTTGGAGAATGATCTTGCCCCTCCCAACCTCATCTCCTGATTCTCTCTTTACTTTAGTGACTATTCATATGTCACATGAAAAAAAGCTCAAATGGACCATAGAATGAGAAGATGTAGAAATACCAAGCTTGAATGGGTTAGAGTTAAGATCTCACAGGAGGTCACATGGCTTGGGTCTTAGAGGTTCCATGAGGGAGTTTGTAAGAAAACTCATCATATATTGGTTGGTTGGTTAGTGTTATTCACTCAATCATGTCCAATTCTTTGTGACCCCATGGGTAGTATCCCACCAGCCTCCTCTGTCCATGGAATTCTCCAAGCAAGAATACTGGAGTGGGTTGCCATTTCCTTCTCCAGGAGATCTTCCCCAACCCAGGGATTGAACCCAGGTCTCCTGTATTGCAGGCAGTTTCTTTACCATCTGAGCTATGAGGGAAGCCACCAGGAAGCCTTTATTGGTTAGGATAAATTAATTTATGCTGTAGTAACACGCAACCATGAAATCTCAGTATATTGCCAGAAACGAAAAATACTTCCCCCTCCTTCTACATGTTCAGAATGTGTCAGCATAGGGGTTCTGCCTACCCTAGTTACTCAAGGACTCAAGATGATGGAAAGTCTGCCTTGATCTATGCCTCCACAATCACTGAGGCAGAGAAGGAAAATGTGGCAAATAAGGCACTGATTTCCACACAGAAAGATACACAGGAGGTTCACATTCCAGTGGACAAGACTGGTCGTGCAGTCATGCTTAACACTTCAAAAAGGAATGAAGCAGTGCCTTCCAGCTATGTGCCTAGAGGAAGGACTGGGATGTTTGAAAATATCCCTTATGGCCACCACATTTACCCTTGTGCCCTAAGCTTTTCCTTCAAGTTCTCATAATTAACAAGACTTACTCTTGAAGTACCTGTGCAGTTTCTATCACAGAACCTGAGAACTCACTATTATTGAGCACCTCCTGCATCCCAAACACTAAGCAAGATGTTTTCACGTATACTAGCTCTTGTTTGATCTCACAAAATGACTCCATTTAAATCGGTGCATGGGTGTACCACCAGAAGCACCATAAAATCTCATGGTATCTCAAGTTACTTCATACGGATGGAAGGATTTTGCTAATAACTTTCTGTTTACCTCCATGGGGATATGGTCAAGAAATGTCTAGCACTCCCTGTGACACTGTTCCACTTTAAAAGGCCATGGTTCTTCAAAGTCTACCATGCAGTGTGGCTGAGAGGCATCTGAAAACCTTAAGTCTCTCCTAACCATCAGTGGCTGAGCCAACATAAAAAAAAAAACTGTTAATCAAAGGTCTCTATATATCCTTTTTCTGACTCTGTTGCCATAGTCCTATGTCAGGAACGTATTTCTGGATTTTATTAGCTCTGTGAAAGTGGGAAGGAGAACTGAAAAATGGACATTAGGAATCCAGGATTATCATCACATCTTTCTGTAACCACTTTGGAAAGCTTTGGCCTGCCAAACCTCCCCGCCTAGTTCTTATCTGTCCCCTGAGGCTGGGTTCCATGCCCCATCTACCTGCCCAGGCCTCCTTCCCAGTCCTCACTGGATTCTCTCTCCTGGGGATCACCCAACCCCTTGGGCATGTCTCCCTCCAGGTCTCCATTCAACCCTTTGAGACTTATCACTTGCTCTAGAAAGCTCTGAATTTCTGTTGAAGCCCCATTAAGTATCAGACTTCTCTTTCCATGTGGAGAGAAATTCCCCAAGTGTCACCTTGTACAAATACCAAGATGAGCTCTCCCAGGTTGCTAATTTATTATTTCACTCACTCACAGTTCCTACAGATTTTATTATCATGGTATGAGAGCTGAGGGACCAAGAACATTTTCCTTTCAATGCAATATTTTAAACTCATTTGGATAAGGAAATGAAGGTTACCCAAATGTTGACAGCTGATAATCTTGTCAGTCTGAATCTTGAGGCGTCAATGCTCCAGACACCCATCCCCAAAAGGTTCATGAAAATGACAGCCTAAGCTTCCATGCAGCAGATTTTCTGCCTCTATCAGGCCCCTTCCAAGTGGAGGGTCTCCATGAAGTTCAGCCCAGTTGGCTCCCAAATGGTGAAAAAGTGGGGAAAACTCTGAATCTGGCAACTGGATTCATGAGTTTAAGTCATTTTATAGCTACATGAAGTGAATGCTGGCCTACTAAACTTCAGTTTCCACATCAGTCAAATGGGAATGAAATATGACCACCCAAACTGACTGGGATCTTTGTGAGGAATAAACAGGAGGAATGATAACTCTTTGCACATTCCTAAGCACCTTTCAAAGGAAGGTGTTGCTAACATGGATATGTATGAATTTGTGGGTAGAAATTCAGCATTATGTGTATATACGTGTCTACTTCCATTCACATAAACATTTTAGCATGTGGGTGTATGTATGTACATATTCATGTAAATATTCTTGTACATATGTGAATATACTCATGTGCATATGAATATATGTATATACAGTTAAAATAAAATTGTAATTAACTCAAGAATCTTACTGGTAGCAAGGTTATCATTGGGCCAGAGTTATGGTCTATGTGGCTAATGAGGTAGAACATTGCTTACACTTCTTGAGCTTCCTGGAAGCTAAGGCAAAAAGGGGCATGTGGCAGGTTCATATAGTTTCTCTTGCTCGACAGACACTTGTGCCTGTTTTTTATGAAAGGGATGCATTGCATATATCCTTATATAAGGAACCTTGAGGAGATATCAGTTAACATCATAGTATCATTTTTGCTCAAACACTCCACTAGCTCCTTCTCCATCAGTGTTGTCATACAAGAGTAAACTGAAATATTGAAGCTACTTACACTCAAGGATTCTGTTTCTTGTGCTGTATAGCAGCATTAATACTATTAATTAGTGCCATTAAATAAGACTAATGGTTCTCAAAGCTTCCCCCCCCCATAATTCTTTTATAAATATGCCTAGCATGGGGTCTTCCCATTGCATAGATTGGCACTGACCATATGTGATGTTAGACAAGTGATTTGGACTCTCTGAGTCTCATTCTTATTCAGAACGTTTTGATGCCCATAGTATCAACCATATAAAAATGTTTGTAAATTTTTAACAAGATGATGCATTTAAAATGCCTATCATAGTGGTTCGTGGTCAATAAACACTGAATTCATATCAGATATCATTATTAGAATATCACTGGTGATAAGTATGAGGCAGGATGTGGGGATTTACTGAGGAAAGGAAAAGCAAAATCTGTGAGTGCACAAACATTTGAATAGACGGATGGGTTAAGAATGTTTGCTGAGTCAGGAAAGAGAAGTAAAATGAGTGAAGTCCGGGGTATACAAAGATACCAGCTGACCTACCTGATGCATCAAGGAGAGAAAGAGAGCGAGATTCCAAAAGCAAGGTCAGGAATGTTGTGTTTATAGAAGGACATGTGCAGAAGTTAGTTCTTCTGTAGGCCCTTCTTGAAGGCTAAATTTGGGTCAGGTTCCATCTTTTTCCTCATGGCTCCCGACTTTGCAAACTCAAAAACTCAGTTTTTCAGGATGCATTGTTGAGAGGAGATTCAAGTAAATCTCCCCAAGACTGAGCGAAATAGTACACAGTTTAGAATAATTCCTTCCCTTCAAAAACATCCCTAAGACTTTACTATCTCAGAAGTCTGGATTACCCAAGATATACCTCACTATCTATTTCCAATTGTCACCAAGTCCTGCTGTTTCTTCACTCTAGTATTCTCTTCCATCCACATACATTTTTCATCTTCAGTGCCACCATCCTCGTTCTGAATACCATAATCTCTTCCTTAGGAAACCTCAGCAAGCCCACCCCCACCCCCACAAGCTGGTCTTCTCACATCCACTTTTACTTGCCTCAAAGCCATTATCCAACCACAGCAAACATGATACTATCTGTATCTTCATTTAGCAGATGAGTGAGCCAAGACTCAGAGCAGCTATGATTTGCTGAAGCACATTCCAGAAGCAAGAGATGGACCTGGATTTGAACCTGCGCATGTAAAAATGCTGTTAGGTGGTCCTGTCCAGTTATTGCCATGCCTCATGCTGAGTCACAACCCCACAAAGTAGGATCTGGCTGAACTGCGACCAACAGAAGCCCCTGAAAGACCCCCAACCCTCCCCACCACATCCACGTTTGGTCTCGTTCTCCCTGCACACATGGCCAGCCTCAGTCTCCTGCTCAATCTTGAAACACCTGCTGGCCCTGCTGTTAGCACCAATAAGTAGTGTGGAGCTGTACTAATAACAATTATCATAATAAATTGGCCTTTGATTACATCTGTCACCTGTGAATTTCAAAGACTTTACAAACGTCAATTAGTAATTACAGCTCAAAGGATCACTCACTGAGAGTGGGGATCATTAAGGTCAGATAAGAGCTCAGGTTTAGTCCTGAGAATCTCCAGTCCCTGCTGGAAGGTCAAAGCCTCTCTCGATGAGGCCCAGAGGAACCAGGCTCTGACATCCCAATTAGGGGATAATTTGTACAGCTGCTCCATCAAAGTCCTGATGCTGAGGAATGGGAAGCATGATATGTAGTTTTGGAAGGGAGCTTATAGAGTGTGCAGTTCCTTTCTCTCTGCAGAATGAGTAACTGAAGTCTGGAGTGGGAAAGTGATTTGTCCAAGGTCAAAGCCATGTCTTGAACCTGGTTTCCCATACCTTGTCCGTATTTGTTTATTCTGCAAAATTGTGTCATCATTGGTCATGCTCTTCTCTGATTATAGTGACGAGGATAAAAATCCAACAATCATTTACTCAGGGCTTGCACTGTGGGGATGAGGGAATGAAAGTGAAGAGTGAAATGAAAATGTTAGTCACTCGGTTATGTCTGACTCTTTGTGACCCCATGGACTGTAGCCCACCAGGCTCTTCTGTCCGTGGAATTCTCCAGGCAAGAGTGCTGGAGTGGATTACCATTTCCTTCTCCAGGGGATCTTCCCGACCATTATGTAGATGTATCTTAATTTACTCAATCACTTTGTATGTGTGGACATAGAAATTATTTCCAATATTTTTCAAATGCAAATTTTGCTACAATAAAGTATTGTGTACATATATTTTTTGTAATATATATTGTAAAAAATGTGTCTTCAAGATGTATTCCTGGAAGCAGAATTCTTGGATCAAAAGGTGGACAAATATGTAGTTTTGATAGATGTTTTTAAATTCCCTTGCTTAAAGGTTGAATCAATTTTCATCCAGCAGTGTTTCAAATTGTTTCTCTACTGCCTCACCAATAGTTTGTGTGGTCTAACTTTAATTTTTGTCAAAGTTATAAGAAGAAATTGTATCTCAATGTAGTTTTAATTTCCTTTCTCTGATAAAAAATAAGATTGGCATCATTTCATATATTTAGGAGATATTTTTATTTCATTTTTAATTATATGTGTATGTCTTTGCCCAATTTTCTATCAGGATTTTTACCTTTTTCCCCACAATTTTTAAGATATTAACTTTCTATCTGTGATATATGTTGTAATTTTCTGGACTTTGCTTATAATATTTTTGTCCCACCCCCAAAAATGTAGTCAAATGCATCAATTTTTAAAGTTACACGTAGACTTTGAGATATTGTGAAAAAGCCTTTCTTATACCAAGGTTATAAAAGAATTCACCCTGTTTGCTTCCAGAACTTATACAAGTTTAAATGTTTTTCACATTTACATTTCTGATGTTTGGTGTTCATTTTTGTGCATGGTATAAAGTATGTGTCTAATTTTATGTTTTTTCCCCAAATGTCTGTTTAGTTGTCCTAGCAACATTTATTAAAAAGTCCATCTTTGCCCCAATAATTTGAGGTGCCATTTTTCTCATGTTTTAAATTTTCATATGTTCTTGTGTCTTTTTCTGGAAAAACCTGAAATTGTATTCCACCCACCTTTTTGACTATTTATACACTAATACCACACTGTGTCTCTGTGTGTGTGTGTCTGTGTGTGCGTGATCAGTTGTATCCAGCTCTTTGTGATCCCATGGACTATAGCCCGCCAGGCTCCTCTGTCTGTGGAATTTTCCAGGCAGGGATACTGGAGTGGGTGGCCATTTCCTTTTCCAGGGAGTACCACATAGTTTTAATTGTAAAGGCTCAATGCCTTGATAACTGATAAGGCAACTCCCCGCACCTAGAGTTTCTCTTCCAGTGCTTTCCTAGTTCTTCTTGGGTGTTCATTTTTTCATAAAAGTTTTAGCAGTAACTTTTCTAGCTCCATAAAAAGCCTATTAGTAATTTAACTGGAAGTGCACTAAACTTTTACATTAATTAGGGTGAACTAATATCTTTACGATGTTGAATTATCCTAGCTGAAAACAGAGAATGTCTTTCTGTTTGTTCAAATCTGCTTTTGTGTCTTTCAGGAGTGCTGTTTTCTGCATATAGATTTTGCAGTTCTTGCTGAGCTTAATACCAAGTATTTAATCTTTGTTGCCATTGTGAATGAGATTTGCTGCATGATAGCCTCTATGTGAGGTCAACTGTGTTTGTGGTTACTATTCACTTTGTATGTTAATTTTATATCCTGCTACCTTTACCATTGACTCTCTGTGCATCTTCAGATATACTGTTACACCATCTACAAGAAAATGTATAAAAGTTAATTTTCCAATCTGTATTCCTCTAATTGATTTCTTTTATCCAATTGCACTGACCAGAACTTCCAGTATGATGTAAAGGAGTGGTGGAAATGGAGGGCATTCTACTCTTGTTCTTAATCTTAAAGAGAATGTCTTTAGTAGATTTCCACTAAGTAAGATGGTGGTGTTAGAACTCATGTATATATCGATTTATACTGATATACTGATCGATTTCTGTTTTCTTGAGTGTTTTTTTTTTTTTAAATCCGGAATGGGTATTAAATTTTGTCAAATGCTTTTTCTTCATTAATAGAGATAATATGAGTTTTCCTTTTATCTGCTAATATGGTATACTATATGAGTAGACTTCTTAACATCCAACCACCCTTGCATTTCTAGAATACATTCCACTTGATCATGGCATTATTTTTTTTCTCAATGCAGTGTTGGATTCTGTTCACCAACATGTTCTGTAGTAGTTTTACACATCCAAAATTAGGATGGGTCTATAATTTCTCGCTCCTTTTTTTTTTTTTTTTGGTATTATCTCCCCTAAATTTAGGTGTCAGTGTTATACTGGTTTCATTTAAAAATGAGAGCGTTTATGGATAGTTAGGGAGTGTGAGACGGACATGTACTCACTGCTATATTTAAAATGGGTAACCGACAGGAAGCTACTGTGTAGTACAGGAAACTGACCAGTACTGAGTTAACAGCCCATACGGGAGCAACCGAGTCACTTCGCTATGCACCTTTACCTGTCACAGCGTTGTTAATCAACTGTACTCCAAAATAAAATGCAGTTTTTAAAACATATTAATTTTAAACAATGGAGCTTCATTTTCCGTGCTGTAGAACAATTTCTGTCAGTCCTATCTTATATTTTAAAGTCTAATAGAAAATTCCCCTATGAAAACAAGTCAGCAGGGTGTTTTTCTTCTGACATAGTTCTTTCATATCTTCTTCTATTTATTCTGTGAAAGTAGATCTGTTGTTTTTTATCTCTTATCAAATCTATTTTATAAACTATACTTTTCTAGGAAATCATCAACTCCATTTAGTTTTTCAGAATTATTTTCAGAGGTCTGAAAAGTTGTCTCATTTTTAAAAAATTCTTCTTTTTCAGTGGTTATTTCCTTCTTGCCATTTCCTTATACCTTGGTGCTTCCTCTTTTTTTCCTTTTTCTAGTATCTTTTTCTTTTCTATTTCAATAACCTTTTGCCTTTATTATTCCCTTCTATGCTCCTGTTTTCTTTCTTTCATTTTACTGATATTCTTATAGTCACCGCTTTAAATGATTTTTATAGATTCCAGTATGTAGCATTTTCATCATTTTGCTTAAAAATATTTAAATTTTTGTTTACAATTTCCCCTTTCACCTAGAAGTTAGCCAAAAGAAATTATTTTGTAAATTTCCAGGTGGATGGACCTAGTCAGGTGTTTTTTATTTTCATACTCTTAATAATTTATCACTTTATTATATTGTAACCATGGAATATTTCTTAAAATACTTCTACTTTATTCAACATAGCAATGCTTTCTTAATTAGCTGATATATGGTAAGTTTTCTGAATGCTTCATAAGCTCATAAGGAGAAGGCTTTTCTCTGCTATCAGGCTGTATGGTTTGACACACAGCCACAAGATCTGCTTAATTATTTTAGCTCTCTGTATCCTTGCCTATTTTTTCTTTTTTTTTTTTTTGCCACTTGATCTGTCTTATATTGACAGTAGTCTTCTATTATTATTGTATCTTCTGTAGTTTTTACTTCATCAGTTAAATCTCTCAGTCGGGTCTGTCTCTTTGTGACTCCATGAACTATGGAGTCCAGGCTTCCCTGTCCATCACCAACTCCCAGAGCTTGCTCAAACTCATGTCCATCGACTCAGTAATGCCATCCAACCGTCTCATCCTCTGTCATTCCCTTCTTCTCCTTTTACTTCATAAAGGTGATCATTGTGGCTTTTGGTGCATAGATTTTCATGCCTGCTACCTTTCTTAATTGTGGATTTAACATTAAAATGTTCTTTGTTATATATATACATACACACACACACACACACATATATATGCTTTTAAAATTGCTTTTTATAACTCTGATATCAGGATCACTGCTCTAGCTTTCTCTTGTTCATTTGTTTATTCTTTCTTTTTTTGCCATTTATAGTTTCTCTCATTCCTTTATTGTTGCCTTTCAGAATGACTTTGTTTTAGATATGAAAGTGAAATAGAAAGTGTTAGTCTCTGAGTCGTGCCAGACTCTTTGTGACCCCATGGTCTGTAGCCTGCCAGGCTCCTCTGTCCACGGAATTCTCCAGGCAAGAATATTTTTAGCCATTCCCTTCTCCAGGGGATCTTCCCAACCCAAGCATTGAACCCAGGTCTCCTGCATTGCAGGCAGATTCTTTACTGTCTGAGCCACCAGGGGAGCCCCCTAGATACCAGATAGTTGGGTCTTGCTTTATGAGACCTTTGAAATCTTTCCCATGTAATTACATGGGTTAAACCCATTCACGTTTGTTGATGTGACTGATATGTTTGGTTTCAAATCTATCACATATTCTTTATATCATAATTTACTATGTTAATTTTGTAATTCTTGCTGATGTGTTTTCCTCTTTTATTTTAAAGTATCTTTTGATGTTTAGAAAGCTTTTTATTTTTGTCCTAATAGTTATCTTTATTCTTATACTTTTCAATATGTTTTATCCTTTCTTATTTAACCTCTTCCTGCCAGCACTTTTCCCAGCATTATTGAGGTGTAATTAAAAAATAAGAATTGTGTATATTTAAGATGTACAACATGATGGACATTATGGTTTGTTTTGGGCTCTTTTCAAAGTATAGTTGATTTATAATAATATATTAGTTTCAGGTGTGCAGCATAGTGATTCAATGTTTTTGAAGATTATACTCCATTATAAGTTATTACAAGATAATTGCTGTAATTCCCTGAGCTATACAGTATATCCTTGTTGCTCATCTATTTTATTCATAGTAGTTAGTATCTGTTAATCCCATACCCCTAATTTGTCCCTTCACCCTTCCTTCCATTGTGAAATGATTGCCATAATCAAGCTAATTAACAAATTCATCACCTCTCATAGTCACCATTGTGTGTGGTGAGAGTACTTAGATCTTAACTACTACTCTCTTAGCAAATTCCAAGTATGAAAAGCAAGTAATATACAAACCTACCAAACTTATGCATCCTATTAACTCTTGAATCAGCATCTCCCCACTATGCTCTGGCCACTGCAACCAGCACTCTCTGCGTTCATATGTTCCACTTTCCCCAGTTCCACATAGAAGTGAAATCCTCCAGCATTTGTTCTGTGTCTGTCTCATTCCACTCAGTCTGGTGTCCTCCGGGCTCATCCATGTTGTTGCAAATAACAGGTTCTCCTACTTTTTAAGGTCATCAATAGTCTATCATCTGTATATACTACATTATCTTTTCCCAGGTCCTAACTGCGCCATACTATTCATCCGTGCTGATCCCCTCAGTTTTCAGGTTGAGATAATAGAAACAGGCCTCTTGGGCAGCATCTGGCATAGCTGGGGGAGTGGGCCACTCATGATGCTCTCATTTCCCCTATGGGGTCTCTCATGGCACTGAGCTGAGCCACTTTGGGAGAAAAGTGACATATGTAAAGTATGACTGTTTAGTGCTTCTGTTATCAGACTTTTTGCTCCACTGGGGGGCTGGGTCCTCTCTTCTGGACTTGCAAATTCCCACAAAGGCACTCTCATCCAGGGGTGGTTGTCAAAATGATGTTTCTTTGGGAGGATGAGTGTGCAGATGTATTCTGCCATCTTGCAGGCATCGCTGCTCTATCAGTTTTTGATGGTGTGCATTGACTTTCATCTGTCGCCCACAAAGCAGTCAGTGAACTTACTCCTCTCTCATCTTTCTTCTCGTACCCTCATTCTCATACCCTCTTCTCATACCTCTTTCTTCTCTCTCTCATTTTTACTGCATTATTTTCAAGCAAATATACATTTACATATTCTGCTTTCAACCATGTCCCTACCTTCTTTTAGTCTGAGGTTCACTTAGTATAATTAAGTATATTAAACGCTTACCATCAAACCGTTTGACAAAACTTCCTCAGTCAGCTCTTGGTTGAATGAAGCTTATCTTCTGTTATATTTCTCAAGGAAGACTCATGAGTACAGGAATCTCTGAGTGATTGAATGTTGCAAGTTGTTTTTCTATAGTTTTGACAATTGAAAAATACTTGGCTAGCTATAAAATCCTTGGTTCATAATTTCTTTTAGTTTCTTGAAAATTGCTGCTTCATATTTTTTGTCTTGTATGTTGCTTTGGAGATAGCTATGATAGCCCAATTCTGTTGCCCTTGTAAATTGTTTGATCCTATTTGCCTTGTCTTTGAAACTTTTTTTTTTTAAAGTTCAGTTGTTTTTATAGGATCTTGGAATAGATCTTTCAGGTCTTTGAGTCCTTTCAGGGTGTAGCCTCAGGTCATCTCTTCATAGGTTTTCCTCAGATTTTTGTTACAAATTTTTGCTTATTTAATTACTTAATCTGCCTTCTCAGGGATTTCAAGTGTATATATATCAGATCTTCTTTCTCTTCTCTTTAAGCCCGTTTTCATGGACCCTTGTTACTTTATTCTCGATCTCATTTTCATTCTCTTGGTTGTCTTTCTCTTTCTTCGATGCCCCTTTTTAAAAATTTCCCTTGGATATCTTGTCATTTAATCTTCATTTCTGAGTGCTTTTGTTTTTGTTTTCTTTTCCCCTCTGAGTTTAGTCAATTCTCTTTTTTTCCTAATTCTTTATGGATTTCACTTAATATTTACATTTCTAATTCAAAGTTGTTTGAGAAGATTTAATTCAGTTTGGGGTACTGTGTTACAGTTTTCCTTCTGATTTTTAATTTTGAGAGAGGTGGTGGATTTTTATCACTTGGGATGTTTTGACCTTTATTTTCTGTTTTCTTCTTATATAATAGCTTTATTTGGTTCCTTCCACTTACTCATTTTGTAAATTTGAGGTTCAAAAACACAGTAGTAGGTGGATATGTGAGCCTGAATCTCTGGAATACCAGTGTTAGAAACAGAAATTTTAGTTTCATAATGATTTAAGACTTAAAGCCTTGTAACTAAATGTAATCTTTTATTGAGAAAATTGGGATACAGATGAAAAGAGATATAAAATGAGACCACTCCAATATTTGGAGGTCAAGCAGATGATAAATGTCTGGCCAAATAAAATAAAATTTAAATTTTAAAAAGGATAATGTATTCTGATAAGGTAGTGGTGTGTGTTTTTTGATGGATGACTGAGTTTTTTGTATCATGAGAAATGACAGGTTGTGTGCTCTCTGACTTGTGGTCACTGTTGTTATTCTCTCTTGATTGCAGAGTCTTAAAATTCCCCCTTTTGCCTCTTTCCTTTTCGTTATCCAGTCTCCCAGAGACACTTCTCCTTTCTTTTTACCCTATTTCCCCCCATAAGTGATGCCTATGGAAGACTACCACCTTGAATTATGTATGGCTTTCAGATTGTTTTCATGTAATTATTTCCTTATTCTAGCAGGATTCTTTTTCAGAATTTTCACACATAGGAACTTGGTCTTTCTGAAGGTTGTTTTATAAAACCTTATGACCTCTACCAGCTTACCTTTTTCTCTTTCATGTGGTTTTTTCCTTACAGCCCTGGCTTTCCACAAAAGCTTGTGATGAGAGCCTTAGAAATACTTCATTCAACTGCAGAGCTTGTTTTTCTACTAACAGGGACTATGACGTTTTGAGGGTCCTGTGTATTTTAATGATATTGAAGTTGTGAATTATATATAGCTTTATTTTTTCTTGTTTTCCTGTGTTGTTTTTTTGAAAGATATGTGGGGAGATTTGATTTTAGATGGTTACCATTTTCTTCAACTATTAAGAGTCAGCAGGAATTGACTGTGGATTGCTTGTGGGAAATTATGGAACTAGAAGAATCAAAGATGACTCCCAGGTTTTTTACTTAATCAACTGGATAGATAATGGTTACATTTACTGAAATGGGGAAAACTGGTAGATATATAAGGCCTGGCATAGAAGGGAATGGAGTAACAGAGTTCTCTTTTGGAGATTTGTAAATTTATTATAAGTATGTGGATATATGTGCCTGAATCTCTGGAATACCATTGTTAGAAATTTGAGCGTCCTAAGGATTTAATACTTAATGCCTTGTAACTAAATGTAACCTTTTATTGAGAAAATTGGGATACAGATGAAGAAGGATATAAAATGAGACCACTCCAATATTTGGAGGTCAAGCAGATGATAAATGTCTGGCCAAATAAAATAAAATTTAAATTAAAAAAAAAAAGGATTAGGAGCAGACAGTGAGGTAAGAGAGAAAGCTGAGAGTAGAGTGATCTCAAAGGCAGGAGGAGAAAGAGTCAAAGAGAAAGTGATCAGTTGCAATTGATATTGATGAGACATTAAGGATGGTGCGGTTGGAGAAGTGACTTTTAGAGCTGACCATATGAAAGCCTTCATTGGCCTTGATGAGAGCAGTGAGATTGAGGGAGGTTTCAGAGCACTAGTGAGTTAAGCCAATTGAGTCTGCATCTAGAGAGAGAACACAGAAGATTTTCAGAGCTTGAGTCTAACAGTGACTTTTCTGAATAAATGGCTTGCATTTATAAATTGCAATAAATGACTTGGGAGTTTCATTCCCCAAAGTTGGGGTCAGGGCCATGGCTATTGCCTGAAGTAGGGCCTATTGCCTTCCAGGAAAATCTGATCAGGTTGGTGATGAACACCTATCAGTGAGAAGAATATGCCACCAACAGCCAAGTCTCCTTCATCCTGCAGCTTTGCTTTGCCTCTTGTTGGTGACGCAGGTTTGCAGATTGCAACATACATGTTTATTAGGAAGTTATGTCTCAAAGGGCACTCTGTCCCTTTCATGCCTTAAAAGGCATCGCTCACTCATTTTCCTCCAGAGAATGGGCCTACCAAGTGACCTAGTTCTAATGGTTCTGGGCTGCTCAGTTTCCAGAGGCAGATCTCTGCTTTCCTTTTCCATCACTGGCTTTCTGATTTCTCAGGGTCCTGTTTCAGGTCAAAACAGAATTTCTTCATACAAATTGCTTGGCCTGTTTTTCAAAATATGACCCTGCCCCATCATCACTGTCTGCCTGTGGACAAGCCAAGAAAGCAGGGCCTCTGACCTCATGCCAAAGACGTATTTGCCAACAGAGACCTCAGAAAAGAAGGCCATTTTCTTAAAGGGTATTTTGCTTGGCTTACTATCTGAGCAACCCTGGGAAATTTTATTTAATCTTGTTTCACAAGAAAAGAAAAGTGGGGCATTGTGCTATCCATCTCACAGACTTGTTATAAGAATGAAAAATACAATATTCAAAACACGTAACTTAGGAAAAGAGAGCCTTCCTCTTTTCTGTTTTTTTCCTTACTGATGCTTTCAGGGACTGTCATGCTAAGTGAATGAGCCACATCGAGGCCAAACATCATCTTAGGGGTCAGGGCACTGGAAAAGCATCATAGGAAGTTGGGCTGCAGAGAGCCTAGACTGAGGACCCGACATGTATCAGCCCCAGAAGCATGGGGGGAGGAGGGAAGTGGCGAAGGACTCTGGGGTCAGAAATGCTTACCAAAGGTGAGAGGCAGCCAGGATCTCTGCAGCCAGTCTCCTGGTCCAAGGCACTAGCATCTCTCGGTTAGATGTCACCACCGCCCTCTCCCCAGCAACTAGCTTGTCTTGCAATGTAAGTCTGTTCTCTCTATAGTAGCCTCTGCATTTTAAAAAACTAAAAGTCTGAAAATTTTATTCTTGCTCATTAATCTTTGATAGCTGTCTGTTGTTCTTAAAATATAGACCAAAACCCTACAGTCTAAAAGGCTCTGCCAAGCTTATGCCTCTAGCTTCATCTGATCTCATTCTCTGAGTACTTCATGATGATGTAAACACCCCAGACTTCTTGATGTCTTTGACTGCACCTCGTGTTTTCCCGCTCCCAGGCCTTCGTGCATCTGTCCCTGAGTCTGGGACACCCTTCTGTGATACTTATTTTCCAGGTATTAGGTTAAATAGTTCTTGCTCAAGGTGGTAAGCTCTCTTTCATTCCCACCCACATCCCTTGTCATCTTCTGGACACATATATAGCACCAAACACTTCTCTTAATAGTGTTTATTGCAACTTGTAATCAGGTGTTTACTCATGAGAATAGTTATCTGATGTTTGCTGCAAGTATTAGAAAGATAATGTTTGCATGCTTCATGAGGACGGGACTGTGTCTGCTCTGCTTTCCCTGTGCATGCAGCACAGTGCCTGGCATGTAATGATCATTCAGTAATGATGAACATTTTCAGTGATGATCATATCAATGAATACTTGTTCATTGACTGACCAAATGAATGAGGAGTTAAGTGGGGGTCCCAGTCTTAGAGAAAAATGAAGGCACAAGCCTAAGAAGATGTGAAAACTGTAGAAAGACTCTGGGGTTAGGGCTAAATCTCATCATATTAGCTGAGACAGCTTAGTCTTAGAGAAGGCAAAAATATGAGTTAGGGCAACTGGGAAAAGTCTTTGAAAATGATGAGATCAGGGGTAAATCCCCATCTTAGTAAGTAGGGCAGTCTGATAGTGCAATGAGAATTTTATGTATTCCCCAGGTACAGGGGCTTCTTGACCAGGTTGTCAGTACAATGTAACCTAAGTCCTCCTGGATAATAGACAGCAGTTCCTATAAGCCCTTCAATTAGATAGCCTATAATTTCAGTAAGTAGTTGAAGGATGGATGGATAAGTGGATGGTTGAATGAGTCAGACTTGGCCTAGTCTCTAAATGGAGGTTATAAGTAGGTAAGTAGGTATAGGTATGAGGCATTTTTATTTATTTTTTTTTAAATGTTTGTTGTGAGATGGATGATATGATATGATGTCAAGAAGACGGTGTACTGAAAGAATTGGAAGCAACCTTAGAATATCCCACCTACTCTACCCAAGTGGCCTTCCCCATCCCTTCCTCTGTCATTTGATTGGCGGGAAAATTGAGCCACAGAGAGGAGCAATGAGCTGCTCTATTGCACAGCACTGGCAGATCCTGTTTTGTTTTGTTTTTTCTTTGTTTTGTTTTGTTTTTAGCTTTTTGGCTCTGCCATGCAACGTGTGGTTTCTTAGTTCCCGACAAGGGATTGAACCTGAGCCCCCTGCATTGGAAGTGTGGAGTCTTTACCACTGGACTGCTAGAAAAGTCCCAGCACTAGTAGATCCTTGAGTAGAAGCAGGTCTCGACAGAAGCCTGACAGTTAGGACAGTATATTTTACCCCAAGGTGATACATTCCTGTGTGCAGATTTGCAAGTCTAGAGTAGGAAGTAGAATGTGAGTGAGGCTAAAATAATGGGAACATGAAATTGTCTTGTACTGTGGGGCTGGAACAGAGAATACACCGAATGCTTTTTCTCTTTCCAAAGCCTTATATAATCTGACACAAGGAAAGTGCTCATTTCCTTTTTACAGAACTGATTGGGTAAATGTCCATAGGCCAGACTTCCTGTGTGTTCGGATGCAGGATTTCCAGCATGTTCCTGACTTGCTTGCTAACAGTTCAGTCACCCAGAAGGTCAAGGGAGTGACTCAGAACTTTGTTATTCTGTACCTGATTCTAACCAACAAAGACAAATTGGGTATGGAATTAAAGATGTCAGGAACTTGGGAGAAAACAGATATGTCAGCGTCATGTTTGTGAAAGCCGAGGAGAGTTAAACATAATCAGACAAGTGCTTTAGCTGATAGAAAACAGTTTAATAGATTCAGGTGGAGGACATAGTGTTAGGAAATGGCTCACTTTCATGCATGCAGCTTTGGCAGTGAAGATGATTCTAAGGAGAATTAGAAAGTTCTGCAAATGATCCAGTGAAGAAGAAGGCAGTAGAATAAACCATTGTGGCTACCCAATATTCCCTTTACTGTGACACATTTTTAAATGAGTTGAGTTCAGTTACTCTGTCATGTCCAACTCTTTGTGACCCCATGGACTGCAGCACACCAGGCTTCCCTATCCATCACCAACTCCCAGAGTTTACTCAAACTCATGTCCATCGAGTCCTACAAAAGACACATTGACCTTCACCTTTGCGGGGAGGAAGTGACCCAGAAGGAACATGAAGGGTTTTTCTGAAGTGCTGGTAATTTTGGGTGTTTTGATCTGGGTGCTGGTCGTAAAGTGTTTGTTTACTTTGTGAAACATTTGGCAAACTGCATTTAAAATTGTTTGTCTGCGTGTATCAATATGTTATACTTCACTGTGCAACCATTTTTAAGATTTAGTATATTTCCTTTAGGACTTATTTTTTAAATGGTTAGATTGGCATGTTGAACAAAAACTGTGCTTTATTCATTTATTATTTTCTTATGTGTATTACTTCATGTTATTCCATGGGTCTCAATCATTTTCATTATCAGCCTTATAAAACTCCACTGTGTAGGGAGACCTCCACTTTCTTTACCATGACTATAGAGTTAGGCAGGTATGTTCCTCTTCATTTTCACTTTTATAAAGAATACTTGAAGCAATTACTTTGAATATAAAGTTTCTTCTTCATTTAAGGTCACTTCATGAGAATAGATTCTTAGATGTAAAGAGATTAGATTGACTCTCTTTAAAGTCTAGACACATATTTACAAATTACCTCCATCAGTGAAGACCTCACCATATTGCCCATTGCTATATTTAACAGTCTTGCACAGAATTGGCAAGTTTCCTGATAGAGTACTTGCAAAATCTTTTTTTTTCTTTGTATTAGTATAAAGTTGGAGTGCTTTCTTATCTCTTGGCACTTCCCATCCAACACAGTTTCTCAGTTCTCTGGATGTCGTGCTTTCTTCTTTAGCCATCTCAGTGTCCAGTTCATTAACCTTTGTTTAAACCAGAGGACAGAACATGGAAGCCAACAGGAGTTGAAGAACTTTGTCCTATCTCCAAACATGAAAACAAACAAACAAAAAATTAGTTTGCTCACTTTTATCATCATTTTTAAGTTTTAACTCATTTGTGTCTTGAGCTTTTTTGGCATCTCATTTTTAAATTTTATTATTGGAGTATAACTGCTTTGCAAAGTTGTACTAGTTTCTGGTGTACAACAGAGTGAATCAGCTATATGTATATGTACATCGCCTCCCTCCTAATCCCACCCATTTAGGTCATTACAGAACATTGAGCTAAGCTCGCTGTGCTATATGGCAGCTTCCTGCTAGCTATCTGTTTCCCACATAGTATGTACATATGTCTGTGCTCCTCTCCCAGTTCATCCCATCTCATTTAGAGAGTTCTACTTTTTTCTCTCTTCCTTCTTTCTGTCTCCTGGATATGTTCTTTAAAAAAAATTTTTTTTTTCTTGAAATATAAGCACACTTCAAATGAATATTTCATGTATTTGGATCATAATATGTCATGTTCTTTTAACATTTCTGCATTTTCCATTTTTTTAAATAAAACATTTATTTATTTTAAAAAGGAAAACTTTCAGCACAGAAAAAAAAAAAGAAAAGGAAACACTTGTTCCAAAGAACAAGTCATGTCAACCCAACCTTCTTTCTTTAAGATAGTTCTTGAAGTGATTGGGGAAATGCAGTAGACAGAGCATCAGTATCTGAAGTGATTTTGACCCTGTCCTCAAGCTATGTTTTTGGAAAAATACAGCAGTACAGTCTGAGTTCTTAAGCAACTGAGGCAGCAAGTAACTGTTGCATAACCAACCAGAGATTCTGATGAACAGATGAATGCCAGCCTGGAAGAGGGATTCTAGTGCATGCCACTGAGTCTGTTATTGGCATTTTCTAGGTTACTACTTATATTATTGATCTGGATAAAGTTGAAAAATCATGTCCCCAAACTTGCAGATAGTGAAGATAATATGGTAATAGGCTCTAGTCATCGAATCAAAGATGATAGACTTTGACAGTTCCAAGTTTGACTCTGTACTTGAGTTTCATAATAGGACCACATATATATGTAGAAGCAGGCAAATTTTTTTCTTTTTTTGGTGGGAAAGAGTTGCTGATACATTCATTGTGATCAATGAAAATGTGAAATGTTGGCTATGTTATTAGAAGCCCAGTTTAAGTAAGAAAAAAATTGAAAATAGTGATAATCTAGGTAATCATATATTGACAAGACTACACACAGATTATTGCTTCGTGTTCTGGTCCCTTCTCCTTAAGAGGGACAAACTGGAGGATGTCCTGAGATGAGCATTAATTTGGTTCAGAGGACTTGAACTTTTATCATATGAGGAATTGTTGAAAAAGAATGCTAATGAACTTGAGAACTGTCTTCAGTATCCAGACATCTTTTCTACACAAGCAAAGGAAGACTTTCTGTGGGCTATGGAACAGAATCAAGACCACTAGGGAATCATACTTGGGTTTGATAGGAGGGACAGTTCCTAGCATTCAGAGGTGTGCATGGATGAAGTAGACTCTGCTGTAGACATTATCATTGTTTCTCTTTTTGGTTCCTGGAGCACTCCAATTCCTGTGTCACTGAAGTCAGGCGTGGCCCTTTGACTTGCTCTAGCTGATGGAACCTGTGTCAAAGTAAAAGCGCTACTTCTAATGTCAAGCCTTTAGTTGCCAGTTCTTACTAAACTCATCATCATCCCTTTCTCCAGCCTCAGTGAACACTGAAGCATTATATTAAAATGGAGGTAGCAGCCTTGGTCTTTCAGTGGCTACAGTTATGACAGTATCCTCCAGCCTCCACCATCAACTCCCCCTCAGACCCACCACACTCCTATATTGGACATGTTGTTTGAGTGGAAAATAAACTTTTGCTGTTTGCAGCCCATGGATTTCATGGGTTTTATTACTTCTGCATATTCCTGACTAACGCTTCCCTGTTGGCTCAGATGGCAAAGAATCCACCTGCAATGCAGGAGACACAGGAGATGCTAGTTCAATCCCTGGGTTAGGAAGATCCCCTGGAGAAAGGAAAGGCAATACACTCCAATATTCTTGTCTGAAGAATTCCATGGACAGAGGAGCCTGGCAGGCTACAGTCCATGGGGTCGCAAAGAGTGGGACATGACTGAGCAACTAAACTAAACTAATCCTGACTAATACAGTACCTTCAAGATGCAGTGGTTCTTTACATGTGGGCATTAGCAAGACAAGCATTGGATTCTGCAGATCAAAACTACAGTGAGGTGTCACCTCACACTGGTCAGAATCGCCATCACCAAAAAGTCTACAAATAATAAATGCTAAAGAGAATATGCAGAAAAGGGATCCCTTTTGCCCTGTTTGTGGGAACGTAAATTGATACAGCCACTATGAGGACAGTATGGAGGTTCCTTAAAAAGCTAAAAATAGAACCATATGACCCAGCAATCCCATTAAGCTTCTCAAAGATGCCCTTGATACCACCTACTAACCCATGTAACTGAATGAAGCACGCACGTGCCACAGTGTACTCACTTATTGTTATGGTTATTGTTCTGTGCTGGGCAGTAATTATGAAGTAGTTCTGTCTGGTGAAGAAGCTGATAAGGTGATGAGAGCCAGGAAGTGGAAGTAACACCAGTGTGAAAATAAATGAAGAAATAGAATTAAAGGTGATTCCCCTGGGGGAAAAACATGGAAGGGACAAATATTAAATTATAATTAAAAATACAAATGCAAGCCTAGATATGCAAATACGTATACATATATTTTTGTACATGTTAAAAAACCAAACCCACAACAAATTAACTGGAATCTTACCTTTGTTATTCACAGGAGACCAAAATCAATTGCGTCCGCCTGGCTACAAAAGGTATGTTGGGATGCTCTGTCTGTCTTCAGCTATTGAAGTACTTCTCTCTGCAGCAACACAGGAAAATTTTAGGCAACAGTGACTAAAAATAACAAGAAAGAATTGTTATTTTCACTGGAGTCATTTGCATCTAGGTATTATTATATACTTATGGTATATATTAATAACACAGTGCCTGAAGCATAGGAAGAGCTCAAAACATATTTGTTTAGTCAATGGATGGATGGATGGATGTACAGACTGGTACATTAATCAGTGGTAAATATAAATTTACTCAAATATTCTTCACTATATATTTTCATTGTATTTGGGTCTGTGTTTATGTGGGTATTTTTTTGCATGTCAGTTAGACCAATCTTCTGGTTTTGTATTTTATTCAGTTGCCACATAGCTTTCAAAAATGAGGTGATTAGTGTTTAGTGCCTTCTATAATGGGAAAACAAACACTGCATTGTTGTGTAGTTGGCATTTTTAATACCTACCCCCAAAACGAAGGCAGCATTGTTCAGGCTCATCACTTTTTGTTTCCCTAATTATTATTGAATTGCCTGGCTCTTTCAATTGGTACATGTTTCTGTTTATTACTCTTAAGAAAAAAAATCAATGAATGGTTTGTTATCATTTAACCTATTACAAGGTTGAATGGTTAGAAATCAGGTTTATCTTTTGTGTTATAGAACTGATATTTTTAACAACTATCCTCCCTGTATAAGCACACCAAAACTGAGCAATTCATTCTATTCCCTGCATTTATTGACAGCACATATGGTTTCATAGGTTACTTCCAAGCAGTGAAAAGATATAAGTCAATATGTAATAATAGGCATAAACTATAGACAAAGACAGTGGCTCAAGTGTGTATATACATATGTGAATACATACACGCAAGCACACATAGCAGAAAACACGGGGGGAGAGAGGGAGGAATATTTAATGATTATTTGACAGAATATGCACCAAGACCTATCACCCGTTAGTTTTATAACTTTGAAGAAAGTCACATCAGTTTGTAGACAGCAAAGGGAAGATGCAGGAGGAAGAAGACAAGCAATCAGGGGTCGCTGTGATAAGAACTCACTCTGCTCTCAAAGAAGTCAGGAGAGGTCGGCATGTCCCTAATGTGTTGTCTCTCGGGAGCTCAGGCTTCTGGACAGAAGGAGATAAAATACTGCTTGTGAGGCAATGAGAATTGATGGCCTGCAAACAAAAGGGGCATGAATTATGGGCCTCCGCAGTTTTCCTCGGAAGAAAACAGATCATCTAGAAAGAAGACCCTTATCCATGGGCTAGCACTATAGCTCTGGTCTCGGGCCGGACAGCTCGGGATCTGCAGCAACCCCCAGGAGCGGGCAGGAAACTTACAGAGAAACCTTCCCTGTGATAGTAAGCTCCATGGCTCCCTGCGAGCTTCTGACCCCTGGACACGGGAGAGGCTGATGCAGTGCTGTCCCCTGCGGGGGGCGTGGGGTTCTAAGGACACCCCACCCCCTGGGACATAAAGCTGTCCTAAAAGGGAGTTTGTTGAATTGTATGATGTGAACTGGGAATTGAGAACATGTGATCAGACAGGCAAAAGGGTATCTGTGGGGACTTTGAGTGAGAACATTATTTAGTTATTTATTTTTGGCTGTGCTGGGTCTTCACTGCTACACGAGCTTTTCTCTAGTTGTAGTGAGCAGGGTCTTCTCTCTAGTTGCAGCACATGGTCCTCTCATTACGGTGGCTTCTCTTGTTGCAGAGCATGAGCTGGGTCTGAGCATGGTCTCAATAGCCTCAGTTCCCCGGCTCCAGAGCACAGGCTCCGTAGTTGTGATGCACGTATTTAATTGCTCCACAGCATGCAGGATCTTTCTGGATCAGGGATTGAACGCATGTCTCCTCCATTGGCAGGTGGATTCTTTACCACTGAGCCACCAGGGAAGCCCTGAGAGAGAATAATTAAAAGTATATGTTCTCGGCAATTTCTGGACCCACTGTCCATGTAGATAGAGAGCACAGCGTGCCACGTTTCTCCAGGGGCCATTGCTGATGTGTGAGATTAATGTGAGCTTTAAAGAACTAGGGCAAAAGAGCTGTCTCCTTCTTCTTAGCATAAGGATTTCTCTTCTTATTTGATGTTTTGGATACAACCTGCCTTCAGTGGAGTGTGTTGTGTGCATGTGTCCGGTGTGGCAGGCGAAAGGATGGGAATGCATTCATGAGTATGAATACCCAGCTGGCCATGCCCAGGCAGGGCTCAGAGGACTCAGGAGTCAGATGTGGATTCCAGGCTTCCATGCCTTTGTTTTCCAGTGCAGTGAGGGCCATCACCCCAACCAGAGAATTGGACTTGAGCAGCTCTAGGCAGTAGGGTAGAGAGCTGGGTAGTGCAGAATGCCAGTCTCCCGCAGGTCAAGGAGTTATTCCTTCTCAGCATCACATCAGATAAATAAGCAGGATGCCTGATGATGCAGAGAAAAGGCAAAGGGAAGGAAAGCTATATTTGATCAGTGTCTACTCTGTGCCCTTGGAGCATCCAGGGTCAGCTGAACGAGAACCCTATTTGAATTCACACCCTGCCCATGGGGACTGTGTATCAAGGAACTAAGTCCAGGCATCAGTATTTGACCCATTCCTTTCCTGATGTTGTCAATCAAATTTCCCTCTTTATGGGTTTGCCGAAAATGCTCTTCTTTTTAATAGGGGAAAGTATGATGGTGGGAACCTTGCAGGCAGTGAGGATATAGCAAGTTCCAGTGACAGATTCCATGGCCCATCTGTCTCCCTCAAAGCCCCTCCACCTCTTTGTCATTGTGGCGTTTTCCTCATGGGTCTGCCAGCGGGCAGCCAGCCTCTGGAGAGTGGTCACATGGGCAGGCTTGAGGCCAGTGCTTTGGCAATGAAACAACATGCTGATGTCCTGTCCCTGACCCCAGCGAATCCAGACAGTGTCTGTGATCAGCTCTGTGACTCCCATGGAACTGGGAGGGCTGCTACTCAGAAGGGAACAGCCTGAGCTGTTCGGGGTCATTGTGAGCTGACCAGAAGCCCAGCGCATCTTCTATCAATTTTAGACAGACTCCCTGGCACTAGCGTGCACCTCTCACCCTGGTCTGTCTGTAATGTCACTGTTCGTCACCCAAGCTCTAATGAAGCTCTGCCAGTCTGGAGGTCTGCAAAGCCGGGGACCTGTGTTGGTTTTCAGCGACTGCAGAGTTCCACAAACTAAGTGACTTAAACAAAGCATAATTTATTGTCTCACGCTTCTGAAGGCTAGAAACCCAAGATGGAGATGTCAGCAGGGTTGGCTCCTTGGATGGTGTGAGGGAGAGGTTGTTTCATGCCCTTTCTCTAGCTTCTGGGGGTTTGCTGCCATCAGCGGCCCTCTCTGGCTTGTAGATGCCTCACCTCATCTCTGCCTTCATCTTCGCATGGTGCTCTCCCTCTGCATGTCTGTCCAAATCCTCCCCTTTTGTGTGGACACTGATCATATTGGATGGAGGGTCCACCTTACTCCAGTATGACTCATCCTAACTCAACTGACCACCTCTACAGGGACCCTGTTACCAAATAAGGTCACAGTAAGGTTAGGACATTGACATGTGAATCTGGGGGAACTGAATTCAAAGCCATAGCCAGCCCTGTGCAGTTAGGGGCAGTATCCACACGGTTCCCAGTGAAGCCTCTCACTGCTCACAATTCACCGTCTGATCCCAATAGTCTTGAGGGGTGTGCAGGGAGTGGGAACCAGCGCTGCCAAAGCGGGCCCCAGAGGCAGGCTGAGGTCCAGATGTGGCTCCGGTCCCTGCAGAAACAAAGCAAGGCTGCCTCAAGCAGAGGCACTGCTTAATCTATGAAAGGATCCCAGGGCAGGGGGTAAATGCAGAGGGCCACCCCTACAAACCAGATGCTGGGTCTGTGGCAGCAGCGCCCTTCCCAGACCCCACATGGTGGTGGAGCATCAGGTCCTGGGCAGGGCCAGGCCTCCTGGGGTAGGTGCCAGCCCTGCTGCTGTTGAGGGGAGCTCTGATGAGGAACTGCTTGGTCCTCGTCACTGATTTCCCAGTCACATTTGGCCATGGCGGGAAGTTCTTGGCACATCTTTGTCCCTCGAACAATGCCTACTGAGATGAGGGAATGCATTTGGTCAGCATCTCACTGCAGCAAGACTCAGAGATCCTGAGGGTGTTATCCCCTCTTCCTGAAACTCAGAAGCACCCTATTTATCCAAGGACTTCCCTGGCAGTCCAGTGGTTAAGACTCTGTGTTCCCAATGCAGGGGGCACAGGTTCAATCCCTGATTGGGGAAATAAGATCCTGTATGGCACACAGGGTGGTCAAAAAATTAAAAAATAAAATGAAGTGATCCCCATCTACCCATTCATTGGAAGGACTGATGCTAAAGCTGAAGCTCTAATACTTTGGCCACTGATGTGAAGTGCTGACTCATTGGAAAAGACCCTGATGCTGGGAAACATTGAGGGCAGGAGGAGAAGGGGATGACAGAGGATGAGATGGTTGGACGGCATCATTGACACAGTGGACATGAGTTTGAGTGAACTCTGGGAAATAGTGAAGGACAGGGAGACCTGGCGTTCTGTAGTCCATTGGTCACCAAGAGTTGGACACAACTTAGTGACTGAACAACAACATAATCTACCCATTTGCAGAAAATTTTTGAATGTACTTACTGCCTGTGGTTTGCTGATAAACCCGCTCTTTGGAAAAGTCTTTTATTTGTAGTCTTTGTCCATTTCTAGGGTGTAAATATCCCTACAAATCCAATATCAAGTTATTGATGGCTTAACAGCTGGCTTATAAGAATGTCCTGAATCTTCGGCAACATTTCTTCTGTAGCAAGCTGATGCAAGCCAGCTCCAGCACACCAAAATCTCAGTTTGTTATGAGGACTGAATGATAACATAAATATAAATGGATTTTTATTTACTGTAAATTGTTCTGAAAATTTTTAGAAAATCATGGTTGATGACCATTATGTCTCTCGTGGTTAGCTCACTCACTGAGCACCTATGAGCCAGGTCCTTGTAAGGAACTGGGGATTTTCAATGAACCAACGGTCTTGCTTCCTATCCTCAGGAAGTTCATAGTCGAGTGTGGAAACAGACATGAAGTGAATGATCGTAAGAGACAGTGGTGGAGTTATGATTGTGATCAGGGCCTCTAAAGAGAAGTGAGATGTACTGAGTGAGGACAGGTGGCGTCAGAGCCAAAGCCCTGGGACACCCCTGGGGCTAGCTCCTCTAGGCTGGGTGCACGTGAGAGACTTTGTGCTCCCTGGTCCCGCCCCCACCCCTTCTCAGCCACCCCTGGGAATTGAGTCATATCCAGCGCGAGGATAGCATTTGAGAAGCTAGCTGACTAGTTGTGAAAGCAACCACACTCTTGGCCAAGACTCCCTGGGAAGAGCCAAGTCCCCTGTGTTTACCAAGAGTCTGATGGGTGGATTCACACACCACCAGGGGGCAGTATTTATTTATAGAGCTGTGGCAGAACCTCCAGCTGAAGGCACTGCTAAAGGACTGTGGTGTGGAAGTTTATATTCAGTTCAGTTCAGTTGCTCAGTCGTGTCCGACTCTTGGCGACCCCATGGACCGCAGCCCACCAGACCTCCCTGTCCATCGCCAGGAAGTTTGTATTAGCTGCTAGATTTAATGCTAGGATTAGGACAGGTTCATTTCAAAAGGCTGGAAGGCCGTCTTTTTCACCAGTGAGGTTGTGTCTTTTTCACTGATGAGCTTGTGTGCACAGATTCACATTCTTCTTTACCTTGTTCCTCAGCCAGGGCTTGGCTGTTACTAACTTTGCATATTGAGAGGAATCAGAGCAGAAGTTCAGCCCATTGTGGGGAAGAGGAGTTTATCAGTGAGCAGATGAAGAATGGGAGCGTCTTAAGGCAGATTCCCGAGAAACAGAGCCTGAGGCGGGGTTTTGGGTGCATGGGATGTATTGAGGGAGGGCTTTTGGAGGAAATCTGTAAAAGCAAGAGGGAGAAGGCTCAGTGAGAGTCTGTTATCAGAGTTAAGTCTAGGCTAGATCCCCGGTGAAGTGTAAATTTCTCCAAAGTTTTTCTGCTCCGAGGCAAGATATGAGAATTTCTGCCTCCTCCCCCATCACAATCAATCCTTGGCATTCCCTTCCTTTACCCTCCCCTTCCTCTCAGGTCGCTTCCAGAGGAAGTGGCACCCCCTGCACAAGTCTTTGGAGATAGGAGTAACAGTGGTAGAGGCAGGGATCAGCTGCATGACCTATAGCCCCCACTAATGAAAAGACCAGGCAGGCTCTGCTTGGGTACCTATCGTGACAGAGACCTCACTACTCCCCGAGGGAGTATCTCCCACCACTGGGCATTTCAGTTGCAGGGAGCCTCAATATCAGGGGTTCAAACTGGCTCCCTCTTGTTTCTTCCATTCAGTCTTTGGGGGCCACATGACTCTGCCTTTTCTCCTTCCAGAAAATAAACTTGGCCTCCTCGGACTTGTTCCCCCTGCCCCCGCTGGGTTCCATCAAGTCCTTGCTGGCCCACTGTCTTTCCATGGGAACCTCTGTGGCTGCCAGCAGGCAACCTCGCCCCCACCTCAGGCGCCAGCCTGTAAATCAGCACAGCTGGCTCCGCAGACTCCCGCTGGGTGTGCCCAAGTGGCAGTTAGAAAAATCAGCTTTGATTTGATTTGCAAACTGAGCCGAGTCATTGAGACAAAATAAATCCGGAAACCCATAAAGCCATTTGCAGAGTTGCTTTTGCAGAAAGAAAGTCACAGTTTTTAATCTGGTAAACACTCTCTAACGATCCCATTAAAACAACCCCCTCAGAGTAGGTGCTGAAAGCCGAGCTCCAGGATAATGAAGCAGGAGATACGGGGCCAGTGTCACTGATAGTCCGTTGCTGCCTCGTGGGGGTGATGATGGACTAAAACCATTGTCCCAGGGCAACAGGAGGCGGGGGCGATAGTCTTTTGTAAGCCTGGCTTCTTTTTTATAATGGCTAAGCCTGAGGTAGAACATTTCATCCTGCCTTTTCTCCCCTCTCTTCATAATGGATTCTTGCCCCTACAGGGACAATAAATAGCCATTCTCCAGTGAGATGTCCTCGTTTCACAGATGCCAAGACTGGGGCCCATGAGGGGAGTGATGTGTCCGTGGCTTTTTTAGCTACAAGAATAGTCTGCCACAGGTGATGTGAGAAGCCAAACGAGATGTAGGCATTGTCTACTATCAGCTAGGAAATACCCACTATCTACCCTCCCCTCCCCTGTTGATCCGGTTCTGTATGGAAGGTTCTATTTTATATAAAGCTTCCTCAAGAACTTGCTTGAAATAATGCTGAATCAGAGACACCTGGATTCAAATCCCACTCCAAAATTTACCTATTGGACCTTGGACAAGTCACAGCCTCCAGGAGTCACTTTCATTAGTTCTTTCCCCTGATTACTTGGGATAATGCACATAAAAGGTCAAGAAATCAAGATGATCCATCGAGATGAGCTTCCTTTCTTCCTTCTTCTGAGTCTTCTTTGAGACCTGGAGACCCAGCTACTAAGCATATGTCCTTTTTCTGCTCTTCCCCAAGAAAGAAAACCAAAACCTGAACCATATTCGCTTCTCATACAGACTCAGGCTGGATTCAAAATGCAGAAACTGAGAGGAGACAGGAATGGTGCTGGTCTTGGCTCTGAGCACTTAGCCTCTTCATCTACAGGCCATTGTGTTTGGGTGAGATCCTGCATAGCAATAATATTCTTTCATTGACTGAGTGTAAGATGTTGCTCGTGCACTTGCTGACCTTTGACTCTGGCACTTTCCCTCTTGTCATCAGCCCAGCAATTTCAGGGGGAAATTCAGAATCACAGGGTGCTCAAATTTAGCTATGGCAGTTGGAAGTAGGGACTGTAATGAAGGATCACTTGTGAGAGGCTAGAAAATAGTGAGTACATCCATTGGAAAGCTCTTGGTTATTGTTCAGTCCTTAGAAATCCCGCCAGACTTTCAGAGGAGAAAGTCCACAGTGTATTTGGGGGTCAGGGCAGGGATAGGAGACAAATTTCATGCTTGGACTTCTTGAGTGTAACAAGGTCTCTTTGTCCCTCTGGCTTTGCTCCCACCCCCACCCCCATCCCCCGCCAGCATCTTCTAGACCCTAAAATGCCAATGGAATGATGTGGGTTTCCTTAAAAGTTATGTGACAAGATGAAATAAGAGGATTATATCATGTGTATACCATAAAAGAACCTAAAGAGGACCTTTAAGTATCCCAACTGTTTAACATTCTTCTTGCTACAGCAACTGGTACCTCTGTCTAGTATTCTCTGTCCTTCCCCTACCTTTTACCCTCTAGATTTCCTCAAAACACCTCTCTCCTCCCCAAGACACAAATGCATTCCGTACCCCACTCAGGAAAGCAAAGCTGGTACATACAGTCCAGAAAACAAAAGCCAAGACCAGTGCTTGTCCTTCAAGCATGTTCCTGGGGAGTCTTATTTCATCCCTCTGACCTTGAAGTGAGAATGATCTACTTAAGACCTGAGACACCCAAGTTGATTTTAGCTCAGATCTGACTTTCCAACATCACTGCATCTTACAAAAGGAATTGTGGGCCCTTTAAAATGAGAGGTCAAGGCAAGGGGGAAAATGTGGCTAGGCTAGAGATGAGGACTAGAAATAAAAAAGAGTTAAGTTCCATTAGAGTTTTCTCTGATGGTTCGTCAGTGGATTGTTGGGGGTGTTAGCAAAAATTAACCACCTATTATATGCAAGTCAGAGGTCTGTGTGTTCACCTGAGTCTACAGTGCAATGATAGAAGTAAATCCTGTCATGTAGTACACACTAAATGAATAGTGGTCATCATTATTACCCTGACTTAAGGAATGAAGCTGTGTAAACTCAAATGAGTTAAGTGAGGAACTTAAGGTCCCTCAGAATTGCCACTCAGATGTAATGCCAAAGCTCATGGTATTTCCATGGCACCATTTTGAATCCTGTCCATACTACAGACTGGGTGAGATTCTACTAGCCAGTGTTAAGGTCTTCTGTCTCCTATTTGTTAACCACTTCCCATGCCTCTTTTCCAGTAATAGCTGATAGTAGACCCTTTAGGGTGTGGTGGATCTTTGGCCTGTCTTCAGTGGTATCCAAGCTAAGTCCTGGCATCTGGAGCAGAAGGTGAGGTGCCTCAAGGAGCCCTCTAGTTTATTTACTTCCACAGTGTATTGAAGCTAATAAATCAAAAAATTAATCTACTTTCAAGTTTATCTGTTCCAGTGCCATCTTTATCCCATCAGCATCTCTTTCCACTCAATATCCATTGCTTTAGAAGAAAAAATAATCAGAAAGGAAGTCTGAGGCACTCAGGATTCAGACCTCCTTCTTCTTTACATGGTCTCTGTGTTTTTGTTAATGGCTGGCATGTGTATATATGAACAAGCCCCGGAAACTGTAAAGATAGAAGGTTTGTGAATCTTCCAGCAAAAATGCCATACTGTAGGGGGACCAGATGATAGAGGAGGAAGCAAGGGACTTCTATCTTTTGTTCTGCTGGATTGGTCAGGATAGGCTAGGCTTTGCTGCAACAACGTTAATCTCAGTAGCTTCATGCCACAAAGGTTTCTTTGTTGTCTTGTCATCTAGAATATTAGTGACCTCAAAGGGGACCCCTTAGGCCTCAGAGGGGGAAGAATAAATATGGAGATGGTAACCTGGATCTTAAATGCCTCTCTTGGAAATGACTCATGTCTCTTCAACTTTCATGGTGACTGAGATTCTTTCATATACCTAAGGGTAAATGGGCCAGGCACCAGTAAATGCCAGTTATCTCTAGCACTAAATATATGACTCCTATTTATATTGTTCTTCCTTTTGTGTCCTGCCAAGACCAATGATCCATCAGCTCTGCTACTCCACCCACTGGGGAAACCTTGTCCCATCCCAGTATCCAGATATACTTCTGTTCCTACCCCTTGTACCTGAGCATCCCACTAGACAGAGTTGTAGCCTTGGATGGTAGGGTAGGGAGATTCCTCTGGGTCTGCCAACCAAACTAAGGCTTTAACTGTTTTTCACTTAATCCTTGAAAGAACTTCATGAGATCTTGGATTAGCTAAAAAGTTTCTTCAGGTTTTTCTATAACATTGTACAGAAAAACCTGAACATACTTTTTGACCAAAGACAATATTTTTTCATCACCCCCATTTTATAGGTAGAGATATTGAAACTCAGAAATGTGTGTAATTTTCCAAGTGACACAGCTAGTAAATGAAAAATACACTCACCTAGAGCCAGACATCCTGGAATGGGAAGTCAAGTGGGCCTTAGGAAGCATCACTACGAACAAAGCTAGTGGAGGTGATGGAATTCCAGTTGAGCTATTTCAAATCCTGAAAGATGATGCTGTGAAAGTGCTAAACTCAATATGCCAGCAAATTTGGAAAACTCAGCAGTGGCCACAGGACTGGAAAAAGTCAGTTTTCATTCTAATCCCAAAGAAACACAATGCCAAAGAATGCTCAAACTACTACACAATTGCACTCATCTCACACCCTAGTAAAGTAATGCTTAAAATTCTCCAAGCCAGGCTTCAGCAATATGTGAACCATGAACTTCCAGATGTTCAAGCTGGTTTCAGAAAAGGCAGAAGAACCAGATATCAAATTGCCAACATCCACTGGATCATTGAAAAAGCAAGAGAGTTTCAGAAACTCTTTATTGAAACTTGCTTTATTGACTATGCCAAAGCCTTTGACTGTGTGGATCACAACATAATGTGGAAAATTCTTCAAGAGATGGGAATACCAGACCACTTGAATGCCTCTTGAGAAACCTGCATGCAGGTCAGGAAGCAACAGTTAGAACTGGACATGGAACAACAGACTGATTCCAAATAGGAAAAGGAGTACATCAAGGCTGTATATTGTCACCCTGCTTATTTAACTTATATGCAGAGTACATCATGAGAAATGCTGGGCTGGAGGAAGCCCAAGCTGGAATCAAGATTGCCGGGAGAAATACCAATAACCTCAGATATGCAGATGACACCACCCTTATGGCAGAAAGTGAAGAAGAACTAAAGAGCCTCTTGATGAAAGTGGAAGAGGAGAGTGAAAATATTGGCTTAAAGCTCAACATTCAGAAAATTAAGATCATGGCATCTGGTCCCATCACTTCATGGTAAATAGATGGGGAAAGAGTGGAAACAGTGGCTGACTTTATTTTTCTGGGCTCCAAAATCACTGCAGATGGTGATTGCAGCCATGAAATTAAAAGACACTCCTTAGAAGGAAAGTTATGACCAACCTAGACAGCATATTAAAAAGCAGAGACATTACTTTGCCAACAAAGTGTCCATCTAGTCAAGGCTATGGTTTTCCCAGTGGTCATGTATGGATATGAGAGTTGGACTGTAAAGAAAGCTGAGCACTGAAGAATTGATGCTTTTGAACTGTGGTGTTGGAGAAAACTCTTGAGAGTCCCTTGGACTGCAAGGAGATCCAACCAGTCCATCCTAAAGGAGATCAGTCCTGGGTGTTCATTGGAAGGACTGATGTTGAAGCTGAAACTCCAATACCTGGCCACCTGATGCAAAGAGCTGACTCATTGCAAAAGACCCTGATGCTGGGAAAGATTGAAGGCAGGAGGAGAAGGGGATGACAGAGGATGAGATTGTTGGATGGCATCACCGACTCGATGGTCATGGGTTTGGGTAGACTCCAGAAGTTGGTGATGGACAGGGAGGCCTGGTGTGCTGTGGTTCATGGGATCGCAAAGAGTTGGACATGACTGAGCGACTGAACTGAACTGAACTGAAGCTAGAATGTCATTTATCCATTTAGTTTTGAGTGTCACTTAATATTGGTATGTGGTCCCTCGTCCCATAGAGGTTAAGAACTTTAGATTTGGACAGTCTTTGACTCTAGACTAGAAAAAGTACTTAACTGCTGTGTGTCTCAGTTTCCCCATCTATGAAACAATCACAGTAACACCACTAACTTCATGGGTCTAATTAAGAATTTAATGAGCTAATGGACTTAGTGCATCAGTGCCATGCCTGGCTAATAACAAGCACTCAACAAGCAGTAACTAGTGGGAGAGCCATCCTGTAGTAATTCTATCAATCCATCAAGATAAGGGCTTTGGTGCAGCTAAAATCAGGATACAGTGGAAGCACAGAGAAGAGAAACAGAAGTCAATGTAGGTTGTGGGTTCCTAGGTATGTAGTCACTGAGATGAAGCTTTGAAAGAGGAGTAGCAGTTATCATATGGAGCAAAGCTGGAAGTAAGACACGGAAGCCTTCTGAGCTGAGGAAATTGCACATGCCAGTGACTAGTGGTGAGAGAGGTAGCCGTGGAACTTGAATGGGACGAGGCAGAGGAGCCATGGCTGGAACGCCAGTGTGACCAGAGGAGGCTGGGAGCAGAGAGAGTGGAGGTTGGAGGGCTGAGCGCGGCCAGGACACCAAGAACTCTGCCTCAGCCCCATGGCGTATCGCGGAACTGGGATTGTCCCGAGATAGTGGGAGCTCTGGGCCGAGCTTAGAGGACTGCCTTTGTCACAGAGGCCACCCTATTACGCCTTAGAAAATGGGTCAGAAAAGGGAGACTGAGGCAAAGACAAGAGTAGATACAGGGAAGAACAGGTAGGAAGCTATTCGGAGAGGTCAGATAGGAGCGTGTGAATCACCTTTTCTCTCAGCCTTCTATGTCTTTTTCTGACGTCAGGCCAACAGTCTTTGTCTTACCCACCTCAGAAGGTTGTGGGGGGAAATGTAATAAAAATATCCACTTAAAACAGGAGTTGGCAAACTTTTTTGTAAAGGGCCGGATAATTACTTTCAGTTTCTCAGGCCATATGGTCCCTGTCACAACCACTCATCTTTGTCATGGTAGCACAAAAGCAGCCATAGATAATACATGCAAAATGAGCATGGCCGTGTTCCAATAAAACTTTATTTATAGACACTGAAGTTTCAATTCCGTACAACTTTCATGTGTCATAATACATTACTCCCCTTTTATTCCCCCCCCTCCCCTGGCCATTAAAAAATGTAAAAACTATTCTTAGCCAGTGGACACACAGAAAACAGTGAGTGGGCAGATTTGGCCTACCAGCTTTAGTTTTCTGAATTTGGACTTGGAATATGGTTTGAGAATGGTGAAGTTTCCCGAACCTTTGAGGGAGGGATATTCTGATTACTGTTTTATTTTGTTTTAATTTTTATTGGACTTAGTTGCTCTACTATGTGGTACTAGTTTCTACTATACAGCAAAGTGAGTCAGCTGTAGGTATACACATATTATGATTTCTATTGACTGATGGTTAGATTTTGTAGTATTTCACAGCTGTTGGTAAAGTTTGCCATGTGTGTGAATTTTTGGAGCTATGTATTTCCTGTTTATCAGTTGGTCTGGGTTGTCCTGCCCCTCTCTCCATAAGAGAGAACTTCTGGATAAGAACTTTGCATAAGGACTTTATACGATCTTGTTGATGAACCACTAGATAAATACGTGCAGCCTTTGACCAAGCCTAGGACACCTTCTTCCTTTTTGTAGCATTTTCTTTAGAGAAGCAAGTAGTGGATTTAAAAGGACAAAACATTAAAGTCATACAAACCAGAGTACTGCCTCTGCCAGTTCATAGTCATGTGACCTACAGCAAGTTATATCAACTGTCTGATTCATCCTTCCTTCCTCCATTCATTTATTCAGCATAGTCACTGAGTGCCTACTATGTGCCAGATCCAGTGCAAGGTCCCTCCAGGACACTAGAAATGAGACAGTGACTGCCTTCAAGGAGACTCAGGATTGCAGGGGAGGCAGCCACTTAAAATACAGCGAGGCTATTGCTTTGAGAAGGGACAACCAGGGTGTTAGGGAAGACAGAGGAGGGGCTTCTGACCCTTGTACAGTGAGACTCCCAGAGAGGAGTTCTGAGCTGACACCTGGAGGATGAACAGTCTTCATCCAGGTGGAGAGGCGGGAAGCGGGTATTTCCACACCAAGTGAGCCTCCTAGGTAAGGCCTCCTGACAAGAAGGTGGGGCAGGGGGCATGGTTGATGATGGAAAGGAGTTTACTGTGTTTGGGTGGGAGTGGGGAGAGCCTGGAGGGGCAGGAACCGGGTGAAGGGATCTGAGATTTATCTGGAGCACAGCAGGGTCACTGGTGCATTTCGACCGAAGGATAGAGAATAGTCTGAAAGGAAACAGGAATGGAGGCCGAAAGTCCAGCAGGGGGCTGCCTCAGTAACCCAAGTGAAACAGGAGGATGGCTTGAATTGGAGGGAAGGGGAAAACTTCAAAACCTTTTCTAGAGTAGTTAATAAGGCATGCCAAGTGATCAGAAGTTGGAGGTCAATAGAGAGGAGAGATGAAGGATGACCCCAGGTTTGTAGCTGGCGTAGCTACATGGGTAGTGGCACCATTCCCTAAGAAAGCGGGGAGAAGATGTCTGGGTGGAAAGGTGATGGCTCATTTATAATAATGCTGACCTTTCTGGGTTGTTCTAAGTCTCAGAAACATTGTATGTAAGGTACCTGGCAGAGTCCCTGGCATGTCGTGGGTGCTTGATAAATGGTGACTCGTATCCTTGTTTCATCTCTAGAGATCTATTTCAGGCCCTGTTTTGTTAGATCATGATGTTCTTTTGCTGTTTAGTGTGAGCTCTTCAGAGCCATGAGAATTGCAGTTTTGCTCACCGTGCCGCGCGTGTTCATGTCTGTTTCTTTTTCTCCTTCTCTTCTGCATGCTGCCTGGGGACTGGCTTCCTTGTGGTCAGCACCAATGGGCAGCGCCCAGGTGACCCCGGGGACTCCACTCTGCCTCCTCACCACAGGTGATCACCAGAGCCCTGGGCTGGGGAGGGGGGAAGGGAGTAAAGAGCAGCCCATGCTCAATGGTCCCTCCAAGCTAGGTGCACCAGAGAGGAACTGGCAGTCCCTCCACCCCACCCATGCACCCAGCCATCCCCCTGCCCCCTCCCCATCTTCCATCCCTACCTCCATCCATCCGTCCACCCATCTATCTAACACATCCATTCACCCGTTCTACTAATGCTAACAAAGTACCTACTGTGTGCCAGGCACTGTTCTAGGCCCTGAGATATTCAGTGGTGAACAAAAGAAAGCATATTCCTGTGAGTTTGTGGGAAGGGAAAGAACCGTTAATCCCCCCCACCAAAAAAAAAAAAACCTACACAAATGCGTATACAATGACAAGTGTGAGTCTTGCTACAAAGAAGGGCCATGTGGTATTCAAAATAAACCAACAAGTACACCTAAAGTTCAGGGGACAATTCCCAGGGGAAGAGATAACGGAGCTGTGGTCTGAGGTTGGGGGAGAATTGACTTAACATGTCTGTGCTTAGGAAATGAATAGATCTGGCCGACTCCCTGTCTGCCCTTTGTCTTGGACAACACACTTGAGTATGATGCGTCCCATCCCTCCTATCTGTTAAGTTAGAATAATAATGCTTCCCTTTGGGGGAACACCATTTTCTTATAGACTCTGCACACACAGGCTTCTGGAACTGTATCCTGAGATGAAATAAGGTAGTAAATGTGAAAAAGGTCGCTATGGGAATGCCACAGTCTAGAGTGGATATTTGTTTGAAGTCAACACCAGCCCTTTCCCTCTAACTCATGGTAGTTCACTCTCGTTTCATATAAACTCTTCAGAGATCATGATGCAGAGCCCATCTTAGGCTGATGCCCCTCATGGGGCCCCAGAGACAGCAGAGACCCTCCCGACAGAGAGATCTCTACTGTGGGGGCCCTTTCTGGTCGACGGAGATTTCTTTGGAGATTTCAAACCTTTTACCTGGCACCTCTATCAAAGTTGTTGCCCAGACAGTGGCTTCCTCTCTGCTAGTCGCTGACTAGCAAAGTTGTGGCTTCCTCTCTGCTAGTCACTGACTGGTCAGTTTGTCAGGGTGGGGAGGGGAATATGTGCGGCAGGGATGTCAAGAGTCCAGCCATCCAGGGGCTCATGGTCCACTTTGGTTCACCCACTTCCCAAGCGCAGAAACTCTTCTGTTTGTGATTGTCTTAGGCTGAGTTTCCCTGGACAGAGCCTGAGATGGGGGATCCTTGTGCAGATTAGTCATTGATGAGAATTCTCAGAAGAAAGAAGGTGAGGGCAGGGGAAGAAGCCAGAGGAGGATGTGGAGATGGTGTCAGCTGAGTCCACGGGGGCTCTGGAGTGTGGACTGTATCACAGCACTGCCCCTCCTTCGCGGCAAGGGACCAGCATCTGTGCCGCTGTATCAGTCAGCCACTGTCCCCGTCCCGGGAGCGGTTGGGGGTGGCTTTCCTTGGCTTGATGGCAGTCCTGCGGGGAAGGGGGTACCTCAGTAGCCAGCACCTCCATCTTAAGCAGCTGAAGATGAGTGCACCAGCCCAGGAAAGGAGATCTGGGCAGAGCCTCCACCACACTCATGACAGCCAAGTTCTGTCCCCACTTCTGTGTCTGCCATCAACCCATAGCCCAGTGTGTCCCCATCAACACCCCCAGAATGTCATCTCAGCCACTCCCTAGTTCTGTGACCTTAAGCAAGTTGCACAGCCTTGTTTAACTTGTAAAACTGATGGTCACACCTCCTGCAGAGTCCCATTCAAGATTATGTTCAGTGACTCTCCAGAGCGCCCTGCTCTCTTGGCCTTCATCAGCTGTCAGTCCCCTCTCCCATCCTGTTGTTGGCCCCGTCTTACTCTTGTCCCCAGGGAGGTGGCAGTCGCAGATGGATGCCTGGTGATAGTGAAAGGAGAGTGGCTCCTACCACGTGCCCATACCCAATTTACCAAGAAACTGCTTCTCCCGGGCATGCAGGCAGCTCCCTTTCTGCCGGGCCATTGTTCTCTGGGCCCTTTTCAAGTCAGCAGTCCCGTAATGTTTTCTTTAAACAGAGCCAACCCCATATCAGGCACATTTGTTTTACCTCTTGCCTCCTGAGACATCTGAATGCTCTCTCTCTGACAGGTTTATTTCATTGCGTTCCATTTATTTCCATGCCTTTCTCGGTTTCGTTTGATGGGTGAGGTGTCCAAGAGTGTTTCTCTTCGAGCAGGCTGTCCCTTTCAAAGGGCGTTTTTGTTAATGCTCATCCCCTAGTAGCAGTAACGGCTGAAGTGAATAATAACCGACCAGGCCTGAGTGATGGGAACGTTAGACTGTAAACAAAAGCAGCCTCTTCGCATCAGCACCAGCTCAGAGGTCTGTGGCCCCTGGTTGTGGGGTGGGAGACAGGCTGGCCTTCAGAGTGAGTGCAGGTCTCAGCTTGGCCACTTTCTGCCCCGGTCACCTGGGCATTGTTCTTCTCTGGGCTCCATTCGCTTCTTGGGGAGGAGCAGGGATACTGACACCGCTGGCCAGAGTTCATGGTGAGAACTCTGTGTGATGGCTTCCCCTTGCTCTTCAGGGCTAACTTCCTGGTCCTTGCTTCAAGGGATTCGTGCTCTATGATGGGGTTTCTCAGCCTCGGCACTAGCGACATTTGGGGAAAGGTAGTTCTTAGTTGTGGGAGGCTGTTCTGTGCATTGTAGGATGTTTAGCAAATCCCTGGCCTCTACTCATTAGATGCCAGGAGCACTTGATTACCCAACCAGCACAACCAAGTTTATTGCCAGACACAATCAAATATCCCCTGGGGGCAAAGGCACCCCCCCCACCCCGTTGAAAACCTCCAAGAGATGCAGAATCATAGCCACATATGTAGTTTGAAATTTTCTAGAGTCAAATTTTTAAAAAGTGAAAAAAGGGGACTTCCCTAGGGATCCAGTGGTTAAGACCACACTTCCACTGCAAGAAACATGGGTTCGATCCCTAGTCAGGGAACTAAGATCCCATATGGCTTGGAGCATAACCTAAAGAAAGTAAATAACAAAGTCTATTAAAAAATTAAAATTATTTGTTAAAAAAGTAAAAATTAGCAGATGACATTCATTTTAATATATTTTAACTAACCCAGTGTCTACAAAGTATTATCATTTTAACATGTAATCAATATTTTAAAATTATTAGTAAAAGATATGTTACATTATTTTTTCTTTTTTAGCACTAAGCCTTTGAAATCTGGTGTGAATTTTACGCTTATAGCACTTTGCAATTCAGATGCTAAATTTTAAGCCGTTAAAAATGAAATCTAATCCTAAAAAGATAAACATTGTGTTTAACAAGTAAACATACTTTACAGTGTTCCAGTGTTAAAATTTAAATTCACGGAGATAAATTTTAAAGTTCAGTTCCTCTATCATACTAGACACATTTCAAGTGCTTGATAACCACATGTGGCTTAGTGGCTGTCATCGTGGACAGCACAGATGTAGAGGTAATTAGGAGTTTGGGATTAGCAGATATAAACTACTGTATATAAAACAAACAACAAGACCCTACTATATAGCACAGGGAACTATATTCAGTATCTTGTAAAAACACTATAATGGAAAAGAGTGTGAAAAAGAATATATAAACCTGAATACTGTACATCAAAAACTAACACAGCGTTGTAAGTCAACTATACTTCAGTTTCTAAAACTTTATACAAATAACCTGACGAAATGTCTTGACCATCCTTGTGCCTCGTTGGTGCACAGAAGTAGAGGCTCAGTAAACGTTCAGTTCTTTTTTATTCCATTTTGACACCGCCCCCCAACAGGAGACATTTGACAGTATCTGGAAATGCATTTGGTTGTCACCACTGGGTGTGAGGGCTTCCTGGCATCTGGTGGGTAGAGGCCAGGGATGTGTCCACTGAAAAATACAAGGTAAAACCTCTGAGATCCCATGGACTGCAGCCTGCCAGCCTCCTCGGTCCATGGGATTCTCCAGGCAAGAATACTGGAGTGGGCTGCCATGCCCTCCTCCAGGGGATCTTCCCGACCCAGGGATCAAACCCGTGTCTCTTATGTCTCCTGCATTGGCAGGTGGGTTCTTTACCACGACATCACCTGGGAAGCCCAGCACAGTGGGTAGAGGGCAGGGATGCTTCCACTGAAAAAAAAAAAAAAAAGTAAAACCTCTATGGTTAGAGTTTGGTGTTTTTCTGAAGTGGAATGACTTGGGACTGCAGTGGACAAATGACTAGTTATTTAACATTTCACCTAAAGGACCAACTGGATTTACCTAAAGGACCAACCCACTATCACTGAAAGAGTGATGCTCCGGACCCTGCCCCTAATCCACCAGGCCTCCAGGGTGCGGTCTGTGAACTGAGCCCAGTAGCAGCACCCAGACTGGGGCTTAGAGTGGATGCTCTGAAGGTCAGCCAGGCAGCCCTGCTCTGGTCCTAACCCCCTGGACTGACCCAGATTCACTGTCTTGCCCATGCCAAGACAGTGTCCTCAGGGAGAAGAGCTTTGGGACAAGCCCTGGTGTAAAAAACTGGGGAATTTTGGCAAATCATTCAAGCCTTTCGGAGCCTTAGTTTCCTCATCTGTGAGGTAGGAAGGATGAGTCCATGCACCGCCAGGCTCAGTCTTGGCCAGGGTCAGCAGAGAAAGTGAATTCATTTCCAGCAGGGCTCCTGGCTTGAGAGGCTGGCAGGCACAACTCCATCCTTTCATTTCTACCTTTGTACTTCATGTTCAAACTCTATTGTTATCTCCCTGGCAATCCTTCAATAATTGCTTTATGATATTGTGTTGGTTTCTGCCATGTATCAGCATGAATCCGCCATAGGTATATGCATGTCCCCTCCCTCATGAGCCTCCCACCCCACCCCATCCCTCTAGGTTATCCAAGAACACTGGATTTGAGCTTCCTGGCAATTCTTTATATCAGGGCCTGGCCACAGCAACAGGATTCAGGCTGTAATACTCTCTCTGAGACTGCTTTGCAGCTAACTGCCTCTAAAGTAACTTCCCCTGGGATGTCTTATAAATCTTGGATCCAGGTAGAAAGAGTTTGAGCCTTTGGGGCAAGGCTATATGGCTGAGAGCAGATGGGGAAGCAGCCTGGCAGACTTAGGGAAGACCCAGCAGGATGCCTTGTGCCCCTGGCAGGCTTGGACATCCTGGGGAGTGAGGGACCCTCCCAGGGAGGTTGTGCCCTCTGACAGGTAGGGATGGATGGTGTGAGAACAGGAGCCAGAGGTGGGAGGACCTCTACAGAAAAGCTTAAACCTGTAAACCCACCATGATGGCAGCTATGCCTGGTAGAGAGAGGTGGAAGACAGGCAGTGGGAGCGCAGTCTGCCAGGCCGGCTGGAAGGAGGTGGCAGCTTTGGGGGACGGTGGCACCAGGGGTGTCCATGATGATGAAAAGAATGATACAACAGCAGCATGTGTTACATACCTCTTATCTTCAATGGAAGGCGCTGAGGGCTTCATATTATTAATGTCCTGAATCTTCTCAACAGCTCTGCCATGTAGGGTACCATTGCCATTATCACTTGGTAGATAAGGAAACTGAGACTCTGGTGACTGCAAATCACACAGCTCAGAATGAAATAGGAACTGAACCCAGGAAAGTCTGTAGTCTTACCCACTATGCTTTATGCCAGTGGCCAATATTAGTGAGCACCTATTATGTGCCCTGGCTTTCCTGGTGGCTCAGCTGGTAAAGAATCCACCTGCAGTGCAGAACTGGGTTCAATCCTTGGGATTTAAGATCCCCTGGAGAAGGGAACAGCTATACACTCGGTATGCTGGCCTGGAGAATTCCATGAACTGTATAGTCCATGGGGTTGCAAAGTCAGACATGACTGAACAACTTTCCCTTTCGCTTTCATTATGTGCCAGGAACTGAGAACTACCATGATCCAGGACTGTGCCTCCAGAACTAGCTGTGAGACTTTGAGCCTCGGCTCATGTGTGCCCATTTCCTTGTCTGAAAAGTGAGGATACTAAGAATTACTAGTTGTTGAGAGGAGTACTTGAGAAATACACTTGAAGTATGTAGACTTGTGCTGTGATTATTATTCTAAACCCCTTTTACAGATGAGAAAACTGAGGTCCAGAGAAGAGGCAAGCAGGCAAACTTGCCAGTGGTGATGTTCAGGCAGGTGGCTGAGCCAGAATTGTGGCTCATGGGAAATGAGGTGGGAAGTAAGAACCTATCTAAGCCCCAGGCATGAGGCTCCAGGAGTGCTCGGCAGGATTCACAAGCCAGGGCTCACTGGGGAATTGGGACATAAAGCTGGGAGCATGGCAGCCCCGGTCTCAGAGATGGCCCAAGACAAGAGTGGGAAGGAGAGTAAGGCAGCACAGTGCTGAAGTCCCTTCACCTGGGCAGCCTGCAGTCCCCAAGGCTTCCGTTGGTTCCAGAGCACCATCCAGGGCCGCACCTGCAGAATACGGGCAGCCACCACAGCTGGAGGTCAGGGAGGCAGGTGACGATCAGGAGCCAGGTGGCCACTGCAGAACTGCCTCCGTTCTTCCATTTGGCTGCTCCAGGGGCAGAGGCAGACTCTGCAGAGCAGGGATGGAGTCTAGTACTCAGTCAAGGGCGCCAGACTGTCACCATTGTCAGTCTTGTAATAGATGTTCACGGCCTGACGGACACCAGGCTCTTGGTACCAGCTTCTGTTATCCATCTCCCGATGGAATCAGTATACAGTGCAGACCAGGGAGGCATCTTTCTGGAGTGCCCTTTCCCCTGTGGGGTGTCCTTCTGGAGCAGGTGAATGTCTGTGCTTCCTACAAGACAAGCATCCAAGTAAGGAGCAAATAAGACAGGGCTCTCACCACACCTTTTCAGTCTGGGGATGTTCTTCTTAGACCAGGGAGCAATCAGTCTCCAGTCTGCTATCCAAAATGCCACTAAATTCAGATTCAGAAACTCAGCGTCACCTTGACCTCTCTCTCCCTCTCTTCAATATGCAGTTAGTCACCAGATCTGTCCAGTATCACCCCTGAAATCTCTCTTGAATCTCTGCCTCTCCTTCACTGCTGCTCCTTGTGCTTGAGATTCATAAAGCCTTGGTCAGATTAGTGTAACAGATTCCAAACCGGTCTTCCTATTGTCACACTGGTCCCTTCTAATAGATGCTCTGCTGAAGCCAAATTATTACTATAAGAGTCTGATTCTGCTTAAAATGCTCTCAAGGCTCCCTTTGTGCTCAGGGACAGTTAGCCTGAATCACGGGCCCTTCACTCTCTAGGCACTATCCCTTCCCTACATCCCCAGCTCTATTTCCTCTTTGGTGCCAAGTGCCCTACTCACACCGATTACATACGCAGAACCTGCCTTATTGCACTCTGCTGGATGTTCTTCCTCCGATGTCTACCTTAATCACCCTCTGGGGTTAAGTTCAGAGAGCGTGGTCTCTGCAAGCCTTCTCAGATCCCCATTGTCTCAGTTCAGTTCAGTCCCTCAGTCATGTCCGACTCTTTGTGACCCCATGGACTGCAGCACACCAGGCCTCCCTGTCCATTGCCAACTCCTGGAGCCTACTCAAACTCATGTCTATCGCATCAGTGATGCCATCCAACCATCTCATCCTTTGTCATCCCCTTCTCCTCCCACCTTCAATTTTTCCTAGTATCTGCGTCTTTTCCAATGAGTCAGTTCTTCGCATCAGGTGGCCAAAGTATTGGAGTTTCAGCTTCAATATCAGTTTTTCCAATGAATATTCAGGACTGATTTCCTTTAGGATGAACTGGTTGGATCTCCTTGAAGTCCAAGGGACTCTCAGGAGTCTTTTCCAACACCACAGTTCAAAAGCATCAAGACTTCATCACTCAGCTTTCCTTATAGTTCAACTCTCACATCCATACATGACTACTGGAAAAACCATAGCTTTGGCTAGATGGACCTTTGTTGGTAAAGTAACATCTCTGCTTTAGTATGCTATCTAGGTTGGTCATAGCTTTTCTTCTAAGGAGCAAGCGTCTTTTAATTTCATGGCTACAATCACCATCTGCAGTGATTTTGGAGCCCAAGAAAATAAAGTCTGTCACTATTTCCACTGTTCCCCCATCTGTTTGCCATGAACTGATGGGGACCAGATGCCATGATCTTAGTTTTCTGAATGTTGAGCTTTAAGCCAGCTTTTTGACTCTCCTCTTTCACTTTCATCAAGAGGCTCTTTAGTTCTTCGCTTTCTGCCATAAGGGTGGTGTCATCTGTGTATCTGAGGTTATCGATATTTCTCCTGGCAATCTTGATTCCAGCTTGTGCTTCATCCAGTCCAGCATTTCTCATGATGTACTCTGCATATAAGTTAAATAAGCAGGGTGACAATATACAACCTTGACATACTCCTTTCCCGATTTGGAACCAGTCTATTGTTTTATGTCCAGTTCTAACTGGTTATTCTTGACCTGCATACAGATTTCTCAGGAGGCAGGTCAGGTGGTCTAGTATTCCCATCTCTTGAAGAATTTTCCACAGTTTGTTGTGATCCATACCATCAAATGCTTTGGCATAGTCAATAAAACAGAAGTAGATGTTTTTCTGGAACTCTCTTGCTTTTTTGACAGATGTTGGTAATTTGATCCCTGGTTCCTCTGCCTTTTCTAAATCCAGCTCGAACATCTGGAAGTTCACGGTTCATGTACTGTTGAAGCCTGGCTTGGAGAATTTTGAGCATTACTTTACTAGTATGTGAGATGACTGCAATTGTGCAGCAGTTTGAGCATTCTTTGGCATTGCCTTTCTTTGGGATTGGAATGAAAACTGACCTTTTCCAGTTCTGCGGCCACTGCTGAGTTTTCCAAATTTGCTGGCATATTGAGTGTAGCACTTTCACAGCATCATCTTTTAAGATTTGAAATAGCTCAACTGGAATTCCATCACGTCCACTAGCTTTATTCGAGGTGATGCTTCCTAAGGTCCACTTGACTTCCATTTCAGGATGTCTGGCTCTAGGTGAGTGATCACACCATCATGGTTATCTGGGTCATGAAGATTGTTTTTATGTAGTTCTTCTGTGTATTCTTGCCACCTCTTCTTAATATTGATGAATGGATAAGAAAGCTACAGTACATATACATAATGGAATATTACTCAGCTATTAAAAAGAAAGCATTTGAATCAGTTCTAATGAGGTGGATGAAACTGGAACCTATTATACAAAGTGAAGTAAGTCAGAAAGAAAAACACCAATACAGTATATTAACACATATATATGGAATTTACGATGACCCTATATGCGAGACAGCAATATGTAAAGACACAGATGTAAAGAAGAGACTTTTGGATTCTGTGGGAGAAGGCGAGGGTGAGATGATTTGAGAGAATAGCATTGAATCATGTATATTTTCATATATGAAATAGATCACCAGTCCAGGTTCGATGCATGAGACAGGGTACTCAGGGCTGGTGCACTGGGATGACCCTGAGGATGGGATGGGGAGGGGGATACAAGGGGGGTCAGGATGGGGAACACATGTATACCCATGGCTGATTCATGTCAATGTATGGCAAAACCAATACAATATTGTAAAGTAGTTAGTCTCCAATTAAATAAATTTTAAAAAATATCTTCTGCTTCTGTTAGGCCCATACCATTTCTGTCCTTTATTGTGCCCATTGTCTGAGGCCCCACCTAAAAAAGATGATTGACAGGCCAGGCCAGTGGGCACTGAGTTGTGGGTACAGAACCCTTGGTCCTGAGTGAGGATTCTTCTCGGAGAGGGCGCAAATTCTCATTATAAGCACTCATCTTGGACATGTTTGATTTCCGTTATCCTCTGCCCAGCACGTGTATAGTGCCCATTCACCTGGCCCCAAGCAGGAGTAGGCTCGTATGTGAGCAAGTAGTTAACATCGATAGGGCGTGTGCCAGACCCACCCTCGGCCTCTACCCCGTGATGGTTCAAACCCCTCTTCTACCATTTTGTTAGGTTTTTTGTGAGTCACTGAGCCCTGGTTTTCAGTCTAGCATTTGAACTCCTTACAGCCTCCTCTGCCAAGCTTCCTAGAGACTGATTCTCTGGAGTCTTTGAATAGGACTTCCCCAGATCTGCCAGCCCCACTGAGCTCAGTACCCAGCCTGGGCACACGTGGTGCTGACCCAGGAGAGGTCGGGCTGGGGGCGGGGAGCGCGGAGATCACAAAGAAGAGTCCTGTCCCCAGACTCTGTCCGCGTGAGCAGGAACAGACCCTGCCAACATCCGGGCCCTCGTCTTCTCTCTCTCACCTCCTGCTAATAGCAGAGCTGCTGTTCTGTCCATCCTTTGGGGAGAGGGATAGATCAGCCTTAGTACAGAACACAGCGATTCAGTGTTTCTGCTTTCAAAAGCCAAGGGGCAGAGGCTGGAAGAAAGAAAACATGTTCATGGTGGATTTGGCTGGAATCTCAACAATCGATGCGGCTCCTGCTGCTGGTTTTATTACCCTCACTCAGCTGCGTTGCCTAATCTGAATTCCGTGCTGCGTGTTCTCTCTGATCCTGCTCATGCTTCCACTAATCCCTGCTATAGATTTCTCGCTTCCTCCCACGAGCCTTCTCTCCTTTCCAGGCACCCCGATACGTGCTGGAAGCTGCATGTTCCAGAGCTATGATCTGGGCAGAACTGCCTGGCTGGGCAGATCTTTGCTTTCCCTTCCCATTGCTGCCCCTTTGGGATGGGTACCGTGGTCACCCCATAGGGGATCAGTTTGGTTGAAATCAGTTGGAAAGAACTGGATTATGTTTCTGAGTAAGAGCCTTGGAGACACCTGGGCCCCCGGAACATCTTGCTGTGCTGTTCAGACAAAGCCAGGACTGGGACCTCCCTGGTGGTCTGGTGGCTAAGACTCCACGCTCCGAATGCAGGGGGCTTGGGTTTGATCCCTGGTCAGGGAGCTAGATCCCACATGCTGCATCTAAGAGTTCACATGCTGCAGCTAAAGATCCTGCACACCCCAATGAAGACCAAAGATCCCAAGTGCTGTAACAGTGCAACCAATAGATAAATAAAAATTAAAAAGCCAGGACATTCTGTCCTTCTAGAAGCCTCCTGTTCCACTCAGCCCATAACCAAACAGGAGTCTCCCATCCCTCTTCCTACATCCTCTCCTTGTGACCCTGAGCCCATTTGTGTTTGACTTGACTTCATGAAATGCTAAGCCTGCCTTCCCCTTCCCAGGCTGCTTATAACGTGACTCAGCTTGATACAGAGGTAAGGTTTGAAGTGTGCCCCTCACAAAGGGTGAGTTGAAGCAACAGTAACCCCAGTTCCTGTGAAGGTGGTCTTATTTGGAAAGAAGGTCTCTGCAGGTATAATTAGTTAAGATGAAGTCTTGACAGTGGACCCAGATCCATAATATGACTCTATAATATGACTGGTGTCCTTACAAGAAGAGAAAACATCAGGTGAAGGCAGAGACCCCCAAGGAGAACCTCTGTGATGACAGTGGCAGATATTGGTGTGCTGCATCTCCAGCCTCAGGGGTGCCAGTGGTTGCCCGCAGATGCCAACAGCTAAGAGAGATGAAGAAAGATTCTACCCGGGGTCTCAGAGGGAGCATGGCCCTGTTGTCACCTGGACTTCAGTCTTCTAGCCTCTAAATTTCTGTTATTTAAGCCAGCTGGGTTGCAGTACTTTATTACAACCCTGGAGATGAACAGACTTGGAAGTGCAGTGATCCTGAGCATGGGGCAGCAGGCAGGGGTCCACCTTGCGGAGCTGTGCCTTTGCAGCGGACAGGCCTCAAGGAGACCAAAGCTGAGAACTGCCATCCTGGAGAACCCCTTTGGTGCACCCTGTCCCTGCTGTGGGGTCTCTGTGTTGGCTGGATTCTGCATTTGACTCACAGCGGGCCTCTTCTCTGGGGCTCTGACCCTCCCCTCTGTGATTTGCCTCCTGCATTTGAACAGTCTTAGCATCTGCTGCCAGGCATGTCCTGGCCTTGGCCCAGGCCACACCAACCAGGGTGTTCACGTTGTCCTGGCCTCATTTGACCCGTAGGCCATCCCTGCTAGGCTTTTGTGCTCGCCTCTGGGCTGACTACTCCTGAGAATGCTTGCTGTGTTCCACAGCTGCCCAGGACTGCTCTGAACTCCGCAGGAAGAGTTAACCGTCCATTCAGTGCGGCCAATCTCTCTCTTGCTCTGGCTGTTGGAGGCTGTCTAAAGGGACTATCACTTTGCCGCAGGGCACCCAAAAGAGTGTGTGTTCTCTTCTCTTACATCTGCTCTTCAGACTAAATCCTTAATCCCCAGCGCAGTCCCTGGGTGCTCCTCTCTCCCGCAGCTAAGCAGCTTTGAGCCCCCGGGGCTCCAGGCTCAGCACACAAGTTCTGCAAGTGGGGAGCCAGCACTGTCAGCCCTGAGCTGGCTCAATTTCTTCATCCTCATCGATGGAGCAGGCTTCGTCTGGCACAGAGGGAGCCAGGGTGGGGAGGAGGCTCTTAGGGACGTCCACGATGTGTCCCACACCAGCGATGGCACAGAGAAATCTGACTCATAGTCTAGTTTGGCCTAAGCAGAGTCATACACACCCTTCTCTGTACAGGCTTCTGTGTTAGCATCCATCACACTGAGCTTTGACTTTCAGCTTGCATACGTATCTTTCCATTATGCGGTGAGTTCTCAAACAGCAGGGCAGTCTCCTAATCGCCTCGCATGCCCAGCACCTTGTTTTACACACTATAATCTTGATAATCCCAGCAACCACTCATGCCACGCCAGCCGATGTCTAGGACTTGCACCCCTCCCACCTCCACACCCCACCGCCCCCTGCCCCAGCACTGGCCAAGGGTTGAATGGGTGCTAATGAGGCCAAGGGAAGGGGTCTAGTCCATTTGAAAGTCACTTAGCTTTTTCTAGTTCCCTGACCATGGGTAAAATTTTCCTTCTGGCCAAATCCACACACAGCTCTAAGCATACATTGCCCCCTCACCGTGGGTGCAGACTGACCAACAGACACCCCTAAACCCCAGCCACAGACTGGCTCCTGATCTGATCTTCAAATTTAAACCCAGCTTCAGCCATGTCTCAGTCTTTAGCCCTACCTGTGGCCTGACACTTAAACCAGTTCAAAAAGTGCACCTCTGGCTTCTTAGAAGTGTCGCCCCCAAATTCAGCCAGTGCTTGGGGTCCTTGTCTGGCCGCAGGCTCAGGTCCAACTCATGCTCTAGGACTCCCCTGAGCACAAGAGGGAACAGTTGAGACCTTGAGAAAGTAGAAGGGGTTTCTCAGCCCACTGATGGTGAAGCCCTTGAAAGGGCATGCCTTCTAAGCGATGTGTCAATAGTGACCATAGCTGGCGTTGACCAGGCATGACTGCTCTTAAGTAAGTCTATCATGCTAAATTCTAAATGCATGAAGCATTCTTAGCATAAAGGAGTTTACCTGCACCTAGAAGAGAGTCACCGCAAAGATCTTCTGTAGCCACTTTCCTACTGTCTGTAACATAACTGAATTAGAATTTGACCTACACAGAGCATTTGCTTTGTAAAACAAGGTCCACCTGGAAACAGATGCAGGAGCTGCATGGAACCAAGCAGAATCAGCGCTTGAGGAGCCATTTATTTGAGTGGCCAGAATGCTTTCAAACAATCAATTAAAGCTATTGCTATCTCACAGAGTGCTCACCTCCATTTAAGGCTGAAAAAAAAAGGTCAACCTCTGTCAGCAATATTTAGCAGTTTTAGTTGTATAGGTTGTGAAGTCAATTCCAACCTCTTAAGCCTGGCTAGGTAATATGAGGGGGTCTGGGATATTAGACACCTATATCTACTTTACACTTAACTCAGTACTTATTAAATGGTCTTCCCCTCCAAGGGCGGAGCTGTCTTTGAAGAACCTGAGTGTCTGTAGTGTTTTCTAGCTACTTGACATTGACTTTGAGTTAAATCTTGGCTAAAAGCAATTACTGTCATATGATGAATTGAGGCAATTTATTTATTACTTGAGAAACATCCTAGGTGATGTCACTTGGAAGAATGATGGAATAATCCTTCTCAAGTAGTCCATTATCAGCCAGATCTAGTGAGGGGGGCCACTGTTCCGAGGTATGGGGGAGAGCAGTCAGCAGTTTTAAAAAATTAGTCATTGTGAGATCAAAGAAAAGAGTATTGGAAATAAAGCAGAAAACAGCCGCCTAAACTTGAGCTTGCTTGTCTCCCTGTGGGATTATATGGCATGCTTGGATTGCTAAATATCAAGAAAGATATTATAGAGAAAGCCCAGAGATTAATAATAAAACTAAACTCAATGTATGAAGTGCTTGGAGATGGTGGTTGATGTACAAGGAAAGTGAAAAGGATGGGGAAACTTAAGTTAAAAAGGTCAAGTTTAAATATCATTTGAGCAAAGTCTGTATAATTTGGCCCATATAACAAGATTCGCATGACATGTTCATCCATCCCTTAGATATTAGAATGTGATATATTGCTGGAAGGGCATGAGGGGAGATAATCTTCAAGAAAAGCAGGTATGAAATAGAACTTTAGGACACAGCGGGTGGCCAACTCAGCAGAGATGGCCATAAATACAGCAACGTCTTAGTCTGGCTGGTCACAGTAAGATTCTGTATCCTCTGAAGAAACAATCTGATTCTTTCTTCCAGGTGTTTGAGAAAAGACAACCAGATTTCTCTGCTGAACAGTCCTTTTCCCTGTTTATTGAAGAAATAGCAGAATAGAAAAGCCTTTTAAAGAGAATAAGCTCTGTATCAGACTGCTAGGGTTCAAATCCCATCCCTGCCACTTGCTTCTGCTACTTAGTTTCTCTGAGCCTCAGTTTCCCCGTCTCTGAAATGGGTATACCAGTAAAACCTGCTTCGTGGGGTGGTAGTGTGGATTAAAAGGGATAGCATGTGGGAAGGGCTTAACACAGCAGCCTGGCTCATAGTGGAAGCTCCAAATACGTGTCAGCTCTTTATTATAAATAACACAGCTGTTTTACATGTGATCAGGTGTCCAGACTCCTCTGTTACCACCCCCTTCTGGATACAATCCAAACACCTGGTTATCCTGAAAGCCAGTCACTATTTCTGCACCTTGGCCAGGACTGTGCTGCAGTGAAGACACAGTACTGGACATTTTTCCTGAATCACAAGTCCAGACACCTCTCAAAAGCAGCAGTGAGGTGAACCTAAGCATCCCGTGGTCACAGGAAGTAGGAAGCCCATGCTGGCCCTGGAGCCATCTGGTCTCACATCCATCCTTTGCTTCCCCCTGCTGTGCAGGTGACCCCCATAGGCTGTGTTTCCTGGGCCCCATGTCAACAAGTATCTGGGCGTGGCCAGGAGGAGACAAGGGTTGTAGGGCGAGGGGAAGGAGAAGCCTTCTCCCTCTTGGCCTCAGGCTCCTTCGTTGGCAGTGACCCTGTCCTCCCTGTGGCTCCAGCCTCCCATAGGTCTACTGGAGTCCCAGCTTCTATTGGGTGGCCCTGACCTCTGGGCTCTGAAGAGCCTTTGTCTCTCTAGTCTGGGCTGGGTAATGGCCCCTGAGGTTGCTACCTTCTGGGTTGCCTCACCATCCTCTCCTGATCTCTGGGTATCCAGTTCTCTAGTAAATTCACTCTGGTTTAAATGTTTGGAGCAGTTTCCTTTTTCCTGGTTGGATGCTGACTGATGTGGAGCCCATACTCGTTTCTGGTGATTAGTCCCTCCTTTAGTAAACAGTAAGGAGAAAAAATAATCTGATTTAATCATCCAGTCTATATTTTTTCCTGTATCCACATCACATTTGTGTGAAATATCTGGAATCTACATTTTTCCATTAAAAAAAAAAAGTCAACAACAGCATTTGTTTCTCCCCAGGCTTCTCGCAACCCTCCTGTTTGCTACAATTTCCGTCCTCAAAGACTGCCAGAGTAGTTCATGATCACAATTACAAATGTTCTCAATGCCTTGGGATGCAATTTGTAAAGTCTAGAGGCTTGAAGCTAATGAAGTATTCAGATGCTTTCCTACCAACTTCTTTCCTATCGTGGACTTCAAGTCCACCTTAAAAATAGCCTACCATTCTGAGAATTCACTTCCAGGAAAAATCAGAAGGAGGACGATGCATACCTGACTCTGGAAGAGCCGGAAACCTGCCCAGCTTCCCCATCTTCCCCTGCTGCCTCCTCTTGGCAGAAACGCCTGTCATCAGAGATACCTGCCATGCTTGAAACCTTTGCTGGCATAGAGGTAGCATCTCAGAGTCAGAATTTCAAAGGTTTTCTCTACTGGGTGCCAGATGCATGTAACGCCAGAGAAAAGACAGAAAAACTCTTCAACAAAAGAAGTCATTAAATAGATGGGCATAAGTAAGATGCCAGCTCAGTAAGATGTGGGGATGAATGCCCCTGGATAGTGAAGAGGCGACTGTGTGTTTGAAAGACTGGCGCTTTTAGGAATTGTGTCCCCACGAGCCAGCTTCCTTTCTTTGCCTTCAGCGGTGGTCACCAGCATGGGTTATGCATCCACTGTGGTTCGCTTGGTTTTATCAGTTGCAATTAGATGTTCTTTATCCACAGCTTCTATTTTTTGCTCCATATCTTTACAGGGGAAATTCTCTGAAGTAAAATTATAGAATTAGGGCTATAGCAAGTGAGAGTACTTGGAGAAAGAATTATTAATCCCTTGTTGCCAAATTACGTTATTGCTGCCATTAAGTCATCTGGATGGAAACCTGATACTGGTCTTGCCTAGAGGAGAAAAGATAAGGGCATTCCTCCAGGGACTCTGCCTGCCTTCATCCTAAGGATGAACCTGGGCAGCATGTTACAAGGAGGCAGCACCCCAACCCCCTCTGTGCACCCACATTTTACAGACACAAGAAACTGTGCTGCCTCCTGGAACCAGTCCTAAGGTCATGCCATCATGATGCCACATCAGTGGGCAGATTCTCAGAGTTTATCAAGTGGTTTTACCTCCATTATTACATTTGATCCCTAGGAGATCCCTGTGAACTTTGATGTTCAGTCGCTCAGTCATGTCTGACTCTTTGTGACCCCATGAACTGCAGCACACCAGGCTTCCCTGTCCTTCACCATCTCCCAGAGCTTACTCAAACTCATATCCGTTGAGTTGGTGATGCCATCCAACCATCTTGTCCTCTGTCGTCCCCTTCTTCTCCTGCCTTCAATCTTTCCCAGCATCAGGACTTTTTCTAATGAGTCAGCTCTTCGCATCAGGAGGCCAAAGTATTAGAGCCTCAGCATCAGTCCTTCCAATAAATATTCAGGACTGATTTCCTTTAGGATTGACTGGTTTAATCTCCTTGCAGTCCAAGGGACTCTAAAGAGTCTTTTCCAAACCACAGTTCAAAAGCATCAATTCTTTATAAAGCCTTCTTTATGGTCTGACTCTCACATCCATACATGACTACTGGAAAAACCGTAGCTTTGACTGTCCGGACCTTTGTTGGCAAAGTGATGTCTCTGCTTTTTAATATGCTATCTTGGTTTTTCATAGCTTTTCTTCCAAGGAGCAAGTATCTTCTAATTTCATGGCTGCAGTCACCATCTACAGTGATTTGGAGCCCCCCAAAATAAGTCAATCACTGTTTCCATTGTTTCCCTATCTATTTGCCATGAAGTGATGGGACCAGATGCCATTGTCTTCATTTTTTTAATGTTGAGTTTTAAGCCAGTTTTTTCACTCTCCTGTTTCACAGTTTCATCAAGAGGATATGAAATCATGCTGTGGTTAACAGCTTTGATCAAGGTCACATAACTAGTTTGTGATGGAAGCCAGGTGCAAGCTCATATATTTCCAATTCAAAACCCCTTGCTTTTGACCGAGCTCATCACACCATGGCATTCCATCCCCAGAAGGGGCATAAGAGGTCATGTAGTCCCTTGTGCTTGCTGGGGAACACACTGCGTGCCCAGACAGAGCCTTTCATGGTTGGTGACACATTCTCCTGCCGTTGTGGCTAACTCGGGGTTAGGGGAGTGGAGCCCAACTGAAGTCTATGACTCTGAGGATAACAGGGAGACCTTCACTCACTTAGAGCGTGAGTGTCACTGTGATCAAGGAATATTGGGTTGAGGTGGAAGGTGGGGTCTATAAGTAGAGAAGAAAGGCCAGCATCCCATGAAAGTGAGGTATTAAGGGCTTGGCTAAGCATTTAACAGTATGGCTCAGCTGCTAAAGAATCTGCCTTCAATGTGGGAGACCTGGGTTTGATCCTTGGGTTGGGAAGATCCCCTGGAAAAGAGAAAGGCTACCCACTCCAGTATTCTGACCTAGAGAATCCCATGGAGTGTATAGTCCATGGGGTCACAAAGAGTCAGACATGACTGAGCGACTTTCACTTAAGCATTTAAGAAGCCCAGGAGGTGAGAACAGGTGAGACAGTGGACAGGGAAAAGGGAAGAGGGCTGACTCTGAAATGGGACTTGGAATCATGACTGCTTCATGCTCCTCACTACACAGTAGCACTGCTTTGAAAAGAGTTGGGCTTTAGCCTCAGCTGGAGAGTGCCACCACATTAAAATCTTTTCTTATATTGGCCCCAGTCTACTCTTGTCACTTTGCCTGGTTTGTGTTAGCCCTGCTCTTTAAAGGGATCAAATCTATTCCATCTTTCACCATGGCCTTTCAACTTTTTGAAAGCAAGAATAAGTCTCATCTGAATCTTTCCTTCTCTAAGCTAAAAATCCCAATTCTGACTGCCATTCCTTCACAGTCAGTGATCTTTGGATTTTTATGTGCACAAGAATCACCTAGAGACCTTGGCAAATGCAGGAGTGGACTCAGCAGATCTGGCGTAGGGACCCAGACTCTGCGTGTGTAATAGGGTGTGATGCAGATGCTTGTGGTCATTGAACCACACTTTGAGTGACAAGCCACTTGTCCTGTCTTTACCCTGCCACATTAAAATCTTTTCTCAGGTTGGCCCCAATCTACTCTTCGGGGTTGGGGTCTGCAAATGAACAAGCCTCACCAAAGTGGTCTGACCGGGCCAGAGTAGAACAGAGAATCATTGTCCTTGTTGGGTCTCAGGCGTCCCTGGGGATTATAAACTGGGATGATTGTTTGGTATCCTAGGAGGAGGCTGGAGGTTGGGGCGAAAAGAACATGGCACCTGGGCCTATGTATGGAGCGGATATCGAGGGAGGGGGGCAGATTTTAAGAGACTGTGAGCCCCGCCTTGGGTGCCAGGTTTCCATATGCAGGAGTCGATAGGTGTCACAGAGAAAGCCAGATGTGAACTCTGAGCAGGAGCGAGGAAGGGACTGGATTCTAAGCCACTATAGCTCAAGTGGAAGGAGTCAAGGGCAGGGGACAGGGACAGCTGCTCTTAGAGGACTCTCTGGCCTTCGGGAGTGCTCAGAGTAGGGAGGGCATGGCTGGCGGGGGTGTGAGGTTGGGTAACCTGTGTTGGAAACAAGTCTCTTCTCAGAGCCAGCAGAGTTCACAAGATTCTTTTTGATGAGTGCATCACACAGGGGACTCACGTAGAGCCTTGAAGCTACTCCCGTTGGATATATCTACCACCTGGCACCTATTTGCCAGTTCTGACTTACTCAGACTATTCCCGGGTTGGTTCCCAGTAGAGGGCAGTGATGACAAGGATGCATCCAAAGCCCTCCCCCTCCAGTCTCAGACTCCCAGTCCCCACTTAGTAGACAGAAGTCACCGAGGACCAGAGACAGAGCTTCATGGGGATGAGGGACTGATACTTTGTTTGACTCTCATGAAAAGAGTGAGCTTAGGGCAAGAGTAATGCAGTTACCATCTTACTGATGGGCTTCCAGTTCCCCCTTGGATTTCTGGTCAGTGACTCAGACGGGGACCCAGAGCTGGCATTTCCTGAATAGTAGCTGAATCAGGGACAGTTCACTGGAATGACAGAGGGTGAGCCTTGCACAAAGAATCCCAGCTCTGAATCTGAAAGCCAAGTATATGGCTTTGGAAAAACCACTTCACCCATTTGTGGAGTTTCCTAATCTAAATAAAAGGGACAATAAAATTAGCATCTTCTGTGTCAGATTTTGTGAAGATTAAATGACTTACATTTTTTGTCACCTAGTAATGGACTGGTGAAAATGGACTTCCCTGGTGGCTCAGATGGTAAAGGATCTGCCTGCAATGCAGGAGACCCAAGTTTGATCCCTGGGTTGGGGAGATCCCCTGGAGACAAGAATGGCTACCCTCATCCAGAATTCTTGACTGGAGAATTCCGTGGACAGAGGACCCTGGTGGGCTAGAGTCCACGGTAGAGCCTGTCTGCAAAGAGTCAGACAAGACTGAGTGACAAGCACTTTCACTTTCTTTTTTCAGTGGATTGATATGTTTAGACTGAATTTTTAAAAATAGTCATAACTGAGCTTCCATTTGATGAGGTGCTCAGTACCTGCCTAAAAGAGCTGGTTGCATTGCTAGGAGATCCCATCTTTAGTCAACCCTGATGTGTTTCCTGTAAGTCCAATTGCAGGTTCTCATCTGTACTCACAATGTGAGCCCTGTGGACACGCTCCTGAGTCTGCCATGGGGGTAGGACTAGCCTGTTATGACTCTCTCCCCATCTTCTTCCTTGCAGAGGCAGGAACCACAGGTAAATGCTATCTGGCCTTTGGTCCCAAAGCCAGTTCCTGCACACCTGTGTTGCCTTCAGACACTGTCAGCAGGCTTTCCTTTTGAACAGAGGGCCACATCTCTGGTGGCTCAAGCCAGGGCCCTGAAAAGGATGCTGAAGGGAGACAGAATTCACCACGTCCTGGGGCAATTCCTGTATGTAGAGTTCTAGTTGGACCAGCCAGATGTGGCTGCTCCTGATAACCTCACTGTGCAAAGTCTGGGATTTCAGTTCTGATGCCTCTGAGCTGAACTCATGGAATTTATCGAAACCGCTGGGCTGTGGCCTTTCAGATGGCCTCTCTGAATATCTTGCATGGTCGTCTGTGACCCTCAGGTGTGTTCCATTGTTGATTCATGGTCACCTCTGAAGGTGCTTCTGTTTAGGAACATCTTGGAGTTTACTTGGGAAAGGTTTTCTGATACTCATCCAAGATCTTCACTTTCCTTTGGGTAGAGAGCTAGATTCTATCCTAGGAGCAGCATTTGACATGGTCGATTACTCCTGCCTTCTTGAAACCCCCTCTTCCCCTGGCTCTAGGACACTATACTCTCCTGGGTGTTTTTTTTTATTTTTTACTTGTCTGTCCACTCCTTCTCTGCCTCCTATGCAGGCTTGTCTTCCTCTGCCTGCTCACTGAATATTACAGACCCTCAAGTCTCTATCTGAACCATCTTCTCCATCCAGTCTTCATTCTTTCCCCAGCTGACTTTATCAGACCCCATGCTTTAGATATCATCTACATGCATGTGACTCACACATTCTTACCTCCAGCTTAGACCTCCTTTAAGAGCTTCAGGCCTGCATTTTAACTTCCTCCTCTTGTAGAGTATCTTCCAAGCTTAAATTACCATAAACATATATTTCCCTTCTAATTTCCTTTTTTTATTGGCATACAGTTGCTTTACAACATCGTGTTAGTTTTTGCTCTACAACAAAGTGAGCCAGCTATATGTATGCATATATCCTCCCCTCTTGAATCGCCTTCTTACCGCACCCCCTCCCCAGCCCCTTCCTAAATGGTCGGCCAATTCTCTGCCAGGAGTTCCTTGGTGGAGTTGATAGGCAGAGCCTGCTCAGACCATCCTACAATGTGATGAGCTGGGGTTTTGTCTTTAGCTGCTGAGGGAAACTGAGTAAAATCCCTTACTTGTAAGTCCTGCCAGAAGAAGGAGCTCTGACCCCATTGATGTCTTAGTTGGGCTCACAGAACACGGGTGCTCAGTAGCCAATTAAGGAATGACTGAACGAATAAATGAGACGAACAGCTGTGGTCCACTCGCCTTGACGTCATTCACCCATCATCTGTAAAGCAACAGTGATGAGGAGGAAGGCCTGTGTAGACAGTGACTTTAGAGAGATAACTAGGACTCTCTCTGCTCTTAGTGTTGGAGGCAAAGTCAACCCGGCTTTTCTGAGTTACAAGAGAGTCTGGGGAAAGTGCTGTAGTGAAGGAACCGCATGACTGCAGGCGGAGGGGGATGTGCTGATGGGCTGTTGTGAAACATCTGTGAGTTTGGAGAATCAGAATCTTAGCTTGTGGGCATTAGTATCCCTTCAACTCAGCCGAGTTCTGTGAACACAGGGCTGTAAAAAAGGAGAAACTCAATTTGGTTTCATGAGAACAAATGTGTGTGGGTAGAGCTATCATCCCCTCAGCTAAACATTAAACCATCACAGACATTAAGGGAACACCTATTACAAGCCAGACCCTGCACTGACATGAGGAAACAGAGACAAAGAAGGCATCCTCTTGCCCCCAAGGAGCTTGCAGACCACTGAAGGAGACAGACGGAGAAACAAATAACTAATAATATCAGCACACTGAGATGTACCAAGTGTTACAGAGTGTTAGCAGAATTTGGAGAGGGACTCTCCTGGGGCAACCAGGGAAGACAGCATCACTGATAAAGGATGAGCTGGTGCTGATGTTGGTAGAAAAGTAGGGATGGGTCAGGGAGAGGATACTTTGGACTTCAGCTGCCTCACACAGACCTGGCATCCTTGGGAGGAATTCACAGTGGTGTTAATCCTGAACCACACTCCAGAAGGTTCACACAGGTGTCTGGAATGGCAGGTTGCCTCTGTCCCCAGGTCATTGCATGAAGAGGCCAGGCTTAGGCATTCTCTGGCTCCTGATTGCTGCTATGGCCTTAGCAAGTGGTTGGCTGGGAGGAGTAGGATTGGGGGACTAGGGGACTTGAAAGTTGAACTCAAGGCTTCTGACTTCTGAAACCTACACTTAAGAGTCAAAAAACCAATGGGATCCTGGCTCTGAGCTTTATCAGCCCACATGACTTTTAGCTAGTTCCTTTGTTTTCTCATCTATAAAATGGGACAATCCATAGATACTTCGGGGAACATTTGCAAGGATTGTCCAAGCTGGATCCGTGAAATGGCTCAGCAGAGGGCTGGGGATGTAGTAAGTGCCCAATTCCTAGTTTTCCTTGACATGGAATTGAGTCAGTGAGTGAGTACTGGCAAGGCTGGTAACATCAACATTAAATTTCAAAAATGGAGTTAGCGGATTTAAGTGTTTTCTGAATCCAAAGCAGTTCTCCTTAATGCACTAGATTTCTTCCCCACCATTTGTTTCATATAAGGTGCAAAATGAAAGCATTATGTTTTTATCTTTAAAAATTCAGTGATTTCAGTTGTGCTACCCAAGGCTGTTGTTTTCACCATTTACTGGAAAGAATTAAGCAGGGTTTGGAATAATTCCATGAGCCTAAGGATCAAACTGTAGTCCCATGGTTTGATCCTAGGGACAGAATGGTATGAGGGATAAAAATCATCTGCTTGATGTCATGAGAGGAGAAGAAGGGTGCCTCCAGCACAGTAGTTGTATAACCTTGGGAAGCTCACTCAGTTTCTCTGCACCTCAGTTTCTTCATATGCAAAAAAAGGCTATAATAACCCCAATCTCACGAGGAATTAATGCTCAAAAGTGTTTAATTGGGTCAGTGTGTGTGGTGACCTCAGCACAGTGCCTGGCACATAGTTAGCACCCAGCAAATGGAAGCTGTCGTCACCATGATTGTGTCTAGTCATGTATGTGAGCCTTTTCAATATCTCTCCTCTTCACCTTTGCCTCCAAGGTGCGTCCACTCAGAACTCCAACACAGTGGAGCCGGAGAAGCAGGTGGACAGCACCGTGAAGATGGCTGGTGTCATCGCTGGCCTCCTCATGTTCACCATCATCCTCCTGGGCGTGATGCTCACCATCAAGAGGAGGTGAGTGTGGGTTGCTGCCCTGCAGACTCTGCCAACCCCAAGCGGCCCCAACACCGCCATATGGCCAAGTCCTTTCTTGCTGACCACTTCCAGGCAGGGACCTCCTGGTACAAATGTTGAGGTCCTGAAATTTGGGGCCAGTTGTGGTTCATCGTGTTGTTGTCTGAAGGGTGTGTGCTGCCTGCTTGGTGAGCAGCTGCAGGATGGCCAGTGTCTCGCGGGGCAGGTGTTCCTTGGTGTACGATGCTCCTCAGAGATAGCTGCTCTGTTGTGATTGGTCACATCATCAGGATTACGGGGGAGCCGCAGGGACACAGATGAGCCTACAGAGACAGACGCAGAAAAGCCATGTTTCATTCCTCTCACCTTCATCCATCCCCGATTTGTCTTTGGTCAAGGAACAGTGTGCCTCTGCATGAAAGGGTAGAGCCTCTGATGGTGTGACAGCCCTCAGGGAAGTCTCCTTCCTGCTCCCTGTCCCATAAAACCTTCCCTGCTGGCTGGTTGGTGCTTGTCACCTCTCACCTGGATATCCTCCTGGCGCCTCTGGTCAAGGCACAGTTATCTCATATTGCGCACATTGCTCGTGAAAGCCAGGATCCAGGTTCCTTCCTGATCCCCCAAATTCATTTTATGCTGACATTGTGTGTTTATCAGGCATTTACAAGGTTTGAGGACCACCCAGGGAGTTGCAGAGAGGAAAGGGAAATATGCATCAGGGAAGGTGGGTGAATATCAGCTCTCACTGTCCCTGGAGTGCGGAGCTAGCTGATTCTTCTAAATAGGGGGTCCTCCCACCTTCACACATTAGCCACTGTGTCCCCATGCCTGCTGCCCATCTCAGTTTCAGTGCCAGGATTCCAATCTTGGTCTCCACCCTCCCACTCCCCAATCTGCCAAAGCAAACAAAACACTTATCTACGTTATAAGGACATGTGCTGCAACCTGCCCTGCCCCCAGTTTAAAGAGTTATATTTATATTCTTCAACAAACTATTTAACTCCTCAGCCTGAAACTCTGGGTTTGGTTACTCAGAGTTCAAGACAAGCCCAGTAATGAGGACTGGGAACCTGCTGCCATCCCTGGGACAAAACCAGCTCATGAAACTTGTTCCCAGCAGAACAAAGACAGAATGCCCCAAAGACAAAATCCAGCTTCTACTCTAAGGAGTCCCATAAACAGAAATGCACAAAGTAAAAAAAAAATAAAGACTGTGTTCTTATTTCCAGCCATTGATTTCCACTCTGCTAGTTATCAGCCTTCTTTTAGCCATTCTGGCCCCAGAATGTCTCTGTATGTCACATGGTTCCATTCTGAGTCAACCAGGACCTGCTTTGATCAGGACATCTTATTGGTAGGACCTGTTCTTTCTTTTCTTCTAAATATTTATTTATTTAGCTGGCTGCCCTGTAGCTCAGATGGTAAAGAATCTCCCAGCAATGCAGGAAACTGGGTTCAATCCCTGGGTTGGAAAGATCCGCTGGAGAAGGGAATGGCAACCCACTCCAATATTCTTGCCTAGAGAATCCCATGGACAGAGGAGCGTGGCGGGCTACAGTCCATGAGGTCGCACAGAGTTCAGACATAATTGAGTGACTAACACAGAGACTACTACCCAGTCTTAGAAGGATATTTCAGTTACAGATTGTGGGATTAAGTTCCTTGGCCAGAAATTGAACCAGGCCCCCAGCAATGGGAGCACAGAGTCTTAGCCACAGAGAAGTCCCAGGATCTGTTCTTTCTTGACATGTCTGTTCTATAGGATCATTCTTTTCCTCAGGCTCCCAGCAGAACAACAGAAGAATTAAGATTCTCATCCAGCTACTGATTTTCTGGTTGGAGAGGCAAGGGAGAAGGAAGGTCCATGTTAATACTGGGGGTCAGGAGCCCCCAGAGTCGTCATCATCATCTGTGAAGCCAGGCTATGTGTTATGTCTCAGTGACAAGCCAGATGCTATTGGATGAGGTCAAACATGAGATTTGATTTCTCTGGGAGGCAGTGAGCACGTTACACATATAAGATCCTCGATACATTCTTAGAGTCTCAGATGCTTTAAAGACAGAGGTGAGTTTGAGAGAGTCTCTTTGAAAAAAGTAACTCATTTAATAGAATTGCATTCCTCTTCGATAGACCCTGGAGGTTCTTATTCTTTGCCACTGATTTGTAAGTCAGATATGCTCTTCCAATTTTGCTCTTTCTAAAGCCTGGCTTAACCCACGTCACCATCGTCTGTGAGCTTGTGAAGAAATTTCACTTCCCTCTCAGCAGCTATTTCTGAAATGTGTGACTTTCCGGGAGGGAGGGAGGGGCTTTCTAGTTTCAGGATGAGAGCAGGAATAAAGTGAGCCCTTTGTGTGGTTTTATCCTTTTCTGAGTATCTTCATCAGCTCTCAGTTCTATCAAAACCATCCATCAGTCCCAATCAACAGGCGTCACCTGATCACCATTTCCTCCCAAGAGGCAAATCTCAGATGTTGTGGCAGTGAGCCAGGGGATGGGCGGGGGTGCCGATCAGCGTTTGCCTATACAGCATCTTTCGGAGAAAATGAGACGTTTTTCTGGCCTAGTTGATGGTCATATTTTACAAATTGGTATGGACTGGAAAAGGGAAGAGTAGAGAGGGGAAAGGGAGAAAAAGAGAAACATAAGCCTGCTATGTTTAACTCTTTCTGCTAACCCCTTGTCCCAAAGGACAGTGAAGAGCTTGAGGGGCTCCGTTCCCTCTTCTGACCCCAACCCCATATATAGATGCGGGGGAAGCGTCACTGGAAGGTTGGGCCTGTCCCTGACTTACTTGCTGCCCACCAGAATGCTGTCCATGTGTATTGTGTGCTCAGTTGCCAAAGTCATGTCCAACTCTTCGCAGCCCACCAGGCTCCTCTGTCCATGGGATTCTCTAGGAAAGAATACTGGAGTGGGTTGTCATTTCCTCCTCCAGGGGATCTTCCCAACCCAGGGATCGAACCCATGTCTCCTGTGTCTCCTGCATTGGTAGGCAGATTCTTTCCACTGTACCACCTGGGAGTGCTGTCCACAGCCACCTGAAGGGAATAGATAATTAAAGGAAAAGAAACCCCAAAATAATAGGTAAAAAACCGTCACAAATCAGAGTCTTAGGGTCAGCATCTCTTCAGCGTCCCTTCGTGAGCTTGAGTTCGTTTCTGCTTCCAGGAGCTCTCGGAAGTTGAATGCCTGCCACACTTCCTGCACTGGCTTGAGCCGGGTCTTCACTGTAACCTCCATGGACATGGGCATGATGGCTCCGTTTCCTCTGATCCCAGTGGATTCAGCTGACTCAAAGTCTTCCCCAGAGCTGCAGCGAGTGTTTCCAGGTCCACTTCAGACGCTCCTAGTTTCCCCCTACAGGCCCTCGGGCTTATCTGTCACTATCCACCGAGAGTCTTTCTCTTAGATTAGGTGTTGTGTGTGTGTTGTACTGAACCAGAAAGCTGGCCTAGAAAGGGCTAAAGACGCAGATGACCAAGGAAAGGGTTTAGTGAAGTCAATTTACATTTAGAAGCCTGGGGAAAGAGAAGGGAAGAGAGAGAGAGAGAGATCAACATACCCTGAGGAATGTTTTGTTGTTGTTTGGTTTTTTTGAAATGGCTGGAGGGCATATGGAAAGATGCAAGGTTGCAGAAGGGGATATGAGATGTTGGTGATCCATTCAAACAGAATTCCCTTCGAGTTTGAAAAAGATGCAAATTCAACTTTGGACTTCTTTTAATAGTACCTTTGGCTGTTTGGACTGGGCTTCTTTGAATTCAGGATGATACAGAATCAGGGTTGTATCTGTTTGGAGGGTTGCATGAGCATTATAGATGGAACTTGGAGCCCCCTTCTGACAGAGTTAACAACCCGTGTGGTTCTAGCCAAGCTCATTGCAAAACATCCACTCTTAGGTTCTCACCGTATAATGTCTCCATCTTTTTCTCCTGGCTTATTGGTCACATCTAGACCTCAGAAACAGTCTAGAATGGATTTGTGCATGCCATAATGTAGTCAAACACACTTCCTCTTCATGAGCGCCCTGTTGAGTCCTGAAATGAAGAAAAACTGTCATCTCTGCAGTCCCGGTCATCTTCTGCCCTGACCTCCTCCCTTTGAATTACTGGACATCCTCTCTGAAAGAAAGGGGCAGCCAAGGAGTTACTAGGCCACCTCTCTGGTCCCTTGGCTCAATGTTACAGAGCCCTAGGTGCCTTCAGTGTAAATTGAGGTGGAGGGGTTCCCAACCTCTGGACCATGGACCTGTCAAATCAGCAGCAGCATCAGTTTAGAAATAAAGTGTCCAATGTATGTAATTCACTTGAATCATCCCCAACCATCCCCCTACCTTTCCGGAGCGTGGAAAAATTTCTTCCACAACACCGGACCCTGGTGCCAAAAAGGTTAGGGACCACCACATTAATAAGTGTTTCTTGATGGTTGAAGGTGTTTATTGGCCACTCACATATGGGAAGTTTGATGTTGAAATGCTTGTTTGTAGGACATGGACATACTGCATATGCCTACAAGCTTCCTATCATCATTTATTCCTTGGGACATACTTCCTGAAGTTTGAGTGTGGTCCTCCAAGGCTTAAGGCATAGCGATACACTTCTGGATGGGAAAACATGGAGCCAGGTTAAGCAGGATAACTTGGTAGATCTGTACCTCAAGACTTGTGTGTGTTGTACATGAACCTCTCCAGCCCTTCTTACTTTGCAAATTTTAGGCAGAAACTAAGCAAATTTTAGGCAGTCAGTTTCAAAATCCTTCACCACACACAGTTCCATCCACCCCACCTCCTTGTCTCCTCTCGCTGCCCAGCTCTTCAGGTCCATCCGAAACTTACGGCCAGTCGTGCTTTGCCTGTCCAGACAGTACCTTTCCCGTGAATGCATTTGGAGTGTCTTGAGTTTGAGATATGAGAATCTGCTTTGAGATAAACATGCACCTCTTGCTGTACCTTGATTCTCCGTGATTTGTGTCTGCCCTCCAGTATTCTTGCCTGGACAATTCCATGGACAGAGGAGCCTGGCACATTACAGTCCATGGAGTGGAAAAGAGTCAGCCAGCGCCTAACACGTTCACCTCCCAGTACCTCCCAGTCTAAGGAGTATAGACGTCTTGTTAGCTGTGTACGGAGATACAGAAAAACTGAGTCTGAATCTCTACAGCCCCATGTATCTGCTGCTAACCTTGGAGAAGCAATGTAACAAAGCTCAACCTTTGCTTTCCCATCTGTGAGATGCAGCCAATCTCACGTAGCTGCTCTGAGGATCAAATGAGCTGATGGTTGGGACAGGCTTTACTTCCTGTACCTTCTAACAGCACTATAGTGCATAATATCAACAGGGATATTCATCTCACACATGACCATCAAGGGTACCAAGTCGGCGCCAACCCCATGACCAATATGCCGAAGGCAGTGCTGTCATCAACACACACACACTCTGACCTAATTAGTTTGTTTTCCATTTGAACTGCTGCAACTGCCGCCATTCTCTGGTTTTAATTCAACAAATAACCATAGGGGATAGAACTCTGTTTTTTGAAAAGTGGAAACTGAAGTTCATAAAGGTTTTTATGAGTTAACCAAGGTCTTGGGCAAAGTTGAAATATAAACCCAGGCTCTGTGACTCCAGGACCCTTGCTGTTAATTTCTGTCCTAGCAGTGCATGGAGACTGGTAGAAAAGTGAATCCTGGAATAAGACAGAGGTGACCCAGATTCATATCATTTTCTCCTGTTCTCTGCCTTGGTGCATGCTATTTCCCTGAATCGAATGTCCAGACGTCTCTCTTCACCTGCAAGGCTCCTGTTACTCTCTCAGCCCCAAGTTCTTCCACGTAGAATTCCTTCAAGTATTACCTTCTCTGAGCAGTCTTCCTACAGCCCCCATCCCAAGAAGATCCAGTGGTCCCCCCGCTGCATACAGCCTTGTGTCAGATGCATAGATCTCCAGTTGTGCGTTTATCACACAACACGCTGCTTATCGTTTTGTGGACTGAACTGGCCTGGGACAGCCAGCCTTCTGCTTTGACTCTCTCCCTCACCAGATCTCCACTGCCCTGTATCATCTGCTCCTTGATATTTACCCTCAAAGTGTTTACGGTCAAAGCTAAAATCATCAGCTCCCCACCAACCTTTTCCCAATCGTGTGTCTCCATCTTCGTGACAGGTCCACCCTCTCCATCAGCCAGACCAGTGGGATTCCATCACCCCCGTACTTCTGACCCTGCATCTTTACTTTCTCTTGGTCACATCATTTCCTCTCCCCCTTCCCACTGCCTCCTCCCTGGTGGAGGCCTCTATAGCTTTGCTATAGGAGTCTCCTCCCCACCCTCCTCTCTCTCTGACTCTGACCCCACCCCTCCAACCCATCCTCCACTCTGGAGCCTCGGTGATCTTTCAGAAATGAAACTTGGACTTCCAAACCTGCATTCTAAAACCCTTCATTGGCTTCTCCTCCCCAGTATCAGTGGTTCATGGGGAGCAAATGAGGGAGGATGCACGCACTTATTAGGTCATCCAGAAAGCTCTGAAGCTACGCTGTCCCCTTGCTCACAGCGATTCTGGCAGATTTCCTTAAGTCTCACCCCACTCCTGTACATTGGTTTGTGAAGTTTCCTTCTCTTTCAATGCCTGTGTATTCCTCAATTCTGTCTACCGGATCCTACCCATGTTTAAGGTCGAATGTAAAAGACACCTTCTCCAGTAAACCCTTTGACCTTCAGTCTAGACACAGTCTCTTCACCATCTGGGGTTCTCTCTATGAGGCTCCCTGTCATGTTCTGCCTTATACTTGTTTGTATTCACAGCTTTTCTTCTTCAGTGGACCATCAGCTGCCTGTTCTTATTCATCCTTGTCACAAATGTGCCTTTCAGATACTGGGGATTCCCTAAAAACATGTTGAATCCCAGTGGAATGAGAACAGATGGAGTCCACGATTGCACTCCATCTCCTGGGCAGGAAAGCTTCACTCAGATTACAGACCCAAATATCAACATTGAGCATCAAGGGTAAACCCAGCCCTGTGGTGGGAGGTGTTAAGGCTGGAAGGGCAGCTTGTGAAAGATGTACCATGATCTGAGATTCAGGGAACACCTATCTATCCAGGGGAAAAAAAGAAAAGACAATGAGGCAAAAGGAAAAGATAACTTCTGGGTCAGCCGAAGAGGCAGGGTCACTGTTAGATTGTACTGTGCTACAGGTGACAAAAGTGAAGCATATGGAGTTTAAGGAAATTGCCCCAAATCACATAACTAATAAGCAGCAGGGCTGGGTCTGAAACTTGGCCAATCTGATAATAGGTTCCACCCTCTTAACACCACCTAACCTGGGTAAAATGTAAAACAGGATTTGCTGATACGATGAATTGCATGACATAATTTTGAATGGTTTGTCGAGGTGGAAAGCATCCCCTAATAAACTTATTATCTTGTTTTGTCTATCCCATTCTAAACTGCTCCTTACTCCACACCCTGGGAAGTTAGTCCTTCTTCTGTTTGCACTCACTTGGGTAGCCACTCAAGTTAGAACCTTGGAAAAGGAAAGTGACAGTCGTTCACTCATGTCCAACTCTTTGCAGACCGCATGGACTGTAGCCCTCTAGGCTCCTCTGTCCATTAGATTCTCCAGGCAAGAATACTGGAGTGGGTTGCCTTCTTCAGGGGATCTTCCCAACCCAGGGATGGAACCCGGGTTTCCTGCCTTACAGGCGGATTCTTTATCATCTGAGCCACCAACCTTGGATGTCTTAAAATGGCTCACATTTAATCACCCATTGCTTTTGTTTTTTGACCACCTTTCACATTCACCTCTTCTCCTTCTTCAGAGCAATTTCAAGATCTGCCCCCAACGTCTCTTTTTTTGACTCTTAGAGCAGCTTTCACAACCCCAGTCCCTCTCTCCTTCAACTGTTTTCTCAAACTCCTGCCAGAATCATCCATCTAGAAAAATATTTGGCCATTTGGTCCTTTCAGTTCTCCCTGGGACCTATGGCATTGACAGTAAGCAACTTAAGTGCTTTGGGAACTAGGCTCTGCCGACGTCTTCTCTCCCCACCTCCCAAACTTTAAACTTTTTATTTTGTATTTGAGTATAGCCGATTTACAAAGTTGTGATAGTTACAGGCGAACAGCGAATGGACTCAGTCATACATATACAGCCCTTCTCCCCCAAGCCCCTCCTCCCATCCAGGCTGGCACATAACATTGAATAGAGTTTCGTGTGCTATACAGGAGGTCCTTTTTGTTTATTCATTTTGAATATACCTGTCCACATCTTGACATTTCCACCTTGATAACCACCCAGCCATTCTGTAGACACATATTCATTAGCCTGGAAGTACCCTCCCTCCTCCTCCATCTGGGTGTTCCTCGACTTTACAGCTGAGGCATCACAGACTTTAAACCAAATTGCCTCTCCCTGCTCCACCCCCTCACCCCCAGATATGGTCCCATGGCTCCTTGTGTTACTGCCCCAGACCATGTGTCACTCCAGACGATAACAACATAGTGGTTGTTAATGAAGGCTCTTAAAGTTAGATTTCTTAGATTCTAATCTTGCCATGTTGCTTGGTGGTGGTAGCAGTGGCGGTTTATTCGCTAAGTCAAGTGTGACTCTTGTGACTCCACGGACTGAACCCTGCCAGGCTCTGCTGTCCATGGAATTTTCCAGGCAAGAATACTGGAATGGGTTGCCATTTCCAACTATGTAAACTTAACCTCTCTGAGCTTCACTTTGCTCATCTGTGAACTATAGATAATAATACTTCTAGTGAGGATTAAATAAAATAGTTCACATAAGGTACTGAGAACAGCACCTGACACATAAGTGAGCTCCTACTATTTAAGTGGTAGCTATTAATTATCATCTAACTTGTATTTCTTGTCTCACTCTCCCATCAGACATACTGGCTGGATTAAGATGGCATTTGTCTTTCTACCTCTGGTAGTTGGCAGAGACAACCATTTAATAGTCCCTTGAAAAGTTTTAGCTGAATTACTGGTGGAAAGGTGGATGAGTGGATGATGGATGGATTGTTGGATGAATGAATAGATGAGTACATGGATGAATAGATGAGTGTGTAGAGTTATGATCTAAATGGATAAGTAGATGTACAGATTTTTAAGTAGGTGGATAGATGGATGGAAGGATGGGTGGATGGAGGCAGATGGATGGGTGAATGGATGGATGGATGGATGGATGGATGGAAGAATGAATGGCTGGGTTTAAGAAATGGATGGACAGGTAGATGGTTAAATGGATGGTTAAGTAGACAACTTAGTCTTGTTTAAATAGTATGAAACAAAAGGAAGCTATGCCTCAAGTCATTCCTGTCAGCCAGCTGAAAAGACTCTGCAGTATGTAATTTATAAAGTTTGGGGTTTTTTTCTAAGCACAGCTGTCTTCCTGCTCAGAATCTTTGGTCTCAGGCAATCTGTTACTTGCAATATCACTGTATCCTTGTAAATTTAGACCTTCAGTAAATCTTCTTCAAGCCTGAGAGAAAGGACACATGTATACTGTGTTTTGATCACAGAGTAAAGAACTATAATCCTTGCCCTGGAAGACCCTGCAATTGAATTTGGAAAACAAATTCAATTAATAGATGTTTGCCAGCTTCTGTCATTCTGGGGTTGCCTTGAAGCTTGGTCAGGGATCGCAGTGGCTTTTGGTGACATCCAGGATAACTCAGCCACTTGGAAGAGGTGAATCAAAGGGTGAGGAAGCATGTTATCATGAGGAGGTGGCCCAGGCAGAGAGGCATCCTGAAGGCTGAGAGCAGAGCGCCAGAGGTCGTGAATGTTGAGACCCAAGAGTGCAGCTTGGAGCTGCTGACAGTGAAAAAATCCTGGCTCAGGATGGAGGCCTTGCAACTAGTTGGTCCCAAAATACACAAAGTATTAGATCAAGTGAGGGGTAACCTCACAGCGTGCAAATGAAAGAACTGAGATCAGAACACTGGCCTCTCCATTCTCAGTCCAGTGTTCTTGACAATATAGAGAACAGAGATGTCTGTGAGTCTTTATCAAATGGAGCCTGAACTCTCTGCCCCTGAGGAATCATATTCCCAGGCTCTGGTCCACACAGCCCCCAGTGAAGAAGAAGAATGCCAACCTGTATTGTATGGGCTTCCCAGGTGGCATTAGTGGTGAAGAACCCGCCTGCCAGTTCAGGAGACACAAGAGACTTGGGGTCGATCCCTAGGTTGGGAAGATCCCCTGGAGGAGGAAATGGGAACCCACTTTAGTATTCTTACCTGGAGAATCCCATGGACAGAGGATCCTCACGGGCTACTGTCCATGGGGGTCGCAAAGAATCGGAACCGACTTAAGTGACTTAGCACAACACAGCACATGGTTGGTAGAGGGGATGGGATGACTTGTGTGGGCTGCTCTAGATCCCACCCATCGTTGAAAGTTCTTCACCCCTTTCTCCCATCTGGGGCCACTGTTCATTTTGCCAAAGATAGTGAACGGTTTTATGAGTAACCAGATTTGCTGACTGTGGTTTCCCCAGTTCGGCCTCCCAGGGAGGCACAGCGCTTCCCGTCTACCATGGTGTCTTGACATTCAGATGGCACTTTCCTTCTGGACCTATAGAATCTGGCTCTCCTGATAAATGAGAGAAAGCCTAGGGGTGGGCTTACCTTGGGGGCTTTAGCCAGTTCCTACTTAAGAGGGGGAAACTTGGGGCTCTGAGGTCATGTTCCCACCCTGTGGATGTAAAGACAAGATCTTTCTGTGTCAACCAAACTGGATACTAATTGGAATTAACCACAGAACTCGAGATGGGAGCAAATTATTCTTGCCTACTTAGATGGGTCTTTGAGGACCTGAATTATTCAGCAAGTTTTCTCAGTCCACAAATGTATTAGTTATTGTCAGTATAATTAAGTCAGTAAAAGGAAAGTGTTCCTATTTATTTTCCTACCAAACAAGAAAAGTTCTAACAAAGGGAATATCACAGACTTACTTGAGTTTTCCTTTTTTTTTAATTGTTCAGAAGCCAAGAGCTAGAAGAGACATCAGAGAAAGACTGCAGGCAGTGATTTTTCAACCATTCTTTTGGAGAGTGGAATCTGTTTTTTAGTCGTGTGAAATCTTAAGTGACATGCCAGTTTATGAAACAGATTAAAATGGAGAAGCTCTGCCTTTGGTGGCTGGCAGAGGGCCAGCAACCCTACCTGGTCAGTAACCCCACATGCTCCCTCATTACAGTGAGTCTGCAGAATCCTGAGAATGTGTTGTTTGAAAATTCATGATTTAGTTCAACTCACCTAAGAATCAGATAATAAAAGGAAGGCACAGAGAGTTTATTCAAGTTGTAGTCTGTTCAAACTGAGGTTTGCGATTCTTCTCTCAGCACAATGCTCTTTCATGATGAGATTTAAATGCTCTTCCAGTTTTCTACCAGTAAAGTAACAAAGTGCTTCCCAAAATTTAGTGGCTTAAAAAAATAAGCCATGAAATTTAGTGATTTTTCTCATGAATCCGTACTTTGGCTAGGGTTTGAAGGGAATGACTTGTTCCTGTCCTGTGATATCCAGGGTCTTAGTTGGTAGAATCCAGTTTGCTGGGCGGTGGCTGGAAGCCTCTCTCTGTTCATACAGTCTTAGGGCCTCTGCGTGTGGTTTCTCCACATGGTCTCTTCTGACCACAGCAACCTTGGGTTACTTAGCCTTTGTACATGGAGGCTCAGGCCTCCAAGTGAAAGTTCCAAAGACTCAGACAGAGCCACAAAGCTTCTATTTGTCCTGTGCTAGAAAGTCCCAGAATGTAACTCCTGCTACATTCTATTGGTCACCTAGGGCCAACCTTAATTCCGTGTGGAAGGCACTGCATTTGGACATGAGTGTTGGGAAGTTTGGATCATTGGGCAGCATCTTGGATGCTGGCTACACAATTTCCTTGCTTTTGGTGTGTTCTTACTGCATAGATTCTGACGTGGTTTAACCTTAGCAGAGAAGTCATTATTGTTTTCCTTAGATCTTAGGAGCACTGTCATAAACTAGCTAAACGGCCACAGAAATCTGACTTAAGACCAAAGCATCATAATTACCAGGAGACTAGTTTTAGTAACCGTAAGAATTTTCAAACCATTAAAATGGCCAAATGCGATCTGGCTTCCTCTGCATGAATAGTGAGTTTCTCCATCATAGGAGAGGTCTCCTTCATTTCTTCTACCACTGCAAGTGTCTGATTCTCAGGGACGCTGACTAGTTGAGAAACTTGCATCTCCTTGAGCTTAGGGAGTAATACTATGTGCATTTCTAAGAACCAAGATTTCTTATAAATCTAATTCTTATTTGTTTGTCTTTTCTTTTCCCCCACTTTTGGACATTTCCTTCATCTGACTGCCCATCAATATATAGAAGAAATGCTTATTCCTACTCCTATTACTTGTAAGTATCGACCTGGGGTGACTTTGCTCTGTGCCCTGGGAGGCAACCTGTAGCATGCATTTCCTGCACCAACCAAGTGTCTGTCTGGTTTCTCATACTCACTTCTGTCTGAGTCATCTGTAGCCTCAACGTTTTGATTTTGCCTCGATGTTTTCCATTTGAAAATGCACTGTCATTGTTCATGTCTGTTCTGTTTCTTCCATCTTGGATTCCCCCCCCCCCCACTTTTTTTTTTTTTGAGCCATAAAAGGCTATTTCTCCTTTGTCAGTATAATTCTCTAGTTAGAAATCCTCCAATTCCAGCAAGAGGAAAACCCGATCCTCCTATAGGATTTGCACACATAGAACCACTGATCTCAGCAACTTCAAAGCCCATTTATGTCTGCTTGGGAAATGTATAGCCCTAAGGGCTCAAAGATGAGAAAGAAATTCATTGGCTATTTCCACTATTTCAGAAAGTCTACAGGGAATTTATCTGGAACCAGCTTTATCTGGAACCAGCTTCACAGGTGACAGAAACATCCAAGGTCTTTCTTTGGGGCTGGAATTATCTCAGTCTAGTGTTTATCCAGTTACATCATGTTGTCAGTACATTTTGCTGGTAGTTATAGATGGTAGATTGTCTAACATTTTTTTTTCTTATGATTCATTTTCACAACATGAGGGTAAAGGAGAAAAATTCCATAAATAGATCCTTGGTAATGAAGAATTAGAAAGCCACTGAATTAGTCTCACATTTCTAATAGGCATTTTCCATGTTTGAAAATTGAGGTCCAGAGAAGTCCGTGAAGTATGTGAAATCAGAGTAGGATTAAAACTCAGAATGCCTCGCTCCTTGTAAAGTGTATCTTCCATCCTTCCATGTCTTGCTCCACCTCTGGCCCACCTCTGGCAAGGCCAGCCTTGTGAGAGAGACCATAACTGTTAGTGATCATCTGCTGAAGCCTTCATAGATGAGGAGGGAGCCAGCCTCCCCATCTCTCTGCTCAGTATTTGGGTCCCTGGTTAATAGGTCCATGCTGTGAGCAGATGAGTTTCTGGGATCACCACCCTGATGTTATATAGGAACCAATGAACCCCAGCCACCAGCACCAAAAGTACCAGACAACCTGCTTCATTTGTTCATTCATTCATGCATTGAACATGCATTGCAATGAGAAACATGCATTGAACATGCACATTATGACCCAGACACTGTGGATGAAGAGATGGCCAGGACTTTGAACCCTGCCCTCACATACAAACCTATCAGAGAGACTAGCCCAACATTAAATACTTGATAGCTCAGCTGAGAGGTACCTACAGGTACATGTACTGTGGTATGGGGACACTTAGTTGTGTGACTAATGTTTTTAGTGGGCAGGGGATAGTTATCAGTGCTTTTAGAGATAGGTTTATCTAGGGCTGAAGAAATAAGAATTCTGAGCAGGGAAAGCAGCATGTGCAAAGACAAAGAAGTGTGAGACAGTATGGGGTATTGTTGCCGCCGTGGAAAAAGTCAGAAAAAGTCAGAGTTCTGGGTTCAAGTTACATCTCTGTCACTCACCAGTTACATAGCCTTGAGCAAGTTTTCTGAACTTTTTCAGCTTCATTCCTCTTAACTCTAAAATAGGGATAATAGTGCCTAACTTGTAGGGAATGAGGAATTTTGTAACATGCCTTGCAAATAAATTGGCACTTCTGCAGTGTAAGTTTTCTTTTGTTTCCCCTTTCAGAAACCGTAAGGAATCAGGGCTGAAGTGGCAGCCCCTGATGGTGCCTCTGGTCTTCTAGAGATTCTTACAGAATCAATGTGCTACATTAGGTATGGGCATGCAATGCCTTCCGGGCAACCTGCCCCCTCAGTCTGTTAGCCAGTGTACATAGCACTGTCTGGAGGCCCACTTTGTACCATTCTCCGTGCTGGGCCCTGTGATGAAATCAAACACGAACGGTATGGAGGTACAGAGGAAGATACACAAGTACTTGTAGTTCAAGTTGCAATGATAAGCAAGGTCTTTGAATCAGTGCAGACTTGGAGTTCTAAGTGACAGATCCTAGGGTGTGACACTCATGCCAGCTCAGGAATGGGGCATAGTTAGATTCAGAGGAGGAGAACTGGCACAGCAGACAGCAAGGTAAGAGGAGAGCCACAGAGAACCGAGTGAAGTCCGCTGCAGAAGGTGGACTTGACAGTAGCAGGTGCTGCAGAGAGGTGCAGGTGGAGGGCTTGGGCACGGCCCTCGACCAGCAAAGTCACTTGTGCAGGTCCTGGGGTAGCCTTGAGGGAGGAAGCCAGCCTGCCTAGGGCCCGTGAGAAGGATAACTTCTTCTTAACCATTGGGCCCTAAAAGAGAGGAGAAACATGAGACTGGCCACTTGAAGGGCCAGAAAGTGCTGGAATTTATATGTAGAGGAGCCTGTGCAGGATGGAGTGGCTGAAGATGCTGGAAGTGAGGCACCCAGAGAAAAGGAGGGCCTGGAGACAAAGTGTTTGGGGACAGGGAGCCGAGGAGGGTGTGTGTGACAGCTCTTGTGAAACCAAGGGATTGAGGGGTGCATGTAGATGGTAAAGGGTGAACAGAATAGAAATGATGGGCCCCCGTGGTCTCCAGATTCAAAATTCCATTCCTCCACGTCTTAGGTAGAGACCGTGAGTGGGTGCTTTATACCATCTCTGTTCAAATTGTGGGCCACAGACCTGAAGCACTGACATCACACAGGAGCTTGTTAGAAACACAGCACCCAGGACTTCCCTGGCAGTCCAGTGATGGGGATTCCTCACTCCCAAAGAAGGATGCACAGGTTCCATCCCCAGTCAGGGAATGAAGATCCCGCATGGTGCAGCCTAAAACAAACAAACAAAAACCGAAATACAGCACTAACATTTCCAGCTCAGGTCTTCTGAACTAGACCTTGCATTGTGACAAGATCCCCAGATCATTCATGTGCACCTTTAAGTTTGAGAAGCACTGACTTACCTAGTCACAGTTGTCTCATCTATAAAATAGGAAATATAATACCCTCCTCGCAGAGGTTATGGAGTCACCCCATCCCTCTAAAAGCCTCGAAATCATCCACTGAAAGAGAAAGCCTCCAACACATTTTGGCTCAACAGTGAAATTCACATTCATTCTACAAGTTTTTGTGGAGTTCCTACTTACATGCCAGGCACTGGTCAATGTTCTGGGATGTAAGAGTTAGCTCAACAAACAAAAATCCCTGCCCACATGAAGAGTTTTAGTGGGGGGAGACAGAGAAAAAACACCATATATAAAAAAAAGTAATATAGGTATTATGTGATGACCAAGAGAGGTAAGGTGAAAAATAGATAAACTATAGAAAGAGGATATAAAGTGTGGGTGGGAGAGGAACAGAGAACTGTTTTTTCAAAGTCAAGAGGCCCTCAATGTCTCCCCCGCATTGAAAGGTCCCATACACAGGATCAAGGGTCCATAAACTTTTTCAATAAGGAATCAATAGTAAATATTTTTGGTTTTATGGACTCTCTATTGCATCTACTCAACTCTGATGCTGTAACATGAAAATAACCACACAGTATGTAAATGTATGAGCAGGGGTGTATTCCAATAAAATTTTATTTAGAAGATTCAGAGAATGGGCCAGATTTGTCCTGAGGGCCATAGTCTTCCTATCCCTGCTTTTGAGATAGGGAGAGGATGTGGTTCAAGATTCATCCTGTTTGATGAGCTTCTACGATGTTCACTGGTGGCTCAGACAGTAAAGAATCTGCCTGCAATGCAGGAGACTCAGGTTTGATCCCTGGGTCAAGAAGATCTCCTAGAAAAGGGAATGGCTACCCACTCCAGTATTCTTGCCTGGAGAATTCCATGGACAGGGGAACCTGGTGGGCTACAGTCCATGCGGTTGTGAAGAGTCAGACACTACTGAGCAACTAACACACACACACACACACACACACATAATGCGCTGCACCCTTGCATGGCAGCTGAACCAGCCTAGAAGGAGGCTGGTAGCTATGTTGTTTTTTGGTTGTTTTTTAGCTGGTGTGATATGTGGGGTTCATGTAATGCTCAGGACAAGCCTGTGAGACTTAATGTGTTGAGTCTATTTAGACACTGAGACTGAGGTTTGAGGACTTGTGTATACACACAGCCAGGATGTGGCAGAGCTTGGGTTTGAATCCAGGAGCCCATACCCTCAAACCCTGCCCATCCTTCTCATTAGACTTAAGGGCTCCAGCCTGGACCGTGTGCTTGGAGGGCTCTTGGCCAGGCTGCGGGAGGGCCAGGATTTGAGTGCAAGTTTTCCTGCCTGTACATCCTCAGTTCTGCGTAGGGACAGCAGTGCCTTGCTCAGGACACGAAGTGGGAGCTGCACCTGGCTGGCAAGGAGGCCCTTGAGGCAATCCTGTCTTTGCTGTCCTGGGGACTTACCATGTGGTTAGAGCTGAGAGCGCTGGGCTGCCAGATCAGTGGTAGTTGAGGGGTTAGAGTAAGAGGTGACCAAAAGGAAGTTAACATCCCAGGTAAACAGAGCTATAGATGGAAGGCCCTTTGGGATCTGGGGACAAAAGAGTCTAGAGTGGAGTCCTTCACTGTCTGGTACACATTTTAAAAACAAAAATAATGCGGGTTTTGGTGTCAGACTTAGATCACAATTTAGGTCTGCCTCTTCTGTCCAGTTGTTCAGACCTTGAGCTGTCATGAAACCACTCTGAGCCTCAGTTTCTCATCTGCAAAATGGTAATAGCAACTTGCCAGCATTTTCATGAGGCATAATGAACAAGCGTTATCTGTAGAATGACTGACACAAAGTAGGTACTTTATAAAGAACGGCTGTTATTCGTCACATCCTGCGCTAACAGAAATGCTTCTCTCAAATTCCTTTTTGCCTTTCGGTTGTAACGCAGCAACCAACAACTTCAGCATCTGCTTTTTAAAATGAGTCAGCGTGTGTTCACGGGTTAATTTACCTCAAGGCACGTAACGGGCACAGTAATTGTTTTGGACAGAGACATTTTAATATGGTCGTCGTTACAAAGGCACTAAGAGGTTTACCAGCCGTCCTGACAGAGAGCACTTACCTGCTTCACTGCGCCTTCTTTGAGCATCACAGAGGAGGGTACCTCCTGGATTGGTCTCTGTGTGCAGACACTCTGGAACGCTTGGACTTTTCACGTCCTTTCGCTTTCTCCCCATTCCAGCATATGTATTTATTTATTTATTTTGGTTGGGGTACAAGGTTACACAACAACGGAATCAGCTCTAAGGGTACACATATCGCCTCCCTCCCACCCCACGCCCATCCCAGCCACCTGGGTCATCACAGAGCCCAGAGCTGAGCTCGTTGTGCTATACATCAGCTTCCCACTTTAAATCCTGCATCTCTTCTTCAAGGTCCAGGTCAAACATCAGCTCTCAGAGGAAGATGTCTCTGATCCTTTCTACCTACAGGGATGTCCCTTTTCTCCTGCTCTGACTGCCATCACTGTGTTATCATGGGCAGGAGCAAATGTGTCTTAAGGATGTTTCTTCTTCATTAGCATTTTCCCCATGGTGCCCTGACACTCAGAGTGAACCCCCAGTAAATGTTTGTGGAATGAATGAACGAGATGAAATTAAAAGACATAACAGCTAAAGTCAACAGGGAGATGATCTGTTCTTAAACAGACCAACCAAAAAAGGTAACAGTTTTTAGATGACTCCAGACCCTGTCTGTTTCTTGCTTCTGTGGCTTTAAGACAACTTTTTTAAAGTCTGTTTCCTAATTTATAAAGTGGGAATTAACAATGCATTCCTTAAAACTTATTTACAGATCAGAAATAGACTCACAGACTTAGAGAATGAACTTATGGTTACCAGAGGGGAAGAGAGGGGGGTTGTCAGAGAGTTTGAGGTTGGCATGTACACATTGCCATATTTTAAATGGGTAACCAGCAAGGACCCTCTGTATAGCACAGGAAACTCTGCGCAGTATGCCATAACAACCTAATTGGGAAAAGAATTTGAAAAAAGAATAGGTAAACATATAACTGAATCACTTTGTGGTACACCTGAAACTAACACAACATTGTTAATCAGCTGTATTCTTATATAAAAATAACACGTTTTAAGAAATGCATTCCTTACAGAGATCTTGCAAGGATTCAGTGAGACATTGTTTGGAAAATGCCTCACCTTTAGTAGGCTTTCAGTCACAATAAGAAACTGCCTCTTTTTTTCTGAAATGCATACACCTTTTCACACCAGAGGCTGTTGCAAATCAAATGTCATTGCCTCAATACATTTAAAGAGGAATTTGAAATGATGATATCAAGAGATACTCAAAAAGTATTTTATGTAATTCGTCAGTCACTTCAAATAAAAATGAAGAAAAATAGGAATAGAAGGAAACCATTTAAAGATGATAAGTATCAATTACCGAAAGCTGACAGCAAACATGTTGACAGTGAAAATAGATGGTATTACCATGAAGGCAAGTCAAAGATGTCTGCCATGCTGCAGCCCTTCAGTCAAGGGGAAGACCTTGGTGAAAATTCTGATTCCTGGGCCCCACACCGACCTCTCAGTTCCTTTGAAAGTGAGAACTGGGAATCTGTGTTTTACACACAACTCAGATTAATATTTTGCATGCTGATTCTCCTGATCCTCACATCACCCTGATATAACTGTCCTTTGCTCAGGGTCCCACCTTTGCACCTGAAATCCCCTTTTCCTGGAATGCCTACCCACTCTCCATGCCTGGAAAATTCTAGTGTCATTATCTGCTTTTTAATTTTATTGAAATGTAGTTGACTTACAGTGTTATGATTTCTTCTGTACAGCAAATATATATATATGTATGTATGTATAAACACACACACACACACATATATATATGTGTGTGTGCGTGTATTCTTTTTCATTATGGTTTATCACAGGATGTTGAATATAGTTCCCTGTAGGATCTTATTGTTTATTCATCTTATATATAATACTTCGCCTCTGTGAATCCCAAACTCCCAGTCCATCCCCTCCCAACCCACCCTTACCTTGGCAACCACAAGGCTGTTCTCTATGTCTATGAGTCTCTTTTGGTTTCATAGATATGTTGACTTGTATCATATTTTAGATTCCACATGTAAGTGATATCATATGATATCATATTTGCCTTTCTGACTGACTTTGCTTAGTGTGATAATCTCTAGTTCTATCCATGTAGCTGCATATGGCATCATTTCATCCTTTTTGATGGCTGAGTAATATTCCATTGTATATATGTACCACATCTTCTTCTTTATCTGTTCGTCTGTTGATGGACGTTTAGGTTTGTTTCCATGTCATGGCTCTTGTAGTGCTGCTGTGAGCATAGCAATCCATGTATCTTTTCGAATTATAGTTTTATCTAGGTATATGCCTAGGAATGGAATTACTGGATCATATGGTAAATCTATTTTTTGTTTTTTGAGGAACCTCCATAGTGGCTCCATTAGTATCTTTAAAAAGGGGAAATTATTCTCTTTTTTAGGTGGCCCTCCTCAACTCCCACAGACCAGTACTAGGCTCATTTATAACTCTGCTGTGCATTCACCTTCCATTCATTCACCCATTGGCTCACCCTCATGAACCGTTCTCAGATTATACTGCCCTGGGTTATTTGCACGTCTTTCTCTTTGTTGCTGTGTTGATTATGGGAATGAACGCTCACAGATGGGTGTATGTGTGAGGTGGATAATGCGCATTTTCTTTCATCTCTCATTGACTTAGAATATTCCATTCTTATCCATTTTCAGTTATTTTGGCATATGGTGATGGTAGGGCTTTCAGATCATCTATTTGTAATTTTGTATAGGTTTTAGTGTACAAAGGCACTTGCATGTCACAATTATAAATGCATAAAATTAACCAGTGCTGTTGTAACAAGACAGGTATTAATGCACTGGGCTAGATTGTATGTACAGATAGAATTGGGTAAGGATTGCAACTGAATGGATGCTTTATTGTGTACTCTATTGAGTTAGAGTCTAAACACATCCATCATGAATACCAAACAGAGCAAATCTATAAGTCAGAGCCTCTGTCACCTTAATCACGGGAAATAAAAATGAGTGTTTCTCTTCAAAGGTGGCAAAAGATGTTTATACTTGTTTCAAATTTATACTTTAAAATTTTGAAACCAACTAAGTATCAGCGATGCCTTGAGACTTAGAAAGGTGTGTGATTCTACATGTTTCTATTCGGTAAACACATTTGAACTTTATAAAGAAGGTAAAAGAGTGGGGGATTCTCTCATGATGAAGAGGAGTGACCTAGTGAAAGAGGGATGGAAAGAGATGTTTCTGTGGACACTGTTGTGATTGCTGCTCAGATCCACCTTCAGAGATGGATTTACCCCTCAGGTGGTACAACTGCTATTGACAGTTCTTGGCTAACTGCCCCCTTTGGGATGACTTGGTCTTCAGAACTGCCTCATCCAAGGTCCTCTAATAACTGGTCAATAGCTGACTTTTACAAGATGTAAAAATCAGTCCAGTATCAGAGTTGCCCACAGGGTTGGCTTAAACCCTCACTGCAGCTACATCACCATTCAACTTCCCCTCTGCCCACTTTTTCCCCTCCCCTCCCTACCCCTCCCCTCCCCTCCCTCTACCTCTCCTCCTTCCCTTCTCCTTCCCTCCTTTCCCCCTGCCCTCCCCTCCCCACTGTTCCCCTCCCCCAGACGTTGACCACCACCCCCCCAAGAAGCTCCTTCTAATATATCTCCTACATGTCAATCTCTGAAAGTCAAATTTCCAAGAACCCAATCTGTAACATCCCTATTCAGTTTGGTCACTCTCCATTGACAAGTAGATTTGTGTGTATATATATATATATATGGCCCCCTACCACTTGAACATGCATGCTTCATTGTCTGTGGACACTGTTTACAAACTAATTGGATTACCACTTTCATTGACCACTGATAAGTAAACTCTAAGAAGTCCTTCCTTAGGCATTCGTTCGTTCATCAGCATTTGCTTCTCACCTGTGCCTGTGCTGGGCAGAAGGACTGTGGGCATCTTCCTATACCGCTTCTGCCTCAGGAAGCTCACGGTGTAGCCCAGAAGAGTGTAGTAAGATCCTGTTTCTGAATCAGCCCAAGAAGAGAATTAGGGTTAGCTAAAGAGAACTAAGTGCCCAGCCACAGTGCCCCCTTAACAATGTGTCACCAGGGCAGGAATGGATTTTCAGTTTTGAAAGCACTTACCTTCAGCAAATATCCCCAATCTGAGAACAACTCTTGCTGCTAGGGCTGTTGCAAAGATAAGATCCTGAGATGCACAAAGTGGAAAATGCCTTTCTAAGTGTTTCAGCAAAGTGCTTTTAATGGAAGAAAGTGCTTTAGTTAAGCTCTACAATGTTGATGATGATGATAATGATTGCATCTTGTTTGTATATACAGCTTTATCTCTTCCAAAGTGCTTTCCCACTTATTACCTAGTTGTCTCATTGGGCTTGGAGGTACTTAGCAAGATATTATTAGACAGGTTTCTGTGCTGTGTAGGAAAAAAGCCTGGGCATTCTGGCTCCAGTTTCAGTTAAGTGACTTCACTCCATCTCAACCTCAGTTTCTCATCTGTAAAATGGAAGTAATAACACCTACATTTCAGAACAGCTGTGTTGTTTAAGTGGCATTCTTTTCATTCACGAACATTTACTGAGCAATTCCTTTGTACTAAGTACTGAGGTAGGTGTAAATAAGTATTTTGAAAGAAATGGCTTCCCTAGTGGCTCAGATAGTAAAGAATCTGTCTGTAATGCAGGAAACCAGGGTTCAACCCCTGGGTTAGGAAGATTCCCTGGAGAAGGGAATGGCTACCCACTCTAGTATTCTTGCCTAGAGAATTCCATGGACAGAGGAACCTGGCAGGCTACAGTCCATGGGGTCACAAAGTCAGACACGACTGAGCAACTAATACTTTCACTTGAAAGGAATACCCTTCTCTCAAGGAGCTTAAAACATGACTTGGACATGTTAATAGTTATAAAATAATAGTGTAAATACATGAAAGAGGAGCAGTGAAACATGACAAAGGAAGGAAGTGTCTGATTTCTGCTTTGAGGAAAGATATCATGGGCTAAAGGGCCAAAGAGGATGCTTGGTATAGAACAGAGGCAAGATGTTTTGCTGAAGAAATAATGCAGTCACTCACTTTTTTCCTTGGGCTTATTATCTTGAAACACACACACACACACACACACACACACACACAACTTTTATAACCAGGTAGGTGGCGTGCTAGGAAAAACTTGGACGGGGGGAAAAAAAGGAAGAAAGGGCTGGAGTAGGTAGGAGAAAGTTTGAATCCTAGTTCCGCTGCATAGCAGCTGTGAGTTCTAGGCACTCAGAGTCTCAGTTTCTCATCTGTAAAATGGAAATGATAGTGCTCAAGTCATGGGGTCATCTTAACAAATTAAATGATGTAATGTACATCCCTTTTTGCTTCCATTTCAAATGCATTTCATTAGATTGTTGTCATTTATCAAATGGTAGAGCTAAGCTAGAACAGCAGTTGTAGTCTGTCAGTAACAGGGGAAGATAATCTTTTATTAACTTCAAGCATAAGTTACATGAAAGAAGAATTTGCCAAATAGAATGAAGGTAGGGCAGTTGTAGGTGGTGATTCTTAAACTTAGAAAACTTCTTCTCTGAGCAGTTGGAGAGGACACCCCCTCTCCTGGTTTCCATCTCTGCTGATTTCAGTGAGAGCTCAGAGTCAGTGAATGATTCTGGCAAAAACCACAAAGGCAGACAATGTCGTTTGAGCCCAAGATGACTTCATGGACCAGGGGGCAGAGAAAAGGCTGGGGTTTAGGTAGAAGGGCTGTCACAGTTCCAAATGTAGGGGCAGGGGGACAGGCTTGTCCTTTGTGGTGTGGCTGTGAAAACCTGCCTTCAATGAGGCGTGGTTCTCCGAGCGTGGAAGGGGCTACTCTACTCTGGGCAGCGTCGGGGCTGTTGCCTCTTTCCTGGGAACAGGGCTCAGATGAATTGGTGTATGTTTCAAACAAATAGCCACACAGGGAGGGGACCACAGCCACAACCTAAAAAGAAAGATTAGAGAACCAATTCCACCGTTCTTAAGTGGTGCCTAGACATTTTAAAGTTCTCCAGGTTATTCTGATCTGAAACCTTTGTTGAGAAGCACTCATGTGGGAGAGTTTGAGAAGCCAGGATCATGGAATATAGGCATTTCTTGGTCTGGCCACCTAACCCAGAATCTCAGATGAAAATTTAGGCCTACAAGATTATCAAACAGATACAGCTTTGGTTAAAATGTTGGAACCTGAGTGTGGAGGGCAGGGTCCATAGAAGATAGATCGTTATTTGATAGCACCATTTCCTTTCTATTAGTATTGAGGTAGACAGTCCTTATGCTGTTCATAATTGTGTATAGACCATTCAATGAATGGCAAAACACCCCAGGCACATTTTTTTTTTACACCTAAAAATAATAGATTTATTGTACATTCATGTGCCAGACTTTGTTTTTTTTTTTTTTTTGATTGAATTATAGTTGATTACCATGTGGCAGGGGGGAGGGGAAAAGGGCAAGGAAGCCCCAGGCACATTTTAAAATAGTATTTAATATCTCATGGAAATTACTCCTCATAGTGGTGTTGGTGGAATAAAGACCCCTCAACCATGATCAATCTCCTAAGAAATATTTGTTCATAAGCATTCCCTTCATTAATGAAACCTCAAGAAGCTCAATACTTCTTATGAAATCTTTCTTATCATAATAAAAGAGTGTTGGATGAGCTTCTTTCTGGAGCAGTTTTATTGTCTCTTGGTTTAAGTTTTTACTGTAAATAGTTGATTTACAAGGTTAGTTTCAGGCGTACAGCGAAGTGATTTGGTTATACATGTATAAATATATATTCTTTTATTTACATTCTCTTCCATTATAGGTTATTACAAGATATTGAATATAGTTCCCTGTGCTATACAGTGGGTCCTTGTTGGTTTTCTATTTTATATGCAATAGTGTGTATATTTTAATCCCGAACTCCTCCTTTATCCGCCCCCCCCCATTTGGTAACTTTAAGTTTGTCTTCTCTGTCTGTGAGTCTATTTTATGTTTCGTAAATAAGTTCATTTCTGGAGCAATTTTTCATTCCAATGTCTTTGAACCACTATGCAGAACATTCTGGAAAAGTGGGAAATATTGGGTATATTACTGCCACACATATTTTTTAAGAGGAAATATTGAAAGATTAGTCTGACCAATACCCTGTTTTTACTGGGAGGATTTCGTTTTTGTAAAGAGTGAAAATGTGGTTTTATTAAGGTTATAAACCAAATCGAGCCTCAGGATTAAAGAAGGCTTGTTTTGTTTTGGAAAACAGCTTGGCGACAATACACTTTCCTACAAATGGAGAAAAGCTAAGAATGACTATACTTTATTTTACTTTGTTCTTGCTTCCCTGTGCCATTTATTATTTGGACATCTACTGATGAGAGAGAGAACTTCTGGTGAAAAATTTAAGTTTAGATATGGTTGATGTGGGATTTCATACATTCTTTTATCTTTGCTTTACACAGCAAACCTACTTTGAAAATGTAGGGTCTAAGGTTTTTCCAGGAGCTCCATGGCTGATGCAAAGTGTATCCATCCACTATATTGCCAGGCAGGTGTCTTCCAGCCATCCAGTCTGGGGGCAGTTTACTGAATAAATCATACTTATGTAATCTCATCTCCCACTTCTTAAGGATTTTAAACAGCCTTAGCTCTGAACAGTGAAGAGAATAGTACTTGAAACTTAGGAGCAGCATTGTCGTAAAAGAACATGGATTCCATTTGCATTTGAACCCTGGACTCCTACTGTCTAACCTAACTTCTCCAAGCCTCTGTTTCCACATCTTATAAAAGGGGAATAGTAAGACCAAATTTGGAGGGTTTCTGTGAGAATTTATCAGGATTACACGTGTAGCATCTGTTCTGTGTCTGGTACATCAGAAGGTGCTCAGCACATTGTAGTTGTTATTGTTGTATTTTGTTTTATATTAATATGTCCACTCATGTTGTGCAGTGTATAAAGTACTTTCCTGTAGATATCTCTTGAGATTTTTTTTTTAGTCTCTTCAGTGAGAAAGTATCATTTTAAGTGTAAGGAAATGAAGGCTCACCATAGTGACCAGGGCATAGACTATAGGAAGAAAGAAATCTCTGAAACAGAGTCACCAGTTACTAGTGCTGTGATCTTATCATGGGTTGGGAGGTGGGTACGACAATAATTCTGAAGAATTTATATGGCAGCAAAACTGATAAGAGTTACACCCTCTCAGACCAGTTGGGATAAGTGATGAATAAGTCAGTCATCACTTATCCCATCAAAGTTGGTCCCTACCAGAAAGTTTATAACACATTGTTTCAAATTGTAATGAGGTTGGGGGACATTCCTTTTGATACACTCCCTTTATAAAAGGGACAAAAATTAAACAGGAACGAGATTGACCATCTGTTTAAAATTTTATGATGTTTTATAATCTGCTTTGGAGAAATACAGACAGAGATTAAAGAGGGATAGGATTAGTGTTGCTTTGTGACTTTTTTTTTTCCATTTATTTTTATTAGTTGGAGGCTAATTACTTTACATCATTGCAGTGGTTTTTGTCATACATTGAAATGAATTAGCCATGGATTTACATGTATTCCCCATCCGGGTCCCCCCTCCCACCTCCCTCTCCACCCGATCCCTCTGGGTCTTCCCAGTGCACCAGGCCGGAGCACTTGTCTCATGCACCCAACCTGGGCTGGTGATCTGTTACACCCTAGATAATATACATGTTTCGATGCTGTTCTCTTGAAACATCCCACCCTCGCCTTCTCCCAGAGTCCACAAGTCTGTTCTATACATCTGAGTCTCTTTTTCTGTTTTGCATATAGGGTTATCATTACCATATTTCTAAATTCCATATATATGTGTTAGTATACTGTAATGGTCTTTATCTTTCTGGCTTACTTCGCTCTGTATAATGGGCTCCAGTGCTTTATGACTTTTTAAAAATAGGTCTCTTGAGTCCCACTTCTAATTTATAGAGCAAACTTTTGTCTCTTAAGATGGTCTTGTTTAGAGTGTCTTATAAATAGGGTTGTGCCATGGAGGGGATTTTATTCACATCCAGCTATGCCAGACATAGAGAAATAATTTTATTTAAAAATGTACCCAACGATTATGATAGTTAACATGACAACAGGTGTCGCATTTCATTTTCTGAACAGTTAAGGTCTGAATGCTTTTTGTTCCCCCCTTCTTTCTTTAAGAATAAATGTACAATAGCATTTTAGAATCAGCTTGTTTTTGTCTGTAAGAAATCCTGATGAGTTTTGATTGGGCTTGCATTGAATCTGTAGATCAGTTTGGTAAGATATGTCATCTTAACAATATTGAGTCATCTGGCCCAGGAACATGGTATGTCTATTCATTTGCGTGGGTCTACTTCAATGTCTGTAATCACCCTCTTGTAGTTTTTGGCATGCAGATTCCATGCATATTTTGGTGGACTTATACCTGAATGTTCCTTGTGTGTGTGTGTGCAGTTATAAATGGTCCTGTTCTTATTTCATATTCTAACTGCTCATTTTTAAGTATAAACTAGACTGACTTTTGTATATAAAAAATAAATGTACATGGAAACAAACCAAAGAAGAAAAGAGAGGCCTTGGGTGGAGAAATAGTAACTTCCTTCACATACACAAGGCCATTGCATGAAAAGATGGAGGAGGCTAACCCAGACCAGGTACTTAGCAAAGTACCCAGCACGTGTTCAAAATATTAGTTCCCATCTGCCTTGCCTTCTTATGTTCTGTGTTGCACAAAAAAGCCAGGCAGTATTAAGAAGATTTTGGAGTTTGAAACTGTGTAATAGTTAAGATGTTACAATTTAGTTCTAAGCAGACCTGGGTTTGGGTCTTGCTCTGCCATATACAAGCTGTGTACTCCTGAGCATGTTTCTCACCCTCTCTGGTCTTCCTTTTCCTCACTGTGATATGGGGCTGATACAAGAAAGGTGGTACCCTGACCAGGGCACAGTGCCTGGCACCTAGCAAATGCTCAGTGAGCTTTAGCTTTTCTCGTTACTTTTGTGGTGGTTAATTCCCGGAGGAAGATGCTGGAGGAGTGTAAAGAACTTCCTAACAATGCTTCTTCCACAGAACCAGTTGAATGTGAGGTAGTGAGCCTCCCATCACCAGAGAATGGATCACCCCCTCTGTAGAATGCCACTGGGGAAGTCAGGCTTCCTGAGAGCTTCCCCCTGTGTTGAGGGACTTCTTTACCATCATCACCCTCCACCATCACTCATGGTAGCATTAGAAGCAAGTGGTAGCCATTCCAGGTCTCCCTGGAGTCATCTAAGATAGGGGTCCCCAACCTCCAGGAGCTAATGCCTGATGATCTGAGGTGGAGCTGATGTAATAGAGATAAAGTGCAGGATAATGTTATGCACTTGAATCATCCTGAAACCATCTCTCTTCTCATCCATGGAAAAATTACCTTCCACGAAACTGGTCCCTGGTGCCAAAAAGGTTGGGGACCACTGCCCTAAGACAAAGGGCTTGGAGCAGTAGACAGAAGTGGTACCTAGGAAAAGAGCAAACACAGCCCGCACGTGCCTTTCCGTCAGCTGCAGTTTATGACTGCACATTAAACTCCATTGCTTTGTTTCGGCGGCTGGTGTTGAGACCCGTCATCTCCAGCCCGGTGCCATCCATTCTGGCTTTCCCCAGAGCACAGGCAGACCAGCCGCCTTTCTAGTGTACACTAATTAATTTATCTCATGCTTGTGATTTTACGGCACATAAGTGCTGGAGCATTTCTGTTTATTCTTCTCCCCGCAAAGCACCTCACATTGCATACAGACCATGAATCTCCATGGCAAACGCCGGCTGTTTTGGGCTCAGGAACAGCCCGCCGGCTGCCTGTCATCTTGCTGGCACTGCCTCTTACAGGCACAGGAACACCTCCATTCATTTATCCTTAATGACATTTTGACATTTCAATCAGTTCATCAGATGTTCCTTGTGCAAGACTTCTCCCACACGGCCAGGCCAGGGTGCCCGGCCACTCTTAATGCATAATGCATGAGACCAGAGCAGCGCTCAGTACTCTCTGATGGACCGATACATCTGCTGTTCACAAACTGTGTGTTCCTAACAGCCCTGGCTCCGCAGGTGATCCACACCGCTGCTAGCAGAGCCATTTTTCCTGTGTTTCCAGCTGGCTGAGCTCGGAGAAAGCTGGTCAGCTCAAGGAAAGATGTGCTGGTTCAGAAAGATACCAGCACCCGTGCTGTTGGGTGCGGGGGGAGCATGAGTGTGCCAAAGCCCTGCCTCACTCGAGGATTTAGAGTAGCTTGGATTCCACTAATTCAGGTGGAAGACACTCTTATGACAAAGCTAACGTCTTGAATTTCATTAAACTGGTCCTACTTAAAAATAATGATCGTAAAGACATTCTGATAACAATAATGGATATCAAAGAAGAAAGGAAAATTATCCTTATTACCTTCAGTCTAACACATCAGCTTCGACATACTTTCTCATAGTAGTAATCACAGAGTAGACACATTTTATTTCCAGTTGTTTTTTTTTTTAACTTAATGTAATCCAGTTAGCACTTTCCTATGGGGTAACATAGTTATCATTTTTAATGGTGCGCCATCATTTTAATAGCTGCATAATATTCCATCCAGGGATGCACCATAATTTCCTGAATGGGCCTCCTATTGTTAGACGTTTATGAGGCTGTAACTGATCATTTTCTGTCCAAGAGAAGGATCTGAGGAGGCTGAGAAAGAGCGAGCAGGGCTCTTCAGGCTGAAGAACTGAGGGTCAGATCCCACCTGGTCCCTTTACCTGTTCTAGGAGTTTGGGATTAACTCTGTGAGCCTCAGATTCCTCATCTCTGAAACAGAAGAAATAATCACCACTTTACAGTGTTACTATATGTGAGGATTACAGGTGGTTTCAAGGTACCTAGCACATGGTAGTATTTATTAAAGGTGAAACTATTAATGTTCATAGGTGTTCATTCACCAGTGGATCTCAATCAGGATCAGGGCAGGTCTGCCTGCCCTACACTCCCCTCTCCCCAGGGACATTGGGTAATGTCTAAACATTTTTTTTTTAACTTTTTATTTTGTCTTGGGTATAGCTGATTAACATGCTGTGATAGTTTCAGGTGGAAAGCAAAGGGATTCAGCGATGCATATACATGTATCCATTCTCCCCAAACTCCCCTCCCCATCCAGGCTGCCACCTAATATTGAGCAGAGTTCCATGTGCTAGACAGTAGGTCCTTGTTGGTTTATCCATTTAAATATAGCAATGTGTGCCTGCCCATCCCAAACTCCCAACTATTCCTTTCCCCTATCCTTCCCCCTGGCAACTGTAAGTTCCTTCTCTAAGTCTGTCTCTTTTTGTCAGCTTATTTGTATAATTTCTTCTTAGATTCCACATATAATAATATGTCATATGATATTTCTCTTCTCTGTCTGGCTGACTTCACTCAGTATGACAGTCTCTAGGTCCATGTTGCTGCAGATGGTGTTATTTCATTTTTTTAATAGCTGAGTATTATCCCATTGTGTGTATGTATCACATCTTCTTCCTTATCCATTCCTCTGTCGATGGACATTTTGGTTGCTTCCATGTCTTAGGTATTGTCAACAGTGCTGTAATGAACATTGGGGTGTATATATCCTTTCAGATCATGTTTTTGTCTGGATATATGCCCAAGAGTGGGATTGCAGGGTCATATGGTAGCTGTATTTTCAGTTTCTTAAGGAACCTCCATGCTGTTCTCCATAGTGGCTGCACCATTTAACATTCCCACCAACAGTGTAGGAGGTAAACACATGTTTGATTGTCACACCTGGGGGTGGGAGAAGCTACTAGAATCTCTTGGGTGGAAGCTAAGGACGCAGCTGGATATCCTGCAGTACACTGCACAGCCCCCTCAGCAAAGCATCATCCTGCCCAAAATGTCAGCATGCCATGGTTGAGAACCAAACCCCAACATACACGTTGCTGCATTTTCCAGTATTTTCTACATAATACATTTTCCTTTTTACTATTATTTTATTATTTTTTGCTATTATTTTATTGGGATAAAATCCCAGGAAAATGGCAATGCTCAACTAAAGGGTATATTATGCTTATTGGCAGTTTTAGGAGACATGGGATGGGGGTGGGTGATGGGAGGAAGGTTTCAGGTGACTGATGGTGAAAAGACAGCCACTAAAGGGCACGTGTTCCCCAATAGCAGGAGGTGACATCCCATAGACCCATAGTTCTCCAAGATAGTCCCAGCATCTCCTAGAAAGTTGGAAATGCAGTTTCAGGCCTTACCTCATACTCACCAAATCAGAAACGCCAAGAGTAGAGCCCAACCATCCCTGTATTAACATGCTTCCTAGGTGATTCTAGTGCACTCTCAGGTTCGTGAATCACCGCCATGCACCACTTGCAGCAGAAGGCCAACTTACAGAAGAGCAAGTAGATCCCTGGGTCAGGAAGATCCCCTGGAAAAGGGAAGGGCTACCCACTCCCATATTCTTGCCTGGAGAATACCATGGACAGAGGAGGCTGGCTGGATACAGTCCATGGGATTGCATAGAGTCAGATACAGCTAAGTGAGTAACACTTTCACTTCAAGGAAGAAGGAATGCAGGTGACCAGTGTGAAGAAGGAGCAGAAGAAGAACCAGCATTTGCGGAGTGTCTGTTACAGGCCAAGACTATGCTTAGGAATTAACACATTATTTCTAATCATCCTAGAGACTCTGTGAACTGGAGCTTATCAAAAATCTTCCTACACATGAGTCTCATGGAGATGAAGATACAGTCATGATCTGGTTCGAGCCAGTGTAATCTGCGGCCAAAGTGCATGGTATTTCCACAGCACCAAGAACAGAGCGGGGTGTTCGCCTAGCCCAGGGATTTGGAGCTCAGTGACTTGAAACCATTCAAGAAGTTCCCACTATCTGAGCCATAGATTCTGTCCTCACTTTCCTTCGAAGCATTAATTTCCTTCCCATTGCTTAGTATTTAACAAACACTTATATGAAGCTTCTTTGGTAGGTGACAGATCCTATTGTAAGGACTTTAATATTTGTAAGTCAGCATCTGTTGCAAATAGTTGTGAGAATTCACTGTATTATTCCTATTTACCAGATGAGGAAACTGAGTTACCGAGAGCCTAAGCCATTGTCCAAGGCATAGCCAGTCAGTGGTGGAGCCAGGGTTGGACCCAGGTGGTCTGGCTTCAGAGTTTGGAGATGCTGTTCCCACTAGGCTCTCCTTCAGGATCTGGGGGGGTAGGTTGACCAGATGCCCAACAAGAGAAGAGCCTTGCATCTGTCTTAGGCCTTCTGCTGTGCTGGTTCCCTTTCCAGCTCCAGGAGATGGTCAGATTGGGTCTGACTCTGTCCTCAATAGAAAGAGAGCCCATCCAGGCAAGGAAGACAGAGAGGCAGCTGCAGGCTGATGAGAGAAGAAGGGACAGACAGGTAGAAGCACAGACACAGAAGGCAAGAGAGATGGAGATGGAGGTGATGGTGCCCAAGGTCCCTTGACCTTTTGAATTGTGATAGTATGTGCTACTGTTACTTCAGTAACTTTGCCATTCCGGTAGAAGCATGGAGAAGCCCCAAGCTAGGGTGATGGGAGTAGGAGAGGAAAGAAAGAAAGATAGCCCTAAGTCGTATCCAACTCTTGCGACCCCATGGACTGTAGCCTGCCAGGCTCCTCTGTCTGTAGGGTTCTCCAGGCAAGAACACTAGAGTGGGTTGCCATTTCCTTCTCCAGGGGAGCTTCCCAACCCAGGAATTGAACCCAGGTCTCCCACATTGCAGACAGATGCTTTACCAACTGAGCTATGATGGGAGTAGGAGAGGAAGGACCCACCAGTTATTTTTCCAGGTTTGGTACCCAGCAGAGGTAATGAGCAGAGAGAATGTGGAGGACCTCAAGGATGTGAGTGGGTATGAAAGTGAGCTTTCTGGCTGCATATATGTGCTTATCCATGTCAGTGTGTGTTTGCCTGGAGAGGAGAGGAGCCGGCTGGTAAAGCTTGGGCACAAGGATATACATGCATGGGTCCTTGGCTGAGTGAGACATAACAAGGAATCTTAGAGAACATTCAGGAGCCTGACTGCCTGGGTTTAAATCCCAGCTCCATCTCTTAAAGCCTGGGTGGCTTTTTGGGTATTACTTCAACTCTGCCTCACCCTTTCATCTGTAAAATGGAATTACTAATACTATTAATTTTCCAGAGTTACTAGGAGAATTAAAGAAGTTAATTGTGTTTGTAATAGCCTTAAATAATGCCTAGAAAGTGAGCCGATGCGGATTATGAAAGATTTCACAGAAAGTTTTTATTCACTTTCCAAGAGAGGAAAAGGGTCAGTCACACAGAGCTGAATGATTGAGTTTCAAAGGGCATGGTGTAGAAAAGAGGGGGTGATCCATAGTTGTATCTGGGCTGACCGTTCTTCAATAGGATGTGGTTTTTCTGAGAATCTAATTTCTTCAGTTATTCCGCAATCCTTGGGTGTCTGAAAGAGACTTGATAGTGGACCTTGAGAGGCACTACTCTATTTTGAACAATGTTAGATGGGTTTGCAGAAAGAAATAAATAAACTTAGGATTTATCATTTCATGGTTAGTATATCCATTTCCTGGGGTTGCCGTAATAAGGTACCACAAACTGGGTGGCTTAAAACAACTCGATGTATTCTCTCACAGATCTGGAGGCTGGAAGTCCAAAATCAAGGAGTCTGTAGGGTCACGCTCCCCTTGAGATTCTGCGTAGACTCTCTCTTGCCGCGTCCTCATTTCTGACGAAGGCTATAAACTCTTCAGTGTCCCTCGACCTGCAGTCGCCTCACTCCATTCTCTGCCTCTGTCATTACATGGCCCCCTCCTTGGGTATCTCTAGCTAAATTCTGCTCTCCTTGTAAGAACAGTAGTCAAACTGTATTAGAGCCACTTTAACTGGTTTACATCTGTAAGGACCCTATTTCCAAGCCTGCATCGGCCACCAATTTTTCTTGTAGAAAACTTGAGATCAATTGTGAGCATTCTCATTTTTCTTGCATTATAGATATTTTAGTAGGATTTGGGGAGAAGTTTTAGAAACCACCATCTCATTAAGCAAATACTTAATTATGTTAACTTGAGGTTGCTGAGAATGGATCTGAATGAACAAGACAAATGATACTAAATTGACTTTTTTCCTGTCATATTAGTAAAATATTTCTAAAGTTGTAAAATATCTAATTCTATAAAGATGCAGTAAAAATTTTTGAGATTATAAAAAAAAAAAGACCCTATTTCCAAATAAGGTCACATTCACAGACTATGAAAGTTCTAACCTCTGGCATGGGGCTTCAGTATATCTTTTAGGGCAGCAGTTCCCAATATTTTTGCACCAGGGAACGGTTTCATGGAAGACAGTTTTTCCAGGGACGCGGGTAGAGGGAATGGTTTTGGGGATGATTCAAGTGCATGGCATTTATTGTGCACTTTATTTCTCTTACTATTACATCAGCTCCACCACAGATCACCAGGCCTTAGATCCGGGAGACTGGGGACCCTTGTTTTAGGGGAACACAATTTAACTGGAAACTGTCATTTTAAAAGCATCAGTTCTTGCAGTGGTTTTTAGATGCCAATTCCCCCCCTGTAGTAACATCAGTACCAGAAAGTGGGAGTGGTGTGTCCTTGGTAACTCACTGAGAGACCGGGAGATGGCACCCAGCTATCTTACCTCCTGGACATGGTCCTTCTATGAGGTAGGGACTCTTCAATTCTGATCTGCTGAAGACCTTGTTCCCAAGAACAGGGATATCACACTTCATTATGCATTAGGATTGCTTGGAGTGCATATTACTCATCTAGAGTTTCTGATTCAGTTGGTCAGGGATGAGGCCAGAGAAACTGTATTTCTAGTATGTTCCCAGGTAGAGCTGATGATGCTGGTCCAGAGACTACTTGGAGAACCACCGTTCCACATTAGTGCTGCTTAAGCTTGGTGGCACATTACAACCACCTGGGGAGCTTCTAGAAACCCAGATGCCCAGGCTGCACCCCATACCGACTGAATTAGGATCTCATCAGTAATTTTAAAGCTCCCCAAATGATCTGTGCAGCCAAGGCTGAGAAGCACGGCTCCAGAATACATCAAAAAATGTTTTTAGAGAAAAGCCATTCTTCAGGGTATCTATTTTAGTGGATTTGTATTTAATAAATAATGAGGCCATTTAAATCAACATGGCTGTGTGCTGTATTTAAAAGGTTACCAGAGAGCATTTATTGAGTACTTACTGTGTACCATGCACTGGGGGAAATGCTTCGGTAACTACTACACACCATTTAAATCTTCACAAACACCCTCCCTTCCTGGGGCACACGGATGCTACCTGCAGTTCTGCAGGCAGGAGGAAACTGACATGCAAAGGATTGAGTAACTCGCAAGAGCTCACGCAGCAAGTCTGAGACGGAGCCAGGCTTTGACGCCAGGTTGTCTGGCACCAAAGCTGATGTTAACTGCTGTGCCATCCTGCCTTCTGAGAGGAGAGGAAGTGGCGTGTTCGCCTTTTAATCCTGCAGTTTTCCATATCCTCGTTTACACTGTCAGCTCTGCTCTAGGGTAGCCCAGCTTCTGCCTCAGTTACAGTCATTCTGAGTTAGTGGGATTTGGATTAATGAGGTTTTGCTGCATTCAACGAGGACTGGAATTATTACCATGGATGGAATTTGCACTTCTGATTTTGTCCCAAAAGGAGAAGTGGAGGAAAGTTAAAACAGGTGTCCTGAGCTGGCAGGCAGAAAGCAGGGTAGGGCCCTCTGACTTCTGCCAACATGCCACATGCCTTGGCCAAGCACCCCCTCTGTCTGGGCCTCAGTTTCTTTTCTAAAATGAGAGAATGATGCAGTTCCCTTCCAGTTCTGACGTGTAAATTTAATTAGATATTCAATCATGTCAGCACAGAAACATCCAGGCTTCACAGAGTACAGCGCTGGCTTTTGATAGGAGTAGAGTTTCAGCTGAGTTTTCCTTGTCTGCCTCCTTTGGATGGACATCTCTCTGGCTCCAGGGTTCCAGTCTTTGTGTTTAAAGTCTGTCCAGAGATGCCAGTAAAGGATGGGTCAAGGAAAGCCCTACAGGAAGGGAAAGAGAGCCTGGTCAGTGTCTCCCCTGGCTCTTCACATCCAGGAAAGAGCCCTGTGGAGTTCCAGCACCCTCTCTCACTTGGCGGGGGGTCTCCTGTTCTCCATTCATACATGCAGGATTTGGCAGGATCCATTGGAAGGACTGATGCTGAAGCTGAAACTCCAGTACTTTGGCCACCTGATGCAAAGAACTGACTCATTTGAAAAGACCCTGATGCTGGGAAAGATTGAGGGCAGGAGGAGAAGGGGACGACAGAGGATGAGATGGTTGGATGGCATCACCAACTCGATGAACATGGGTTTGGGTGAACTCTGGGAGTTGGTGATGGACAGGGAGGCCTGGCGTGCTGCAATTCATGGGGTTACAAAGAGTCAGACATGACTGAGCAACTGAACAAAACAAAACAAACAAACAAAAAAACAAGAGGCTGGAATCACTTCTAACCTCTTTTCCAGATAGTTTCTCAGTCTCTACTTGAATTCCTCCGATAATGGGGAGCTCATTACCTCCAAAAGCTTATGCAGAGCATGAGTCTTGTCTGGCTTTTCACATCACGGTATCCTATGTTAACAGCCACTGGTACAAAGCAGGTGCTCATTAAGTATTTTTTTCAACAAATTAATATGCAGAGAGAAATAAACTACTCCCTTTGAGGAGGAGATGATGATTTCTAAGAGCAGTGGGCCTTTGAGTTGGTCCCTAAAAGGTGAAGAGAAAGGAGCTGAAGAAGAAAACATGGGACAGTCAATGCAGGCATTAGGCTCTTCCAAAGGAGACCCAAGCAGTTCTGCTCTATCTTATTTATTTGTTTGTTTTTGCCTGCACTGAGTCTTTGTTGCTTTGCAAGGACTTTCTCTAGTTGCAGCAAGCAGGAGCTACTCTTCGTTGCAGTGCATGGACTTTTTGGTGTGGTGGTCTCTCCTATTGCGGGTGCGCTGGCTTCAGTAGTTGCAGCTGACGGGCCCTCGAGTGCAGGCTCTGTAGTTGTGATGCAACAGGCTTAGCTGCTCCGTGGCATGTGGCATCTTCCATGTCCCCTGCATTGGCAGGCAGATTCTTATCCACCAGGGAAATCAAAGCAGTTCTACTTTACTAGAAATTTCTTCCCTGTGTCCAGCCAACATGGTGGTTCTAATTCTGCCCTCTGGGGCCACATGGAGCCAGATACCACATGTGTGAAAAGAGCATTCCAGAATATTTCCTTTCCATGAGAAACATCCCCATGTGTTTCAGACACTCTTCCTCCTCCTGTCATAGAATGATTCTGGAACCTTTCACAGCCCTACAGTTCTCTCCATTGAGCCATTCCACCTGCTACCGTCCCTTACAAAGACTGGTACTCAGGATCCACAGAACTCATGGTCTCTCGTGGGCACATCCCCAGACACTAGCCCTCACTCAGCTAACAAGCAAAGGTCGGGGAGACCTCCCAGTGATCTGTCACATCACATTGTCCCAACCTGTCAGAAGCAGGGAACTTGGATTGCTATGTCTTGAAACGTTCTTCAACCCTCCAAGGACCCAGCAGAGGAATAGACAGGCTTGTGCAATGCCTGCTTTCTAACAGCTCTCGGTACCCCCTGCTGGTGAAATTGTGTGACCCAATTGGAAGGAACCTCAGAACAACTAGACAAAAAATTCCAAGTTCAGCAAGTCACAGGTACTTAAGTCTTAAGGGATTTGAGGACTGCGTGAGTTATATGACCCATACTATGTTCCTTGTGGCCGTCTTATACGGTTTTTTGTTTATTTTTTTTTAAGCATTCTATAGCTATGGCCATTCTGTGGGCTCTGAGAGAGAAAAAGAAGTCTCTGCCTTCTATGTACATTCCATCATTTCTTCAGACATCCTAGGAAGGAAATGCTAAATTGTTAGACAAAACTATCCATTAAGTAGAAATATTTCAGGTCCCCAACTAATTTCATGCAGCTTTTTCTTCCTGTCTCCTTGCATATATCTGTTTTTAAGTGGTTATAATCTGTAGTCAGAGAAGAATGACAGTCTTTTCTGCACCTCAGATTGTAGACTTTAAAACATAAATTTGCACAGCAAATTTATTGAGCACCGGCTACATGCCAGACACTCAGCAAGAGGTTGGAGTAGATCCAGGAGGTTGGAAGAGGTTCACCCAAGAGGTGCTTGCCTTCCTGGGCAGGAGAGTTGAATCACTGCAGTTGGGTTAGTCAAGTGCTTCATTCACATGGCAACGAGGTCCTCCATGATCCCCTGACAGGGTTCAAACCAGCTATTTGTTGCTCTCCTCTCACCATATATATTGTTTCTTCTTGGCTTTCCTCACGTTTGGGATTTTATATCGATTTCTGTATTTCCCGGTCTAGTGCCTGTCTCTGCCATCAGTCTCTGTGTCCTAGGAAGGTGGAGATCATGTTTGGTGTTTGACACTGTGATCTTCCATCGAGCAGAGACTGGCGCATGTAGGTGCTAAATAAATGTGTTCAGTGGAAGAGTCCACCCAGAAGAGAGAACCATGCAGCTGTCTGGGGGAGCAAGAGAAGATGTGACATCTGAATGCCCCTGAGTCTTGAAGGATAAAGAGGAGGGGGTCCAGGGAGAAGAATAGGGTCACGCTGAGGAGGAAGGAGTATTGAGGAATGCTTAGGAGAGGGGGGTGAAGTAGCTGGTGTTCCCTAAAAGGAGACGTGTGTGGAAGATAAGGCCGAGCTGAAGCCTGGAGCCGTACGCTGAGGGTCTGATGTGCCCCACTCCCTAGTTTGTATGCTCCCCTTCTTTAGGAAGAAGAGGGAGGGGAATCAGCCAAGTTCTGTGACCACAGGAATGAATATGATCTCCTCTAAATTACTTTTTTTTTAATTATTTATTTATCTGACTGCTCTGGGTCTTAGTTGCGGCACACAGGATCTTCGATCTTCGTTGCAGCATACAGGATCTTTAGTTGCGGCTTGCAAACTCTTAGTTGCAGTGTATGGGATCTAGTTCTCTGACCAGAAGTCGAACCTGGGCCCCCTGCATTGGAAGCGTGGAATCTCACCCACTGGACTACCAGGGGAGTCCCCCTAAATTACTAGGAGGGTTTTCAATACTTAAATTATGAATAAGATCCCCAAAGTGCAGTTTTATGTTTTATTTCCTTCTACATACCTTTCATTTCCATTTTGAAGCTGCAACACCTGTCTACATATTTTTAAATTTTAGGTAGCATCATCATCACCATGAAAACATCATGTCAACCATGGGCTAAAAACTAAGAATGTGAAAAACCTGAGTTGTCCAGTTTTTAAATATATGCTTTGGAGAGGCTCCATTTAAAAAATTTTTACCCAGGTGTTCAGAGCTACCCAAACTTTACTGTAAAATACCACTATTCATAGAGGCAGCCAAGGTCTTTTTATTATTATTATGCCTTTGGAAACCAATGATTTGTGCCTAAGACAACTGTCTCCATATTATTTTACCCTGAATAGAATGAGATTGGTTGGGAGTTCTGCCCTAAGGAAATATCAAAACCCCAATACATACTCATTTATAGTTCGAAAGTTAACTCTCTTATCAGATTTCCTTTTATTTCCTGCTGGGGCAGTATGAACAGAACTCAGATGGAGGCAGAGGGTCTGCTGTATATCTTTTCAAATTTATGATTAAGAAGGTCACATATACATTTTTAAACACACTCCTTTTTGATAATAAATGAAGAATGAAACTGTGAAATGTCATCAGAAGCCGAATTACTCATTTTTCTTTCATTCGCATACCCCTGCCTGCTGGCTGATTGCCTGCCAATGGTGAGGAAAGGCCCGAGTGACCAAATGCTTCATTTCTTATGGTTTTTCTGTCTGCCTGGAATAGTCTCACTAGTGGAGCAGCATGCCTATGGCCAGAGCATTTGAACCGAAAGATGCACTTCTATTCCTGAGCCCCCTTCTTTTCCCCAGGCCAATTTAAAAAATAATAATAATTCAATTTAGGCTGCGTTTGTCTTCAAATTGTGGCCAGAATGAGAGAAGTGAAAGCTCTTCTCTTCCCAAGTCCAGATCCACTCTAGGTGCTTCTCTTCTATGTTCTCTGTCTACAAAGCAAGATCCAAACAGATGCCATGCCTTTGGCATGAGCCACTCTAATGTGGGAGGGGAGGATGTAGTTGGGATCTGTGCCTCTGGGTCCCTTCCTGCAAGGTCATCCAGCACTGGCTGGATTCTTTGGGAGAAGATCACTGCTTCTGTACAGGTGGCCTCCTCTTCACAATACCTTTTGGGTCCTGGTGGCTGTTCCCTCTGCTTGTCCCTCTGGACCCACAGGTGATAAACAGCTCTCCTATCACTGTATTATACCTCGGGTTCCGTAGAGTTGCAAAGAGTAGGACATGACTGAAGTGACTTAGACTGCAAGCATGTCTCTAAAATACTTGTGTGTGTGTGTATGTGTGTGTGTGTGTGCATGCACACGATATCAGTCATATCTGACACTCTGTGACCACATGAACTATAGCCCACCAGGCTCCTCTGTCCTAGAATTTTCCAGGCAGAAATACTGGAGCTGCTTGCCATTTCCTGCTCCTGGGGATCTTCCTGACCCAGGGTTTGAACCCACATGTCTTGCATCTTCCTGCATTGGCAGGCAGATTCTTTGCCACTGTGCCACCTGGGAAGCCTAGGTTATTCATTGCTTTTAATACCTCCTCTGACAGGAGTTCATTACCTCTTGAAACTGCCTATTTCATTATCAGATGGGCTCAACTTTGGAAATTTTCTATGCAGTGCTGAATTTGACCTCTCTGGAACATCTCTTCTTTCCATGTTAAAGTAAGAGTGACCAGGATTGAATTTGAAGTCAAGCCCTGTGAAAAATGGAGCAGGAGACCTGAAAGAATTTACCCTCCAGATATTTCACATGCAACGTGTAGCTTTGCATATCATAGGGACAAAGTTACTGTACTTAGATGGACACATATTGGGTAAACTCAGAGGGACCCGTTTTTTTTTTTTTTAATTTACAAATATTTGACAAGCTGTCCTGTGCAGGTCAGTCCTAATTTTATACCTCTGACAATAAATCTAAGACCCAATAGTTGACATTTAAGGGGAGTAGATTTCAAATCCATACAAGAACTTTTAACCCTCAGCCTCCTAGTGAGGTGCCAAAGTCTCCATCCCTTGGTATAATCCAGGAGGGATGGGATTCCACAGCAGGACTGCTGGAGAGAGGACTCGAGCAGGGGGATGCAGTTGAATCAGTGGTGATGATGCAAAAGCAAGAAGAGCAGCTGCCGCATGTTGAGCATTCACTGTGTGCCAGGCGCTGCACTCCACACACACTGTCTCACTTAGTCCTCAAGTAATTCCTCTGAGGTTGGCCTGTGAAGTGCAGAACTTAACGAGGTCAAGGATCCTGCCCTGCCTCGTGCAGTCACAGGCTGCGTGGAGGGAGGCTATGAAGCCAGGTCTGTCTGATACCAAAGCTGCTGGTTTCAGTCCCTGGTGGTTGGTGTCAGAATCACCTGGGGAACTTGGTGGCCATGCAGACATTCAGTCCTTGTCCTACTTGTATGAATCTAGGATCTGTGGGCTTTTTCAGCTGAGTGGTTCTGATGTACACGAGTTTGAGCATGGCTGTTCCGGGTCGTCATCATCATTGTCATCATTATCATCGTCGTCATTATTCTAAATGCCCATCTGGCTCTGAGGGTTACTATAGGGATAACTGTGCATCTAGTTCTGCTTTAACTTTTATCCTTTTGAGCTATAGGGCTAACTAACGTCCACTCTTACCCCCTGCCCCCACCAGCTCCTACTTCAATCCACCATTGTTTTGTGGGTTATTTCATGAGCTCAATCACAGAGAATGGCCAGACTTCATTATGAATATCCTTCAGAGCCCCACAGGACAAGTTCCACATGACTGCGTCTTCCTTTTAAAGTCAGAGAAATGTTATGGAAATCTCATTTTTTTCCCATTTTAAGCTCAGTAAAGAACACACCCTTTGCTGGGGGTGAGGCAGAATGAATGTCATGTTTCTGAAACTGAAGCCATTAAAAGTTTCAGAATGACTTAGGCTTATCGCCCCTTGACCTTGGAGGACCTGCCTTGACCCTGTTTCTGGACAATGCACCAGGTTTTGGGGTTGAGGATGGGTGGGAAAAGAGCAGTCTGATCTTCCAGCCCTTTGAAGCAACTGTCACCATCTGACTGTGATTTTTCCCCTTGCACATGTCCCAAAGGAAGCTGGCCAAGAAGCAGAAGGAGACCCAGAGTGGAGCACAGAGGGAAATGGGGCCCGTGGCCTCAGCCGACAAACCCACTGCCAAGCTCAGCTCCAGCCGCAATGATGAAGGCTTCTCCTCTAGCTCACAGGATGTGAACGGATTCGGTAAGTTGAGCCAACCAAGGGGAAGGGGACATCTGTGGTCCGGCTTGACCCTGGTGCCTCTGCTATTGACCCCTCCCAGTGTCGTGTGCTGTAGGACACGGGGGCCATATGCTTCCCTGGGATCATCAGGCTGAAAGTGATCCCTGGCAAAGACTGGGGCCACCCATCCTGGGTGAAAAGTAAAATTTCAGAATCCTTCCCAAAACAGGTGGGAATAATGATAAGTCATCTTAACTGCTGCTTGTGCGCAGAAAGCAGTTAAAACTAAGAAACAAGAAGGAGAGCACGATTATACACTTGAGGAAAAAATATGCCGTACCAAATTGAGTGTCATAGAGTTGTCAAAGCAGTGTTTCACATAAACCATAAAAGGTAAATGACTTATGGGTTACAACTGTCTCCATTTCTCAGCTTAGGAAACTGAGGCTCAGAGAAGCACTTTCTCCTAAGCCCCATGCTGACGAGCAACTCATTCAGTCCTGGAAGCCATGCCTTCCCAGCCTTGCCCAGTTCCCAAGTGGCATTAAGTCAAAAGCAATGGAGTTCTTATGCAGAGTTAACACAGGATCTCAAGCTAATAGCAGTGGCCACGGTTTCAGGGTTGACCCCTGTCCAAAGGAGAACCTCAGGACTAGTAACCTAAAGCTACCTTGGCAATCTGACTCAAGAGAGCTGACTTTTGATCTTAAGTTTCTGAAAGCCAGTTCTTTTTCTAGATTTCATAGAAATGGTGAATTCCCCAGCCTTTGCTCCAAATTGGGGAAAGCAGGAAATCTAAAGGAATATGAACAGAGACACATGTTCTCTCCACACTGTGCCATTGGCAAAGGGAAGAAAACATATTTTGTAAAAATCACTTCATTGTTGTTATTGTTCATTGTTCAGTCGGTAAGTTGTGTCTGACTATTTGTGAATCCGTGGACTGCAGCATGCTAGGCTTCCCTGTCCTTCACTATCTCCCACAGTTTGCTCAAACTCATGTCATTGAGTCAGTGATGCCATCCAACCATCTCATCCTCTCTCATCCCCTTTTCCTCCTCCCTTCAATCTTTCCCAGCATCGGGGTCTTTTCCAATGAGTCTGCACTTTGCATCAGGTGGCCAAAGTATTGGAGCTTTAGCATCACTCCTTCCAATGAATATTCAGGATTGATTTCCTTTAGGATTGGCTGATTGGATCTCCTTGCAGTCCAAGAGACTCTTAAGAGTCTTCTCCAACACCACAGTTTCAAAGCATCAATTCTTCAGTGCTCAGTTTTCTTTATGGTCCAACTCTCACATCCATACATGACTGCTGGAAAAACCATAGCTTTGACTAGACAGACCTTTGTCAGCAAAACAATGTCTCTGCTTTTTAATACACTGTCTAGGTTGGTCATAGCTTTTTTTCCAAGGAGCAAGCGTCTTTTAATTTCATGGCTGCAGTCCCCATCTGCAATTATTTTGGAGCCCAAGAAAATAAGAAAACAATGTTTCCATTGTTTCCCCATCCATTTGCCATGAAATGATGGGACCAGATGCCATGATCTTCATTTTTTAACTGTTGAGTTTTACGCCAACTTTTTCACTCCTGTCTTTCACCCTCATCCAATGGTTCTTTAGTTCCTCTTTGCTTTCTGTCATTAGAGTGGTATCATCAGCATATCTGAGGTTGTTGATATCTCTCCCAGCAATCTTGATTCCAGCTTGTGCTTCATCCAGCCTGGCATTTCGCATGATATACTCTGCATATAAGTGAAATAAGCGTGGTGACAATATACAGCCTTGACGTACTCCTTTCCCAGTTTTGAACCAGTCCATGTTCCATGTCCATGTCCAGTTCTAACTGTTGTTTCTTGACTTGCATACAGGTTTCTCAGGAGGTAGGTAAGGTGGTCTGGTATTCCCATCTCTTTAAGAATTTTCCACAGTTTGTTGAGATCCACACAGTCAGAGATTTTAGCATAGTCAATGAAGCAGAAGTAGATGTTTTTTGGAATTCCTGAACCCCATGAACAGTATGAAAAGGCAAAAACAAAAATACATTGATAAGATCAATTTGGGATGATGGGGTTCTATGAGAGGATGAAGACAGAAAGGAAACAAGCATGTATGGACCAGCATTGTCCACACCACAGCCTGTGAGATGCTTTCTGTGCTTGTTCCCATTTATAGATGATGCATCCAGAGTTAAGTGTTTGGCTGACCTGCCCACTGGTACACACCACTGTCTCCTGGTGGATCTAGGATCCAAGGCTGCCGCAGACCCATGATTCCTAATCTCATGTACAGCACAGCATCTAGCTGAGGAAGTTTACAAAATCCACGTGTCTCGGCCCCACACTTACTTGCTGAATCAAAACCTCCTGGGGCATCAGGAGTGGGGGTGGGACTCAGGGATGTAGACTTTTGTAAAAGCCGCTCGGGGTTCTTACAGGCACCTTGGTTAGAAGCACTGAACTTTGAAAGAGGCAGCAGCGGTTTTCAAATACTGACGTGCTGCCTTGGGAAAGAGATTTTGCTTTAAACATATAATGATTGAAAAAAATATTAAAATGAATACCCATACACCTTTTACCGAGGTTCACCAATTGTTCAGAACTTGCAACATTTGCACTCCTTCTCCCTGTCTTTCTCTCGCGCTCTCTCTCTCTCTCACACACACACACTATACACATACACACAGTATATACACACACACTATATATACACAATTTTCTGAACTGTCTAGATATAAGTTTTGGACATCGTGATACTCCCACCTCCAGAAAACTCAGCACATTTCCTGAGAAAGAGGACAGCTCTTCAGCATAATTGCAGTAAAAGTATCTTACCCAAGAAATGTGACCTTGTTTCTGTCTTTGATAGGCCAGCCCATAGCTGAATTTCCCCCATGGCCCTGAAGTATTCTCTTTTTTATTTGTTACTATCTTTTGGATCCAGGATTCAGTCAAGGTGCTCACTTTATATTTGACCTCCACATCTTCCATCACCTTTTTATCTACAATGTTCTCCCACCTTTGGTTTTCCTTTCAGGATGCTGACATCTTTTAAAAATCTAGGCCAGCTGTCTACAAAATACTCCTGAGTCCAGATTCATCTAAATTTTTTCATCATGATCATATTCAGGTTAAACATTTTGGCAAAAATGCTGCACAGGTGACATTGTGTACATACTTCCCTTTGCATCATTTCCATAGAAACTATCACTCTGATTAACTATCACAAAGCTATCACTTTGCCCACTCTTGGTGATGTTAAGTTTAAGCACTTGTTAAGGTTGAGAATTGGACAGTCTTAACACTACATACTGATTATTTCATGAGCAAATATTTAGCTTGTTTTTCTCAGAGAGCAGAGCAGGTTTACAGTCTGCGTAACCACAAAGTCAGTTACTTTTTTTTTTTTCCTTTTTTTTCTTTTTTTTTTTTTCATTTTTCTTTTTTTTTTTTTCCATTTATTTTTATTAGTTGGAGGCTAATTACTTTACATCATTGCAGTAGTTTTTGTCATACACTGAAATGAATCAGCCATGGATTTACATGTAATCCCCATCCCGGTCCCCCCTCCCACCTCCCTCTCCACCCGATCCCTCTGGGTCTTCCCAGTGCACCAGGCCCGAGCACTTGTTCCATGCACCCAACCTGGGCTGGTGATCTGTTTCACCCTAGATAATATACATGTTTCGATGCTGTTCTCTTGAAACATCCCACCCTCGCCTTCTCCCAGAGTCCACAAGTCTGTTCTATACATCTGAGTCTCTTTTTCTATTTTGCGTATAGGGTTATCGTTACCATCTTTCTAAATTCCATATATATGTGTTAGTATACTGTAATGGTCTTTATCTTTCTGGCTTACTTCGCTCTGTATAATGGGCTCCAGTTTCATCCATCTCACTAGAACTGATTCAAATGAATTCTTTTTAATGGCTGAGTAATATTCCATGGTGTATATGTCCCACAGCTTCCTCATCCATTCGTCTGCTGATGGGCATCTAGGTTGCTTCCATGTCCTGGCTATTATAAACAGTGCTGCGATGAACATTGGGGTGCACGTGTCTCTTTCAGATCTGGTTTCCTTGGTGTGTATGCCCAGAAGTGGGATTGCTGGGTCATATGGCAGTTCTATTTCCAGCTTTTTAAGAAATCTCCACACTGTTTTCCATAGCGGCTGTACTAATTTGCACTCCCACCAACCGTGTAAGAGGGTTCCCTTTTCTCCACACCCTCTCCAGCATTTATTGCTTGTAGACTTTTGGATAGCAGCCATCCTGACTGGCGTATAATGGTACCTCATTGTGGTTTTGATTTGCATTTCTCTGATAATGAGTGATGTTAAAAAAAATAATTTGTTTATTTTTGGTTGTGCTGAGTCTTTGTTGCTTCGAGGACTTTTCTCTAGTTGCAGCAAGCAGGGGCCACTCTCCAGTAGCAGTGTGCGGGCTTCTCTTTGCCGTGGCTTCTCCCAATGGGGAGCACAGGCTCTAGGCCACGTGGGCTCAGTAGTTGTAGCTCCCGGGCCCTAGAGCTCAGGCTTAAGAATTGTGGTGCACGGGCTTAGTTGCTCCTTGGCATGTAGGATCTTGCCTGATCAGGGATCAAACCCGTGTCTCCTGCATTGGCAGGCAGATTCTTTACCAGTGAGCCACCAGGGAAGCCCTCTCTCCCCAGAGAGTCAGTTCTTAATCCATTCTCCACACGGGTGAATTTCTGGGGTTTGTACATTCCAGCAGAGAGCAGGGGAGGCAGAACAGGGGGTGCAGGGAACTGGGCTTGGTCTCTCCTTACAGGTGCACCTGAGCGCCCCCCGACCCCGGCCCCTGCCTCTGACTGTGTTAACTTGTCAACGACTCTCCTGCTTTTGTTCTGGGCAAGGGCGTTCACTAGCAGGTCTAGCTGTTGGCACATGCTGGCCAAGTAGTACCTATTCACCAAAATGAGTATTTCCTGTCCAGACCAAGCTCTTGTGCACACTTATTCCATTTGTCAAAATGTCATGGGAGTACTCTGAAGACCAAAGAGATGTGGTCAGAGACACGACAAACATCATGCACCCAATTTATATGTTTTTGACCTCAAGTGAAAACCTGGGGAACACCAGTTTCTTGGATTTCAAGGGGAAAATACCACCTTCATTTCCCCCATGGGCTAAAACTTAAGACTGTTTAAGATGAAAGCACCCAAGACCAGGATAGATTGGCCAGTCAGGGAGGAAGAAGCAGCAGATCCAATAAAATATAATTAGATGTTTTAAAGTCCAGACACAATCTTTCCAAGATTGATATGTGTGTTTTATATTTATATACACACAGGCATAACATGCATACATACACAGACCTGTGTGTACATATACATATTGTATATACATTTATTTTAATATTGTTTTTAAAAGGAAAAAATTCAATTAACATTATACTCAATCATTAAGACATTTTGCATTTGAATCAATGGGCATTTAGGATTCTGTTTATCTGGTGTCCTCAGGCTAGAACCACAAACATGTTCTGGGGATTCTTTTGAATGCCCTGGAATGCATCAGGTACCTTTTAAAGTGCTCTGTGAAACCACTAAGGTATGATTTGAGGGGGGGGAAATGTAAGTAATGCTTACATTGGAGGTGTGGAAATTGCTTCTGAAATCACCCTGATGTATGTAAAATTGAATCTATTTTTGTGACATTAGGAAAGTGACTGGCTTCTGCATCAGTGTCTTTAAGAGGCCCTGAGATTATTTGCAAATGTTGAGGAAGCATTGAACAAAGAATAGGTGTCACATTGGAAAAGATTTCAGAAAAACCTGCCCTGAGCAATTATTTCATTATGGAACAGGTGGTCCCTGACCTAATTCAACCTTGGCACCCAACGGTGTGGGTTTGTTTTCCCAGATTTTCAATTCCAAGTGACTGCTTAGTTCTACAGCATCCACTCCATCCCAATTGTAGAGGGCTAGTGACCTCCAGGATACAGGGATGATGGCTGTCTGTCAGGGATGGGCTATTGCTCTGGAGAGCTTTAGCATTCTTGAAAAAGGATTGCTTGTCAACAATGTGCATCATTTTCCATTTAAAGGATTGCTGGCTTTTATTAAGTAATCTGATTTTGATCTTATTGCCCTGTTTACCTGCTTGTTCTTTTTCTGAGATCTTTGGCTCACTGGGATCATTTTCTGGGTCTTTCTCCTGGTGCTTTCTTTTTTATTTTCCTGTTTAAATCTTCCTTATATTTTTTGTTCATAGTCTCACCCTCTGCTTGTTTATTTTCAATCCAAATCAAAATGCTTCAGAACAAATCACTGTTGAATTCTGTGATACAAGGCTTAGCCATCTATCCTTCCTGTAATAGCATTTGACAGACTCACCCATTGGGTACTGTTAGTAAACTCCATCTTCATTTTTTTGCTTATATTCTATTGAGTGGTTTCATGTCTGGTGGGTGAAGGCAGTTTATATCTTAGGAGCATCCCATGCTGGGCCATCAAGCTATCTGTGCAGTAAAGAAGCAAGCATGGTGGAGGGTTTGAAAGAGATATTCAGTGCCCATTTTCTCGTGCTTAGTATATGCCTGTCCCATCCTGAGTCCCGAGAATAGTTTGGGGAGGGGTGTAATTACAAAAATGAATAAAATGGGTCATCATCGCAAAAATAACAGGTGTTTCTACTTTTGAAGTTTTCATAGTTTACCAGAGTTCTTTTGTAAAACCCTGGAGCTGTATATCCTTATTCCTGCACCATAAGAGAACTAGGAAGTTTATTCTTACCCCCATTCTACAGATGAAGAAACTGAGGTTCAGAGACTCCATTCCCCAAACCATACAGGCATTATTTGCAGCATCGTAATAAGGATCTGTCTCTCCTGACATCAGTTAAGTTTTATCCACTTAGTTCTACAAAAAATTTAGAAAAACATCCATAAAAGTACCTACAAAAACAGCTGTATGAGAATTAAATAATCAGAATCAGGAAAACACAAATGAAGACAAGAGGGTCAAGACCAGGTTATTTTAAACTATAGCTCCATTATATGAAAATTTAGTCTAAATATGCAGGCTGGCAACTTCCAAATTCTAATTTGGCTCTGTGCTCTCTAGTAACAAAAACCCAAATAGGAAGATCATTTGTATTGGCAGCTACAATGTGCTAGACTGTATGCTTTATATAAATCCCACTCTTAAGCCTCCTAGGAACCCTATAAATTAGATATTAGTCCCATTTCATCAGTGAAGAAACTGAGTTTCAAAGAACTGGAGTAAATAAACCCAGTGCCGGAGGAGACTCTTGAAAGTCCCCTGGACTGCAGGGAGATCAAACCAGTCAATCCTAAAGGAAATCAACCTTGAATATTCATTGGAAGGACTGATGCTAAAGCTCCAGTACTTGGCCACTTGATTCAAAGAATAGACTCATTGGAAAAGACCCTGATGCTGGGAAAGATCGAGGGCAGGAGGAGAAGGGGACGACAGAGGATGAGATGGTTGGATGGCATCATCAACTCAGTGGACGTGAGTTTTGAGCAAACTCCAAAAGATAGGGCTTTGCTGATAGCTCAACTGGTAAAGAATCCACCTGTAATTCAGGAGACCCTGGTTCTATTTCTGGGTCAGGAAGTTTCACTGGAGAAGGGACAGGCTACCCACTCCAGTATTCGTGGGCTTCCCCGGTGGCTCAGATGGCAAAGAATCTGCCTGCAATGCAGGAGACCTGGGATCGATCCCTGGGTTGGGAAGATCCCCTGGAGAAGGGAAAGGCTACCCACTCCAGTATTCTGGCCTGGAGAAAGAAAGTAAAGGACAGGGAAGCCTGGCGTGCTGCAGTTGACAGGGTTGCAGGGAGTAGGACCCGACTTAGCGACCGAACAACAGCAACACGCGCACTCGTAGAATGGAGATGGGATCGGCTTGTCTGACTCCAGAACCCAAGTTCCCTCTCCTGCACTAGGAACATAGCTCTCACCGCTCAACTGGTCTCACCATGTGAGGCTGCTAATGGCTGGGAGAGAGGGAGGGCTCCACACCTCCCCTGATGCTCCAACAGCCTTTCTACCACGTGGGCGGAAGCTGCTACCACCATAGTGTCCTGTGTGAAGCCAGTCAGATTCCCACCAAGTGCCAGGCTCTGTGATGAGCGTGTCCAGATACGGATCTTAATCTATCCCTGCAGCAACCCTCTTCAGTTGGTATGTTTATTATCAAACCCATTTTTCAGGAGAGGAACAAGATCTTCCTCAGGTCACATGACGAATAGATGGTGAGGTTTGGACCTCAGATCGGATGTTCTACTTTCAAAACCAAAGCGTCCTGTCTTTCCTGCAACCTTAAGCTTTCTCTCTATCACAAAGTGGGTGAAAGAAAGAAAGGAGAGCAACATTAATAGCCTTTCTGGCTGATGGGACAGGGCCTCTGCTTGGTTTCTCTATGCACTTCAGAGCCCAAAATGCCTGTCACAGGAAAGCAGCTGCCTAGTAGTTCAGGAAGGACTCATGAGAATTGTCCCACAAGAAGCTTCTTAGGAATTGGAGCCATAGACCAGATGGTCCCATTCCTTCCTCGGGCACTCCTGAACTGGCCCACGCCCCAGATAGATACATAGAGAGAGAGCTCATAACCTGTTGTGGGAGACACATGATCCAACAATAAGTATCTCTGCATGATCTAAATATGTATGTATGAATGAATGACAGACCTAAAATTCATCTAAGGTCTTCTAGCTCCAATCCTCTATCTGGTTCCAGCTCTTCTGGTACTGAATTCTATCTTCTTTTAAGCTGAAATCTACTCTCTGTAACTTTCATCCATTCACTCCTGATTGTGCACAGAAATATGGATTGGCCAGCAACCAGATGCTGGCCCATGTCTGCCCTCTGGTGTCACACAGGGTAAAGAAATCAGTCTTTCCCTTTCTGCTGCTCCCAGCCCCAGCCCCAGCTACTGGACCGCTGCCAGCTGTGTGCCCTGCAGGTCCTTCCCTCAGGCTAAGCAGCCCCCACATCAGCTATCAGCCTTCCTCAGTACACATTTCTGTTTTCCAATCTGTTCAAAATCTTGATTGGCACATCTGTCTCCATTTAGTCCATGTCCGTGGAGTGTGTGGTTTCCAAGTCTATGCCGGGCCAAATTAACTGGAAGTTCAGAGAACTGCTACCACCCTCACTCTCTACTCCACACCTAGGTTCAGAACACACTGCTCACGTTTGAATTAACCTCCAAATGCCCATCACAGATCTACCTCCTGCAGAGCTTATGCAGGAGGGATTTGAGGAGCCCAAGTAAAGACTTTCTATTTCATTTGTGCTGTTTCTTCTTGTTGGATTTGACCCTGTTATTCCAGAGTACTAAGATATTTTTGATTTCTGGTTGTGTCAGCCAAGGAGCTCACTTAATCCTCCCAGTTTGGGGCCTCAAATTATAATAATTCTTAGATTACTAATATTCATCATACCAACTATTATCTATTGAGCATTAATTATGAGTTCGTTTCCAGCTGAGCATTTTATGTGCATTATGTTGTCTCATTGGTGTGCTGGAAGGATTAAATAACTGTTATGATTATCCCTGATGATTTACAGGTGAGGAAACTGAGGTTTTAAATAATAAGGAACTTTCCTAAGGCTTCATAGTTTTAAATAGCAGGCTTTTAAGCTGGAACTTAAACCTGGGTCTGTGTGATACCTGTAAGCCCATAACCAAGATCATTCCTGTATACCGCCTTCTATAAGATAGATGTTATTATCCCCATTTTATAGAGTTGTTGTTCAGTTGCTCAGTCATGTCTGACTCTTTGCCACCCCATGGACTGTAGCACGCCAGGCTTCCCTGTCCTTCACCATCTCCTAGAGTTTGCTCAAACTCATGTCCATTGAATCAGTGATACCATCCAACCATCTTATCCTCTGTCATCCCCTTTTCCTCCTGCCCTCAATCTTTCCCAGCATCAGGGTCTTTTCCAGTGACTTGGCTCTTTGAATCAGGTGGCTAAAGTATTGCAGCTTCAGCTTCAGCATCAGCCCTTCCAAAGTATATTCAGGGTTGATTTCCTTTAGGATTGACTGGTTTGATCTCCTCACTGTCCAAGGGACTTTCATTTTCTAGAGAAGGAAACTAAAGCTTTCAGTTTCATACAGACATTGAGACATTTGCTCAAAGTGTGGTCCCCAGATCAGCAGTATCAGCATCACCTGGGAACTTCTTGGAGGCAAATTCTTGCGCCCTTGCCCAGGCCTACTGAACCCAAAACTCTGCATACAGGGCTCAGCAATCACTTGTGGCTTGTGGGGGTCTTAATTCCCCAACCAGGGATTGAACCTGGGTGCACAGCAATGAAAGTGCTGAGTTCTAACCACTGGATGGTCAGGGTATTCCCAGGAATCATTCTTTTTAAAAAGCCTTCCAGGTAATACTGAAGCACCTTAAAGTCTGAGAATAGCTGGCTGGTAGTAAAGCCCAGGACTATCAGATTCCAAAGCCGTAATTTTTCTATGTGCCACATTGTCTCTGATAGTACAGTTGCAGGCACGCTGAGAGAGAAAAGCTAATTTCCCCTTTCTTAAGGTGGATCCACCTAGAAGAGGGGCTACCTGGAGATGCTGGACCTGAAGGCTGCTAAAGCCTGTATATAGCAGTGACGGCTCCCAAACCCAGGGGTCCCTTTGAAACCATCTCTGGAACTTTCTCTCCTTTTGTCTGAACGGCTAACAACCTGAGAGTCAAACTAGAAGAAGTGGAAATTTACAAGGAAAAGCAATCATGAGTCACACAGTGAAACTAAAAGCTCAACAGAACATCATGAAAAGGAATAAAAAGAAAAACACAAAATTCTGTTTGCAGGGACAATTACATTTTCTGGTTGCTCCAGGATTAAACTGAATCCAGGAGAATCGAATGTTACAAGCTTGCCACCTCCAGTTTTATTGAATATTTGATAGCGATTATTGAATATTTTGCAATCATCCTCTTGGCTGACAGATTAAAGGACACACTTATTAAGTTCCTGGCAACCCAGAGTTGAGTGGAATTGTTCATTCCTTGGAAATGGAAATTTAAATGCCTTAAGAAAGTAAACAAATTCTTTCACATACATTACAGAATTAAACTAAGTGTCAGAGAAGGATATTAGACTCAAAAGGGAACATAATAGACCATCAAAATTAAGAATTATCTTAGACACCATCTGTCACTGCCTCCTCATCTTAAAGATGAATAACTGAGTCCCAGAGAGTTTTCTCAAGGTCACCCATTGAGTCAGTAGTAAAACCTGGGAGCTGTGACCACTCATCCTTGTCCCCTCGTCTCCTTCAGAGAAGGGAAGTATGGTCAAGAATAGTTTGTCTTCTGATTTCTGTAGACCCCCAATCCGATTTCTGCACAAATCGAACCTTCTGAGATTGAATTATACTTTTCATCTCCTGGTTATGGGAATAGCTGAGGTGTTCCTTTAAATATTCATTGACTGCCAACTATATGCCAAGCAGGGTAGGGATTGTAAAGATAAATAAGACATGGTCTGTGCCTTCAAGGATATTACTGTCCTCCAAGAGGAGACCTATAAGTGGATTACTTTCAATAAATGTGATAAGTGATAGAGAAAAGGCATGTATAGAGCCCTAGGAACGCTGATCAGAGACTCAGCAGGTGATTAATTCTGCCTAAGTGAGTTAGGCAGTACTGTCTGTGAGGGAATGGATTTTGATTGGAAGGAAGTGCAAGAAAAAGATCCTCCCAGATAGAAGGGGAAAAGGCTTGGAAGTGTAAAGGATATGGTGAGCTCAAGGAAGGGGCCTTGAGGTATAGGGTGCTTTGTTTTGAGATCATTTTGGCCAGAAATACGGCTGGAACAGTAGCAAGAACCTGCTTGAGAAGGAACTTACATTTCCTGATTTAAATTCACTGACTTAAATTCACTTTCCAAGAAGGGTACCAGTTTGGAAATTAGGATGATCCTAGTGTTAGGTGCTCTAGCATGTTGTTGGAACCTGGTCTCATATTCTCTTCAATTTGTATAGATTCTGCTTTCCTTTATAAATAAGTAGGGACAGAATTTTGTCAACCACAGACCTTTACTTTTCACTGTGACTTGGCCAGGCATTCTTCCTCAGGAAGAGGAAGCGATCTCAGGAATGCTGCAAAGCTGAAGTTGCTTTTGACAATTTATGCTAGGCCACTACATCTTGAGAAGAAAATACAACTGTTCTCTACACCTCACAGGTGGTCCTGAATCACAACAGGGCACTTAGGAGGTGCTTGTTAAAGTAATCAGGGATAAAGAAGTGATGTTGAAAATGTAAATACATAGTTGCTAGGGAGCAGAATGATCTGAGCTGAGAGACCAGACTTTTTTCTTTTCCCTCAGCTCCAAGCCACAGCCTCGTTAAGTTGAAGACATTGACAATAATTCTGCTATCTAACATTTTGTGAGTAATTCCTGAACAAAGTATGTTATGTGTGTCATTTCCTTTCCTATTCTCAACAATTCTATGAGGCAGATAGGGAAACTAAGGTTCAGAGATTGTAAGTAACTTGCTGAAGGGCACGCAACTCCCAGTAAACCAGACCCAGGACTGAACCTGGATTTATATCCACCTATCAGCAGCCTGTCCTTGAAATATTTTCTTTGCTTGACTTTTGTTGTTGTTGTTTAGTTGCTCAGTCATGTCCAAATCTTTGTGACCCCATGAACTGCAGCATGTCAGGCCTCCCTGTCCTTCACCATCTCCTGGAATTTGCCCAAGTTCATGTCCATTGAGTTGATGATATCATCCAACCATCTCATCTTTTGTCGCCCTCTGCTCCTTATGCCTTCAATCTTTCCCAGAATCAGGGTGTTTTCCAGTGAGTCAGCCCTTAGCATCAGGTGACCAAAGTATTGGAGCTTCAGCTTCAGCATCAGTCCTTCCAATGGTTACTCAGGGTTGATTTCCTTTAGGATTGACTGGTTTGATCTCCTTGCTGTCCAGGGGACTCCCAAGAGTCTTCTCCAGCACCACAGTTGGAAAGCATCAGTTCTTCAGCACTCAGCCTTCTTTGTGGTCCGACTCTCACACCCCTACATGACTGCTGGAAAGACCATATGGCTGTAACTTTGACTACATGGCCCTTTATCAACAAAGTGATGTATTTGCTTTATAACACACTATCTAAATTTGTCATAGCTTTCCTTCCAAGAAGCAAACATCTTGACTTAGTTACTCTCCTAGATTTTCTTCTTCCTCTCCAGCCATTTCTTCTTATGCTTCTTTCTTGGTTCTTCTTCTACCCATTCAAACATTCCAGGACTTAGTCCAGAATCTTCTCTTTTTCTGCTTATGCTCAGTCTAAGTGGATGGTGATGACATTAAATGAGATAATGAGCATAATAAGAGGCTACCGTTGAAGCAGAAGAGGAATTCAGATCTAGACAGGTAGGTTTGAAATGCTGTTGAGTCACTGAAGAGATGTCAAGTTGGCAGTTGGATTTGTGGGCTTGGAGCTCAGCAGAGGAGTCTGCCCTGGAGGTATAAATGTTGCTGCATTATATATACAAAGTGATTGAAGACTTCCATGAATAAGGAAACCGAGGCACCTTGAGATGGAACACATTTCCAGGCATCACTTAGCAAGTTAATGAAAGAACAAGAGCATTGAACCAGGACTTAGCTATTAAAAATGCCTACAGAAAAGCAGTCAATTAAAGCTGAGGGCAAAACAAGGGCCTATGAAAGGGGCTATGTGACTAGTCCAAGTACAGACCTTCTGGTCATCCACCTGGACCCTGTGATGGAATTTAGAATGTGTGAAGAAGTTAATAGATGAGGTGGCCCCATGGTTGTCTACTCACCCAGGATTATGATAGAATCTCAGTATTCAAAACATTTTTCTGAATAAAAATAGAAAATTTTAAATTTCTAAAGTCTGATTTATATATTGGTGGTTAGGAGTGGACCTATATTACTTGGAAATTCAGTGAAGGGGCCATAGTGTTGACATAATCACAAAAGTTGAGGAGCCCATGTCAAGTTCTTGCCCAGGTGGTAGGGTGTCCCATTGCCCGGAGAGGGAACATCTTTGCAAAGCAAAATTCAAGGAAGTTGGAAGATCAGTATGCCAAGGACAGGCAAAAACCCCTTTGTCCCCTACATTACCATCTCCATCATTTTCCAGATAGTCTTCTACATACTTCTGAAGGAGTATGCCATGATGTTTAGTTAAGCTGACTCAGTAAGATGCTCTTGACTGGATTGAGAGGAACTACCGAAGCCACCAGATATCTATTATATCTCTAACCCACACCTATCTGTAGAGTGGACAGATGTTAAGTGAAAAGATCCCCCAATCACAATGTTAAGTGTTGGTAACACAGACAAGAAAAAGACAGCTCTACCCCCCCAAGTCCCAAGATAATTTAGGGAACACAGACACAGTGATACAGCATGATACATCTAATAGAGGTATGTGTAGAAGCTACAAAGAAAATGGTGTCTGGTGAAGGGAGGCTATTCTGGCCCATTAACCATGTAATTCATCTCTCTTCGGGTGATTTACTTTTCACTTTGCCAGCCATGTGAATTGACTCCCTAATTATGTGGAGGCTGGAAATGAAAGTAAAATTTCAATCCCTTGGCAGTAAAACAAGAGGAAATGTGTTAAACATGATATCAAAGATACATTTAGCAGAGATACGGTATAAAGTAATCTTGACATGTTCCTTTCCTGTACCCTCCACATCTAGTTCAACACCTTATTTTGATTAGTCTGCATCTTCAATATATCTGGAATGCATCCACATCCACTATCCCCATCCTTGTCCAAGTTATCCTCATCTTCGACCTCAGTAAGATCCTGAGCCCCTAAATAATCCTTATATTCATCCTTGTCATCCTCTCATTCATTTTCTTAAAGGCAAATTGAATATGTTGCCTCATATCTCCCTGGTTTAAAACAATTCTATGGCTTCTGATTTTTCTTAAGCTGAAAACCAAACTCCCCATTCAGATCTTATATACAGATCTTGCCCTTCTCATTTCTTCCAAGTTCTACATTTCACTCTCCCTTTTTTTCTGTGAGCTCCAGCCACACTGCCTTCTCGAAGTGCTCCACCTTTTCTGCACCTGTTCCACTACAGGGCCTGTGCTCATGTCATTACTCTGTCTACCCCAGGATGGAAAAACTACAGCCCACAGGTCAAATCCAGTCTACTCTTTGTTTTTATAAATAAAGCTTTATTGGACAAGAGCCATGCTTATTTGTTTATATCTTAGGTAAGATGTGCATAGATGTTTTTGTGCTGCCATCAGTAGTGTTGAGTATTTCCTACTGAGACCATCAAGCCCACAAAACCTAAGTATTTATTCTCTGGCCCTTAACAAAAGTGTTTCACAACTCCCCATTTAGAGCACTGGCTATTCCCACACTCTTCCTCTAATTGACTCCTTTAGATCCCAATTCATGGATTTCTTCCTTTACTCCCCAGACCAGATTAGATTCCTTTGTTAGGTGCTCTCATAGAATTCTGTTTCCTCAGTACAGACCTCATCTTCCAAGTGCGTTTACCTTAAACACCTCTTCTGACAGTTGGCAAGATCCAAGAGGGGAGGACCATTTCTGTTTGTTTACTACTGTATCCCCACCCCAGCATGTGGCATGGTGTGTGACACAGAATAGATACACAGAAATTCTTACTTAGTTGAATATATGGATAAATGGATGGATGTATAGACAGATGGGACTCAAGCATAGCAATGCTAAGAATAAAAAGGAATATCTAGAAAGCCTGGTATAGCTGACACTATACACTGTTGACCTACTTTTTGCATTCAGAATTGAGTGCAGCAGAGAAGGGAATCAAAGAATGTTTCTTTGCCAGACAGTTGATATCCAGATCTTAGCATGTCTTCACCCCTTGCCACCAACCTATAGTCTGCCAACACTGAAGGGAATTGTTCAAGTCCCTTTTCTGCAAAATTGGGAGCTGCTACTCAGAATATCCACAAGAGTCAACTGTTTCCTGGTCTGGTAATGTGATACAATCTCTCCTCTATTCACAGGAAAAGGGAAGGATAACAGCCAGTGGTCTTCAGACCAGACACAAATAGAGGCAGAGACTCAGAAAGGCTACTATCTGGCTCTGTCAGTGGAAGAAACAAGAAAAATCAAAGTCAGGAGGAAGGTATAACAGATGGTGCTTATCCACTGGCTGGATGGCCTCACAGGTAGCCGTGAGAACATCAGTTACCTGGGAATGTTCTGGGAGACAATGGGCATCCGTTACATGGATCCAGTCTTCTGGGAGACAATGGGCATCCGTTACATGGATCCAGTCTCTGTAGTCAAGGAGATCTGGCTTCCTCACGTGATTTGTCTTGGGAGCTGAGATGTTTCATTAGTTACTGAAACCCACTTGCTCAGTAAACAGGAAATTTGAACTGTGTTGGTCTTTCAGATGAGTAGAAGCCAAAATGAGCTGATAGAATATCAATGGGACCTGGGATTAGGCTTCTTGAAATGCTTCAAGATGATCTAGGAAAGTCTTAGGAAGGAGATGAATCTTAAAGAATAAGCAATCACAGGTTGTCAAGACGGAAAAGAAGCATGTAATTGCTGTCTGTGTTTTGTTACGAGACATCATGTCAACACTTGATGTCATAAAACAACCACCATTATATTTTTGCTCTCAATTCTATGGTCCAGGAGTTGGGGCAGGGACCAATAGGAATATCTTGAAAATGAGCAGACTCGGATGGAATGACTTGAATGGCTGGAAATAATGGGGATGACTCTCCGAGGGCCATATGCCTGGGTCTTCACTTCTTCCTCAAGAGGCATCTGCTGGGGAGGAGCCCAAATGGCTCCTTTATTTGCATGTCTGACCCCTTGGTTGAAATGATCAGAATATCTGGGAATGGCTGGCTCCTCTCCCTCTGTGTCTAACTTAGTCTCCTTTGTAGCATGGCAGATTCATGGTAGTCAGACTTACTGCAAGATGGTTGACTTCCCCCCAGAGCAAGTGTTCCGAGGAAGCCAGTAAGAATGCCAGTCCTCTTAAAACCAGGTTGAGAACTGGCCAGCATCATTTCTGCTCTGTATTAATGTTAAAAGTAGCCACAGGTGAGCAGCACAGAGCAGGTTCCACCTGTCCTTAGGGGAAATGGCACATGCCTATAAGAAGGAAAGGAATGAATGGTGGTCATCTTGGAAATAAACTGCCACATTGTCCTAGAAGAGAATATATGTACCTGGACACAAAGGTGTGAGAGGTCTACTTGGCTGATAAAATGAAGACTAGGAGTAGCAGTACTTGCCACATCCCCAGTTTCCACTTAGGCTGCAGTGATAACTCTCCCATTACTAGCACGTGGTTGTCAAGGTCTCTGAAGATCTTCAGAATCTTTAAAGAGCTTTTGCTCTCATGCATAATTTCTTGTGAGTGTAAATGTATTCCCTGAAAGACAGAGTCCAAAAGACATCAATAAAATTAACTCTTCCCTAGAGCTTGATAATGTGAAGGACAGGAGGCCGATGTTGGTGTCTTTGTCCGAGGTGCTGATTCTTGAGATCAGGCTCACTCTGATCCCTTTCTCAGGAAGTCCTTTCCCTAGGACTTGTAATCATGAGTGGTTTGCCGTCCCTGGAGTATTTGGATTATTAACTCCATGGGGTTACATGGTGGGAAATGAACCTAGAAAGGTAATCAAGGACCGTGTCTTAAAGATTGTGAAAAACTAGAGAATTTGGAATTTGTAATGTTTTCTGCAAGGAGCTTGCACAGATTTTGAGATGTGAGAAGCAGAACTGAGTCCAGTTTCAAGAAGAGCATCCTAGTAATAGTGAGGAGAATGTACTGGACGGGGCTGGGAGTTAATAAGACTAATAAAAAGTGAATATTGTGTCTGCCTATATCAGATTCAAGGAAAGTGACTTAGCACAAAACTCTGGTGCACATGGACATTTTGTTTTACACATACATCCACACCCACACATATACACATACCTGTTTACAGAATTAATAGTCACTACAAACAGATTGGTGTGACCAACTCTTTGTAATGAAGCAGGTGATAGAGGCTGTCCTATAACATTCCTTTCTTGGGACTGTTTTTAAGCTTAGCAGTATTGATTAAATTTCTATCCTTGCTCTGTATTTTCTTTTTCAGTCAATATTTTGATGATTTGGTGCCTGAAAATATTTGGACATGTTTGATTTTTGAAATTAGTATCCTTATTCAGTTAATGTCTCATTGAGCCAGTTCAGTTTTTCCAAGGTGAACACCCTTTTCATCTTCAGGGTCTTTGATCTGGGTTGACTGAAATTCCCTCTGATCTGTAGATGTGACAGAGGATCAGAAAGTGAGTGAGTCCTTCCACACTAGCAGAGTCACTTCTGTTTCTGCTACAGTGAAGACGCATGTGGTCCTCCAGTGAGTCTTCAGCCAGCTGTGCTCTAGCAAATACATGTACTTGTAAAGCTGGTCCCTGGGCACTCTTATTAATAACCCTTCTTTCACTGTCCCGTCACTCTCCTTGCAAATTGACCCCTCAGCAGAGGTTTACCTAGTAATTCAATGTCGTTAATATGCTTTACTTAAAATAGCTACTTTGCCAAGCCTGTTCTGCAATGTAAAAATAAAAGTCTCACCATGCCACTGTCCATCTAAAAATCTATCACTGGCTCCCTCTTGCTCTCAAAATGAAGTTAAAATGCTTCTCATCGCTGATGCTAAAGCTGAAACTTCAATACTTCGGCCACTCTGATACGAAGAACTGACTCATTGGAAAAGACCCTGATGCTGGGAAAGATTGAGGGCAGGAGGATAAGGGAATGATAGAGGATGAGATGGTTGGATGGCATCACCAACTCGATGGACATGAGTTTGATCAAGCTCCTGGGAGCTGGTGATGGACAGGGAAGCCTGGCGTGCTGCTGTCTGTGGGGTTGCAAAGAGTCGGACACAACTGAGAGCTGAACTGATGGCCTGTAAGAATCAGAATGATCTGATTCCTGCCTACATGTCTGGTCTGTAACTTCTCTTTGGACTCCTCAATATAGTTCAGTCTTATTGGCTTTGCTTCTATTCTTGGGAAACACTAAGTATTTTCTCAACGGCATGACTTCCACAATTCCATTCCTACTTCCTACAACATTCTTTCTGTCATTCATTGTTTACCCTTATTAATCATTTAGATCATTATCTGACACCTTTTAGAGGGCTCCCCAGTCTCTAAACAATGACCATTTTTTCTAGTCCCTCTTATTACAAGTGTGATGCTTTCAAATATTTATTTAAGAGGTTTTGTGGTTGTTAATGTTTGATTCTTTGCTAATTTGTAAGCTCCAAACTACAGAGACCACTTCTGTATTGGCTAGCACTGTAACCCTGGAGACTAGTATTAGGAGCCTGATACATGGCGGATGCTTGATGAGTATTTGTTGAATGAATCATTATGTTAATTTTGTGATCAAGATGGATCACAACAATTCACTTTTAACTCTCCTGTATTCAACTGGCTATTCTTGTCCATTGCATGAAAAATGAAGTCCTGTAGGCATGGAGATGACTAAGGTTGCTCTTAGGTTTTGATTCCATGGTAGAGGTGGGGAGATGGGAGGAGACCATTGCAGTAGTCTGGGAGAGGTGGATGGGGTGCTCTTTGCAACTCCATTTCTTAGGAAGTCCCGATCCTAGTATCTTTGTCCTCATCATGTGTGTGTGTGTGTGTGTGTGTGTGTGTGTGTGTGTGTTTGAATTTACTTCTTTTTAATTGGAGGATGATTGTTTTATCATTTTATGTTGGTTTCTGCTTTACATCAACATTAATCTACCATAGAGGGGAGGGGACATACAGATACCTAGTGTCCTCATCATTAATTCTAAAGACCTCATCACCAGTAATGGCATCCTTGGATTCCATCATCCAGTGCAGGCCTGGAACCAGAAGGAACACTCTTCAGAACTGCTTTGTGGCTCCTGCTACCCCTACCCTTGTGACCTCTCCTGTCTCCTCCAGAGGCCTCTGTGCTTCTAACTTTTTTTTCCGTCCTTCACCTCGTTTCCCAGTCGCTGCTTATTCACTTGTGGATATTCCCAATATCTGGGAAAATCTAAAGAGTCAGTTTACTCTTATGTTTAAGGAATGTGCCTCATTAGGAAAGCAGAAGAAACTAACATTTATTTAGTCCTAACTGTGTACCAGGGGCTATGCAGGATGTTGTGATATGTTATATCCTTTGATTCTGACAACATCTGAAGTGACAGCTATTATTGGCAGCAGGCTTCTTTCACAACTATAGAGACTGAGGTTTAGAGATGTTATAAAGTGTAACTTGTTAAAGGCCACACATGTAGTAAGACTTAATCAGGGATTCACACCTAATATTTCTTTTACATATGATTCAAGTACTATAAGGTACTCCCTCCCAAATAATGTGAGATAATGCAGACACTTCTGAGGCCACTGGGGAGATGGCATGTTCTGATGATGTCTTTAGCATTGCTCTCTTCAGTGGTTAGAACATAGTGAGAACCCTCCTGCCATGCTTTCATTCAACAGTGTTTGCTGAGCACCTACTATGTGCTAGATACATTATAGGTTCTCACACCCCATCAGTGAATAAAGTGGGGAAGAATTCCTTGTCCTCATAAAGCTAGCAAGATATTGGTGGTAGGGAGAAGAGAGAAAGAGACAAGAAGTGTAGAATGGACAGTAAAAATATAAGTAAATTATATGGCATTGTAGAAACAGACAAGTGCTATGAAAAAAGATGGAATAAGATAAATGGTATTTGGAGTTGTGAGTGGGGAGCATTGCAACTTTACAGAAGATGATATTTGATCCAAGACTTGAAAAAGATAAAATGTCAGAAGTGTTCCTGTTGGAGGTTCCCAAGGCAAGAGTGTGCCTGTTGTTTTTAAGGAAGAGGAAGGCCCTATTCTAGCTGCAAAGGTTCAGAGTTGCTGTTGCTGTTGTTCACTCACTAAGTTGTGTCTGACTCTTTGCAACCCCATGGACTGCGGCATGCCAGGCTCCTCTGTCCTCCACTGTCTCCCGGAGTTTGCTCACACTCGTGTCCATTGGAGTGATGCTATTCAACCCTCTCATCCTCTGTCGCCCCCATCTCCTCCTTCCCTCAATCTTTCCCAGCATTGAGGTTTTTTCCCGTGAGACAGCTCTTCACATCAGGTAGCCAAAGTACTGGAGCTTCAGCATCAGTCCTGAGTATTCAAGGTTGATGTCCTTTAGGATTGACTGGTTTGATCTCCTGCAGTCCAAGGGGCTCCCAGGAGTCTTCTCCACCACAATTGGAAAGCATCAATTCTTTGCCTTCTTTATGGTGCAACTCTCACATCCATACATGACTGCTGGAAAAACCATAGCTTTGACTTTGTCAACAAACGGTCCAGAGAACAAGATTTTAGTGATGAGCAATCTACACTGTTCTTTGTTGAAGAGAAGTTGGAAGTCCAAACTAATGGGGCCTACAAAAACCATAGAGTTATCTCAATCCAGACCTTTCAGAAGACATCATAGTAAATGCATTAATCCAAGATGTTTCCAGAGGACTACAAGGATCCTTGTACCTATGAAGCCACTGCTTTCCGGTCTCTCTGGTACTGTCTGACCTTCATTAGCCCAGTAAGGTCTGGCATTGAAGCCTTCCTCCACTTTCCCATTCTCGCTTCTGCTGTGACTCCAGCCTAGCTGTACTGGACTTTGCAAATTCTCTTTTAACCTAGTCACTCATGCTATAACCATGGTGATTTTCCTCGCCTCCCCACCCTCATACCTCCACCTCATTCAGACATATTCACTAGGTCCCTGTTTGGCAAGGAGCCCAGTGTAATGTTGTTAAGACTGTTAGCTTGCACAGTCACTTCTGTCATTGTTTTCTAAAAGCACCATTGCTTTTTCAACTGACCCTACACATGGTGAACATTTAGTCACCATTTCAAGTCATTTATTTAGCGTGAAAATGTGTTAGACCATTGTTTAGCAAATTCATCACATTGAACTTTTTACTTAGCAGAATCACTTAATTAGTGTTTTATTACTGGAATCGACTGTCAATTATGTGGCTAATTCATTTACTTAGGGAGTGAATGTTTTATCTGGGTAATGCAATTCAGAGTGCACTGTTAACTCTTTAATGATTAAATATTGTTGTCAGTGGCAATTCATGTTATAAGGAACATTAAATCATTTATTTCCCTTGAAGTATCCAGGTGTTGGAGAAATGTGTAGAGAAAATAGTTTAGAACCACTTATGAATTAAAGGACTTTCATTAACTGACTGTTAATGAAAGCTAAATAAAAGTGGCTGGAGGATTTTGATTGGACCCCTTGAAATAAATTGTTATAATATGTATACTTACATGTGTATGTTGCTGTAACACATGTAAATATGCTCTTGTACTGACATGATTCCTTTGGGCTCTCACAAAACCACTATGGAGTGATGTTGGAGTTTGTATTTGGCAGTCCCTCAGATGACCGTGATGATTCCTGCCTGCTTTCATATATCCTAATATTATCCCTTCCATTGAACACAGGATATCCTACTGACTGACTTTAATGAATAGACTGTAACAAAGTATTGACATGTCACTTTCAAGATTAGGTTATAAAAAGACTGGGGCTTCCATCTAGTCTGCTTGCTTCCTCTCTCTCACTTGCTCTGTGGGAAATCAGCTGCCAGGTTGTGACTTGCCCTATGGAAAGACCCACGGGGCGTGGAACTGAGGACCTTACTACAATAACCCATGAGAAAATGAATCTGCTTGCAACCACATGGGTGAACTTGAAATCAGATTCTTCCCCTCAGATGAGTCTTCAGATGCAACCGTAGTCATACCAGGCAACTTGAGTACAGCTTCATGAAAGACCTAGAGCCAGGGGTACCCGTGAAAGCTACACTCAGACGTCTGACCGACAGAAACTATGCGATGAGTAGACGTTTGTTGTTTTAAGTTCCTGAGTTTTGGAGTGGTTTGTAATGTAGTGATAATTAATAGCTTCCCAAGTGGCTCAGTGGTAAAGAATCTAGCTGCTAATGCAAGAGATGCAGGTTCGCTCCCTGGGTTGGGAAGATCCCCTGGAGAAGGAAATAGCAACCCATTCCAGTATTCTTGCCTGAAAAATCTCATGGACAAAGGAGCCTGGTGGGCTACAGTTCACGGGGTCTCAAAGAGTCAAACACGGCTAAGTGACTGGGTACACATGCATAATAGATAATTAATACATGACTTAACATGTGAGATGTTATAAGAATTTACCAAAAACTTTTTGGTTCAGAAGTAGTAGAGCCAGGATTTAGCCTTGGTTCTTCTGATGTATTTCTATAACCAAAAAGAGTAGGAACTGTAGTTAAGACCTCTCATTGCAACTGTCAAGAGTCCTTAAAGCTTTGACATCTGATGAGTGCTGCTATTCCAAGGCAGTTTCTCTGTAACAGTGATTCCCTTGTGATCTGCACACCGTTATTACCATGAGGAGAAGCCACTAGAATTCTGGAGAAGCTTGTGAGCAGAAAGCTTGTAGGACTGATCTTCTTTACTATGTTTTAATCAGGAGTTGAGTCAAAATTCCCCTTTGTAACATCAGTTACTGCACAACCTGCATTAACTGATTGTATATGAGGCTCCCAAACATGACTAGCCCCAAACTAAAGGTACGAAATCCATGGGTCTAGAGAAGAAGTCTATATTTAACATGTTTCCTGAGTGACTGTTAGGTAACATCAAGATTTTAGATCCCCTACATAAAACAAAATAGATTGCCATTCCAGTGATCAGCTTGTATTGTTCAACAGCTAAGAGTCTGCCATGCTGACCATTGATGTGCACACTCAGCTTTATTCTTATGAGAATGTTAGGTATCTGTCCTTCCCAGAGTAAAGGCCATCAGCTTTGGTTGCTTGAATATTTTTGTTTAGTTGCTTTTGAACAACACTAATCTGTACTACCTCATTCATTCACTAAAAGCAGAAAGGACAGTGCTTCCTTTTTTGAGTAACTCTAAGACCATTAATGAACCAATTGTATTTCTTAACTGGAAGTTCCCTTAGAAACCATCTAATCTCACTACTCAAAGCACAGGTCCATGAACCAACAGCATCACCATCACTTGGGAGCTTGTTACAAGTGCAGTTCTTGGATCACTGAATTCGAATATGCATTTTTTACTCTCTGGCATGTATATTAAAATTTGAGAAACAGCAGTCTATTTTAACTCCATAATTTTAAGCTAAGATCCAGAAAGGTGAAAGTCATCATGCAAGACAATTTAGTGGCAAAACCAAGATGGACAGTCTCGTAACTCCACGACTGTGCTGCTTCCCCTCTGTTTGTGTCCAGTCTTCTCTGTACCTTATTGTTTCCACACACTCTGCTGAAGTATCCAGGGCACGGTTTGGAATGGAGAAATCAGGTACCTTTCCACCCAGGATAATCGCAAACTCGTTTCAAACAGCTGTTGCACATTTAAATTTCCTCTCCCAGACAAGTGTAGTCATTTCATTTTCTCTTTCTTATACATCAACAAAAGCCAGAGTCACCTGTCAGGCTGAAGATTGCAAAACCTGACAAAATTGAGTTTTTCTAGTTTAGCTAAGTATTACTCGGCAAGTATTTTGCATACCTTTGTCTTATGATGATTTTGATGAATGAGAGGAAATAAGACAAGCCAATGTTTTCAGTGTGATGCATTATTTACCTTTTTTTCTCTCCATCAAACACTTTCCTGTGAAGATGAGGGTCTGGGAATGCAATGAAAGATACAGAACACAAAATGTTCAGCTGCTTATTTCTAGTGTGAGCACAACTCTCGAGCTAGAGAGAAATACTGTCATGTCCCACCCAAGCTGGAGTCACACCAGTGCTGCAGCCTTGAGTCTTAGATAAACCCACCCTTCTCCCACACAGTCTGTCATCCTCCCTATACAAACCTCTCTCAATAGCCACCTCAGAATCCCTCTTTCCTGCTTGCGAAAATATCAAAACCATACAATTTACTTTACTTTATTATTTCTGCTTCAAGTAAGTTACTAAGCAGAACATGTTCTATGCTCTTTGGAATATTCTATCTATTATATATTGACATGACCAACTATATACAGAACTTTCTACTGGTGGTATTAAATAACCTCACAATGGTGATAATCTTTCAACATTGAAGAAACTCACATTTTCTTCTTAACATACTTCATTCTCATCTGCTAAGTGGTATACTTCTCAGGAAGCCATTCCTTACCAGCCAAAATGTGTACCATGCTGTATCATCTGTTTACAAAGATTTTTAGGCACATATACCAAAACTTAAGTGCCTCTGAAAGTAAAAGTGGATAGTGAATATGCAGTAATTAAACACTGGACTTGGGCTTCCCTGGTAAGCTCAGCTGGTAAAGAATCCACCTGCAATGCAGGAGACCCTGGTTAGATTCCTGAGTCAGGAAGATCCACTGAAGAAGAGACAGGCTGCCCACTCCAGTATTCTGGGGCTTCCCTGGTGGCTCAGCTGGTAAAGAATCCACCTGCGATGTGGGAGACCTGGGCTCGATCCCTAGGTTGGGAAGATCCCCTGGAGAAGGGAAAGGCTACCCACTCCAGTATTCTGGTCTGGAGAATGTCATGGACTATACAGTCCATGGGGTCGCAAAGAGTCAGACGTGACTGAGTGACTTTCACTTTAGGTGTTATGAAAAAAGAGTTTGTGTTTCCAGTGAGCTAAAACACATTATATGTCCAGAGTAACACCCTTTCTCCCTTGTGGTTCAGCAGGACATTTGAAAGACCCCACACACACCCCCACCCCACAGCTGTATTCATCTTATATCCTGGTTTGCTCACTGAGCAGTTAAGACCAAAAAGCATCCTCTTGTTGCTACAGATCTTTTGCTTCTGGCACAGCAAGTAATCTTCATTTTTGTTTGAATTAAGTTCATAAAACCTACTCTGTGAACCCTGGCTGATATCAGCACTTTTGCTATTTTGACGTCTTCCCACTGATTTCCATGAAATTGTGACAAAATGGGGAAAAAAGGAATGACTTTCATAGTTCCTTTTTAATAGTGAAATCCTTTCTTCAAACACAACCATACCTAGAAGTCTATTCTATAAAACAGATTAAAAAAAAAAAAAAACATTTCCCTCTGATTGGAGCAGAGGTGAGGGGACACTCATGTGTTTGCTGAGTCTTGCTCACACGCACACGCGCACACACGTACAAAACCCCTCACGAGGGTCCAGTTCACTCCTGACCCACAGGAGAGACTCTAAACAGAGGTCTCCCTTCCTAACTCTGGCTCAGCTCTTAGGTCCCTAAGCCACAGACTAATAATTCACTTACTCTTTCCCCAGAGACCACATGGATGAACCTTTTCACTCTATGATTTACCCAAAGTAAAAATAATGATCCCCACCACTGGTCACTTGAACAGCTAAAGACTGATCGTTTTTGTTTTTGTTCAGTTGCTAAGCCCTGCCCAACTCTTTGCAACCCCATGGGCTGCAGCCCACCAGGCTTCCTTGTCCTTCACCATCTCCTGGAATTTGCTCAAACTCATGTCCGTTGAATCAGGGATTCCATCCAACCTTCTCACCCTCTGTCATCCCCTTCTCCTCCTGCCCTCAGTCTTTCCCAGCATCAGGGTCTTTTCCCATGGGTCTTTCCCATGGCATCAAGTGGGCAAAGTTCTGGAGCTTCAGCTTCAGCAGCAGTCATAAGAACAAGGCTATTATTTGAATGACTCTATCTAAAATCAAACGGTGCACAGAGGGCATGGCCATCCATGGAAACCCAGTGGACCCCTGGATTAGAGGAGCATCAGGAAAGATGGAGCCCCAGTTTGTGGGGCTCTCATAGATGACAGGGTGTCACTGAGAGACACATTGCTGCTACAATCACCCGGGGTCCAGGAGTCAGCCCTCAGCCTAGAGACAAGAGAGAAACTCAGAGGCCAGTGTTTTGTCACGTGAGGGATCTTTGGGCTGGAAGAGCTTCTGCATCTTGGCTCTGCCACCACAGGAATCAATACCTGTGATTAAGTTACATTCAACTATAAACATACATGCACAAGTTCATGTAGAACTGGGAAATCTAAGTAAGGTCAGTGGAGTGTATTCATGTCAATTTCCTGATCATGATGCTGTGGGTCGGTTATATAAGACAGCAACATTGGGGAAGGCTGAGTGGACGGTATAAGGGACCTCGCTAAGTTATTTTTTTACAACCTCATGTGAATCTACAGTTATCTCAAAATAGAACTTCCTCTTAAGCAAAAGCTGGTGCTCTGGTAAAGGACTAATAGGTAACTTCAGACCCTGGCCAGGTTCATCAGAGTCTTCAGATGTATTTCATGGTTTTCCTAGTCATTTACTCCCTTGTCAGACCCAAGTATGTGATAAAAGTGTTCTACCCGTTTCTGATGATTGTAACGTGGTTTGTGTGTATCTTTTTTTCTTAATCACTTTTGGCAGAGGCTTGTCTAATTTATCGGTGTTTTCAAAGGAAAGAGCCACCTTTTGTTTTTCCTCAGCTTCTCTGTTGTGTCCTTAACTTCCCTTATGTCCCATTAACATCTGTTCTTATATTCATTTACTTAGTACTTTCAATGACTGTATTTTTCATCTCCAGAAGTTAACTTTGTATTGTGCAAAGCCACCCATCTTTTTCCCATGATGTGTTGCCTTAAGCTGTGGTTCCTGATCCTTCCATTTTCTCCTTAATCAGTCTAAGTGTATTTATTTTATCGTCTCTTAGACAGTTTTATTATTTTCAATTCTTGGTAGGCCTATCTCTGTGTGTATCATGTCTGCTGACTTTCTCTCGTGGGGATAAGCTTCCTCACATGGCTTGTCATTCTTTGTATTTTACTTTTCCGCTTTGAATTCATCTTTAGTGGAGGCGATTTTGTTCTCTGGGAATTAGCATGTCTTGGGTTATGAACACAGTCCTATAGAGTGGTTCTCATTTGCTTGTCAGGACAGGAAGACTTTCTGTGATATTACAAGATTTTTGTATGCTGACTTCTAGATTTGCAGTTGCTGTCTCACACACAGAGAACAAATGTGGAACCTGGACACAAGTGTGATTGGGTCCAGAGCTTCCTTTGTATGTTGTCTCTATTTGAAAGCTGTACACACTTCTTTTTTTTTTGGTTTGTTTTTTATTTTGTATTGGCATATAGCTTATTAACAGGGTTGTAATAGTTTCAGGTGAACAGCCAAGGGACTCAGCCACACGTATACATGTATCATTCTCCCACAAACTCCCCTCCCATCCAGGCTGCCACATAACAATGAGCAAAGTTCCCTGGTACACACTCTTCCTTTTATTCTACTAATTGAAACCTTTAACTTAAGGGTGTTACAGACACACAATTGACACAGATACACACACACATGCTTAAAATTAGATCCTTTACTTAAGAACAAGATTAAAATAGTATATATTGGCTGTCCACTGCAAAAGGTAAAGAAGTTAATGTATATGTATTTTCTAGTGATTCGTCAGTCACCATTTCCTGGTTTTCCTTAGTAACATTTCAGAAGTTAATCCAGTATTTTTAGTTTAGCTGTTTTTACATCGTTTCTCTTTAAGAATTCCTTTTTACAGTTCATTCTGTTTCAACTCACATTTATTTTGATTTTCATACTCATATCTCTGTTCATCTGATTTTGTTGTATAACAAATCAGTTCTTTTATAACACGATTTCCTCCAATCTTGTGGGGATTTTTATTTTATTTTTTTAACTAAAACATTTTTTTCCTTTTTTTCCCCTTACCTCCCCACACCTCTAGAAAAGAATCAGAGCCAGTATAATTCCTGAGTCTTTGTGCATCAGGGAACATCTTTCTGTAACCTCATAAATGAAAAACACCTTTATCAGTGTATGATTTTGGAGTCATAGCATTTTTCCCTCAACAATTTTGTTCCGGTGATTTGGGGCATTTAAATTTAGGCAACAGAAAATATGGTTAGCATTTTTTCTTTTTCTTTATAGATAGCCTTTTCTTCCAGCCTAGATGTTTATCTGAGTTTTTGTGCATCAATAATGTTTAATAATATTATCAGGAGATTTGTTCTATTTTTAAGTAGCACAATGGAAAGCTCTTTACATTTGAAAATTTGGGGTTTTTATTCTGCCAAAGAGCTGTTTTTACATTGTATCCTTTATTATCACATCTATTTCATTTATTCTGTTCTCTTCTTTGATAACAGCAATTATCTGTCTTTATGCGTCTGTTTTCTTTTCTCTGGAAATGTCTTTTTGGTGCCTTCACACATGAACACACATGAGCAGATGACAGATACGAGGAAAATAGGAGTCTCACTGTTCTCATTCCCTTGTATATTCACTGCAGAGTTCTCTAATTCTTCCCGAGTTTCTGCCTCAGTGTTGCTTATTCTCAATACAAATTCCAATGTCCATTCTAATTTTGTTATTATGTTTTGGTTTCATCTTTCTTTGCCTTGCTCAGCAAATCTTTTTCTAGTTGCTACTTAACTCGATCCATATTTTAAAACATCTGTCCTCATAGTTAATCTTTTACTACCTTTATTGTTCCATGTTTTCTTGAATTCCATACCAATGCAAATGCCTCTCTAGTTTCTATTGTGTAAGTTATGGGGAAAAAAAAAACAAATGGGCTTAAAGAGTAGGTTAATGTATTATCTTACAAAAGAGGAAGTCGGAGTTAGAGGAGGTTCCATGGCTTGGTTGAGTGATATGCACAAGAATGTCATTAAGGCTCAAATTCCTTTCAAGGTCTCCACTTTGCCATTTCATATTGGCATTGTCCTCAGTCTGGATCCCCTCTAGGATGCAAGATTGCTTTAGCAGTTCTAAGCATCAACCCCACACATGGTAGTGTCCAGTAGGAGACAGAAGTTGCTGGACTATCCTTAAAAGCAAGGAAATCTTCCCTAGAAGGAAGTAGAACTCCCCTAATAGAACATCCCTCCTAGCTCACTGAACATTTTTGAGAATTGGCAGAGTTGATAGAAACACCCAACAAGCTTAAGGAAATCAGGATTTGCCCCTAGGTCTTGGAATAGGGCCATCCTCCTCTAAGTCACATGGAGAATGTGTGGGCACCCAAGCTTATTTGGGAGTTCTGCCAGAAAGGAAGAATTTGGGGGATGACTGTTGAGTCAATGGTCACCACTGACTACTTTTTTCTTTCGAAAATGTTATTTTTCTCAGCATCCGGAGTGTTATTTTTCTTCTTTTTCACATCGTGGATTTTTCTAAGGCTCTGTGCTGTTTTCTTTCTGTTTTCTTAACTTTGAAAAAGAGGTCTCTCCAGCATTGGTGTTGTGAATAAACAGAGAAGGCAAATTGTTACTGTTGCTTTCCCTGTTCAGCTGATTGGAATCCTCTTCTTGTGGCTGAAGCAGGAGAAGTAATGAATGTCCACAGTCCCCTCTTCTATTTGACATATGTCTTCCACCATCCTTCCATCTCATGAGACCTGTGGAAGAAGAAATTCATACTCTCCACAACGAGAAAGATTGATTTATTTAAGCAAATGAATCCAGAAGCACTTTCCCATGACTCTTCCCATGACAATTTTTTTTTTTCTTAATACTGAACCTGCGTTCTGGGGTACAAAGTTGTTTATCTACCCTCTTTTGTCTTTTTTTTTTTTTTTTTTTTTTTTTTTTTACTGTGTCAGGTCTTAAGCAATGTGGGATGTTAGCTCCCCAACTAGGGATCAAACCTGCATCCTTGGCATTGCAAGGCAGATTCTTAACCACTGCACCATCAGGAAAGTCCCCACCTTCTTTTCTCTTCACCAATAAAAGGGACTGAGGAAGACAAAGGGCTTGGAGATGCATGATCCCTGTATTGGCTTGCTCGATTCTCTGACCCCAGGAAAGAAAATGGGAAAAGAAGAAACGTTTCTGTCCTTTGAGCCAGTGTTACCTCAACGACAAAGTATAGGAGTGTCAATTGCCAACTATATAATGGCCATTTCAACTCTTCAGAATGTGGCACAGTGAGGTAGCATTGCATTTACTATTAGTTTTACAAGTTCAACCCTGGGCAGTTGGTCAGATTTAAGACTGGGAGAAAAGGTAATTCCATCTGCCATTACATTGAGTAAGAACACATTCAGAGGGAGATATGAAATGGGGGTGTGGTGTGAACATACACTTTCTTGAAGGTCACAAATCTATGCACACCTATCCTGTTAGTCACTTGTTCAGTTCAGTTCAGTCGCTCCGTCATGCCGACTCTTTGCAACCCCATGAATTGCAGCCCACCAGGCCTCCCTGTCCATCACCAACTCCCAGAGTTTACTCAAACTCATGCCCATCGAGTCGGTGATGCCATTCAGCCATCTCATCCTCTGTCATCCCCTTCTCCTCCTGCCCCCAATCCCTCCCAGCATCGGGGTCTTTTCCAATGAGTCAGCTCTTCGCACCAGGTGGCCAAAGTACTGGAGTTTCAGCTTCAGCATCAGTCCTTCCAGTGAACAGCCAGGACTGATCTTTAGGATGGACTGGTTGGATCTCCTTGCAGTTCAAGGGACTCTCCAACACCACAGTTCAAAAGCATCAATTTTTCGGCGCTCAGCTTTTTTCATAGTCCAAATCTCACATCCATACATGACTACTAGAAAAACCATAGCTTTGACTAGATGGATCTTTGTTGGCAAGGTAAGGTCTCTGCTTTTTAATATGCTGTCTAGGTTGGTCATAACTTTCCTTCCAAGGAGTAAGCGTCTTTTGATTTCATGGCTGCAGTCACCATCTGCAGTCATTTTGGAGCCCAAAAAAATAAAGTCAGCCACTGTTTCCATTGTCTCCCCATCTATTTCCCATGAGGAAATGGGACCAGATGCCATGATCTTAGTTTTCTGAATGTTGAGCTTTAAGCCAACCTTTTCACTCTCTCTTTCACTTTCATAGAGAGGCTCTCTAGTTCTTCGCTTTCTGCCATAAGGGTGGTGTCATCTGCATATCTGAGGTTGTTGATATTTCTCCCAGCAATCTTGATTCCAGCTTGTGCTTCTTCCAGCCCAGTGTTTCTCATGATGTACTCTGCATATAAGTTAAATAAGCAGGGTGACAATGTACAGCCTTGACGTACTCCTTTTCCTATTTGGAGCCAGTCTGTTGTTCCATGTCCAGTTCTAACTGTTGCTTCCTGACCTGCATACAGGTTTCTCAAGAGGCAGGTCAGGTGGTCTGGTATTCTTTTCTCCTTCAGAATTTTCCACAGTTTATTGTGATCCACACAGTCGAAGGCTTTGGTGTAGTCAATAAAGCAGAAATAGATGTTTTTCTGGAACTCTCCTGCTTTTTCAATGATCCAGCAGATTTTGGCAATTTGATCTCTGGTTCCTCTGCCTTTTCTAAATCCAGCTTGAACATTTGGAAGTTCGTGGTTCACGTGTTGCTGAAGCCTGGCTGGGAGAATTTTGAGCATTACTTTACTAGCGTGTGAGATGAGTGCAATTGTGTGGTAGTTTGAGCATTCTTTGGGATTGCCTTTCTTAGGGATTGGAATGAAAACTGACCTTTTTCAGTCCCGTGGCCACTGCTGAGTTTTCCAAATCTGCTGGCATATTGAGTGCAGCACTTTCACAGCATCATCTTTCAGGATTTGAAATAGCTCAACTGGAATTCCATCACCTCCACTAGCTTTGTTCATAGTGATGCTTTCTAAGGCCCTCTTTACTTCACATTCCGGGATGTCTGGCTCTAGGGGAGTGATCACACCATTGTGATTATCTGGGTTGTGAAGATCTTTTTTGTACAGGTCTTCTGTGTATTCTTGCCACCTCTTCTTAATATCTTCTGCTTCTGTTAGGTCCATACCATTTCTGTCCTTTATCGAACCCGTCTTTGCCTGAAATGTTCCTTGATATCTCTAATTTTCTTGAAGAGATCTCTAGTCTTTCCCATTCTGTTCTTTTCCTCTATTTCTTTGCATTGATCTCTGAGGATGGCTTTCTTATCTCTCCTTGCTATTCTTTGGAACTCTGCATTCAAATGGGAATATGTTTCCTTTTCTCCTTTGCTTTTTGCTTCTCTTCTTTTCACAGCTATTTGTAAGGCCTCCTCAGACAAACATTTTGCCTTTTTGCATTTCTTTTCCATAGGGATGATCTTGATCCCTGTCTCCTGTACAATGTCACGAACCTCTATCCATAGTTCATCAGGCTGCTGTCTATCATATCTAGTCCCTTAAATCTATTTCTCACTTCCACTGTATAGTCATAAGGGATTTGATTTAGGTCATACCTGAATGGTCTAGTGGTTATCCCTACTCTCTTCAGTTTAAGTCTGAATTTGGCAATAAGGAGTTCATGATCTGAGCCACAGTCAGCTCCTGGTCTTGTTTTTGCTGACTGTATAGAGCTTCTCCATCTTTGGCTTCAAAGAATATAATCAGTCTGATTTCGGTGTCGACCATCTGGTGATGTCCATGTGTAATCTTCTCTTGTGTTGTTGGAAGAGGGTGTTTGCTATGACCAGTGCATTCTCTTGGAAAAACTCTATTAGCCTTTGCCCTGCTTCATTCTGTATTCCAAGGCCAAATTTGCCTGTTACTCCAAGTGTTTCTTGACTTCCTACTTTTGCATTCCAGTCCCCTATAATGAAAAAGACATCTTTTTTAGGTGTTAATTCTAAAAGGTCTTGTAAGTCTTCATAGAACCATTCAACTTCAGCTTCTTCAACATTACTGGTTAAGGCATAAGCTTGGATTGCTGTGATATTGAATGGTTTGCCTTGGAAACGAACAGAAATCATTCTGTCGTTTTTGAGATTGCATTTCAGACTCTTTTGTTGACCATGATGGCTACTCCATTTCTTCTAAGGGATTCCTGCCCACAGTAGTAGATATAATGGTCATCTGATTTAAATTCACCCATTTCAGTCCATTTTAGTTCGCTGATTCCTAGAATGTCGACATTCACTCTTGCCATCTCCTGTTTGACCACTTCCAATTTGCCTTGATTCATGGACCTAACATTCCAGGTTCCTATGCAATGTTGCTCTTTACAGCATCGGACCTTGCTTCTATCACTAGTCCCATCCACAACTAGGTGTTGTTTTTACTTTGGCTCCATCCCTTCATTCTTTCTGGAGTTATTTCTCCACTGATCTCCAGTAGCATATTGGGCACCTACCGACCTGGGGAGTTCCTCTTTCAGTATCCTATCATTTTGTCTTTTCATACTGTTCATGGGGTTCTCAAAGCAAGAATACTAAAGTGGTTTGCCATTCCCTTCTCTAGTGGACCACATTCTGTCAGACCTCTCCACCATGACCCTACCGTCTTGGGTGGCCCCACACGGCATGGCTTAGTTTCATTGAGTTAGACAAGGCTGTGGTCCTGTGATCAGATTGGCTAGTTTTCTGTGACTATGGTTTTAGTGGTTTTAGTGTGATTACGGTCTGCCCTCTGATGCCCTGTCGCAACACCTACCATCTTACTTGGGTTTCTCTTGCCTCAGACGTGGGTTATCTCTTCACGGCTGCTCCAGCAAAGCACAGCCACTGCTCCTTACGTTGGACGAGGGGTATCTTCTCACAGCAGCCACCGCCCCTGACCTTGGAGGTGGGGTAGCTCCTCTTGGCCGCTGCCCCTGACCTTGGAGGTGGGGTAGCTCCTCTCGGCCGCCATCCCTGACCTTGGAGGTGGGGTAGCTCCTCTTGGCCGCTGCCCCTGACCTTGGAGGTGGGGTAGCTCCTCTTGGCCGCCGCCCCTGACCTTGGAGGTGGGGAAGCTCCTCTTGGCCGCCGCTCCTGCGCTATCGCAGCCTGGCGCTCTCGGTCACTACCCCTGACCTTGGATGAGGGGTAGCTCCTCACGGCCACGCTTCTGCGCGGTCCTTCACCGCTGGCGCACTTCTGCATTTGTCGCTTGAAGTGAAGTGAAAATCTCTCAGTTGTGTCCAATTCTTTGCAACCCCATGGACTATACAGTCCCTGGAATTCTCCAGGCAAGAATACTGGAGTAGGTTGCCATTCCCTTCTGCAGGGGATCTTCCCAACCCAGGGATCGAACCTGGGTCTCCTGCATTGCAGGCAGATTCTTTACCATCTGGGTCACAAAGCAAGCCCCTATCCTAGTTTAAGTCAAAAGTAGTATGTCATGCCTATGATTTTATATTTCACTATCATTCATAATGAGATAAAGTAAAAGTGGTTGAAAGTTGATTTAAAGAAGAACTTTGAAAGCATAACTGTGTAGATATGCACTATTCAGTGAAGTTGCCCCTGGCCACAGGTGGCTATTTACATTTAACTTAATTGAAATTAAGTTAAAAGTTAAGTTCCTCAGTCATATTAGCCATATTTGAAGTGCATGTTAGTCATAGGGGGCCCCCCAGGTGGCTTGACCAATGGTAAAGGATCCATCTACTGATGCAAGAAGTGGCTGCCAGATAGAATGTGTAAATACAGAGCACCGTGCACCCTTATGTGATGTCCCACTGGACAGTGCCCTGCTAGAGCTATGTGGGTGGGTGCCTTTTGGGGTTCACTCTCGCTCTAAGTCAGTTCTCTTGGAACTTGATTTGACTCTGGAAGTCTGTGTATACCCACCCTGTCCAGTACTGTGGCCACTGACCATATGTGTTGTTGAGCACTAGAAATACAGCTGAGTTGAAATGCTTTATAAGATACACGTTGGATTTCAAAGCCTTAGTATGAGTAAAGAATGTCAAATATATCATTAATAATGTTATACCAGTTTTGCATTGAAATATCATTTCAATGCGTTGGATTCAACAAAATTTCTTACTAAAATTCATTTCACTTGTTTTTTTTTTTTTTTTTTGACCTGCAACCCACTGCAGTACTCTTGCCTGGAAAATCCCATGGATGGAGGAGTCTGGTAGGCTAGAGTTCATGGGATCGCAAAGAGTCAGACACGACTGAGCGACTTCCCCTAATGTTGCTATAAGAAAAGCAATTTAAATTACATACATGGCCCATGCTGTATTTCCATTGGAACTCTTTACCCTTCTGTGTAACTCCAGAATGTTCTCCCTTTCCCTGTATCTTTCACTAGATCTGCGGTTCCCAGTCCAGGAGCCGTAAGCCACATGTGGGATTTTAAATTTAAGTAAATTAAACTTAAGCAAAATGTGAAATACAGTTTGCCCATCACATTAGCCACATTTCCTATGCTCAGCAGTCACATATGATAAGTGTCAGAGCACAGATACAGACCATTTCCATCGTCGTGGAAAGGGACAGACCTGATACAGTTTGTACACAGTTACAGCAAAATCCAAAGAAATGGAGTGTGAATTCTTCAAGTTTGAGGAATATTTCCACGGTGCCTAACTCTGCAGCACATCACCCTCCCACCTCCCAGAGCCCATCCTGTCTCACTTTTGTCAAAAGTGTTTATGCACCTTCTCTCCTACAAGTGGCGGGAGAGCGTGTCCTTCCTCTGAACACGCTTTCCCCCATCCTCCTGTCTGTATGTGTATCTCACACTGTGCTTGTACAGTGTAGGTCCTCAGTTCAGATTTGTTAGCTGGTTGGAGTGGCTGTTCCTAGCAAGAGATTAGAAATATGTGGCTAACGTTAATAGAAGATCTGTAATGACTGGTTCAGTTCAGTTCAGTCACTCAGTCGTGTCCGACTCTTTGCGACCCCATGAACCGCAGCACACCAGGCCTCCCTGTCCATCACCAACTCCCGGAGTCCACCCAAACCCATGTCCATTGAGTCGGTGATGCCATCCAAGCATCTCATCCTCTGTCGTCCCCTTCTCCTCCTGCCCTCAATCTTCCCCAGCATCAGGGTCTTTTCCAATGAGTCAGCTCTTCTCATCAGGTGGCCAAAGTGTTGGAGTTTCAGCTTCAGCATCAGTCCTTCCAAAGAACACCCAGGACTGATCTCCTTTAGGATGGACTGGTTGGATCTCCTTGCAGTCCAAGGGACTCTCAAGCATCTTCTCCAACACCACAGTTCAAAAGCATGAATTCTTCGGCACTCAGCTTTCTTTATAGTCCAACTCTCACATCCATACATGACCACTGGAAAAACCATAGCCTTCACTAGACAGACCTTTGTTGGCAATGTAATGTCTCTGCTTCTTAATATGCTGTCTATGTTGGTCATAACTTTCCTTCCAAGGAGTAAGTGTCTTTTAATTTCATGGCTGCAGACACCATCTGCAGTGATTTTGGAGCCCAGAAAAATTAAGTAATGACTGGTAGCAGGAGAATGAAAAAGAAAGAGAAGGTCAAAGCCAGGTTCCCAAGGAAGAATGACTGGTAGAGAGATAGGAAAGAGGAAATCAGAGGGAGCGTGGTACCCGGCATCTCACACACATCACCATAACCCCTCTGCTGGCCCCGCAAGTGTCTCACAGGCAGTGGAGGGACTTGTTGCAGTAGTGGGGGGTGGGGAGGGAATTCAGGCCCTAGACAACAGCTACGGAAAAAAGTACAAAAGAAATCCAAAATATTATTATGTGATAAATAAACATGCAAGACCCATAAATGAGAATTAGAAATGGTATGAAAATCAAGGGTCTGATGAGGAGAAAAATGAAAACTGTTCTCTCCCTGGGCCAGCTGGTTCGAGTTACATTTTATGAGCAGCATGTGGATTCCAGCGCCCTTGTTGAATTAGCAACAGAATCGCACATTAGTTTTAAGGCTCCCTCTCGAATAGGAACATCATAACGCTTTTTAATTGGGGCTGATAAAAACGTAGCATTACTTGTAGGTTCCTGAGAGAAGTGAGTTGTGAAATTGGGTTTTCATTAAACCTAATGATGGAAAATTAAGTATAGTGCGTCTGGTGAAATGGGGTGTGATAAAAGGCATCACTTCTGCATTATCAGAGGTTAATAAGGGAATAGGTGAAGTAAGATACATTGGGAAAGGGAGTCCAACTAGTTGAATTAATAAACCTTGAAAATCCCTTGGTTCCGAGTCTTCACAGCATCATTAGCACCAGCGCTGACATTATTACAAATGTTACAATGATACAAGTTGCTAAATTTCAGACACATTTATTTTCCATTCCAGTGTTGGTTTTGCTGACATCGAGTTTACAGTCTGTCTAGCAATATGTTTAGAGGAAAACATTCATATTGGTAGCTGTTTGGCTTTGGAAACACTTGGCATCTCACAAAAATCATCAGGTGCTTGATCCTAAGAAGTCTCTCTCTGCTAGATAGCTGGTCTCCCAGGCCACCCAGGCCCATGGGTCTCTGAAGATATCTGTCCATGTATATGATGGTGGCTTAGGTGGGAGACACTCCCAGGGCTCTAGGCACTGACTCTGGTTCATCCTGTCCTGGAAAACCATGAAGTACAGCATCTGGAGAAGCAAACCCAAGTGTTCCTTTCTTCTCCAGCTCCACGGGTGATATTCACCAGAAGGATGCCACATATCCATGGCAGCTGGAACGCCTGCAAGTCATATGTACTGAGTCGCTTCCATCATGTCTGACTCTTTGCAACCCTATAGACTATAGCCCGCCAGGCTCCTCTGTCCATGGGATTCTCCAGGCAAGAATATTGGAGTGAGTTGCCAGGCCCTTATCCAAGGGATCTTCCCAACCCAGGAATTGAACCTACATCTCTTATGTCTCCTGCCTTGGCAACCTGGTTCTTTATCATTGAGCTACAAGACATAATATGTCTTTAAAGAGAAGGCATCTTCTTAAAATCCTTTCTAGAGGCTTGAAGGTTCATAGACATTCACACCTCTCTAGGCCTACCTCATTCCATATCTTACAACTTTACCCCCATCACCTCTCCGCCCTCCACCTCCACTCCATCCCAGTCCCCTTGCTGTTACATAGATGTGCTTGGCTTTTCCCACTTCTCCTCCTGTGCTTCCAGTGGGCATCCTTGTCTGTCCACCTTACAGGGGTTCCAAACTCCTGGGCCACAGACTGCTACCAGGTCATGGCCTGTTAGAAACCCGGCTGCATGGCAGGAGTGAGCAGCCAAGTGAATGAAGCTTCATCTGTTTACAGCCATTCCCCATTACTCGCATTACCACCTGATTTCCACCTCCTGTCAGATCAGCCAGGGCAGAATAAATGCAAAGCAGTTGAATCAGCCCAAAACCATCCTCTACCCTGGATCCGTGGAAAAATTGTCTCCTATGAAACTAGTCCCTCATGCCAAAAAGGTTGGGGACCACTGTACTAGACTGTCAAGGGTGAAACCTGTCTTCTGAGCATTTCCAGTGCCTGCCAGAGTTCCTGGCACAGGGTGAAGTCTCAGTAAATCTTAACTCCCAATCACAAGGGTGTGATGGAGGAGGGACACAGTGCCCACATTTGCCAGCTCTGTGTCGAAGCAGTGCCAGTGCAGATGTGTTACCTATAACCTCACATCCGAGGAGAAAAATAAGTTGTATTTTCCTTGTGCTTGCCAGGAAACATATGCGTACATCTCACCTTCTTACATCATGTTCTTACATCTAGGCCCTTCTTCCTGGTGCATAAACCTGTAAGTTCTAGTCTTTCTGTTGGCAATCGTTTCCTTACTAGAAACAGCTTTGCTCATGCTGACACATAGGAGGGAAGTTCACTTTTACAGAATCAGTGTTTGATGGATTATTGTGACATAGAGACAGACTGAAAGATGCATGGGTTCTGCAAAGAAAAGTTGCAGAAAATGAGGAAATACAGCTAAACCTCCCAGGAAATGAGTGTGGCATAGCCCTCATGGGGTCTGCCTTGGTGCCTTGCAGTGTCTGAAAACATCTGGGTGAGACACATTAAACCTGGCAATCCTCATTTTATGCACACCACAAACACCGAAGTCTAGGGCATAGACTGTCCACGACTCTGGGAGGAGAGACAAAGCCTGAATGGTTCTGAATAAGATGCACTGGCCCTAGAACATTGACAGTGTGTAGCTGGCAGGGAGTTCAGAGGGTAAGAAAGTGGTTTTACTGGTACAAGGGGAGCAGAGGAATTCAAATTCCACCCTCAACAGGCATCAGTTTTGAGGGTGGCCCAACTAATATGGGGCAGTGAACTCAATTCAATGTGTCTAAAGATTGTTAACAGGGGAGATTGTAGATCTTATACCAAGGAGAGGTGATGAAGGAGATCAGATATACAGCCCGGACCTGGGAGAAGTAGCTGAAGGAAGAGGTTCAGGCCTTTCTACCTGCGAGGTAGGCACAGCATCACTCCAGGATTAAGACTGTTACGTGCTGGGGAAATCAGACAGTAGGCAGGAAATGATCACACTGCAGATGCCAGAGCTGGAGAGAGCAGCTGAGAGGGTGAGGGTCCCTGCTTTTTACTGTGGATCCAAAGACTGGCTCCAATTCCTCCCAGAGCACAACCTGAAGGAAACAAACTAGTAGAGAAACCAGGTCACAAGGATACAGTCAAATGGACCAGAAGCAGACACGTGGCTCTGTTCTCCAGGGACCACCAAGACATTCCAGGCAGGCTGCAGGAGGGTGCCCCCAGTATCCAGCCTGCCTGGCTTCTCACTGGTTCTGGGATTGGCCTGGATTGGCCACGACCACCCTGGCAAGCCTGGAGGATGGACAGAGCTGACAGCCAATCTGGGAGCTTGGCTTTACTCCACAAAGATGCACCCTTGAAATAGAAACAGACCGCCAGTTATTGTGTCTGTTTGTTGTTTAGTTTTTAAACCCGCCACTGCAGCCAGGCCAGGGAAGCCACACATCTCTGATCTTTCTGAAATTCCCTGATCAGTAGTCCTGAGTTGGTTCCCTCGGTCCTCCCCGTGTCAAGCTGGGGGAGGGACAGAGGACAGAGGACAAAGCTCCTATAGGTGATGGCCTGTTCTGCCTCCTTCTCTTTGAAGCAGATGGCAGCCGCGGGGAGCTGGCGCAGCCCACCCTCACGATCCAGACTCACCCCTACCGAGCCTGCGACCCCGTGGAGATGAGCTATCCCCGGGACCAGTTCCAGCCCGCCATCCGGGTGGCTGACCTGCTCCAGCACATCACCCAGATGAAGAGGGGCCAGGGCTACGGGTTCAAGGAGGAGTATGAGGTAAGAGACCACCCTGCAGGAAACTCCCTCATGGGCGCAGAAGCCTCATGGATGCTCCAGTCTTGCTACTCAAAGTATGGTCCAGCAGCGTCAGCAGCACCCGGGAGCATGTCAGAAATACACGGTCTCAGTCCCCACCCAGATCTGCTGCATCAGTTTGGAGTCACATCTTCCTTCAGTAGGAAGAGAGAATGACTTGAGTCCCCATCCTACACATTGAAGAAAAACCAGCAGGTGCCTTCCAGTGATTTCCAGGAGGTCTGCTTGCTCCTGGTCACCTGTTGCCTCATGGTCATGCTTCTATTGTGTTTTCAGCACCCGCCCCAGTCAATATCTCATCTGATGACCACCGTCCCCCCTTTCTCTGTACCTCTCCGCATCCTTGCTTTGGAAAACATCCCTTACCTTGCTCCCCAGCCTGTCTCTCTTGCCAGGGACGTGTGACAGCAGTTGTTACTGAGGTTTGGGAAATCACAGAAAGGTTGCCTTACAGGAAGCACCTGAATACAAGTCCTTCTGAGGCCACCTGACAGGTCTCTGTCCACTTCCTTCCCCAAAGTTCTTTTCACTGTCCTCAAATTTTCCTTTTTTTCCTCCTCCTTTTTTTCTAGCAGCCAAAAGAGAACTCCCATACTCCATTTACTTTTTTTATGCAGAACAATTTAGCTTTCTTTATCTCACTCCTTTTGTTTCACTCCTTGCCCATTAGGCCTCACCTTTTGCAAGCAAAAAGTAGAATGAAAAAAGGAGGAACTCCTTAAGATGTTTTCTTGCCCTAAAGAGCACCTCACTCCCCTGGAGGAATTTTGCACCCTTCCTGTGCCAGTCAGAATGCAGCTGCAAGCAGCTTTGGAAAGAGCATCTCATTCTTCTCTTTTCCTCTCTCTCCCTCTCCTCCTCCTTTCCCAAAATATCTTTTGAGTATTTACTGTGTGCCAGGCTCTGGGTTATTTGCACTGGGTTTTCTTGTGGTGGTGGTGTTTTTTCTTTTCTTCACATGCAGCATGTGGCCCAAATATGCTAGGTTCAGTTTCAGTGTGTGCAGTGAAAATGCGTTGACTCAGATGCTACACATTTGGAATTCTTGATACCGAGGACTAAGTTTAACTCTCAGACTGTATTCTGAGAAAGCGCTTACACAGCAGTATTTCAGAAGCTGTGTGAGGTCATGAAATTGTGCCAAACTCTGGGGGAGGGATCCAGACCCCAACGCAACAAACTGTGTGGCCTCTCGGTTTTGCAATCTGACTTTTAAAAGTCTTTATTAGTTGAATGAAGAGTTTGGATACGGTGATTACTAAGGGCCTGTCTGGTCCTAAAACTTTATGAGAGTGTAAAACACGTAGCAAGGGGAACGTTTGACACATTTATGAGAACAAAAACGTTTATGTCAATGAATGTAAGTAATTACCAGCTCAGGAGAACTAGCAGTTAATTTCAAATATGGTCTAGGTAAAATAGCATTTTTCACATATCCAATCTATAAATTCTGGGAGGATATTGGGATAAGAATCGCAGGAGATTGTCTCATCACCTCACCTCCCTGGGCCTTATTTCCTAGGAGGTTGCTTGAATGATCTTGGTCTCAGGGGGCTGTGGGGTACAGCAGCTGGAAGCAGGACCTCAGTCCTTGTCTACTTTGAAAAAAAAAAGTTCAGCAAAGAGACAAAGATTGTGAAGCAGATAAAGCATTTACTAGAAGTGACATACATGTGGAAGAATCCACAGGTGGACTCAGTGGTTTTCGCCCAATAAGAGTGGCTCAGCTCGCTTATATGGGGGCAGTTTTCCAGGTCCCCTCAGCCAGTCCTCTTGCTCGTGTGCATATTTGGTCTGAGTCAGGGCCCTTTCCAATGTGCATGCACATCTTTCAGCCAAGATGAATTTTCTAGTGTGAGGGTTTCTGGGAGGTTGGCAGGACATATTATGGGCTGGCACCCCCCCCCCCCCACCTCCTTCCTTTGACCCCTGAGAATCTTTTCTGCTCACATGTGGTCTGGGATATCTCCCTGATCACAAGAATGAGAAAAAGTGTGATCAGCTCATCTTTTATTCAGGCAGGGCTCTGTTGTTATCTCTTGTTCTGAAGTGTCAGGGGAGACTGTTTGGAGTTGCTCAGCCTGGGGCCCATCTATCTCCTGCTTCAATCCCAAGCCCTTAAAGTGTGTGTGATGGGGGGAGGGGGACACATGTATGTGCTTACACTCACTTATGTAGATCTGTCTGCTGAGCGAATGTCAGGAGAGGGTGTGTTGTTTATAAAGTCATGGCCAGTATCATAAAGGTTGCATAAGTCATCAGTCATAATATTTAATTTGTTTCAAATTTTCAAATAGCATTAAGAGATCAATCTGTGTGACTTATCAGAAAGGGGGCCAAGCAGTCAAAGCCTGAGAAACACTGTTCTAAGAATTTGCAATCTAAAATTTGAAAACAGAAATACAAATACATTTGCCAATTTTGGTGCACTGCCACCCAGAATGATGTCACTTTTAAAATCATCCATCCCTGTATGGTGGGATCTGGGTTATATTTATTTTCTTTTTTAACATTCCTTTCTGTGTGTGTGCTTTTTTGTATTTTCCAAACTTTCTAGCATGGAATTTAACTGCTTTTATAGTGAGAGAGAAAACAATACATGTTGTTCCATCATTTGAACTTCAACCAGAAATAGCATTAAGTAGACTAGACTTGCCCTCAATCAGTTCCAATTATATTAATCAGTTAGCTTGAATGCTTAGCTTCTAGTTAACAGTATTTCCTGATTAACTGGAGATTAATTAAAAACATTACTTAATAGGAGTCTTTCCACAGTGTCTTTCCACTAACGGAGACTGTAGCTGGATGTTGTTTTGATCATCAAGGCTCCTGTGATGTCTGGAAGCTACAGACTGAGCAAAGAATCACAAATCTACTTGAAGACCATTTCCTATTATAGATAGAAGATTCCCGGGTCTTCAGGCCTACTCTCAAACCCACACACATGTGCTCTGTCTGTTGCCTGTCACTCCCCTACCCTGCTCAATTTTTTCATACAAATGAGTGGGTTTGACAAGTTGACATATAAGGGACCTCTCAGCTGTAGCAAGCTGTGTCTTTTAAAATTCAGTTAAGTTTTTCAGTCAGTTACAAATTTTTTCATTAAATATTTACTGAGTATTTACTATTCCCAAGGGCTATTCTAGATATTTGGGATACACCAGAGAACAAAAATGGACAAAGATCCTTGTCCTTGTGAAACTTGTGTTCTAGCAGATAGCCTCTAGCAGAGGAACCTCAAGATAAACAATAGACTTAAAAATAAGGAAGTTAGTTTACAATAACTTACTTACTGTAATATGTTAGTCAATAATATAGTGTGGTAGACCGTGAAAAATACTGTGTTACAAACTACCCCAAATCTTAGTGACATAAAACAACCAATTTATCATGTGCATTGATTCAGTGGATCAGGAATTTGGACAGAATACAGCAGGGGTAATCTGTGTCTACACCATGATGTCTGAAGCCTTGACTTGGAAGTTTCTATGGCTTAGGGCTGAAGTGATGTGGGAGTGTCTTCACTCACGGCTACCAATTGATGTAGGCTGTCATCTGGGATCTCAGCTGGGATAGCCAGCTGGAACACCTGTACTAAGCTTCTTCAGGTAGCCTGGCTTCTCCACAGCATGGTTGCCTCAAGATCCTTGAACGTCTTACGTAATGTCGCAGGGCTCCATTGGTGAGCCTGCCAGCTAACAAAGTGGCAAGTGCATCACCCCTTGTGACCTACGCTTGGACACCACAGAGAACACTCCTACCACTTTCTATTGGTTATAAGCAAACAAAAACTGCCTATATTCTATGGAAGGGGAATTAGGCTCCATCTCTCTTTTTTTTAAAATTTATTTTATTATTATATATTTGGCTGTGCCAAGTCTTTGTTGCAGCACATGGGGTCTTCAGTTTTCTTTGCGGCATGTGGGGTCTTTTGGTTGCAGCATATGAGCTCTTAGTTTGTAGCACGTGGCATCTTGGTTCCCTGACCAGGGATCAAACCCAGGCTGCCTGCATTGGGAGCGCAGAATCTGAGCCACTGGCCACTTAGCCACCAAAGAAGTCCCTAGACTCCATCTCTTGATGAAGGGAGGGGCAGCCGCAAGATCTAAAAGAGAATACAAAACAGGAGCAGGTGGAAACTCTGATCTGTGGCTCATACAGTCTTCCACAAGGACGTGCCATGGGAAATGAAAGAGTTCGGGGAAGGGAGGGGGTGTATTTCAGGAACACGAAGTGAAGGAGGCTCCAATACTGGACAGACTGAAAGGGCCGTCTTTAATTATGAGATGTGGGCAGAGACTTTGTGAAAAATATCCAGAGGGAAGGAGTCAGATCAAGGGAGTAATGTGTCTGGCATGTACAAGGAGGTCATGAGTGAGGTCACGGAGGTCATGTACAAGTGAGGTCAGTGAGTTCACTGAACACAGTGAACATGGAGGAAAAACAATAGAAGGTGTAGTTGGAAAAATAAAGGGGGCCTGACCAAATAGTGCCTTATATAAGGCCCTATAGTTGAACCTGGAGGAAAAGCAATACAAGGTATAGTTGGAAAAATAAAGGGGGCCTGACCATATAGTGCCATTATTAGGACTTTAGGCTTTTACTCTGAATGGGCTCGAGAGCCGCTGCAGCGCTTCCAGAAGACAAGTGATAATTTCTTGACATTATTTTGAAAGACTGATTCTAGTTACTATTTGAAGAATGGAAACAAAGGAAAGAAAGTGTAAAAGTAGGGAAGCCAGTGGAGAGGCCGTGCGGAAGCTCAGTGGAGAGATGGTGCTGACTCATCTGGAATGTGGCAGCAGGGGTGGCGAGAAGGTGTTGGACTATGAGTGTATTTTAAGAGCCAACACAACAGAATCCTCACACATCGTACATGGAGACTGAGAGAAACAGAGGAGTCAGGGCGATTCCAGGGTTGTTATCTGAGACCCTGGAAGGATGGAGTTGCCACGAGTGGCGATGGGAACCTGCAGGTGGAACAGTGAGGATAAGGAAGGAATGGGGAGTTCCTTTCTGAACTAAGCTGCCCAATAGATATCCTAGTGGAGATGGAAAGTAGGTAGCTGGATGTATGAGACGGGAATTTGGGAAAGAAGCCTGGGCTTTGGAGACAGTCTGGGAAATCATTGACATAGAGATGATATGTGACTGTTCAGTCAGTGAGTCTAGACAGAGATGAGGACCAAGGACTCAGTCTCACAGAATTTCAGCTGTGAGATGTTAACGCACTTTTCCTAGACCAGGCATTGTATTGGTCTCTGGGAAGTGAGGAGACAAGATAGAGTCCTTGGCTTATGGGGAGACTGAGAGTCGCTCAGTCGTGTCCGACTCTTTGCGACCCCATGGACTGTACAGTCCGTGGAGTTCTCCAGGCCAGAATGCTAGAGTGGGTAGCCTTTCCCTTTGCTAAGGAATCTTCTCGACCCAGGGATCGAACCCAGGTCTCCCGCACTGCAGGCAGATTCTTTACCAGCTGAGCCACAAGGGAAACCCAAGAATACTGGAGTGGGTAGCCTATCCCTTCTCCAGCAGATCTTTTTGACCAGGAATCAAACCGGAGTCTCCTGCATTGCAGGCGGATTCCTTACCAACTGAGTTCATAGAGCTTATTCTTAGAGATGGGCATATAAACTGACTAGTTCACTGTTTGGCAAAATGTCACAATAGAGGCATCCTCAGAGCGCTGTCCAGTCCCATCACTTCATGGAAAATAGATGAGGAAACAATGAACACAGTGACAGACTTTATTTTCTTGGGCTCCAAAATCACTACAGATGATGACTGCAGCCATGAAATTAAAAGACGTTTGCTCCTTGGAAGAAAAGCTATGACAAGCCTAGACAACATATTAAAAAGCAGAGACATTTCTTTACTGACAAAGGTCTGTCTAGTCAAGGCTGTGGTTTTTCCAGTGGTCATGTATGGATGTGAGAGTTAGACCATAAACAAAGATGGCACCAAAGAATTGATGCTTTTGAACTGTGGTGTTGGAGAAGACTGTTGAGAGTCCCTTGGACTGCAAGGAGATCCAACCAGTCAATCCTAAAGCAAATCAGTCCTGAATATTCATTGAAAGGACTGATGCTAAAGCTACAGCTCCAATACTTTGGCCACCTGATGTGAAGAACTGACTCACTGAAAAGACCCTGATGCTGGGAAAGATTGAAGGCAGGAGGAGAAGGGGACGACAGAGGTCATCGATGAGATGGTTGGATGGCATCACCAACTCAAAGGATGTGAGTTTGAGTGACCTCATAAAGAGTCAGACATGACTGAGTGACTGAACTGAACTAAACTAAATGGAGTGCTATCAGAACCCGTGGAGGTGGGATACATTGAGCCTAGCCTGAGGTTGGATGGCCAGTGGCTTTCTGGAAGACATGAAGTCTAAGTCAAACCTGGAGAAATAGGAGGGAGCATAAAAGGAGATGGGGCTGAAATTGTTAAGCAGGCATGGTGTTGGGGCAAGGGGGTCTTTTCAGGCTGAGGAGTTTGGATTTTACTCCAGGAGTAATGGGGAGCTACTGCAAAAAGCAGGATTTTTTAAGCTGGATTCACATTTTAGATGCAACTCTTTGTCATAGACCAGAGCAGGGAAACCAGAGACAGGTAGGCAGCTGGAACAGTAATTCAAGGAAAGTATGAAGTTGTCTGAACCAGGAGACTGGGCCCTGAGCCCAGATAAGCCCACACACATTCTTTCATATAGAGCCATAAAATCATCTTGTTCTCTTGAACATGTAAACTTGAATATATATTTTAAGTTCAGTGACTTGAAATAATGCATGAACGGTCCTGAAGTGAGAGTCAGAATGCCTAGGTTCAAGTCCTGTCTCTTTGATTAAGTATCTGGGTGACCTTGGGCCAGTTACTCCTCCCCTCCGGGCCTCCCTTTTCATATTTATGCAATGAGAGTGAAGACATTGGTCAAAGGGATCCAAAGAGTGCTCTGTCCGTGCAGGGCTGGGAGTCTCAGTAGGAACCAGTTGTCCAGGCCAGGTGGCTCCTCCATCCTACCTGTATCTCCACTAGACTTCACTCTCTGGAGCTCCCACCCTGCTAGTTATGTCTCAAGCCTTAGCTACCATGACTGACTGGGGGGCCTTGTGTTCCTAAGTACTCAAGGAGGCCTAAGGCAAATTAACTGCATTTCCCGTACAGATCTGAGTCTTAGAAGCTTCCAATGTTGACTGCACGTTAGAATTACCCGGGTAAGTTTTAAGAACACCAACACCCAGGCCGTCTTTCAGACCAATTACATCAGAATCTCTGAAAGTGGGATCCAGGGATCGATATTTTCTAAGCTCTCCAGATGACTCTAATGTACTTTCAAGATAGAGTCACTGGTCTCAGGAGACCCATGGAGTCCCCAGCACTTGGCTTGTTTGTGCCCACAGACCCCTCCCTTCCCCTGCAGTAAAGACTGCTGGTGACATCCATTGCCTATGGAAGCGTGTGGTGACCCCTCAAATCTACCCTGCTATTGGAACACAGCCACATTAAAGTCAAGGGGCTTCTGCACATGATCTTGGATCTCAGAGTCTTCCTTCCTCCCCTTCCTATCACCCCCAGTCCAAATTCCCCCAACTTCCCCCAGTTACAAAACAGAAACCCTAAGCAAGCCATCAAATGTTAACAGATGTTGGCTGGAGAGTTAGGTTTGTCTGTGAATCCTAGAACCCCAGCCACCATCAGGGTCAGCTGAATATCACGTTTGGGAAGGATTCGGGGAAAGAAGATGAGGTGACTTTGTGATGGAGAGAAGGAAGAGAAGCGTGTTAATCCCAGTCCAATCCAGGCAGCCTGTTGTCATAATGAATAGAACAAGCCCAGTAGGGAAACCAGAAGGTATCTGGTTATTACAGCTCCATTAAGACTATTTAAGGCAACAAGGAACAGCTGTGAGGCATATGATACAGCCTAATGAAGAGCAAACATTTGTTCATCTTCCAGCTCTGGGCAGACACACCGTGTGCATGGCTTGTGTGGGGTGAGGCCAGTGGCCAGTGTTGCCATCTTTGTTAGTCATCTGTGGGTGGTGTTGCGCAGGCAGCTTTGATGGAGTATAACCATGGAGATAGATGCTTCAAATCACCCCCAGGTGCCCTCTGCTCTGCTCAGAGCCACCCAAGCAGAGACAGAGCTGACCTTCTGCTCCTACAATTTTTTCTTTTTTCTCCCTTCACTTGGTAAGAGAGTCACAAAACATCCCACTGTAGGTAACCTCTGGGTTCTGGTCCAGCTCTTCAATTTGCAAATGAGTGATTCTTGGGTAAGGACTTGGGGAATTAGTGGCAGAAGCCCAAATCATGAAAGGGAATACCATGCTTGATCTCCAGCTCTGGAAACTCATAATGACCAAAACAGAAAGACCTGATTCCACCTGCTTATTTCAGTCCATGGATTAAAATAAGGAGAAAGTGGGCCATTTCCAGAGGTGTCCCAAACACATCATGTGGTTTCAGACTTGGAGTTTGAACCCTGTGGTTTCACACTTGGAAGTTTTTCCTATTAAGAAAGTGCTCATGTTCAAGAGACTATTAACTGAAACTTTTCCTTTGAGCTTATTTTTATTTTTCCGCTTGGTATTCTGTTTACAACATAGCAAATAGATATTTTCTATTTAACTGGAACCTGCCCCAATCAAAGGAGCAATTTTGAGGTGCTACCGTAGAAAACTATCTCAACTGAGAATCAAGACCTGGTTCCCAATTTGCCTCTGACATCACGGGTAGACTTGAGTGAGACTCTTCCATCTCTGGGTCCATGTTTCATCTTCTGTGAAACGTTTGATTGTATATCATGGACTCCTTAAGCCTGATGATACATGCTTATGCTTCATTTGTCCAGAAACATTTATTGAGTACCTACTGAGTACCTTACCCTGAGTAGAGTGCTGGGGATAGTCAGATAGATAAAAAGAGTAAAGACCCTACTTTAGAGGAAGCTCACGGTCTTGCCATACCATGTAATTATATAAAAAACCCTAGTTAACACACTTTGAGAAAGGGCAGTCCAGGGTGAAAGCAGGTTTTGCTGTTTAGTTTTGCTTTTGGTCAGTTATTACTTCAAGAACAATCAGAAATTTTCTAAAAGATTAGACACTGAGTTGAAGAGAGTAGAAGGCTGGGTTGAGAAAAAGCATGTGTGACAGAGCAGACCACACATTTAGGAGCTCAGAAACATAAAGGAATTGAAATATTGCAAGTCACCTCTTACATGGGAAAGAAAGATGCCTGTCTAGGAAATGAGAAAACTCAAAATGAAACTAGTTAGGGAGATAAACAGGAAGTTTTCATGGTTTTCCTGAACAGAATTAACATCAGCAACAAAAAAATTAACTAACATGGCCTTTGCCAGTCCACCCCTTAATTCTAGCTGACCTCAAGTTTAGGGGAGAGCTGTTGACCCAGAGACACCCTCTCAGAGCTCACATGTGAAGATGGAGAAAATGTGTGGACAGGGCCAACAGGCTATAGCCTGGAATGGGATGCAGGGGTCTCCCAGATCACAGACTCAGGGATGGGAGAAATAGAGGTATCCTAGTATGAGCTTTCCCAGCAAACTATAGGCCTCTTGGAGGTAAGGCCAGCATCTTGCTCTTTTCTCTTCTCTGAAGCATCTGGAAAATAGTATGAAAAGTCAAAGAAAGTGAAGTCGCTCAGTCGTGTCCGACTCTTTGCGACCACATGGACTGTAGCCTACCAGGCTCCTCCATCTATGGAATTTTCCAGGCAAGAGTACTGGAGTGGGTTGCCATTTTAGCAATACCAAATATTAATGTAGTTGATTTGGAAAGTTCTGGTGAAACCAATTTATGAATAAGAATAGTTCCATTCAGGACTTCCCTAGTGGTCCAGTGGTTAAGAATCTGCCTGCCAATGTAGGGGACACAGTTTCCATTCCTGACCCAGCAAGATTCCACATGCCACAAGACAACTAAGCCCATGTACTGCAGCTGCTGAGTCCGCACTCTAGAGCCTGCACTCATGGAGACTTGACCCCATGCTTGGCCACATGAGAAGCCCGAGATGGCTGGATGGCATCACCGACTCAACGGACATGAGTTTGAGTAAACTCCGGGAGTTGGCGATGGTCAGGGAGGCCTGGCGTGCTGCAGTCCATGGGGTCGCAAAGAATGGACATGACTGAGCGACTGAACTGAACTGAACACCACAAGTAGAGAGTAGGCCCCACTCACCTCAGCTAGAGATGCCCAGCATGCAGCAACAGACCAGCACAGCCAAAAAAAAATAAAAGAATAGTTCCATCCAGAAACTTAAAAGGCAGTATTTCTTAAAGAGAGAAGACATAGAAAGACCCTTATATCCACGGGCTATCTCTGTAGGTGTGTAGAGTGTCTTTAGGGTCAGTCTTCCCCAGGAATTCGCTGTTTCCATCTACCTTCCTGCCCAAAGCAGTGGTTCTTTTTTATTTATATGAATGACTTTATTTATTTGTGTGTGGCTTTGCTGGGTCTTCCTTGCTGCGTGGGCTTTGCTCTAGCTGTAGAGAGCAGGGCTCCTCTTCATTGTCGGGCACAGGCCTCTTACTGCTGTGGCTCCTCTTGCTGCAGAACCCAGGCTCCAGGGCGCCTGGACTTCAGTTGTTTTGGTCCTCAGGTTCTAGAGCACAGGCTCGGTAGTTGTGGTACACAGGCTTAGTTGCTCTACGGTGTATGGGATCTTCCCAGACCAGGGATCAAACCCATGTCTCCTGCATTGGCAGGCAGATTCTTTATGACCAAGCCAACAGGGATGCCCCTAAAACAGTGGTTCTTAAACTGGGCTATGTGTCAGAACCACCTGGAGTTAGTAAAGAACTTTGAGACACTGGTTCATTGATGCAGGACAGGCTGCAGGCCTCTGCATTCTACCAAATTCTCTAGACTATCTGGATCCCTACCAAAGTGTGGGAACCACTGACCTAAAATTTGTCATTTAAAGGAAATCGTGTCGCTTTTAATGGGGGCTTTTAAAGAGAGCTCTGTGACTCTCTATGCAGACACACGCTCAACTGTTCTGCTTGTTCCAAGCTTCTGTCACAGACAAATACCCCCATCTTGCTGCCATCTGATTTTCAACTCAGCATCTCCTGCTGAACTCATAAATTACCATCTACTTAGTGACACAGCACACAATAATATTTGCTCTCCTAATGCCACTCTGAGCAGCCGTCATTAGTCATCCTCCCCTGCCTTCTCTGTCCATATTTATAATCTCTGAGGTGTGCTCTTTTCAGCAGAGAAGGAGGCATTTGTTGAAAGCATGGCCTCTGCCAGGGTCACTGCTAGCTCAAAGAGCACCTTAGAGTGAAATAGCAAAAAACACACCTGTCTCAAGATACTTGACTTTATCACGTTCCAGAAAATGTTCATAATATGTGCAGAAATCTCTCATACCTGCCAGATGCATGGTGTTCACTTAGGTGTGATGCTCTTGAGTTATGTGCAACCTGCACAGCCATCCATCAGCTAACCATGGTCTTCAGTAAACATGGGTATTTATCAAACTCTTGGACCACAGTTGAGACCAGACCTTAGGCTTCCAATGGCCCATGAAACTCCTCCTCCCTCCCTGAATATATATGTGTCTTGCCTGTACCTAGGATAACCAGCTTGTCCCAGCTTGTTCAGGATGGTCCCTGTTTTTTTTTTTTTTTTAGTTTTATTTATTTTTTTCCAAACTTTTATTCTGTGTTGGGGTATAGCCGATTAGCACTGTTGTGATAGTTGCAAGTGAACAGCAAAGGGACTCATCCATCCATAGGCATGTATCCATTCTCCCCCAAATTCCCCTCCTATCCAGGCTGCCACGTAACACTGAGTGGAGTTCCATGCACTGTACAATAGATCCTTATTGGTTATCCATTTTAAATATAGCAGTGTGCACATGACCTCAGGGTGGTCCCGGTTTTAAACAAAAGTCCTACATCCTGGAAACCCCTTTCGTCTGAGGCAAACCAAGAAGGATGTTCAGGGAACCCCCTGTTTTTGATCTGGTGACAATAAACTGTATGTTTCTGCTCAATAGGAAGCAGGAGAATGAATTCTGGGAGTGAGCCCAGGAGGCTTGATAGCTTATCCTTGGGGCAGAAGAGTCTGAACACCTATCATGTGCCAGATGCCTGTAAGCACCATCCCTGGTCATCACTAACCATTGTAAAACTCCATGGGTGTATTTTTTTAATTTATTAATACATGCTACAATGTTTATTGGGGGGATGCAGTGTGTACAGTTCTATGAGTTTAAACAAAAGCATGGAGTCATATAAACACCCAAGCACTCAGGATACAGAAGAGTTCCATCAGCAGAAGATTCCCGTGCTGCCCCTGTGTAATCAAGTCCTCTCCTCACCTGCTACCCTGAAGGTTTCATTATTGACTTAATTGTCAGAAAAGTTCATTGAGACTTGGAGTCTCAATGTAAAAATATCCAAACACTCTAGTCTGTCTCCTTTTGCAAAGCTCTGCCTTTCCCTGTCTCATATGCATGGCAAGAGATTTTTTTTTCACACTATACATGAATGAAAGACCCAGGTAAGACGGCTGCTCCTTGGTGAAGACTGTCAGGGTCTTCCCTGCACCAGGAGTGCAATCATGGGGAGAGTCACGGGATCTCCTGCCCAGGGAAATCCTGGCAGGGTGGGCTCATCCTGGAGGAAGCAAGCCCTCAGCTGTGCCCTGGAGTGTCGGCCAGGAACCGCCTGGTCAGCAGTGCCTGGGCCTGATTTTGCTGCACCCCAGGGCATATCATATCCAATTATCTCCAGGGATACAGCCAAGCTGAAGGGAGTAAGGAGGGCATCATAGCTGTAACAGAATCTGCTAAGGTTAGTGGATGAACAGGTGAAAGAAATGGAACAGGGTGGGGGCCCATTCTCAGTTCTAACAGGAAATTGAAGTGTAAATGGGGGAGACCATGGTAGCTTGAAGAGTGCTATGATTCAGCGGAGTGGGGCAGAAGAAGCCTGAGATGTGTGGTCAGGGGATCCAAGCTCCTGCTGGCTCCAGGGGACCTCAGCTCCATGACTGGGAGGGATGGTGGGCAGGTGGGTGGAATGCAACCAGAAGAAGAGTTGATCTGGGACAGGTAACAGGTGATAATCTTATCCTGCAGTCTATGAAGCCTGTCAAGAAGGATGAAGGAGGGTTCAAGAGGCAAGTGCTCTTAGCCACTTGTCATGATGCTGGTACTGGTTAGCCTCCCTACTAAAAAAAAAAAAAAAGTCCAAAGCATCCCCGTTGACTTAGAATATCTCATATCTTTGGCCGTGGTCCACAAGACCTCAACTGAGCACCACACCATCCGCATGATATGTCACTTACATTCCCTCAACTCTGGAGAGCCTTCCTTCAAGTTCCAGAACACACTTCCCTCAGTCAATCTCAGGGCCACTGTACCCACTGTCACTCTGGAACATTCTTCCCCCAGCTCTTGTCATGTCTGGCTTCTGCTTATCATCTATTTTTCAGCTCAGCTGTGAGACCTACTGGAGTTGAACCATCTAGATTTAGGAACTGTGGGACATCTCAGGAAGAGGATGTCAGAAAGGACTTTTAAGACATGGGCTGTGTTAGGCGATGTGGGGCTTTGTTCTATTGGACACCATCAGAAAGTGGTAGGATTGGGTACCTTGGTAAATCTTATTAGAAGGGGCACAAGCTCAAGGCTAAAGCTGAAATTGGCACAAGGAGCAGCAGTCACTCATAAGAGCCAGGATGGGGTGGGTTTGGGCTTGGACAGCATTCCTGCCTTTGTTTGTTTATGTTAGAATAGGCTTCCTTGGTGGCTCAGATGGTAAAGAATCCACCTGTGGTACTGAATACCTTGGTTCAGTCCCCGAGTCGGGAAGATCCCCTGGAGAAGGGAATGGCTACCGACTCCAGCATTCCTGCCTGGAGAATTCCATGGAGAGAGGAGCCTGCTGGGCTACAGTCCATGAGGTCAGAAAGAGTCGGACACAACTGAACAATTAAGTGCAGCTACAGAGTGGTCATGTTTTTGCCTTGCTCCGCCTGGGTCTCAGAGTTGTCTTGTCTGTTGTTAGCATTCAGGGAAATTATGTTCAGCAGGAAAGCACCAAGGTCCAGCTGGGAGTGCCAGGCCAGCTCCCGGAAGTCAGGGGCTGCGCTTTTCCTTCTCAGATGTCACTTTTTCAAAGAGTTCTGCACAGTTCAGCCAGCCTAATTTGGCCCCTTATCCTGAGTCACTGTCTATCCCAGGACTTTGTTTCCTGCCTTTGTAGCACTTGTCATAAATAATAATTATCTCATTTATTGTTGGCACCTTCATACAACTAGGACAGAAAGCCCATGAGATCTCATCTGCCGTGTCCATTGCTGTTATTTCTAGGACCCAGCACAGTCCTAGCGCTCAGACTGTCACCAGCAAAGAAAGGAAAGAAGAAGGGTTAAAGGGAAGATGAGCTCACCTGATATGTATTCTTGGGTCAGTCATTTCCTGTTTCCGGACTTCACTGTGCTCATCTGTGCAGTGAAGCAGTAACATTCTCCAAAGGTCCTTCTGAGTCTGCCCTTCGAGGATTCAATGCTTGCTACAGCTCAGACCTCCAGAGAGGCAGGCATCCCCAAATGTACCTTTTAGGACTGAAAAAACCTGACCGCCTGAGAAAAGCAACACTAGAGGAGTTGGAAGCGTTTCCACGCTCAGGGAAAAGTGTAAAAATAGAGCTCAACACTCTCAGGAGTGAGTGAGAAAAGGAAAGTGGAGATTGATAATGGATGAATATAATGAGATGGCAATTTCGGTTTCAAAAGAATGTGATTAGCTCCTAATGACTGCCACCATTCCCTGGTCAATCTACTGTAACTAGCCACTAATGCAAAAATAATGCCCCTCAGCTGGCTCACTTTGAAGATGGAGAGGAGTCTCCCTTTCATACTTTCACCCCCTTATGTTTTTTCCCTGCCTAAGATTATCCCCTATGAGATTGTAGCTCCCTAAAAATGGAAATGGATGTGTGATCAAAGTCTGCGATTTAAGGAGTCATAACCACTCCCTCCTGGATGGCCCCGTGGTGTTTCCTCTCTGCCTTTGTCAACATCATCCCAGCCCCCGGGCCCACCCATTCTCCTTCATCCCCCACCGGGGGCCACATGGAGGCCCCCAGAGCTGTGCCAGGAGTCTGTGTGGTCTCTACGGAGAAGTGCCACTCAGCACAGCTCATCAGGACCATTTAGGATTGTTCAGAGGAGATCGCCACACTGGGTTTATCCTGAAGAGCACGGCCTGGATATAGAAACGACTGCCAAACTGTGCCATCCCGGGCCCCAGGTGGACATACGCCTGTGTCCACCCAGGAGGTGGACAGGGGCATTCATTAACCTCTGCAGTGTCACTGTGCAGAGGGAGCATGTGAGGGGCCCCATGGATCAGGGCGAAGGCAAAGTACATGGAAACAGGGTAAAGAAAAGTCCCAGTGGGTCTGTCCAAAACTGAAGCAGAAAGCTTCTGTGTGTAGTGAGCTCTCCATCACTGAGGGCATCCAAATAGCAGATGTTAGGGATCATTTTATCAGCTGTCTGGAAGCCCATTGTAGGTCGGAGCACAGACAACTTATTTTAAAGGTCACCTCCAGTTCTCAGATTCCAGGATCTTTGCCTTCTGTCTGCCCAGCACCCACCTCACCCACTATTTTTGTTCCATCTATCCATCCATTCGTTTATTCAAAGGGGGTGATTCAAGCACATATGAGATATGAAGTCAGCATTGGTTTATGAAGATACCATTGTGAATAAGATGCTACCACTTACCTAGAGTAGCCCATCATCAGGCTGGAAGATGAGATTCAAATCATCAGATGTAGAGAGTCCGTGTAATAACAGAAGTAACTGGCTAGCTGGGACGCAGTGGCATGGTGGGAAGGTAAGCGAGGAAGGTTTCACAAAAAGAAGGTGCTTGAACCGGGTGTTGAAGGATATGTAAGAGTTTTAGCAGGCAGACTCAGGTGGGAGAAAATTTCAGGCTGAGGGAACAGCGTGTATCTAGTCAGTCTCAGAAGTTTCTAACACCTGAAATTGACTGTAGCATTGTGTTTAGTTGCTAATCATTGATATATTGATTTAAGGATAAGCAATGAGATTGGAGGGGCAGATGGGGTGAAACCATTAAGGACCTTGTATTTAAGAGTTTGGAATTTATCCTGAAGACAGCGACAGGGGGAATAACTGGGTCCTATTCACAGTTTAGAAAGATTTCTTTGATTATACAGGAGAATGGATTGGAAGGGGCAAAAGCAAGGCCAGAGGAGACTTGTGGGAAAGTGTTTCTCCAGGTAAATTCACTATTGGCAAGAATCATGGCCACACATTAGAATCACTCGGGGAGTTTTAAATACTACTGATGTCTGTGTCCCTTAGATGCTGATTTAGTGGTCTGGGGTAGGGCCACAGTTTTGGGAGTTTTAAAGCTTCCACAGACAATTCTAATGTTCAACCATTAAGAAACTTTAAGCTAACTGTAACGTGAGCCCTGGCGCATAATAGGTGTTCAGCAGATTTTTATTTAAAAAAAAAAAAAAAGAGTATGAAAACATTCACAGGGGGCTATTCTTGGTTTCACACCACTTTGGGTGGATGTAATTAATTAGATAAACATCAGGAAGTCCATTGATATGACTGAGAGCAACACACCCCACCCCTACAAAGACCCAGGAATATAGAGGCCTGGCAAGTTGCCTAAAAGAGCTGGAGCTACCTGGCTGGGATGAGAGGATGAGGCCAAGGGCTGGAATCTGGCTGCTGAGAGTTCCATGCAAAAGTAGGAGCCGTTTGCAGACTACGGATGGCCTGTGCTGCTGATGACAGGGATGCAGGGTGATGGTCAATTACAACGAGGAGTAAGTAGAGGATGAAGGGGAGGAAAAGGAGACGCACGTCCTCCACTTGCAGAACGAGCGCTCTTTTATCTCCCTAGCTCTTTTTCACACTCAGAGGTAGCATAGAGCCTTGTGCCTGTTTGCTTCTCCAGGGTACAAGGCAAAGGGTTTCTGACACCCAGAGAACTACATTCTGATCAAGTAACAGCTGGGAAGGTGCCCTGTTACCCCAGTCTAAAACCCTGCACAAAGCTAAGTTGGAGAACATGGCTTAGCCCAGGCAAGCACCTCTCACCCCATCTCCATTCACTCTGGAATGGCTTGGTAACAGAATGGACACCCATTCTGTCTACCCCAACCACTGCCTAGCTGAGGAACATGGTCATGCTTCTAGAATAAAGCTCAGTAAACTACAGCCACAGGCTGAACCCAGCCCAGCATTTGTTTTTGTAAATCAAGTTTTAGAGGAACACAGCCATGCCCGTGTGGTTGCACTGTGTCTGTGACTGCATTCACTTTCACTCCACAACACCGGAGTTGAGTTTGAGTAGTTGGAACGGAGACTCCCGGACTTACTAAGTCCATACCGCCAACTATCTGACCCACTATAGAAAAAGCTTGCCAACTCCTGCTCTGTGAAAAGACCCACCTAGGCTGGCTTGAAATAGACGTAGGAGACTGGAAGCGGAAAAGGGGGCATCCTGAATGGTCTGGGCTTGGGATAGTGGTCCTCCTTGCCTGTAAAACATCGCCTGCTGAGTGGCTGGATTTCTGGCCAATCAGGTCACAGACTCCTCCTTGCTTAGAATGTAGAGCTGGTAAGAAATAGGTGGGCACAGTCAAGGCTGGTGAATTCAGATGACTGGAAGCTCCTCTCCCCTGCCCTGCTGACAGGGAGCTGTGTAGCCTGAGGAGGTAACAAATCCAGTCTCAGAAGCAGTGCAGAAGCCAAATGAGCAGGACAGCCAGCTTGTTCTTCCAGAGGCAGGAGAAGGGCAGTAATCGGGAGGTGTTCTGGCATTAATGCTTCTAAAGCTGTTCCTGCTCCCTGAAATGCCCATCTTTCTTCTCTGTGAAGTAAGTGGCTGCACCCTCCCCAGAGTTTCCGTGAGACTTGGCTGGTAACTCTGTTAAATCACTTCACGCGGTTCTTTCCTTGTCTGTCTTCTCTCTCTCTTTCTCTTTTTAATTCATTCATGTGTTTGTTTATTTTTTCCTGCACTGGATCTTCACTGCTGCATGAAGGCTTTCTCTAGTTGTGGCAGGCAGGGGCTGCCTTCTAGTTGTGGTGCACGAGCTGCTCATTGCTGCGGCATCTCTTGGTACAGGGCACAAACTCTAGAGCACAGGCTCAATAATTGTGGTGTATGGGCTTCGTTGCCCTGTGGCATATGGAATCTTCCCAGAGCAGGGATAAAACCCATGTCCTTTACATTGGCAGGGAGATTCTTAACCACTGGGCCGCCAGGGAAGTTCCTATTCTTTTAAACTGATGAGTCTCATCTCTGCCTTCCCTCTGACTCTGACCTTCCATATCCAACTTCCTAGTCAGCATCTCAGCTTGGATGTTGACTAATCATCTCAAACTTGGCTTCTGCCGCCGCTGTTCTTATTATTTGGAACATGTTCAGAAGCGAGTGCCTAGGCACGGTTCTAAGTACTTTATACACCCGGAACACAACACTTAATTCCTGCTTCCCCAAACCCGTTTCCCCCCCAGCTGTTTCTTCTCCATTGCAGTAAAAGATGCGACTCTCCACTCAGTTCTTCCAGCCTTCACCTGTCTCTCTCCATCATAACCCACGTCTGAAGTAGGCATGTTGGTACCCTGCCTGCCTCCGTCCCACTCACTGGTCCCATGTATGCCTATCCAGTGCCCGCCTCCTGTGTCTTTTTGCCTAAGGACTTGCTCAAGAAAAAAGCATATGCACACCCTGCCTACTGAGCATGACAGAAGTGCCAAGGGATTTCCTAAGAGCTGACCTCAACAGTGACTTATGGGAACCTGCGGATGAGCACCCCGACTTCCTTCTCCCTCTGGGAGGACAACTCTGAGGCCCGAGATGGGCCCATGAGATTAAGCCCAGTTGCAGTGGTTACTTGTTCATGGATCTACCCTCTACTGACTTTCTTCCCTCGATTGTCTGACTCTTCCCCCTGCTGCCCACTGTGTTCCTTAGGCTTACCTCCCAAATAAATCTCATACTAGAATCCTTGTTTCTGAGTCTGCCTCTGGGGGGAAACAAAAACCTGCAATATCCAACTGAACATCCTAAAATTAATCCCTTCTCACTGTATCCAATGCCCATCACCTTGGTCCAGGGTACCCTCATCTCTTGCCTGCACTATTGCGAAACCTTCCTAACTGATCTCCCTGGTTCCTCCCTGGGCCACCTAGAGTCTGCGTTCCATACACGAGCCAGAATGTGCTTTATAAAACATAGCAAGTCAGCTAACTGCCCTGCTTGAAACCCTCCAATGGTTTCTCATCACACCCAGAATAACACTCAGCTTGTTACCAGCGACCACAATGCCTCATAGAGCCTGAACTCTCCCCGCCTCTCCAGATGCTTTCGTCACTGCTTTCCCTACCTCATCCTTAACTTCGGTTACCACCTTTGCATCTGCTGTTCTCTCTGCCTGGACCACTCCCCACTTCTCTTGGCATGACTGCCTTTTTCATATCAGGAAGGAATTAGCTTAAATGTCACCTTCTCAGAGAAGCCATTCCAGACTGTGCAATCTGAAATAATTCTCATTCCCCCACCACTGAACCTCTTCTCCACTTTATTTTCTTCATGGCAGTTCTACTATTTAAAATTATATATGCTTCCTTGTTCCTTTGCTGTGTCTCCCAATCAACTGGAAGCTCCAAGGGGCTCTATTTCTTTGTATTCTGAGTACCTAGGATAGTGCCCAGCACGTATTAGGGATTCAGATACTCATCAAGTGAATGAATAAGCAAATGACTCTCCTCCTGGACCAGATTTGATCTCATCTCACACATAACAGATGTCAATAACACCTGAGTCAGTGAACAGGTGAAGAAGACAGGGAGGGGCCAAGTCTGTGTTCGCCCCAGGCCCCATCCAAGAACACACAGGCTTTTACACTGTATGACCCATCACAGTGGGTCTCCCCGTTGGCTCAGCTATACCCTGATAAAGCTCCTACCTCAAGCCATTCTAATCACTCTGTCCTTTCGTTTTAGGCCTTACCAGAGGGACAGACAGCTTCGTGGGACACAGCCAAAGAGGATGAAAACCGCAACAAGAATCGATACGGCAACATCATATCCTGTAGGTGACCTTCTTGGAGAACTGCAGGCTTTGGGGACTTAGACTTAAGGAGGCCATCGCTATTATTTATCTGGCATTTGTTATCAGATAATCCTTGATGTTTCCAATTTCGGGTCCTCATGCTAGGCATGGAGCTCTGGCTCAGACTCCCTGTCATCGCTGGGCTGGATGATATCAGCCAGAGGGGCTGGCCAGGGAGCTGGCTCCAGGCACAGTGGATGCAGGAAATCTCTCAAGCTTGGGTCTCGTCTGGTGTTATCCACTCAAGAATTCTTCAGGTCGGGGAGGAAGCCCGGATGCAAGGGTGTTCCTAGCAGGCCCCCACTATGCAGAATCCCATCATGGCAGCAACGCTGGGTGGAGAGCAAGGTCTACCTATGAGGGATAGGCTGAGAATCCCTCGGTGAGAGATACTGCTACTCCAGGAAGGTAGAATCCTAAGCAAGGACTGATGCTTAGAAGGAAACTGTGAGCCTAAGCCTGAAGGTTTGGGAAGCGGCCAGCTCAGGATTCAGAGGAGCCCAGGGCCACCCCGTTCACACAAGAGGCAGGGCTTAGGGCATCCTGACTCCTGCCAGACCCCACTGCTGCTGGGGGCAGAGCTCGGCAGTGGCGCGAGTACCTGCCGCTCAGGGTCTGTGGCGGCGTGGGCGCTGGGTGACTCTGGGCCTGCAGGAGGGAAGCTGGTTTTGTGTGGACCTGTGGGAGGCCTGGAAGGACATTGCCTTCTGCTCAGCAGTGAGCTTCAGCATTCCTGGAGGCACCCCGTCACAGCACGTGATTTGATGAAGACAGTGGCACAGAGTAGTTGAAGCCCTGGGCTTCTCTCCCCGCTACGGGGCCTTGGGCTGGTTACCTGACCTCTCTAAGCTTCAGTTTTCTTGCCTTTAAAATGAGGAGAAGAGTAAAGATAGGATGGTTGGGGCGGGGTGGGAAAGGTACGTAAAACCCTCGGCACAGTACCTGGCACCATTACTCCTAGCCATAGAGTTACTCTCTCAGCATCACTGATGAGCAGTGTGGATGCACCAGCCCTTCTTATCGTGAGCAAAATTCACTGAATACCCGCGTGGGGACGTGGAATAAGCTGGGTTGGGGTAGAGAGGCATGATCAGATGTCCATTTTGGGAAGATCACCAGGGCAGCACTTTGGGAGGGTGCATGAGGCTACTGCAGTGGTCCTAGCAAGGGACAGTGAGGCCCTAACAAGGGCAGTGACAGTACTTGGATGGGACCCTGCTTGATAGTCAGTGCTGGGAGGAGAGGGAGAGACAGGTATGATCAATGCTATGCACAGCCTTCTGCACAGCATAATGCAGAGGACCAAGTTTCCTTTACAAAATGAGAGCATATACTATGATTAGAACAGGAATCTACAACAGCCCCCCTCCTGTGGTGCAGCCAGCCTGGACCTTTTGACATCTCATCAGCTGGGTAACAAGCATCCTTTGGTCTCCATTCTCAGAGTAACCCAGTTCAGCCAAAAAAAAAAAAAAAAAAAATTCTTGAATAACAAGTTACTGCTAGTACAGTTCAGTGTTTTGTTTTGTTTTCTTTGACTGTCTAGACATTGCCTAAAAAAAAGCTTGGAGGAAGAAAGCATAAGATGCAGGCAGCTTGTGAAGGAAGAAAGAGGCAGAAGTTTTAACTTAGCTGTTTCCTGTGCTGATTCAGAAATCGACTGTGAATGGGAGAACTAATCAGAAAAGCATTTATAATTTGTCTCTTGGAAGAGAGTAAGGCAGACAGCAAGATTTCCTGCAAATGAAGTGTTGGAAAGAGACGTTCACGCGCTCAGGAAATGTGTATTAAGACCTAAGATGTGTGGTTCTCTGAGCCAGGCCCTCTGAGGCCAGGGAGCGCATATTCTGGGTCCAGGTTCTGCTGGCTCTGACCATTCTGTGCTCTAGAGCCATGCATACTCGGGCCTTAAAATATTTGGTCATTGGTCCCGACTTCCTCCTACTAGATGGTGAGTTCAGATGGAGTCCACTAAATTATAGGCTGTAAGACTGTGTGCTTGCTCTAAGCCTCAGTCTTCTCTCTGTAAAATGGGTATAATGATGAAATATTGTAATGGAAAATAATAATAGAAAAAAAGTAATGACTAGAGCACAGTAAAGAGACCCTGCCTCCCTGAGAGACAAGAGTATCCAGGTTAGGACAGGTTTATGGTCCAAAGCCTCAGGGGCCAAGGACGGGAAGTTTCATATCTTTCCGGACCTCCCAGTGCCCACCCTCTGCTCAGCATCCTTGCCCGAGCCATGGTCCACTCTCATTTGGCCTCTGCCTTCCTTCTTCCTGGTGGTTCCACATCTAGTTTGGCCCCCAGCTTTATGCCTATCTCTAACAGAAGCCAGAGGGACCTCCTCAAAATACGAGTCAGATCATGTCACTGTCTACAGAAAACCCTTCAAAGGGCTCCCTTCAGTGTTGAGCCCTTCTTATCCAAAGGCCTCGGCCCTCTCTCCGTCTCATGGCTCAGCCTCACTGTGGTGTTCTCCCCACCGCAGTCTCCTCAGTTAAGCCCCACTGCCCTTCATTCAGTACCTTGAACTTTCCACACTCATCCATGACACAGGGCCTTTGCACATCCTCTTTGCTCTATCAACATGCCCTTGCCTTCTCTCTTTGCTGCTGCTAAGTCACTTCAGTCGTGTCCAACTCTGTGCGACCCCGTAGACGGCAGCCTACCAGGCTCCTCCATCCATGGGATTTTCCAGGCAAGAGTACTGGACTAGGGTGCCATTGCCTTCTCTGTCTCTCTTTGCTAAGTTCCCCTCACTCTTCAGATCTTTACTCAGGTACCACTTCCTCAGGAAATTCTTCTGACCATTATAATTCAGCCAAAACCCCATTATTCACTCCAAGAGCACAATGCACGTCTTCTTAGTTCTCCATGCTATTGTGATTTGCGAGCACGTGGATGGCCATCTGTTGGCTGCCTGGTCTCCTCACTGGAACCGATGTCCTGGGATAGCAGGGCCAGAGCCATCTTGCACTTCTGTGGCCCCACACCTGACTTACGGCTGGTGCTCGGTAGACAGGACTGAGTGTTGGAACTCACAAATTCCCCATAAGACCCCGAAGGCCTTGAGCCATGGGTCTCTCCCTTCTAGCTCTCCCCTCCCCTGCTCAAAATGGAGAACACCCAGAAAGGATGGATGGAGGAAGGCTGAATCAGGATAACTCTAGGAGCAGTGATATTCCAGCAAGGAAGACATAATGAGCCTGCACGGAGAGGGTGGAGAGTCAGGAGAAGGGAAGGAGAGCTGATACTCTCGTCCCTTCCAGGATCCCACGTCTGAGAAGGCAGGATCCCAGGAGCAAGGAGAACAGTGAAGGGAATTAAATTCCATGGAAAGGGGATAGAAGACGCTGTCAACGTCCCATTCACACCCACGACCCCACTGCCTCCTTGTAATGAAGCCGTATAACTCACATTCTCTTATTTGAGATCACACACCTCGTCTCAGGACTTAATGAAGCTCAGGTTCTTGATGTCTCATCACAGAAAGAATTCAGTGAGAGACAAAGTGATAGGTGAAAAAGTGAGTTTATTTAGAAAGAAACACACTTCACAGAGTATGGGCCATCTCAGAAGGTGAAAGCGGTATGAAAATATGGTATGGTCAGTTTTAGTGGGCTGGATGATTTCATCGGCCAATGAGTGGGAGGATTATTCCAACTCTTTGGAGGAATGGGCAGAGATTTCCAGGAATTGGGCCACCAGCCCCTTTTTGGTCTTTATGGTTGGCCTTGGAACTATTATGGCACCTGTGGGTGTGTCGTTTAGCTTGCTAGTGCATTACAATGAGCATATACTGAGGCTCAGGGTCTAGTGGACAGCATATTAAAAAGCACAGATATTAGTTTACTGACAAAGGTCTGTATAGTCAAAGCTGTGGTTTTTCCAGTAGTCATGTATGGATTTGACAGTTGGACCATAAGGAAAGCTGAGCGCCAAAGAATTGATGCTTTTGAACTGTGGTGTTGGAAAAGACTCTTGAGAGTCCCTTGGACAGGGAGATCCAAGGAGTCAATCCTAAAGGAAATCAGTCCTAAATATTCATGAAAGGACTGATGCTGAAGCTGAAGCTCCAATACTTTGGCCACCTAGAGCAAAGAACTGACTCATTTGAAAAGCCCCTGATGCTGGGCAAGATTGAAGGCAGGAGGAGAGGGGGACGACAGAGGATGAGATGATTGGATGACATCACTGACTCAATGGACATAAGTTTGAGCAATCTCTGGGAGTTGGTGATGGACAGGGAAGCCTGGCGTGCTGCTGTCCATGGGGTCATAAAGAGTTGGACACGACTGAGAGATTGAACTAAACGGAGGGTCTAGTGGAGAGCAAGTCATCTTGGACCTGTTTGGTGCTAATCAGTTTATGTTATGTCCTCAGGGTATGTTATTCTTTTAAAGGTAGTGCCCTGCCCCTTTCTCTCTAGTTTCAGCAACACCCACTGGCATCTAAGGATGCAACTAGGGTGAGGCAGGCGACACCCAGGATGTGACATTCCAGGGGCTGCTTGGCCTCAGCTGTTGACCCTGCACCTTCCTGACTCTGAGAGCAATCACCTCTCTAAAGCATGTGCCCTGGCACCTCACTGGTCGCCACCCCTACCCCCACTCACCCGGAGTCCGGCCCTGTCTGCATCTCTTTGCCTGAGGGCTTTCTCCAAAGCTGAGGCAGGATGCTCTGTCCAGGCTCAAGACCATCTCTCCCTGGACCACAAAATAGCCCAGCTCCTCACCTCCAACCCTGCTGGGTTGCATGTTCTTCACCTTTCCCCAGAGCGTCCATGGGGAGTGGGCTGCAGTGCCCACAGTAGTAGTAGATTTGGAAACTCACCCTTCGGGGGCTCCTTCTATAGGCTGTCTCATCCCCATCCCCCCACCGCCTATTCCCCCTGGCGTCCCCTTCTCTTCCTACATAAACTGCTTGCACTGGAATTCCCATCTTACATCTACTTTAGAGGAAGCCCAAACAGAGACAGAGGAAATTTAAACAGCTGATAATACCACGTTGCTGGGTTTGTGTGTGTGTGTGTCCGTGTGTGTGTTGGTTGCTCAGTTGTGTCTGACTCTCTGTGGCCTCATGGACTGCAGCTCACCTGTCTCCTCTGTCCATGGGATTTCCCAGGCAAGAATACTGGAGTGGTATTTCTTTCTCCAGGGGATCTTCCTGACCCAGGGATCGAACACGGGTTTGCTGGGTTTAAAGAGAGTCGAATCTCCTTTGTAGTGTAAGTATCAGTAATTCTGCAGGAAAACTGTGGCTGGACCGGGTCTGCACTCAGTCCTGAGAGGAGACAGTGCATCCAAAAGCAGTGCAAGGCATAAAGAGGACCAAGAAAGAAAGAAAAAAAAGTGTCCTGGAATTGAAATGAGAACAGAAAAAGAGAAACAGCCCGAAGGATTGGAAAGTGTTCCTGCCCTTGTATGTGTCCCTCCCAAAGGCAAAGTCTGCCCTGGCTTGATAAATAGAAATATTCTTGGCGCAAAAGAGCACCAGGTGTGATTAGCATCCTAAGGAACCCAGGGCTCTGGGAGGCTGGTGTGGAGGACAAAGGCCCAGGCCAGGGAGGACAGAGAGATGAAAGGAGGGGAGATGGAGGGGGGGCGCTGCCTGCAAATGAAACAATGAAAGAGAAACCTTGGCTAAATAAGCCCTTTCTTCCAAATGCTTCTGTTTAGAATTTAGTAATAGAGAGTGGGGTTTCCCGGGAGTAGAAAAGAGAGAGAGTGAAAGGGAAGGAAATGAATGGGAGAAACAGAACAAAAGAGCGCTTTACTTTTAAGTAACCCTGGGGCATAGACTGTGGCGAGGGGAAATTTCAAGAATACTGCAGCATTCCTCCTGTGGACGTTGGAGAGGATACTTCTTGGACTGTCAGGAAGGAGACTGCAGGAGGAGAGGAACTGATCCCAGGGGGTGCACATTTTATCAAACGAGGCTTCTCTTTTAGCAAATGACAGATTCTCCTGGAATCTGTTGGGGTCCCAGTAGAAAACTGATGGGACCTTCAAATAGGGTGATTTGAAGATAACTTAATCAAGTGGATTTTGTTTGTTTTTATTTTTTTCATGAAGATGTGAGCTAGCTATAGGGAGATTACAGGAATAGTACAGTACCCTGGGGCTAAATGCCATACCCAGGCCACAGAGGGTTCTGTAAGAAGTTCCCAGGACCCAGAGGAAGGTGACCTAGCTGAAGGTATGACCTTTTAGTGGCCTTGCAGGCAGCTGGTGGTGGCCCCAACAAAGAGAGCTGAAAGAATAAGTATTGATACCTCCCCACTTCATCCAGTCTTCTGCCGGTGTTTTCCAGTAGCTAAACCAAGCCAGAGCCAGAGGACAAGGAAACCTGTAGACAGAGTCCAATTGTTCTCAAAGTGTGGTCCCTGGAGCAGCAGCACCTAAGAACTGGTTAGAAGGCCCAGTTTTGCATCCCATTGCAGACCTGTCCACAGACGTTCCGGGGGTGGCGCCCAGCAATCTCAGTTCCAGAGAGATGTAGAACAGATGCACTGGTGACCCCGATGCACTCTGGGGCTTATGAACCTCTCACCTTATTTTCTTTTTCCTTTTGATGCATTCATGTTAACGTTAGTTTCAGGTGTACAACATAGTGGTTCAATACTTTTTTAGACTATATTCCATTTAAAGTTCTTATAAAATATTGGCTACTCCCATCTTGCTCCCCTCCCTTTCCTCTCCCTGCTGGTAATCACTAGTTTATTCTCTACATCTGTGTATCTGTTCTGTTTTGTTATAATCATTTGTTTTATATTTTAGATGCCACAGATAAGTGATCACATATAGCATTTGTCTTTCTCTTTCTTCACTGAGCACGATGCCCTCCAGGTCACGCAAATGGCAAAATCCCATTCATTTTTAAGGCTAATAGTCATGTGTGTGTGTGTGTGTGTGTGTGTGTGTGTACCACATCTTCTTTATCCATTCATCTCTTGATGTACACTTGGGTCGCTGTCATATCTTGGGGTGCATATATCTTTTCAAATTAGTGTTTTCATTTTCTTTGGATATATTATACCCAGGAGTAGAACTGCTGGATCATCTGGTAGTTCTGTTTTTAGTTTCCTGAAGAATCCCCGTGCTGTTTTTCCATAGTGGCTGCACCAGTTTACATTCCTACCAACAGTGTACAAGGGTTCCCTTTTCTCCACATCCTTGCCAGTATTTGTGAGGTGATATCTCATTGTGGTTTTGATTTGCATTTCCCTGATGATTTGCGATGTTGAGCATACAAACCTCTCATCCACAGAGATCAGCTCCCAGTTTAGAGAGGCAGGTGCAGAAGTCTGACTGGTAAACAAGAGATCTGGGATATTTTCTGAGACTTCTAAGCCCCTAATTTAAACAAACCTCTAGGCTCAGGTGTAATGGAGTGCCAGGTATGGGGTCCAGCAGACCTGGGTGCTAGTCTCAATTCTGCCTTTGACCTCATGCATGACCTTCAACAAGGTCACTTCATCTTTCTGACAGCGTTTTATCTTTCAGTGCAAAGAGGGCAAGCTAAGATGAATAAATGCTGAATCTGAAGCTGACTGCGTAGGGTTTTAAATCTAGATGAGACCACGTCTAGCCTCTCTGAGTGCACAGGCAAGAAGCAGTGGTCCGGAGATGTAGAACCCTTGCCCGCGGTCACACAGAGTCTGAAGGACAGCTAGGACCAGAGCCCTGGGCTCTGGCTGCCCAGATGCCTTGAGCTGCCTACCAAGGAGTCCCTCTGCACCTGGACACACCCATGCTTTTAGGGAAAAATATGTTGAGGTCTCTGACCTCAGGACGGATAGCAGACTGCATGAGCTCTTCAGAGAAGCCATTTTCACTTGTAGGGAGGGACTCAGGTTCAAAACAAACCCAAGGGCTTCATCTCATAGCTGTTTCTCTGCTGATATCTGGGGAGACTGAGCTGGATGTCAAAATGGGTGCTCCCAATTCCTTCTTTTCCTTTGCTGTTTCTGAGGGTGGCTCCTGCCTGGGCCTTACAGAGAAACCTTCTGCAGTAACCTTCAGTGTCCTTCTTCATCAGAGGCCTTGTTCTGGCCACTGTGTCTGTATCCCTCTCTGCCTGCTTGTGGGGCAGGCCGAGACTCCCAGGAAATTAAATGTCCCGGGAGCAGGTCTCAACGCGTGACTAGTAGGGGATGGAGTATAAGTACCCCAGGTCCCACCCCGCTAAGGTGGAATATCTTGGAGGTGCATGTTCACACTTCCCCCTGGAGTTCCCTAACAGGAGTAAGCAAGCCCCAACTGCCTACAGTGATAACTTGCTTAATGACACACCCCTTGTTGAATTCCTTTCTTTCTCCTTCCTTCCTTTCTCCATTTCACTTCCCATTCCCCTCCTAGTGTTTTCTGGGATCATCTCCTAAATCAAGTCTTTACACTCCATCTTTGTCTACACTTACATCTTTGTCTCTGATTCTGCTTCTGAAGGAATCTAGATCAGAAACCTCCCTCCCTTTCTTCAGAAGATCCCCTTCTTGGAGTGTAGACTGGACACTCTGCTTGGAATGAAGCCACAGTCATCAGTTAGGCCACTGTTCCTCTAGTTTTTCTCAGTTCTCTGCCTGTCTATGGCTTAAGCTCCCTCCACAGCCCCAAAGGTTTCATCCATCAGAGCAGCTCCCCAGAGGGCCCTGCAGAAGGGATCAGTCCAGCCCCAGCCGACAAGGAGCTGGCAGCCCTGGGAGGTGCACAGAATGCCAGGCTGTTTCCCTGTGGTGCCCAGGCCACCCTCTCTCCCCTGATAATGGTAATTCAATCAAGATTGAATGTGCAGACCTTTAGCTTCAATGGGATACCCAGGCAGTCTCGGCAAAATTACCTGCCTCCTCCCTCTCCACTCATTGCAAGATGATGGCATTAACATTTCCAGTGCTTCTAAGAAGTGATTTTTCAGGTCCACAATTCATTGTAATGAGTCAAATCTCTTTTCTCTGAAAAATCGCACCTTTTCTTTAGCTTCCTCAGGGCCCAGAAGACAGGGGGGAAAAAAGGACATCTTGTATCCAAGTGATAGTCTCTCCCTGGCCCCACCTCTCTGAAGTGATTCTCTCTTAAGTGGATATGACTTGAGAAGACTGATTTATTAGGTTACCTTTGATGATGGAGGAAGAGAGGAGGAGCTGTGGTTTGTTTTGAGAGTTAGTACCATGTAGACAAGAAACGGAGAAGGCAATGGCACCCCACTCCAGTACTCTTGCCTGGAAAATCCCATGGACAGAGGAGCCTGGTGGGCTGCAGTCCATGGGGTCGCTAAGAGTCAGACATGACTGAATGACGTCACTTTCATTTTTCACTTTCATGCATTGGAGAAGGAAATGGCAACCCACTCCAGTGTTCTTGCCTGGAGAATCCCAGGGACGGGGGAGCCTGGTGGGCTGCTGTTTATGGGGTCGCACAAAGTCGGACACGACTGAAGTGACTTAGCAGCAGCAGCAGCAGACAAGGAAACTGAGCCTTCTCCTCTGGCCAGCAATGGGGCGGCGGGGCACACAGTGGGATGGGATGGTGTGTCAGAATCAGAACTGGCATCGAGGGGCTGTGGAAGCAGTGGGCCTCAGTGGTGGGAGTAGGAGGGGTAGGGTCCCCACCACTTTATAAGGAAGCTCTCAACCTTATACCTTCTCCTTAAGTCATTCAACTTCTTGGAGCCCTGATTTTCCTCATCCATAAAATGGGTTACTATGAGTATCAAATGGCATGGCATCCATAGGCTTCTAGAATAGTGCCTAGAACATCTTACACATTTCACAAAGATAAATTTTTATACCTTACACCCAACACAGGTGGGTCTCTAGTCTCATGGGCCAATTTCAGTAAGATATTTTCATCTTGCCCAAGACACATTAAAGTGCAACGGCACCCCTATGTTAAATAACTGAACATTGAATGGTTTGTACATTCACACCTGAGTGTGCAACATAATCTCCTGGAGGGCTTATTAAAATGCAAATTACTCATCCCCATCCCAGAGTTTCTGATTCGCTGGGTCTGGGCTGGGACTCAAGTGTTGGCATTTCTAAAGAGTTCCCAGGTATCATTGATGCTATTGGCCAAGGGTCTATATCTTGAAAACCACTGGTCTAAAATAATAATAAAACAATTTACATATTTGCATTGAGTTCTTAAAATACAGAGGGTACTTTCATTTCTTATCGCTTTTCATCCTTAAAAGTTTGCAGAGGTGGAGAGGATTTTGATGATGTCGTTGGGTGAAGTGAGGCTCAGGGAAGGTAAGTCAGCTGCCTCAGGTGATAAGAGTTAGTGATAGACCTCAGGTCTGCCTTCAGAGCCTGCCCGTCCCCAGCAGCTGGCAGCCAGTCTTGGGTCTGCAGGTGGGGTGAGGGTCAGCTACAAGGAGAGGAAGAATTTGAGCCAGGATCCAGGCACACTATGCCAGCCTTGCATACATACAGGAAAGAGCCCGGGTCTCAAGCCAGGTTACCTAAAATCAGTTGTATGGCTAAAAGCAAAGGGCCCAGCCCCTTACTGGCTCTTAGCCTTTCAAACACAGTATAATTCATATATCGAGCAGATGATTGTTGAACACCTACTATGTGCCGTACCCTGTAGAGGGTTTAGTAAACAGGGTGCCCTTTCTTCAGTAGGGTGTGGAGGGGAGCCATGGGTTAGTCCGATAGTCTCGGAAATACAGCTGTCTTAAGAGCTCTGAAGACAAGTACAGAGTCTAAGGTGGAAGGATCACAGAAGGCTCCCTGAGAAAGGAAGATTGAGCTGAGAGCTGGAGAGTGAGGTGTTGCCAGCCTTGTGGGATTGACGGTGTCCCTTTACACGTGCAAAGGCCCTGTGGCCAGAGCAGATGTCATGCACTCGAGCAACAGAAAGAAGGGTAATATGTGGGGAGGGAGGCATGGGGCTGGACTGGCGAACAGACCCCAAACCCTCAGATCATGCGAAGCACTGTGGGGTATGGTCAGGTCAGTGGTGTCCTGGAGCTGATGGGGAAATGTTCAGGAATTCTGGGAGCTCCTTGAAGCCATGTTGGCAACTTGGTATCAGTCATGGTGGGAGTATTTTTAATCACAGAAGTCAGCAGATGTTACATATATCAGGGCTACTGCTTTCTCCAGAGAGCTGTTTGTTAAACTTCTATGACCGGTCCACTGGGCTTTGTCCTAAAACCACAAGGAACAGGTTGATTGGAGAGGGACAGTGTTTTCGTTCCTCTTGAGTTGTGTTGGGGCAGGGGTGTGGGGCGCTCTTTGGATCTCCATGGCTTTCCTATTATGTCTTCCTTCTACTGGAAGGAAAAAACCTTCCACTGGCTTTTTCCTCCCCTTGAGCCAGAGCTGGCCCTTCATCTCCTGGCTAGGCTCTTGCAGTTCCTCTTGCATCCCCATCGAGGAGCTTGTTTCTCCTCTGTGTGACTTCCTCCCTCGCCTTGAATATCAAACAAGGAGTACCAGATTAGCTGTTTCTCAAGCTTGCAAAATATAGATAAAGCATAATAAACGTTCTGGGCTGCTTGTAAATTACTTTGTATAAATTCCTTTACATTGCCGGCTGCCCCATCTTTCTCCATGTACGTCTGGATAAACACAATTTTTTATCCTTCTAATTATATAAAGTTAGAAGGGGAAGGAGACACAGAATACTATTAGCATCTCCCAGAAGGAATAAATAAACCATGAGGGCAGTGCTACTCCTTGCAGTGCCTTTCTGGTGGACCCATAAGCTGAATTCTGCCCCTTCGTGAATATACACAGTAACTCTGCCTCTGCAGAAAGATGGATTGACATTTTGTACAGAAGGACAAATGGGAAGGATAAAGTTTCTAACCACCTCTGCCATCAGCTCACTGCCCGCCTCACATCCAGCCCAGAGCCATCATTTATTAAGCACCTGCTGCATACCAGGCACCAGCGTCACACTTTTCTTTTTTAAAGAGCAGTTTTAGGTTCAGAAAAAGTAAGCAGAATGTCCAGAGTTCCTCTCTACCCCTACCTCCCACCCATATTCAGTTTCCCCTATTTTTAACCTCTTGCATCAGTGTGATACATTTGTTACAATGGTGAAGCAAAATTGATCCATTATTATTAGCCAAAGTCCATCCTTTCTATTTGAATCCACCCTGTGTTGTGCAATTCTATAGCATATGAACAATGTATAATGACAGGTATCCACCAGTAAATGATCCTGCAGAGGTTTCACTGCCCTAAATACCCTCTGTGTTCCACCTGTTCATCTCTCCCCAAAGGTCCCAAACCATGGATCTTTTTACTGCCTCCATAGTTTTTCCTTCTCCAGAATGTTATAGAGCTGGAACCGTACAGCATGAAGACTTTCAGGCTGACTTTTTCACTTAGCAGTGTGCGTGTATGTTTCCTCCATATCTTTTCATGCCTTAAGAACTCATTTCTTTGTATTACCAAAGACTGTCCCATCATTTGGATGTACCATGACTTGCTTATCCATTTACCTATTGAAAGACATCTTGTTTATTTCTAAATTTTGGCAGTTGTGAGTAAACCTGCAATAAGCATTCATGTGCAGGTTTTGTGTGGATGGTAAGTTGCAACTCATTTGGGCAAATACCGGACAGAAATTGCTAGATCATATGATAAGAGTGTTTAGTCTTAGAAGAAATTACCAAACTGTCTTCCAGACTGGCTGTATAGATTTTGTTTTCCCATCAGCAATGAATGAGCATTCCAGTTGCTCCACATCCAGCATTTGGTGTTATCAGGATTCTGAATTTTGGCCATTCTGGTAGGTATGTAGAGGTAGATTCTTGTTTTTTAAGTTTTCAGTTCCCAATGACATATGCTGGGAAAGATTGAAGGGAAAAGGAGAAGGGGGCAGCCGAGGATGAGATGGTTAGATAGTATCACTGACTCAATGAAAATAAGTTTGAGCAAACTCCAGGGGATAGTGAAGAACAAGGAAGCCTGGCATGCTGCAGTCCATGAGGTCACAAAGAGTCAGACACAACTTAGTAACTGAACACCACCACCACCCAATGACATATGATACTGAACATCTTTTCATTTGCTCACCTTTTGTCTGCGCATCCTTTTTGATGAGCTTTCCATTCAGATATTTTGCCCATTTTTTAATTAGACCATTTTCTTATTGTTGAGTTCTAAGAGTTCTTTGTATACCATGGATACAAGGTCTTTATCAGATAGTCTTTTTCAAATATTTTCTCCCAATCTGACTTGTCTTTTCATTCTCCTACCATCCTCATATTTCTCATGCCTGCATCTTCTCATTTAATCCTCCCAGTATTCTCGGAGCTGTCTAATACTTATCTATATAGCATTTTGCTAAGGAATCCAAGTCTTAGAGAGATCAATGGACTTGCTGAGTGATGGAACGAAGATGTGCCCCCAGAACTGACTCCTGGCTTCAGACCTCCCGTTACCATGTCTGCTGTCCTGCCTGCCACAGGATAGCCTGTGTGAGAATAAACCTTGCTCGTTTTGCACTAAAGTATGCTCCACTGTCTAAGAAGAGAGCCTCTTTTGAATGCTCTGCAGAGCCCAGCTTGGTGACTTGCATCTAAGCATCTGAATAGGGAATAGAAAGCCCTCTGTAGCCTAAGCCCCGCCCACCTCCTCTGCTTCTTATCCGGCTGCTAATCCCCTCCCACTCCATGTTCACAAGACAAGAAACCCTGTTTGTAGCTCATCCAATATGCTTGCTTTTCCAGGACCCCTGCTGTCACTCTTGCATTTGTTCTCTCTGATGGAAAGACCCTTCTTCATTGTCCACTGGTCAAGTCTTACTTTCAGCGCCTCATTCACATATAACTTCCCAAAGCTGTTTATTTATTTGGCTGTGCCAGGTCTTATTCGCAGCATGTGGGTCTTCCATCTTTGTTGCAGCATGTGGGATCTTTAATTGCGGCATAAGAACTCTTAGTTGCAGGCTGCGGGATCTCGTTCTCTGACTAGGGATCGAACCTGGGCCCCCTGCATTGGGAGGTCTTAGCCAATGGACCAGCCACAAAATCCCCGAACTTGTTCTTAATAAATTAAGAGGTGATACTGACAAATACCTGGTGGTAGAGACACCTCTCATCTTTAAGAACATATAGCTAAAAGAAATGTTCCTGTTTCTTTTTAAATCATATTTGCTTTCAGACTTTAGATTCCATTTTATATTAAAGGAAGTACCCGCTCAACATTTTAAACCTCTGTTCCCAGTGCTATAGATCCCAAGGGCAGGCATAACTCAATAAATAGAGGAGATTTTTGACTCAGTCATCAGTGAGGCCAATGAGTGAAAATACATTTTGCATTTTTCACTTTTTTGAGGCTTGTAGTTTTTTGTAACCACTGGTAATAAGACTTAACAGTCTGAGCTCAGAGTCAGGGGCTGGACCTTGTTTGAAGCCCCGCTGGGTGGATGTCCCCCAGGAAATCCCACTGCAGGAGCTGGGGTCCAGACCCCTGCACAGACTCCAGTGCCTGCAAGATGGTGCAAGTCCACGGACAGCATATTGTGTGGACAGAGCAGAGATTCAAGGTCAGACAGTCCTGAGAGAATCCCAGCTTTGCCACTTGCAAACTGTGTATAATCGGAAACTTGCTTAACCTCTATGAGCCCGTTTCTTCATCTGTGAAATGGGAAGAATATTACATCACTGTGATATTAGCATATAATAGTGATATCAGCATAACAGTCTGTAGACCTATTTGGGGAAATATATGATTGTGAAACCTTCAATGTCTGCCATCCACTCCAGAAAGATCAGCTTCGAATTCCTTCCCCACATCACACCCCACTGCCCCACTTACCCACAGGGAAAACTTACACCTCCTTCCCTACCTCTGGTTGCTTCCATGGAAACTCCTCCCTATGAGGAGTAAGAAATGTGGCATCCAGTGTAGCTCAGGGTCTAGCGCAGTGCCTGGCACACAACAGACGCTCAGTGAATCATTTATTATTATTATTGTATTATTCATTGAATTTTATTTTATTGAATTATATTATTGAATTATTGTTATTTTATTTAGGCTGTGCTGGGTCTTCGTTGCTGTGCATGGGCTTTCTCTAGTTGCAGTTCATGGGCTTCCCAACAGAGTGATTTCTCTTCGCAGGCTTTCATGGTTGTGGTGCCCGGGCTTAGTTGCCCTGTGAGATGTGGGACTGAACCTGTGTCCCCTGCATTGACAGGCAGATTCTTAACCACTGGACTACCACAGAAGTCCTCAATGAATAATTTTTGAATCGATTATTTAGTTAATGAATGAACAGATGTAGGGTGGTAGCCCCGGCCTGCTTGTCCATCCTGGATCCCATTCTTTGCCTTCTCCTGCTCAACCTTCCATCAGGGAGCTGACCCCTTAGGTTGCATTTCTCACCACCTCTTGTCCGCTGGCCACTAGCTCGGTTTGGCCAGTGATGGGCGCTGGTGTTGGAAACTGTAAGGTGAGAGAAAGGAAGAAGCCAGGGTATCTCTCCCCTCTGGCCCCATCACAGGTACCTTCCTGAACAGCCAGGGAGTCTCTTCCTTTTCTCCTGCTCCCACCAGAGAGGCCACCGCAGCTCCAGGCTCCCACTGGGGCCCCGCTCCCTGGGCTCCGGCGCCCTCGCTTCCTCGCTCTGTCCCACCCTCCCTGGGGCGGCAGTGTCTCCTTGTGAGTGTTTATCTCCGAATTACTCTTCCCTCCTCCCTTTGGCTTCTCAACTCTTCCATCACCTAGGTAACCACTTCGCTGTTGTTAACGCCTCTGCTGTGCACCCGTGGAGAAGGAAACGGCAACCCACTCCAGGATTCTTGCCTGGGAAATCTCATGGACAGAGGAGTCTGGCAGGCTACAGTCCCCATGGGGTTGCAAAGAATTGGACGCGACTGAACGACTAAGCACAAGTAACCGTGAAGTGCTTACTCCAATCCTGCTTAGACCCCTCTTGGGAATCAGGAGTGTCTGAGCTCAGAGTTAAGAGAACCTCACTCTTCTAGGCTCCACCATCCACTGACCATGTGGCCTGTCGGTCCTTGGGAGCCTCAGTTTCCTCATTTGTAACAAAGGTCCACAGCATCCATCGTGCTTCTCTCCCAGGTCGCTGTGAGAGTCCAGAGAGAGAATCTGTTCACCTGCTCACCAAGTACTTATCAAGTACCTGTGCAGAAGATAGATCAGGGGGCAAGACGCATCATGTCCCTGTTCTTGGGGGTTCCGGTTTGTAGTAGTAGATATGCTTATAAACTGCACAGTTCTGGAGAGGCCCATAGGATAAGCTGACGCAACTTCCTTGATCCCCATAGACCCCTGTGGATGCCCAGAGCTCCCCAGTCCACCTTTGGGGAACCCCAGCCCTGCCAGTGGAGGCAGCAACACTCGGTGATATGAACCCAGTGATGGGGACAGCAAGCTGAGCCTCTCCCCTGCACCAGACACAACCCGGATATTCTGTTTGTGTGTCTTTTAGCGAGTCGGAGCTCACTTGAATTAACTGTAAAGGATTAGCCTGATTCTTCTGCTGAAGAAGATTTTTTTTCCTTAATTGTTTTTATTTGGTGTTATTTGAAGTAAGCGTGCCATTGACTAAAGCCTGCACATCTTGTTTATGCCTAGATTGTGTTTAAAATGGTATTCTCTGTAACACGATTTTTAGTTATTGATGACCTCTTTTATAATGACTTAGTCAGCTTCACTTGAATGATAGTATTGATAACAATATGTGACTGACAATCTGTTTGCAATAATACTCCAAGAGGCAAAAGGAAAGCATTTGTACACTCAAAGAAAATAGATACATTTGCTGGTTTTAAGAAAGCATGAAAATGGAGCATATTTATCCTGATTGCACTTCCCAAGATGCTTCCAGAGTGTTTTCATGCGGTCTTTCCTGCATTGTCCTCGGCAGAAGGCATCTCTACCTGTTTTTAATGACAAAATCTCTAAGATTTAAAGAGGCAGATGAGTCTCGCCAGTAGGTAATGACAAAACCAGAACCAGAAGGGCAAAGGAGCTTATACAGGCCCTTTGTAAGGCAGAGTAATCTCCCTGAGCCTCAACTTCCTCATCTGTAAATGGGGATAATAACTGAGGGTGATGCTAGGGGTTCAAGGAGAATGTGTATGTCACTGGCATGATGCCTGGTGTGTGCTGATAGATGGCGGCTCTAAAGCAGGCAGAGCTGGCTCGTCGCCCGAAGCCCTCTGATCACTCACCCCCTTGTCTTCTGCTCTCTCTGCAGATGACCATTCTCGAGTGAGACTGCTGGTGCTGGATGGAGACCCGCACTCCGACTACATCAACGCCAACTACATCGATGTGAGGCTCTCCACGGGGCTGGGGGGCTGGGTTCTGGACGGGCTGCAGCAGACTCAAATCTGTGACTTTCCCCCCAGCCCGTCCCCTAGACAGTGGCCCTCCTAGAGCAAGTCCACAGGGTCTGGCTCCTCCCTGTGACTCATGTAACCCAAGTTGATTATCCATCTAAAGATGCACCCATTTTCAGGGTGGCTAGAGTGACCTGCTCTGTGGAGCCCAGGACTGCCAGCCTTATTCATTCACCCATTAATTCTTAAATTTTTAAAAAATTTTATTTATGTATTTATTCGCTGTACTGGATCTTCGTTGCTGCGCAGAGGCTTTCTCTAGATGCAGCAAGCAGGGGCTACTCTCTAGTGGTGGTTCGAGGGTTTCTCATTGCAGTGACTCTTCTTGTTGCAGAGCCCAGCTCTAGGGCTCACAGGCTTCAGTAGTTGTGATGCGTGGACTTGCTTGCCCCATGGCCTGTGGAGTGTTCCCAGACCAGATATCGAACCCGTGTCCCCTGCTTTGACAGGCGAATTCTTAACTGCTGTACCTCAGGGAAGTCCCATTAATTCCTGTGTGTGTGTGTCTGTTTGCCTATCATTCATTCATTTGAAGGTACAGCCATTTATGTAATGAAAATTTCAGAGTTGGATGCTATGGGGACCAGAAAGCTAAAAATGCCATGGTCTCTACCTTCTAAAACCTTAGCAGGAAGATAAGCTGTGCACATCAATAATTCCAGGGCAAACTAGAAAGTGAGTGTCATAAGTTCAGATAAAATGCCACAGGGATTCAGAGATGAGGGGGAAAGTCACCCTTCCATCAGGAATGTGAAGTACGATGTAAACCAGAGCTTTAAGCACAGGTAGAATTTAAAATCAAAGAGGGGGGAGATGGACCTCTGGCCAAAGAACCGCACAAGCTGAGATGTGGCGGAGGATATGGTGCAGCAAAGTGTGAGGGGAGGAAAGACTCTGTGATGGGAACAGAGAAAATAAGGCTGGCATCGGGTCACGGATGGTTTATGGTCAAACATAGGAAGTCACACTTTATTTTGTAGGCGAGAGGAAGCTATGGAAAGTGTTTGATCAAGGAGGTGACCGGTTCAAAGCTGAGCTGTAAGATGGCTTATCTATTACTGAGATTAAGACAGATGAGAGAGAAGAGGGTCTGTGATTAAGACCCCCAGTTAGGAAAGGGGCCGCTTCAGTGTTCCAGAGGACATGGAGGAAAGGACTAAATACAACAGGGGCCGAGACAGGTGTACATGGAAGTGAGAGAGTTTGTAAAAGGAAAGCATGGTCACTGGGGCCAGAGAGACATCCCAGCATGACTGATGCAAGCCAGGCTTCTCAGGACCTCAGCTGGGAGGCCCAAGAACCTTGACGAAAGGCTGAGTTCGTCCCGGGTCCTTCTGACTCCCAGGCATTTTTATAGACAAGCTATAAGCTACTGTGGCAGGCTTTAGAATTTCCCATAATTTAAGCTGAGCCGGATAATTCACTGACTCAACAAATATGCATTAAGCCTCACCTTAGACATTGATCTTTTGCCCTCTGATCTATTCCATGTCTTTCCCCGTTCTGCTTTGCTTTGCTGGTGTGTATGTGGGCAGAGGGAGGCCGGGGGTGGGGGGGGTGGTTACAGAGAGGAGAGAGAGCTGACCCCTTTAAGGAAGGTGTGATGGGAGATAGGAGGGTGAAAGGAAGGGAGAAGCCATCATATTTCTCCACCTCTCTTGCTTCCTGGGATGGCAGCTCCAGCAGTGGCTCCAGTTCCATCCACCAGGACCACCAGGGTGGTCCAGCCTCAACAACATGGCCCCAGCTCCTGGGCTCTGGCGGCTTCTCTGTCTCCCATTATACCTGCTGGTTTGGGGTGGCCATAGCCTCTTGCTATTGCAGATCTCTGGACGGCCCACTGTTCTCTGTTATGCATCCCAGCTCCACCATCACCTGTATAACCAGCTCCCTGCACTGCATTCCCTCTGTCTGAAATGCCTGGCGTGGTCCCTAGATCCCCCTCCCGACCAGGATCCTGGCTAACAAAGGGCCTGCGTGTGGCCAGGACCTGGGTCTGGGGCTTCCGTAGAGGTCTAGATAGACACGGCCCCTGTCACGCGCAGGTCATGGAAGGGGACAGAGGGTCAGTGGAGGGACAGAGAAGACACCACGCCCAAGCTTCCAGCACGGTGCTAGCAGCACAGGGTGGAGGGAGGGGAACTGCCCCGGGTGTGGGCCTACTATATACTCCAACAGAGTCACGATTCCCGGCGTCACTACGGGGATGCCTGGCAGGACTCACCCTAGGCAGCTATCAGGCTCACCCCTCGGCCCGAGTTTCCACCCAGTCAGAAAAAGGGCTGACTGCCCGTGCTCGAATCATTTATCCAGTTGGATCTTGATGCTGCACTAAAACAACTCCATTTGGATAATGAGCTGAAAGGGGCCAGCCCTGTCTAGGCCTCCAGAGGCCACAGTTCTGCTGTCATCTGAACCATCCCACTGGCAGGTTTGTTTCACACCCGAGGATGCATTGGCCACTTGAATCCGTTATAAATTACCAGTCTGGAAATAAATATCATATCTGGGTCCCCAGTAAGTAACAGATGCATGAGTACAGAGTGAGATAAATGTGTTTTGGATGCAAACCTCTTTCCCATTGCTCACAGCCAGATGGAGGCAGGCCCAGCGCAGGTTTGCGGCTGATCTGTGTGCTGTGTAGGTGGGACTTCAATGAACTCAAAGTTCTTTTAAGGTTAGGAAGTTTCTGTACCAGCTCTTGGCAGATCCCTGGAGGAGCCCCAAATAAGCAGTCCATTTCCTTTTATCTCCAATTGCTAAAGAGTCCGATCGTTAGCATGTTTTCTTTCAGGAGACTGTACGGGTTCCAGGAGGCCAGAGAGGGTCTCTGGACTCGGGCGCCATGTGTGGACAGGCACGCAGCAGGCAGGCATTCATTCCTTATGCATTTATCAAGGTGATGGCCAAGGCAGACTTTTCCGTGCTGGGGGGACAGCCATGAGCCAGCCCACTACAGCCCTGCCCTGCTGGAGCTCTCATTCAACTGGGCACACAGACACTGTGCATGTAATAAACAAAGACGTTGGTGTTAAGTGCCCTGAAGAAAAGTAAAGCAGAGAAGTCAAAAAAAGGATGTCAGGGTGGACTGTCTGCGGAGGTGACTGCTGTCCCAGAAGAAGCCTGGATGGGAGGGGAGAGCCGACCCCTGGGTTACGTGGGGACAGACACAGCTGACGCAGGCCCAGGGAAGGGCCAGCGCTAAGGCCTGTGCATGGAAACGTGACAGCCAGTCAGCATGGGGAGAGTGGGAGGAAAGCTAAGAATATTGCTTCATGAATGATGAAATGGGAATCACAGGGGTGTCAAGATGCACAAACCAGGCTTACGAGGCCCGTTCAACTGCAGTGACCTCACTGAACACTTCTCTGGCCTCCTTGGTCAAGTCCACTCCCCAGAACCCCAGATCTTTCCCTCAGTGGCCCTTATCTCAACTCGTTGATGTCTACAAGCTGCTTAGAATCTGAGTCCACATTCATCTGGTCCACTTTTGTATCGCTAGGGCCTTGTACCGAGTACTAGATGCTCAGTTAATACCTGTTGATTGAATACTGAAGGACTGAGTGACCAAACGAATGAACAGAATAGTGAACCCAAGTCATCAAACCCCCACAATTGAACTGTGAATGCCTTGCTCAGAATTCCATCCCATTGATGCTGAAGTGCATTGTGAGTAAAGTGAGCGTGTGTGTTAGTCATGTCTGACTCTGGCCGACCACATGGACTGTTGCCTGCTGGGCTCCTCTGTCCTTGGAATTCTCTCGGCAAGAATACTGGAGTGGGTTGCCTTTCCCTTCTCCGGGGGATTTTTCTGACCCAGGGATCAAACCCAGGTCTCCTGCATTGCAGGCAGATTTCTTTACCATCTGAGCCACCAAGGAAGTGCGTTGGAATCTTCCAGATTCCATGCATTTTGTCTTTTGCCTTTTGTCTGCCAACCGGGGCATTAAAGGAGTGCCCCAAGCTCACCTCAAAAGATGTGTTCATGCATGTATGCCACAGCCAGCCTTTGCTGAAAGCTGTGCCCGGCTCTGGGTAGCCTATCCAATGGCCCAGGAAGAGAAAGTATTAAAAAAAAAAAAAAAAAACATTATAAGGATGTTGATTGGGCATCTCCCAAGCCCTGCAGGACCGCTCAGGAGGAAAGAGGGTTCATCTGAAGGGAAGCTTGGGACACAGGGTACCTGGAAGGGCCTCGAGAGGCACAGCTGGGAATGAGTCTGGAGACAAGGATGGAGACAGGTGATCAGTCCCACGCTAAAGCATCTGGACGTTATTATACAGGCAGCAGGTAGCCATTGCAGGCATTGAAGTGGAGAAATAAAAATAATAATGAGATGAGCATTGGGACGTTCACCCTGGCAGGAAGCAGATGGGCTCTGAGACCAGGTGGGAAGGTTAGGAGGTAGGGAGGCCAGCCTGAGGCCTTGGCCCAGATCAAGGAGGACGAGGACTCTAAGAAGGAATGATGGCAGGGATGACAGAAGACCATGGACTTGAGAGACCCCATCTTTCCACACTCCAGGGTACTATTTTCTAGTCCCAGACCTACTCAGGAGAACTCCCAGAGTCTGTTTTTTCCTGTGATCCTGAAAGCACGGTTGGTCTTGACTGGGAGGAACAGAGCTCTCTGCCTCTCATTGTCCTCCCTACCTCTCATGGCTCAGAGAGGGTCTCAGTTACTATATCTGTAGGAAGGGCAGAGAGGAGGGGAGGGTTCACCGTCTCAGGATCTCGTTCAGGGCCAGTGCAGACTTTGAATCGTGGTAGGTACTCGATAAATGCTTTCCCGACACACAGTAAAATAATAATAGCAAAGGCGTATATGTTCAACTCTAGACTACTGCCTGACACATGGTAACAGTCATCTATTAACTCACTTAATCCTAACCGGAAGGCTATAATGTAAACGCTGTTATCCCCATTTAACAGCAAAAATCAATTAAGGCACAGGAGGTTAAGTAACCTGCCCCAGACCACACAGCCCATTAGGAACAGAGCCAGGATTCACACCCAGGCTGTTAAATCCAGAGTCTGAGCGCATGACCACCATGCTCTGCTGCTTTTCTTTCTTTTTAAAAACTTTATCTTACAGTTGCTTCACTGTGTTGGTGTGCATGTCTGCCGTCCAGCACAGTGACTCAGTTATACAGCTCCTTATGTTCTTTTTCATGTTATTTTCCCTTGGGGTTTATCACAGGATATTGAATGTAGTTCCCTGGCTAACAGGTGTGTATGTGTGCTCAGTGTCCCCCTCTCTGTGGCCCCATGGACTGTAGCCCGCCAGGTGCCTCTGCCCGTGGAATTTTCCAGCCAAGAACAGTGGAGTGGGGTGCCATCTCCTACTCCAGGGGATCTTCCTGACCCAGGGATGAAACCCGCATCTCTTGCATCTCCTGCACGGGCAGGCAGATTCTTTACTGCTAGTTCCTCCTATACAGTAGGACCTTGTTGTTTCTGTATACATAAATAAAAGTCTGCATCTGCTAATCCCAAGCTCCCAGTCCATCCTTCCCCCACCCCCTCTCGCTCTTGGCAACTACAAGTCTGTTCTCTAGGTCTGTGAGTCTCTTTCTGTTTTGTAGATACGTTGCTGTGTATCTATTTCAGATTCCACACACGTGACATCATATAGTATTTGTCTTTCTCTGACTGACTTTGGGCATCCTTTGTGGCTCAGCTGGTACAGAATCCGCCTGCAATGAGGGAGACCTGGGTTCAATCCCTGGGTTGGGAAGATCCCCTGGAGAAGGGTACGGCTACCCACTCCAGTATTCTGGCCTGGAGAATTCCATGGACTGTTTAGTCCATGGGGTCGCAAAGAATCAGACAAGACTGAGCAACTTTCACTGACTTACTTCACTTAGTATGATAATCCCTAGATTCATCAAAGTTGCTGCACATGGCATTATTTTGTTCTTTTTTATGGCTGAGGGGTATTCCATTGTCTAAATCTACCCACATTTTCTTTATCCATTCATCTGTCCACACACATCGTTTCCATGTCTTGGCTATTGTAAATAGCGCTGTTATGAACACAGGCTACATGTATCTCTTTGAATTATAGCTTTGTCTGGACATATGTCCAGGTGTGGGATTACTGTGTCACATGGCAACTCTATTTTTAGCTGTTTGAGGAACCTCCATACTGTTCTCCACAGGGCTTGCTCCAGTTTACATCAGCAATGTGGGACTCTTCCCTTTTCTCCACACCCTCTCTATCATGTGTTACTTGTAGACTTTTTTAAGTGTAGACCATTCTGACTGGTGTGAGGTACTGATTTGCATTTCTCTAATAATTATATGCTGCCATCCTGGTTGGTCTCTCTCAAGAGCTTGTTTATTGGGCATCACTCTGGGTTTCACACTGTACGAGGCTCCACAGACAAGTTTTTAAAACTTAGGAGGCAGTGTTTGTCCCCAAGAAGCTGAAAACTCTCCAAAGAAGATAGGACCGCTCATACAAAGAGTCCAGGTGGGCGGATTGATTCCTGGTGGTTCATCCAACCATTGTAGCCATGACATTGGCCTTGGGTTGGGACTGACAGTTTATTTGTTCATTAAACTTTATGACTTGTTTTCTCCTGAGATTAAAAGTGAAATTTCAGGACTTTCCAACACCCTTTCCACCAACAGGCTCCATATTTGGCATCTATCTATATCTTTTAGACGTACCCATTCATTCATTTGCTTACTCATTTAGCCATTCAGTTATTACTGATTACATTCATTGTCATGTATTAAATACAGATCTGTCTCTAAAATTTGAACTTCTGCCCAATACGATACATTTCCTCTTTGTAACAAGAAAGGGGACCCTCCATGTAGTCCAGGCCCAGACAGAAGAGAAAGTCATCTTCAACCTCTCCCCAGTGATTAGGCTGATGAGGCACCAGAGTAACCCCACATCAGAGCCCAGCAGGGTCTACTGAAGACCCTGAAATGTACAGGAAAATGTCTCTGAACTAGAAAATGACTTTATCAGTCTCTGGGTCACACCCACCTGGGGCCCTCTCCAGTGAAAGGAACTTCCGTTCCAAGCCCAGCCATGTGGCAGAGAGGCAGTGTGGCAGCCTTCCCAGTTTTCTTTTTCTAATTGTTACTAATGCAAGGAGTCAACAACGCAATTGTTGTTTTCTCTCTGGTGCCCTTTGGGGCCTTGCACAGTGTTCTGCATGTAATCATGGCTCAGGAAAGGCTTAGTGGTGGGTGATGTCTCACAGAAACCTGAAAATTCCTTCTCCACCTCTTTCTGGGTGTGCCTGGCCACAACTGATGCTCATCCAATCTTGGTTCCCAGTTCATGGCTCCAAGGCAAGCCTGTTTGGGGCCCCTCACAAGGAGCCATAAGAACAGCTAACATTTAGCGACTGACTCAGCATTTTATATGCATTAGCTTATATAATCTTAGCCACTTGTCTGGGAAATGTCTAATGCTAGCCTCATTTTGTTTATAAGGAAACCAAGCCTGGGAAAGGATAATTATTAGTACTGTACCATTTGCAAGCTTAGACTGGAGGCCCTTCACTGTGCTTTTCTCTTCTCATTCAGGGGTACCATCGACCTCGGCACTACATCGCAACTCAAGGTAAGAGCCGAAAGGGCCCTTGCCTTACAGGGGGGAGTGGAATAAGCTTCCACCAGCCAAGACGTTACATAGGAGCAGGGCTGGAGAGGCTCCAGAGGTCTTTAGGTTGTCCGCTTGTTTGTTTGGGAGGGAAGGAGGTGACAGGTTCAGCAATGGAAGCAGGGGAGGGATGTAAGGGAGAAAGGAGGGAGGTGTCACTGGGAAATGGTCAAGAGAGATGGGCCCTGGACCAAAAGCACTGGCCTCAGGCACATGCCATCAATACCCAACTGGAGCTGACGGTGCCTTATCTCCTCGACGGATGTGCACCTAGAAGAGACAGGAGGCCAACTCTCCTAGAAAGCAACTTACTAGGGTGTTATCAGAAGATCTAAAAATGACTCTCCCTCTCAAACTGTTCTGGGAGGAGATCCTGTGTGTGATTATATATGTGGGCAATGACATATATAAAGATACCTACCTTTCACAGTGGTATCTACTAGGGAAACAAGTGAAAAATCTTCAGTGCCCAACAAATGTTAGATTGGTTAAAGCATGATACTTCTATATTATGGAAAATTATGAAAATTTTCATGGTAAGAATTTTTAAGGGCATGGAGAAATGCCTGTAGTAGATATAATGCTTCTTATAGTGAATACATAGATATGTATTTATATAGAGAAATGGCCTTCCAAATTTTGTATCAAAAGGATCTATTACTCCTGTAATTTTAAAAACAATGAAGGCCCAGGACATTAAAAGAGAAATTTCCAAGGAAATTGCTTTGGACTCTCAGATCCTATTTCCCATTTTTTTTTCTTTTTTGCCCTGCTTTCTGCCCAGGCTCCAGGCAAATGCATTTGTCAAGCTGAGAATTGGGCCTCTTCTATTTGTGTTCTCAGCATCTGACTCCCGGCGGCTCCTCTGCCCTCTCTCCCCACCCTCATGTCAATTTCCTTCCCAGCTTTCACTGAGGATCTAGAGCCCAATTTTTGAAAATTCCCTTAAGCTATGTTATTTACCCCAAATACAAGATGGTGGGTTGGTGGGAAAGTGGAGCCTCTGGGAGGAGTCTGAGCAGGAGGACAATGAAGAGGAGAAGCTGCAGGCATGCAGACCCTACACGTTGGAGCGTGGCTCTTCTCATGCCCCAGTCTCAGCCACTTGGGTGTCCGACAGGGAAGGCTGACCTCACTGTTATTCACCCGTCCGGAGCCTTCACTGACCAGCCGCGAGGGACAAGCCTCTTGCCTGTTTCCTAGCAGTTTCAGCCTTTGACCCTGTCCCGTTCTCTGTTGGCAGGTCCCATGCAGGAGACCGTGAAGGACTTCTGGAGGATGATCTGGCAGGAGAACTCAGCCAGCATCGTCATGGTCACAAACCTCGTGGAAGTGGGCAGGGTAAGCCCCTCCCGCAGGTGCCTGGATAGAGGATGCTGGCTGACGAGCCACGGCCCAGCATCTGTCTGTCCCAAGCGCCTCTCGTTCCACATTTCACCCTTGTGGCCCCGACGGGGAGAAATCCTCCCTCCTGTTCCCACTCGAGGAACGAAGGTCTCTACCCTTCAAACCCACCCCCCACCCCTTTCTCCACCCTCACGCTCTGCTGATGCCGTCATCTCGTAGACTGAGGAAATCACAGCCATCAGATGTGAACTCTCATCTTCACACTGCAAAGCTGCATTCAACTCGTGTCTCCAACCATCTTCTCATTCTTCCCCTCTATGATCGGGCTGGGCCATAAGGCCCGGCTGTTTCTGTTGACCTTCAGTGGTAGACTATTGGCTCATTCTTATGGCCCAGTCTCATATGATAGAAGAAATGACTCTTGCCCTTTCAAAGGCAATCCTAGTGCCCTGAATCACAGATTCCGCTCAAAAATTTCTCATCCTTCCCCCTCTCACTTGGAAAGTAATTCTTTCCCATTGCTAGATCATTCTCCTCAGCATACAGACACTCTGAGTACCTCCCCCCCTTAAAAATGGAAAACAAGCAAACAAAACTGCTTCCTCTTGTCACTACTTTTCTCCCAACTCTGAAGACCCACACACAGGTTCTGCTTCTTCACTTCTGTTCTCTTCCACCCACTCCAGCAGCTGTTCCCTCCATCCCAGCATCAGTCAGTTTCCCCAGCATCCTTCATGTCGACACATCCAACAGCCATGTCTCTCTCCCCATGGTACGCCGTCTCTCAGCAGCATCTGACCCTCTGTTCCTCGAAGCTTTGACATTCTTCAGGGTCCAGACCTTGGTCTCTCACTGTGTTCATCTTGACTCTCTCCTCTGTGCTACTTAGCGACTCCTAGGGCTTAAAAATGGGACTGCTCTTGCCAACTCGCTTTCACCTACTTGATAAACTGTGGCTTGTGTGCTGTGGGTGGGCTGCTGAGTTTCAAGGCAGGGTTCACAGACACTAGAATTAAGAAGGGCTCTTTACTTATCACAGGCGCTAACTAAAGAGTGCGCAGGTAAGTTTTTGTTTTGGAAAGAACGAGATAATCCAGTAAAATTAAAGGAGTCCCAGCCTCCCAGACAATGGGCAGGGGGAGGATCTGGGCTGTCAGTCATAGTTCAAGGCTGTGGACAGCTCATGGCCTAATAGGAGTTTAGGGCCAGAGGAGACTCTGTCCTTGAGCCCACTCTTACTGAGTACGTTGCCCAGTTTTACAGATGAGGGAACAGACCCGAGGGGCAGAGAAATCGCTGTGAGGTCATTCAGACAGAACCCAGCCACTGTCTCTGGACTCTGGACTCTCATTCTGGAGGTCATGCGCAAGACTGCTCCCCAGGGTCTGGCCCAAGGAGCAGCTACTGTGGACCACACAGCCGGCCCAGGATTTAAGAACTCGGAGGCACGTTCTAGCCTGTTCGACAGATGTCCCCACTGGAGACAGATTCCCTTGATTATGAGTCTGATTTGATTGGGGGAAGGGACTGGAGAGCCATCTCTTCATAGTTCCGAGAAGGAGCCAAGTTCTCTGCCAGACACTGGATGTGCATTATTTCACTTTATCCTCCCAGCAGTTGTCCGAGACGATGTTCCTGGTCATTATTCAGACAGCCTGGCTTTGCATCCTGGCTCCCCCCCACCCCTTACTGACAGTTAACCCTGAGCAATTTTCTTAGGTTCCCTCTGCTTCTGATTCCTCATCTGTAAAACAAATAGGGCCAATAGTAATATCTACTTCATCAGAGTATGGTGACCAGTCATTAAAGTAATCTGTGTAAAGCATTCGTAGAAGACTTAGTCAGCAGGGCTCGAGGGGGAGAAAGCCATTAGACAGCATTAGCCACTGTTCATCACAGGAAGCCGATTCAGAGAGGTCTCAGGACTTCCTGGAAGCTACACAGCTACACAGAGTTAGAACAAACAGTGCATCCACTTGCCTCCACACCCTGTTGCACTAAACCAGCATTTCCCTAAGTGGGTTCCATGGGCTGCTAGTCTGCAGGATGCTTAGCTAGCAGAGGGTTCCATGGTTAAATACGTTTGGGAAATGCTGTGGACTCTTCGCCCCTTTCAAGAAAAATTGCAAAGCACGTTAGCGTTAGCACATTCAACTAGCTGAGCAGTCCTGTAGCAAAATCGGCCTACTTAACTTTGTTTAATCCAGCATTTCCCAAACTCATTTGACCACAAAACCTGTTTTTGTTTGTTTTTGTTTCTTTTCTTTTTTTTTTTTTACCTAACACCTATCAGCACCCAGCGGGACACACTGTGGGAAATGCCACTCTGGGCCGCGCGGCGTCCCCTGGAATGGTAATACTTTTGTTCTTTTAAGGGGCAAACCATCTCTTTCTCCTCCCGCGGCATGTGACTCACAGTCAGGTGTGGGGTTCGCTTGTTTACGGCGTCTGCACCCACGCGCGGGGCAGAGAGCAGCGGCAAACGTCTTCCTTCAGAGCCCAGCACCTTCCTTCCTCTGCCCAGCCACGAGCCTTTCTCCTTCCGGCCCACAAGCCCCGCCTCCTAATGTTAGCGTCCCTCTCCCAGCCACGTCCGCTTCCACCTCTGCACTGCTTCCCACCTTTTATTCTCATCTCTGCTGATATTACTCAGCTGCCCCAGCCTATCACAGAAAGAGGACTCTGCCAGCGGCAGAAAGCCGGCCACGTGACCTTGGATGAGTCACCAAACCTCCCAGTTGGAGTGTGATGCTCACCGGTACCATGGGGAGGCCTCACCCAGATCTAGTTGATCTCTTAGTGTGATCATGGGTTTGAAAAGTACCAGGAACTCTGCTGAGGAAGGTACCCCAATTTATTCCCCACAGCTCCAGCTCCTCCGGGAGCCGGCCTCTCCCTGTGGGTTTTGCCCCTCCCCAGCCCTCCCTGGCCAGCTGGGAGGAACTCCCTGGTGGTTCAGTTGGTAAGGAATCTGCCTGCAGTGCAGGAGACCTGGGTTCGATCCCTGGTCGGGAAGATCCCCTGGAGAAGGGCCTGGCAACCAACTCCAGTATTCTTGCCTGGAAAATCCCATTGGACAGAGGAGCCTGGTGGGCTACAGTCCATGGGATCGCAAAGAGTCGGACACAACTGAGCAACTTAACAGTTTCCCTTGGCCAGCTGGGAACCCCTTGACTGCAAGTCCACTGCGGTCGCCCTGGAGGTTATTAGGACGGGAAGGCCAGATGAGACGGCCACTCATACTTGGCTATCTGCTCACTCGTGCTGTCCCTGTCCTTTCCTGCAGGTGAAGTGTGTGCGCTACTGGCCCGATGACACAGAGGTCTACGGAGACATCAAGGTCACCCTGATCGAAACAGAGCCCCTGGCGGAGTACGTCATCCGCACCTTCACCGTCCAGAAGGTAAGCGGCCCTGCGGCTGTGCACAGCCTGCCCCCCACACCGGCCAGCTTGTTTCAGGACTCGCAGTGACCGAGGGACTGCTCTGCCCCCATCCTGTACTGGGCACCAGGGGAAGATCAGGAGTCAGCATAGATGTGGATCCTGCTCCAAAGGATTTCACCCCTAGCAGGAAGGACAAATGGAATTCACTAGATTAAGGGACAGAATAAGGACATACAGTGATAAAAGTCACAGAGGAAACATGCCAAGGGGGGACACAGAAATCCACAGGAGGATGAGGCGATCAAAGAGGGCTTCCTGAAGGAGGAGGCATTTAAGCAGATAATGAAAGGCAAGAAAGAGCCAGCCAAGGGCAGAGCAGTAGGAATACTATCCCAGGCAGGGGGAAAGATGCATTCAGAGTCTGGAGAGGAAAGAAAATCTTGACATGTTCTGGGCCTGTGCTTCTCAACTGGGGGTAACTCTGTCCCACCAGTGTCTGGAGTTATTTTAGTTGTCAAAACCATAGTTGCCATTTTATCCAAACACCAATATTGATGATCCAAGTGGCCACAGGCCTGAGGTTGCAAAAGCACTGGGACGTCAGTGCTTTGAGAACTGTACACTAAGCCCAACCCCACTGCACGTCCCCGAGGGTAAACCATCATCCTGGTTTGCGCCAGGACCACCCTGGCTTTAGCACTGAAGGTCCCATACCCTGGGAAACCCCTCAGTCCCGGGCAAACTGACCAAGTCACTTGGTCACTGAGTGTCACCTGCCCTTGGCCTGCTCCCCAGGGGCATGGCTCCTGTGTAGCTGGGAGCAACTCTGTGAAGCAGGGGTGACTGTGAGCTGTCCCAGCCAAGGTCAAGGGAGCTGGGGATGGGTGCGCTGGTCCAGGAAAGAGCATCCGGGTGGGCATCCGTGCCTTCTACACAGCCCCCCGACCCACCCAACCAAACCCATCCTCCACGTAGCAGCTGCCGTGATCCTCCCCAAGTGCCCATCTCTGATGCCCTTCCCCTTCTGTGTTACCACCTGGAGATCCTCCCCGTGGCTCCCCAGTGCCTCTGGGATGAGGTCCGACTATGGCTCCCCAGTGCCTCTGGGATAAAGCACGGAGGTCTCACAGTGGAATACAAAGCCTTCCAGGATGGAAGCTCCCCGCCCAGCTTCCCATTCCCTAGGCCCCGCTGCCTGTCATTGCCTGTCTTCCACTCTCCTCTGGAGCTGCTCTGGGCTGTTTGTGATTCTGTTCATGAACTAGGCCAAGTCTTGTCCCCAAGCCTTTGCCCTGGCTGCTTCTTTGCCTCGGAATCCCTCTGTCTCTTCCAGTGGTTATCACTCAAGCCTCGGTGTATCATAACATTAGGAGGATGGACTGTGGAGCCAGACAACCAGGCTTTAGATTGTAACTTTACAGCTTACTGGTTGTGTGACCTTGGACTCGTTCCTTAACCTTGCTTAGCCCCACTTTCCTCATCCCTAAAATAGAGATGATGATATGAGGATTAAATGAATGGATACATTGAAGTCATCAGAAGAGTAACAGGCACATAGCTGATGCTTCATAAACATCAGCTATATGTTTTCACTGTTAATATGTTTCAAGACTCAGGTCAGGCACCCCTTCCTTCAGGAAGCCTTCTCTGATTTCTCCTCTCCCTAATGGGCTTACACACTCCTTTCTGTACTTTAATGGAATTAAAGGTCCACTTCGGGGCCTGTCTCCCCCATTACACCATGCTCTGTTCCAGGGACAGGGACTGTGGTTTTATTTCCACCTTCCTAGTGCCTAACACAAGGCTGGGCACAGATAACCCGCCCTGAATATCTTTTAACTGGAAAAATGAGCAATCAAGCAGCCTTCCTATTCAGCGCCTCTGATATCTGCAGGAGATTGCTAAGTAGAGAAAGGTGGTTAGGGGGCACTTGACTGTGGACTAGTTGAAAACCACCGTTTAGCCTGGAGCGGGAAGGGAGGGGGAGGCTGGGAGCATGAGACCCCACGTCCCCATCCGCCAGAGAAGTGCTGCTTTTGTTTCATCTTTTATCATCCCAAATAAGAATCTGATTCATAAGGAGGTCTGCTTTTCTGACTGAAAGTCACGGAGACTGTGGCTGACAAGACTGGAGAGCTGAGGAACACCAGCCCTCCGACCCTGAAAGGCCTCATGTTCCCCTGGAAACAGCTTGAACTTGGAGTCAAAGGCTACCATTTTTCTGAATCTGTGCTGCTGCATATAAGGTCCATAAAGCATTTAGCAAAAGAGGGTCCCGTGGGCAAGCAGCGTGGGTGTTATCAGACCCCTGGGAACTCAGCGTGTAGTTAGCACAGCTCAGGCTCTGAGAAGTCCTGCAGTGGAGCGATCAGTTTTGCAATATGCACTTCCCGAGTTCCCGGATGTGGCAGATGCGGAATTCCTGCAGCACCTATTAGCCCTCTGAGGGCCTTGTCCTCCCTGCCGGCAGGGAGGCTGGATGCGGCTGCTCGTGGCCTCGGGGCTCGCGTGGGTGCTGGGCAGGGCGGGTGGGGCAGCAGCTAGAGGAACAGAGGCCCCTTCCCTCCTCAGAAAGGCTACCACGAGATCCGGGAGCTGCGGCTCTTCCACTTCACCAGCTGGCCCGACCACGGCGTCCCCTGCTACGCCACCGGCCTCCTGGGCTTTGTCCGCCAGGTCAAGTTCCTCAACCCCCCGGAAGCCGGGCCCATAGTGGTCCACTGCAGGTAAGTGAAGGGCCCCGCACCAAGCAGGGAGGCCCCGGCCGCTCTGCTGTCTCGGTGAGGGGGGTGGTCCAGTGGCCTTCGTTCTTTGCTCTAAGTGCACCCTGCCTGTGTCTCCTCCGCCCAGCCCTTTCTGATGAGACCAGGGTCCTGAGGTCTAAACCACAGTAATAGTAGCAGTTGTTATCGTTGCTTTTGCCCCGAGGGCACAGACTTGGCATCTGCTCCACATGCACTTCACCCACACCACTTCATTTACTTCTCACCCAACCTTGAGAGGTGGCCATTGCTATCATTCCCATATTACAGATGAGAAAACCAAGGCACTGAGAAGGCAGATGCTTTGTTCAGGTCGCGCAGGTGTGAAATGGCAGATCCAGGGTATTAAACATGATTTTTCCCAGATGCTCCCCCTCAGCTCCTTGGTATGGTGGTGGGGTGCCCCCTGGAAGTATGCTTTTCTTCATTTCTGTTATTTTAAAAATCAGTTGCTGGCCTACAGGATCCTTCATAGAGAGAAAATGGACAGTGTCAGGTTTTACCTTATTATGGAAAAGGGATATTTTCAGCTGTGACCCAGAAAGTCACATTGGGAATGACAGGCACGTCTTAGAATCCTCCTGGATGGAGGTGCAGTGTCATGTCAAGGGCATTCGGAGTCAGAGGAGGGCGGATGTCCGGACCTGAAGGCCAGCATGCTCGCTCCCTCCCTCCCAGCGCCTCTCTTTTCCAGTGTGACCTTAGACCCAGTCCATCTTTACAGACCCTGCATGCTCTTAACTGCATGCAGGTTATTTCCGCCCTGACAGTGTCCACGTCACTCAAGGTCTTGAGCCAAATCAAGGAGAGACAGCACGGACTACGGCTGTCTCAGAGCCCCTCTCTCAGGCCGTGTCCGTGTGCCTTCATCACAACAGCAGAGTGTGAATCAGAAACCCCATTTTGCAGTTGAGGCCATTGAGGACTCGGAGGGCATACTGATCACCCTCTGGACTCTAAGATTCCACATATATCTCTGCTTTACATCTCATGGCAATCCAAGGGCAGTAAAATGTTCACCCTCAATGGTTGGATGGTATCATTGACTCAATGGACATGAGTTTGAGCAAGATCCGGGAGACGGTGACAGACAGAAAAGCCTGGTGTGCTGCAGTCCATGGGGTCACAAAGAGTCGGACACAAGTGGGCACCTGAACTAGCCCCATATCCCAGAGAGCAGCCAGAGCAGGCATAAGGAAGAAAGGGAGACAGTGGCAAGTGTTTATCAGGGCTTCCTTGCATGATGCCCCATGTCTGTGTCTCCATAGCAACTCACCCCGTCACACCTGAGCAGAGTGGTACCCAGTCCCAAGGCTGTCCTGAAGATTAGATGGGTTGGCCAATGTATACTATGTGGGTTTCCTTCGTGGGTCAGATGGTAAAAAATCTGCCTGCAGTGGAGGAGACCTAGGTTCGATCCCTGGGTTGGGAAGATCCCCTGGAGAAGGAAATGGCTATCCACTCCAGTATACTTGCCTGGAAAATTCCACGGACAGAGGAGCCTGGTGGGCTACAGTCCATGGGGTCACAAAGAGTAGGACACAACTGAGCGACTAACACTCACTGAGTGATACATCATGTACCTAAGAGAATTCCAGATATACAGTGAGCACTTAAAAATAGTACTCTTCTCTGCGTCTCAATGCTGTCCCCTCCCTAAACTGCTAATCCTTCAGGGAGAGAACCATGTCTGACTCTTCTTTACATCCTCACTCCTGAGCCCAGCATCCAGTGCTCAATAGATATTTGTTGACTAGAAGTAGCAACCATTTATGAGAAATGGCTCTGTAACCAGGCACAGGGCGAAGCAATTTGCACACATTGTGCTTTATCAACATAATTTCATGCAATTTACATGTATTGTGCTATTAATGCTATTATTATCAGCCTCATTCTATGGATGAGGGTATTGAAACCCAGAGAGATTAAGTCATTTACTCAAGGTCACACAGCTAGTAAGTGGTCAAGTCAGGGTTTGATCCCAAGGGTCTGACCCCAGGTAGTAAGCGCTTAATTGCTATGTGAAGCTAAAATAAACTGGTTAGTCCTCCCAAGCATCCCGTAGGAAGGAGTGTTATATGTGAAAAAACTGAGGCTCACAGAAATCAGGCAGCTTGTTCAAAAGAGAGAGCTGAGGCTCAGTTTAATCACTTGCTCAGGGTCTCCCGGCAATGCTGGGATTCTGTCTGAATCCCAGACAAAGCGTCCTGCCTGTCTGCAGGGTCCTCGGGGACAGAGCTGGCCCCACCCCAGGGTCCCTAACTCAGACCCCTGTCCCTTCTTGCAGTGCTGGAGCCGGGAGGACAGGCTGCTTCATCGCCATCGACACCATGCTCGACATGGCTGAGAACGAAGGGGTGGTGGACATCTTCAACTGCGTGCGCGAGCTCCGGGCCCAGAGGGTCAACCTGGTGCAGACGGAGGTGAGTCCCGGAGCGGAGGCTGGCCTGGCCACCTGCAGCCCTGGCCAAGGAGGAGCCAGGGGTGGAGGCATCCTACAGAAAGAGACCTGGGCATGGAGAAATGGGAGGCCCTGGATACGTGGCTGGCTATGGTGAGACCATCACAGAAGCTAGGACAGCCCTGCCAGCCTGAGGTCCCCCAGGTCAAGGACTCCCACCAGTGAGGAAGGTGCTGGGGGCCCCATCTCTGAGGGCATCTAAGCAGTGACTTAGTGGCAAGTTTCAGGTATTCTCTGAATAGGGTCCCTGCCTTGGGAGAAGGAGAAGAGAGAGGAGGCCAGGACTGGCATTGACTGAATGCTTACTGTGTGCAGAGGATCGCGTGAGGCCTTGCAGGAATGGCTCACTCGGCAAAGTTACTGAGTTCCGGAGCCAGGCTCCAGGGACTCCAAGAGGGAGAACGCACAACCCCTGCCCACATGGGAGAGGCGGGCCTCCAGGCGTCCGGATGGAGAGCCCCAGATGTGAGGGACAGGGAAGGGGTTCATCTTTATTGCCGAGCTCCTACCTTGTGCCAGGCATCACCCCGGGCCCTCTGTATTCAGGGTATTGTTTCTGCTCCTTACAACAACCCTCGGGTAGCTCCTGCTAGTACCCCCATTTTATAGATGAAGAAATTGGGAAGTGGTGTTCCCAAAGCTTGACACAGCCTCACAGTGGTAGGACTTGGGACCCGGTGACGTCAAGGCCCACGTGCTTCCCCCTGAACCGCACCGTCTCCCTAGGAAGCCTTTTCTGCCTACCCCACTCCTGGAAACCCTGGTCTCCCCATCTTCTGGTTCTGATGCGGCTGTAGGTGCCCGGGCGGCAGAACTAGGGCAGATAGAGAGCTGCATCCATCATCAGCCTGCAGGGAGAAATCCCCCACGGCCCTGGGCCTGGCTGGTCACCGCTGGCTCTGCCAGCAGTCCCCTCACTCACAGGCTGTTAGACCCTAGGACCCTGCTGTGCGCTCCGAGCCAGCTCCCACAGGCCGGGCTGCAGGCTTCTTGGTGAGGCTGCTAAAGCCGAGAGGCTGCTTTATCTGTTCCGAGGTTCATGCACATGGAAGGCGGTCTGCTGCCTGGCGTTAGATGCATCATGGTCTTTGCTGTCAGGTGGAGGAGACAGACATTCTAATAAGAGCATCATGATGCCTCTGGTAAACATTTCATATAAAGAGATGGGCTAGTTCTACAGAACAGTCACTCAACAAATGTTTGTTAGGGGCCTGGAAGTAACAGTACCAGCTTCTGCCTGGTGGGCTTGGAGCAGACTCTCCCGAGGGAATGAGACCTTGGAGGCGTAGAGAAGGGGGCATGGTGTCCAGGAGGATTGGGGCAGGTGCAAAGAGCTGGGCTGGCAGAAGGGGGGTGACCCACGCTTCCAGAGCAAAGCCTGAGACCAAGAGAGGAGGGCCAGTGGTCTACCTGGGGGCTGATCCCAAGACTCACTGGTTGGCGAGTGGGGAACTGAAAGAAGGGCTCGTTAACACTGGGAAGGTATTTTACAAGCTGTTTGACCCTTTGGACAGCTGGAGCCCAGTTCTGCCGGGGGAACTCTTAGATGGTGAAGAGCAGCTCTTCAGGTCTCCCACCCAAGAGACAGAGAACGCAGGCGTTCACCCCCAAGTCTCCACCTGGCATTGCTTGAGGCCTCCTCCCCAGGGCAGGAACTGCTCAGGCCTGCTGGCTCGCCCTGCACACAGCCCAGGTGTGCCCTCCAGGGCCAGAAATAAAGGCCCTCGGCCTGAACCTCGGAGGATTTGCAGTGAGCAGCCTTCAGCAGGGAGAGCTGAAAGCTGATGGGCCACGGGCTGGACACCATTAGCCCCGTTCCAGAAGTTTCTGGTTCTGATTCTGATTCAGTCTTACACAGGGAGCAAAACTCAGCTCAGCTCAGACAGCTACCAAGAAACACAGCTACTTGGCCCTTTAGGTCGTGGGGTAGAAAGCAGTGATTCTGCAGCATGAATCACGCCCACCCTTCAGAGGTGCAGGGTGGACTATGAACAGCAAGCTCCAGGCCCTCCTTCTCCCCTGGTACCCTGACTCTCCCCGCTCGACCTGCAGGAACAGTACGTGTTCGTGCACGACGCCATCCTGGAAGCGTGTCTCTGTGGCAACACGGCCATCCCGGTGTGCGAGTTCCGCTCCCTCTATTACAACATCAGCAGGCTGGACCCCCAGACCAACTCCAGCCAGATCAAAGACGAATTTCAGGTACGAGCACATCCCAGGCTCCGTGACCCAGCCAGCCTCAGTGCCGCCGAGCACAGTCCCGGGGCTTCCCTTGCAGGAATGGCTGTGTCTGTATCCTTCCAGTGTCAGCCCCTGAGAAGGAATTTCAGAACAGAAAGTGCACAGCCATGGGCAACTACTCCCCGGTCAGTCACTCAGTGACTGCTGACACCCGGGTATTGTTTTCTTTTTTTTTAATTAAAAAACACTGTGTTCTGGAACTCAGGTCTTACTTAGTTCTAGTCCAGGTTGTGGGTGGAGACAAGTTTATACACACAGGTGTGAATTTCATACTCTTTGATCCCTGGAAGGACTCAGGTTGTCTCAATATTTCTGTACAATTGGAACGTGTCCTTGATTCTCACAATTCAAAAGTGGGGTCTCGAGACGAGCAGCATCAGCTTCACCTGGGAGCTTGTTAGAGACACAGAATCTTGGGTCCCATCCGACCCGACTGAACGAGAGTCTGTGATTTAACAATATCTCCGGGTGATTCGGATGCACATTAAACTTTGCAAAGCATCATCTGAGGGCACAGCTCAGACAGAGCAGAACTGCCCCTTGGAGCCCAGAATGGTGACAGCTTCAGTCTGGAGGCCTGGACTTGAGTCACTGAGTGAGCCAAAACCAGAGTCCAGCCCATTGTCCCGAGGTCAGTGTAAGGTCTTATCTGGGCAATAGGAGCTGAGAACAGGCAGGGGGATCAGGGACACTTCAGGACTAAAGGGGCCAATGCGGGTCATGGTCCCATGGGCAGATACCCCAGCCAGGTCAATGCCTAGTGCTACTTCCAACAAATAGACTTTGTTGATTCCAAGTGGAGACTGAGCACCGAACGGGGGAAGGATGGAGCACTTGGAGCCCTGATGCTGCACAGAGATCTCGTCTGTTGCTTGGGGCTGTTCAGTTCTGGTCCCACACTTGCTGGACTTACTCTGCCAGAGACAAGCCCTGAAATTTTGTACACATGCTGGAGGTCCCTCCCAGGGGGTCCCTCACCAATCCTGGGCAACTCTTCTAAGCATCCTTCCATCCTCACGCATTCTGCCTCAGGGGCATGCTGGCACAATCCCTCCCCACAGTCTGTGACACTTCAGGTGAGACTTAAAAGTCATTACAGGATTCCCTACCCCCATTTCCCACCTTGTGACCTCTGTTCCATGCAGGATGGCTGGGAGGAGTAACTTAGGTCAAATGATGGGCAGGTGTTCAGAGACCGGGTCTGAGCCCCCACGAGGGTATGCCACCCCTGCAATTTTGGCCCTGCGGAGGTGTCCTCCAGCCCCTGGCAGAGGCTCTCAGCCCCCAGGGCCCGGATCAGCGAGCAGGAGATGACAACGTCACCACGAACGAGAACAGTCCTGCGAAAGGGCCTGGAGGGCAGGCTTGGAGGATGGATGGAGGGAGGTCAGGCTGAGTTTGTTCAGGGGAGACTGTCTAAGCCATGCCTGCCAATCTGCTTTGCACCCCTCAGACCCTCAACATCGTGACTCCTCGCGTCCGGCCCGAGGACTGCAGCATCGGACTGCTGCCCCGTAACCATGATAAGAATCGGAGCATGGACGTCCTGCCGCTGGACCGCTGCCTGCCCTTCCTCATCTCGGTGGATGGAGAATCCAGCAACTACATCAACGCAGCACTGATGGACGTAAGTTGAGCCCTGCTGGGGAAAGCTCCTGGCTGGCATTCCCAGGAAAAGCTTCTTCCCGAGGGGGAGGCAAGTGCAGCCCAGAAGGATGGGCCCTGGCCGCCCCCCCCCCCACCCCACTCCTCCCCCAACCCCGACTCCAGTCAGCCTCTCCTTCTGATCTTGTTGGTCCCAAAGACATTTCTCCCCCTGAAGGCTCTGGTACAAACCTGTATCTAAGCACTGTGCTTTTAACTGCTTTGCATTTATAAAGATCCTGGAAAGAATAGATCAAAAGCTTAAAGTGAGTCCCATGACATGACAGTGAGGCTACAGACCTGACCGGTCCCCCTTCCTGCTACCTACAAGCTGACTGTCAGCCTGAAGTTCAGTTCAGGAAACATTCTGCATGTCAGCCAGGTTCCTACTGTTCCATTAGCGGCACTGCCCCCTGCTTTCTCAGCATCAAGTCCAAGAAGGCCATACCCACCCTGGCCTGGTTTGGGATTAGGGGCTCATGTTCCTCCCCCAGAGGGTCCATGCTCCTGACTCGGACACTTCTCTCCTGGATCCTCCAGCTACTTCCGGTCATCACCCCTCCAATTCTGGGTGTAGAGATGTTTGCAGCAGGAAGGAAGCATGTATCATCTGGTCTCATCCACACACTTTCCAGCAAAGGAAACTGAGGCCAGAAAGAGACTCGCTCAAAGACTCGCAGAGCACCAGTCGCAAAGCCGGAACCTAGGACTTCTATCTTACGTTTTATTTATTGATTTTTCTATCTTACATTTTAGAATTTATTCTTTGAGCCTCCCCTCAGTTTGCTTGATCCAGTAAGACACAGACATCTTGCCTCCCAAGATTCCAGACCGAGAACAACATAAGCCTTCCAGGTCCTTCTCCCCATCTATGCCTGAAATCAAGTCCATCCAGCCCACATGAACCTCCATCTTACCTAGAACAGGAAGGAACATGGGATACTTTCTCCTGAGGTCAAGGCCAACCAACTCTCTGACCCCCTGATTCTCTGGAACTTTCTCCCCAAGCATCCTAAGTGTTGGATGGAGAGGGGGTGACTAGAAGTCCGTGCCTGTCTCATCTCTGGGGGGGCCTTCCCTGGCCTCTGCCCACAGGGTGCCCAAGTCCTCCATGGAAATTCTGGGTCCAGAAGCAAGGAGTCTTGCTTGCTTGATCAGATAAAACAGATGTATGTGGAGGGAAGACCTCTGGCTTTAGCTTGGAGTCTTCCAAGAACAGTGTATGCATGTATGTGTATGTGGGTGCGTGTGTGTGTGCATGGGCACATGTGTGCATATGTAGTGAGAGATGGGGTCGGGGTGCACCCACACTTCCACGCTCTTCCCAGCTTTGTCTCCCACTTGTCCCAACTCCCCCTCCCTGCCTTCCTCTTCCAAGGATCAAGCACGCTCCTGGCCTCTGCTTAGTAGGTTAGATGCCGCCTGGAGTCAAATGCCTTCTGCCAGGCTCTGATGCTGATTGTATTCTCTTTGTCCACAGGGCATTTCTCTTGTGAGCCATCACTGGGGTCTTTGCCTTTCTTACAGGAAAAAAAGTCCTTATCTGTATTCTAGCACAGTCTGTGCATTATCTGGTAACCATGGCAGCTTTGCTCCTAGCAGAAAAATATGAAGTCCTCTGGGTTAATTTTTAATGTTTCCCCTGGTAAAGGATGATGTTATCCATGAAATGGATTGCCGGCTGATCCCCGAAACCCGGCAGGAGCACGGATCTCGAACATATTTTCAGATAAGGCTTTGTCAGGCGTGCTGGCCTAATAGAGCATTTATCACAGAGACAGGGAGAAAGGAAAGAAAACTAACAGTCACTAAGTGTTGGGCAGCATGTCAGACCCCGGACGTAGACTGTCTCGTCCTGTATTTGCGTGTGATTTTCCCTGTTTTTCCAGATGACGTAGTGAAGGTCAGAGAATTTCCATGACTATCTTCAGGTCAGCTAGCTCAGAAAGGGTGGAGCCAGGGGTCTGAACCCCAAGACTTTTGACTCTCAAAGCCTAGATTCTTTCTCATGTCTCAAAATGTCTGCAGACCATCTGTCTGTGGCTGGAGTCTGGCTTTGGGGAAAACTCCGTATTCAGTTCTCCTAGATTCAGTTCTCCTAGACCCACTGGTAGGAGAAAGCCCTTGGGGATAAGACCCCATAGTGCATCTGTGGCATCCCCAGTTGCAAGGCATTTTCTTTGCTACCAGGACACCAGGAGACAACAAAACAATAGCAAGTGCTTTAAGTATCCTATTTGGCAGAGGTTTTTGCCAGAGATTTTTTCCTGGTTAAAATGTGCAAACTCTTTCCCTCACCATCCTCCTGCTAGTTTGTAACGCCACTGAAAACAGGCACAAACCATGGTTCAAGAAAACTTGCTGAGAATATGGGTTACTTCTCAGGTTTTACAAACCATTAATCAAGCAGGGACACTCCCCAGTCTTTTCAAACACCTTCTTACAGATGCGGCAATAAATAGCACCCAGGTAAAGCTTCAGATGTAGTTCAGACTCACACAGACTGTTTTCTCTGGGCCTCAGTTCCCCACCTGTAACCCAGGACTGAGTTTATTCAGTTGTTTCTGGACCTGTACTGGGCATCTCGTGTGTTGGCCACAATACTAAAGGATGAAGAACCAAGTGAGGGATGTTCCCGCCCTGTCGGGGGTCTCATAGCTGGCTCATTGCTGCTCTTTTCACCTGCATATCTTTTCAGCCTGCACCACAGTCACGCCTTTGGAGTTACGAATCCCATCTTCCAGTTGAAGAACCTGAGATCTGGAGAGATCTCATAGCTTGCCCGTGCGCAGCACTGATTCTAAAAAGTCACTCTGTAAATGCGCTTGAATGAATGAATGGCTGGCTGGATAAATGGATGAATGGGTGGTTTATAATGTACAACTGGCAAAGCTGGGTTTGAACCTGGTCTGCCTGATTCTAAACCCGGGCACCTTCACTGCCCCATTGGCTCACAGGACACCATGCCCACCTTCCGCCAGGCCAGCTCAGCCCTCATTCCAGCCTTGGGCAGCAGTGAGCCTCTTGAACCATAAGCCCCTTCAGGAGGCGCTCTGGACTGAGCCACCCTTCCCTCCAGCACTGTGGGCATAGGGGCACAAAATACTCTTTTATCCCAGGAAGTGTCTTGGCCGGCAGAGCAAATATGCATCCAGGATCTTTCATATTGTAATGGTGATTCTTTGCTGAGCTCCAACACATAAATAATTTATTTGGATAATCCCCCTCCCAAGTGACACCTTGCCAATGAAATGTCTGAGTTGGGAGGAGAATGAGTTCATTACGAGAAGGTCCCCTTTGCCACCAGGGCACCCAGAGATAAGAACGGGCGGGGGCTTTTGTCATCTCTGGCAGTCTCAGGGGCCTCTGGCAGCCTCCTGGGCCGCCTCCTCGTCAGAACATTGCTGACGGGTGTATATTTCACGAGGCCTGTGTCGTTCTTTTCAGAGCCACAAGCAGCCTGCTGCCTTCGTGGTCACGCAACACCCTCTCCCCAACACCGTGGCGGACTTCTGGAGGCTGGTGTTCGATTATAACTGCTCCTCCGTGGTGATGCTGAATGAGCTGGACGCTGCCCAGGTAAGAGGAGGCCCGGCCGGCCGTGGGTGCTCAGGCTGTGAGGGCAGCCGTGCCCGAGGATCGGAGGGGCAGCTCTCTGCTGCCTCTGCCCAGCCCAGGTACCTCCGGTGGGCACTGTCCGGCAAGGAGCACCAAGCCAGTCCGTTCAACTTCTGGCAGAGGCTGGGGATCCCCTGCCAGGCACCCCCACTTCCAGCAGTGGCGCCCCCGCCTATGGGCGTCGTCCAGCCCCCAGGCTTCCCAGGACCAGACTCTGGGGCTCCACCCTCCCAGGCGCCGGTTCCAGCCTTGCTCCACATCACGCAGAGCTCGCAGACAGGGCTGCGCCCTCCCGCAGCCCTGAGCCCCTCCAGGCCTGCAGACCAGCTGGCTCCTGCCGCAGTCAACCACTGCCCTGCTCTCCGCTGCGGCCTGACAGGGCGGGGGCTTGGACCACGGACCCTTTGCCCCCTGCCCACCCCACCGAGGCCTGGCTCCGTCCTGGGTGACCCGTGTCCAGCGGCCTCCACGCCTTAGCTCCTCTGAGTGAGTCAGCTGTGAGCACCGTGTGCCTCCAGCGCACACCCATACTCGGGACACCAGACACGGGCCGTGGGCGGCTGCTGGGGCTCACACCCCAGTGCCAGGGCAGCCATTTCTGGTGGAGGCAGTGATGATGGCCTTTGAGGGTTTTCAAAAGCAATCCCATCCCCTTCCTCTTGTCTCCAAAGAGCCCAGAGTAACTCAGAGGGCTCCCTGTGAGCACTCGCCTCGGGCAGGCCTGGTGTGGGGAGAGGAAACAATCTCAGCCCTCCAGGAGCTCACAGTCCCATGCAGAGACAGATGAGCAAACCCCACCCCCGGGAGGCAGCACTCTAATAGAGGTCAGCCGCCTCGTGCCGTGCTGGCTGGGAACGGGGAGCAATTAATTCTGCCCAGAGGGTGAGGGAAGACTTCAGAAGGAAGGTGACTTTGGCCTTGAAGAAGGCAGCAGAGATCCGGCGTGTGGGGGATGAAGTCGCCGGGAAAGGGTGTTCCGAGCAGCGGGACAGCAAGGGCAAAGGCCTGGTGGGGTCACCGTGTCCGCTCGTCTGCAGGGTGGCTTTGGGGGCGGCCTGGCGGGGCAGGGAGGTATGTCAGGAGGAGAAGAGGGTGGTGATGCTGAAAAATATAGCCGGGCCAGCTTGCAGAGGGCTGCCCTTGTGGTGGGGGTCTTGGCCTGCAGCATGGTAAACGTCAGACTTCTACTCCGTAAGCAATAGCATCCTTTCTGAGAATGGAAGTTTTCATGCACGCCCAACCTTAGAAACAGGTACGATCCAGTGAAGCAGGGGTGGGGTCAGGAGCCCACCCACACCAGTCTTTGGTGCCCAATCAGGAAAGCTGGCCACTCTGGCGCTTTTGTGGAGCCCCTGGTCTGCCTGGGAGCACGAGTGGAAAGTCCTTGATGTGCAAGGAGGAGAGAGACCGCAGAGTGTAAGCAGGCGTGGGGCGGAGGCAGAACTCTGGTTAGAAAACACGACCTGGGGAGACCAGGAGACTGGGGAGGAGATGGTGGTAAACGTGCAGAAGATGCAGGGGTTGACCTCAACTGAGGAGGTGGCTGGGAGGAGGCAGGAGAATTAGGGGTGGATGTGGAGAGGTTTCCAGGGTTGAGGTCTACAGGTTTAGGGAGCTGGTGGATGAGAGAGAGAAATGAGAAGCCATGGATGGTGACAGGGGTTCTAGTGTGGGCCTCAGGCCTCTGGGATGCGACTGGCCAAGATGGGGAAGGTGGGGAGGAGTGGGAGAGGCAGCAGGAAGTTTGGGAAGGCAGGGAGGGGAGCTGATTACAACTTGATTACAACTGAAGAGTTAGGGGTGTCAATCATCCATGCAGTCAAAAATTCACTTATAATTTATGGTCAGTCCTGCAAGTACAGGGTTCCTCTGTGACGCAGCTCCTCTGTCTTCACGGTTACTCCGTATCCTTGGTTACTCTGTACCCGAGGTTCCTCCATATCTGCGATTCCCCATGGATTCAACCAACTGTGGATCCTTTGTGTGCTTGCTCAGTCATGTCTGACTCTTTGCGACCCTATGGACTGTAGGTCCTGTAGCACCATATTATTTACTGTTGAAAAAAAATCTGCATAGAAATGGACCCGCGCCGTCTAGACCCGTGTTGCCCAAGGGTCAGCTGTAGTAGGGGACAGAGTTGAGCACAACTTGGGACGTGCATGTGGGAGTCGCTCATTCAGGAGAGCATCTATCCGTTCCGTCCACATCTGTCGAGTAGCTGCTCTTTGCCAGAAGCTATTCTCGGTGCCTGGATTAACATGACAGAGAAAGCAAAACAGAAAATGCCCATTTCTTGTGCAACTTGTATTCTAAAGCAGGGGAGACAGTAAAGAGCACGCACTCTGTAACGGCTCTAATTATATGTTACCGGTAACAAGTGTGTGGGAAAAGAAAGACAAGGGGGCAGGGATGAGGCTGGTTTGGGGCACGGGCTGCACCTGTAGTTGGGTGATGAAGGCAGGCTGCACTGAGAAGGTCAGAGCTGAGCACAGAAGCTTGAGGAGGTACAAGAATGCACCCCGTGCCCATCTCAGGGAAGAGCATCCCAAGCAGCGGCACGACCCGCAGCAGGGGTGTGTGGTGGGACGGCAGACCCAGGCCGCTGCGGCTGGGGCAGTGCAGCAGGGCCAGGTCCTGGGGGCCTTGGCGGGGTGGGGCCACAGGAAGGATTTGTGAGTTTTCTCTGAGAGAAATGGGAAGCCATCGACAGGTCCTGAGCAGAGGAGGGACTTGAAAAAGTAATTTGACTTTTTAATACAGCTTCCCTCTGGCTACTGTGTTGAAAGTTGCCAGAAAAAGGGAGAGTGGCTGCTAAGAGTGGAAGAAAAGACAGAGAGGAGGCCCCTGCAGTATTCCAGGTGACAGGTGATGCTGGCTTGAGCCTGGGTGGTAGCAATGGAGTGGATTCTGGGTATATCCTGAAGGTAGGCCCAACAAAATATCCTGCTGGATTGAATAGGGAATGTGAGAGAGAGGAAGCAAGGATGACTCCACGGTTTAGGACCCAAATGATGGAAGGTCTGGATCTGAGGTAAGCATGAAATATGACAGAGTCCCATAAAACAAAGACCCCTGCAGAGTTCCAAAGTCAGAAGGCATCGCCACCCTATTCCTTTGCCTAAAAAAGTGAAACATGAACCCATGAGGAAAGCAGAACCCTTTTTCCGACACTTCTTTTTGCAAAACCAGAGGTCAGGCACAGAGGAGGAGTTTCAAAGAACCTCACTTTGGGATATATAAGAAAGCAAGAGGGCTGAGGTCACTGGCTATAGGACCCCCTTGTTCAAGGGTGGCTCTCAAGTGAGTGAAGATCTCTCAGCCCCAGCTGTCAGTGCGGGCTTTGAGAGCTGAGTCTCTAAATGCACAGACATCAGGCTCAGAAGTGCCCTGAGGTTGGCTGCCATATGCAGCTGGCAAGCCTCCCCTGAAATCAGCAGATGAATGGAGCACTTATTGATATAAATATCAGCACCACAACAGCTGGGCGCCTTGCGAAAATAAACAATGACACAGTGTGAGCGTCAGAAAAGCTGCCCTCAGCACCTGGCGGGGCGGTGCTTTGAAGTGGCATCCACATTTGTCGCCAGCGTGCCCACACCGAGGCAGCCAGTGCTCTGGCCAGTCCGGCAACAAGGAGGTCTGCCACGGGTCCCGAGCATGTTAGATCACTCCCGAGAGGACCAGTGCCACAGCTTGTGGTTTGACTGGGGACCAACTGGTAAGGGCATGTGTTGCTGACTCTCTGTAATTTGTAGTAAAATAAGGTAGTGCAGAGGATGAGATTCCCAAGTGCTTTATTTTCTTGCACCGCTGGTCAAATCTGTCTGCTTGCGCTCAGAATCCTGTACCACATCATTCAGCCAGCCGCCCCCAGCCACAGGTATCTTTCCATTCTCCATAGTGGCTGCTGTTCAAAGATAATTATGAGCAGTGGGGGCTTGAGATAAAGACTCCCAAAGCAATTTAATTGACCTTAGAGATTTTTTTTTTTTTAAAAGCTCTTTGGGACTCCGAAGGGCTGTGGTCAGATGTCTGGCAATATCTTAACCACAACATCCAGCGAATGATGCTGTGGTTTCTGATGGGCAGGTCATGAAGAACCTCTTCAATCACACCCAGTACATTGACAAGATCTCTTCCATCTTTGTGGGCTCTACAGTTAGACCAGAGTCCATGGGGAGCAGACACCAGAGACATGCCCTCTTCAAGGCCAGGCCGCACCCACCATGTGGTTCAGAAAGCTCAGGAAATCCTCAGTGCCCCACTGTTGGGCAGGTTCCATGTGGTAGGCAGACTGTTGGCCCCCCACATCCAAATCCCTAAATGTGTGAACATGTTATCTTACATGGTGAGCAGGACTTTGCAGATGTAGTGAAGTTAAGGATCCTGAAATACATGGATTGTCCTGGGTTATCCTGGGATGTCCAAGTGGGTCTGCTGTTAGAGTCTTTGAGGAAGGCAGGAGGATAAGAGTCAGGAGCAGATCATGATGATGGGAGCAGGAATTGGAGTGATGGGGCCGCAAGTTGAGGGATGCTGGCAGCTGCTAAGACTGGAGACGAGGACTGGCCTCTCCCCTGGGGATGCCAGAAAGGAACACAGACAGCTCAGCTGACACCTTGACTTTAACCCTGTAAGACTCATTTCAGACTTCTAACCCCCAGTTAAGAAATTTGTGTGGCTCTAAGCTACTACACGTGTGGTCATTCAGTAGAGCCACCCTGGGAAGCTAAGACAGATAGCAAAACTGAAAATGGAAATTCAGAGACCTGGAGGTGTGGGGGTCAGAGCCTGCACAGAGCATGAGACTGAATCGTGGGGAAATCCAGAGTCAGCCTGGGGCACGGGACTTGGAAAGCGGTTTGAGCTGGAGAAATCCATGTCTGAGTCGGGGTCCACCAGGGGCAGGGTGGGGAGAGCCAAGGAGAAGGCAGCTGACCATCCCTCCAGCAGCAGGAGGCTTGCAGAGCCGGAGGGAGGTCTCTTAAAGGTCCAGGAGCAGGCTCTCTGGGCCACATTCAGTCAGGCACTCGTCAGCATACCTTCATGGTGGACCTTCCACGTGCCAAACACTAACCTAGACACAGCGGTGCGCAAAACAGGCACAGAAAGTCCGCAGGACCCATGGAGCAGCTGGTCTAGGGAAGTAATGTCTGCCTCCCAGACTCCCCTGGGCATCAGACAGGTTGGAGACATCTTCAGCTGAAACCATGACACCAGGACCCTCAAGCCACGGGGAGAAGCTGAGCTGGAGGCAAAAGGGATGGGAGGGCCAGGTCCAGGCAGCCTGTCCCACTGCCCCCAAGTGCTGTGGGGAGCGCTGGAGGAACCATCAGGGGATGACCAGCACACCCTCCGTCAGCCTGGAGTCATGTGTGGGGTCAGCGGGACCCAGCCTCACTTCTTTGTTTGCACAGAGTAAGTGCTGGGGCTTTTCTTGTTGTTGTTCAGTCACTGAGTCCACTTTGCAACCCTGTGGACTGCGGCACGCCAGGCTTTGCTGTCCTTTACTGTCTCCCGGAATTTGCTCTAACTCATGGGGCTTTCGCATTCTTGACTATTCTGCTCAATTATTATATTGGCTCTGCTTGAGGATCCCCTGAGCCTCTCAGTATTTTACTTGTCACTAATTCTAGGGAGTACACTTTACCTTGCTGAAATCTTAGAGATTTTATAAACACCTTACAATATTTCCTATGTCTTCGCTCCAAAGACCCGCCACTCTGTAAGCCTTTATTTTCCAAACTGTATTTACTAACTAATAATTTGTTCATCTTCCTGTATCTTTTCCACAATCACAAGGGTCTCAATGAATCTCTGATCCACAGACTGCAGCTCTAAGACAATGAGGTGCTCTCAAACCAGGGTCCTTCTCCATGAGGACAATGGTGTGATCCCCGTTGGCTTTTGAAGACCTTGGAGACAGCTCGTTGGCTATTCCTGCCAACTTTATGGCCACTGCTGTGGAATCCACTGTTCTGAACAGGCCCCCTTCCTCTCATTTTGCAGGTCAGGAAGCTGAGGCCCAGGCAGGCTTTGTCCAGAGCCCCACAGCCGCCCCGACCCAGGCCCAGGGCCCCCTGCCAGGGATGGTGAATACTTTCACCACCATATAAACAACAGGGCTTCCAGGGCCCCGGGATCTGCCAACGAGCTGTCTCCAAGGTCTTCAAAAGCCAAAGGGGATCACACCATTGTCCTCATGGACAAGCACTCTGGTTTTAGAGCAGGTACCTGGGTATACGGAACTGGAAAGAATGTGGCTTAGTTTAAAGCAAGCAAGAGCCCCAGCTTGTGTAAGAGCTGCATTGCCCAGTTCTGAACTCCCACTGGGGGAAGTCTGAGACTTCATGTGATGCAAATCCAGGTGCAAAGGTGAGGGGGTGGATGCCAAGGACATGCCTTCCCACCGAGCTTCTAGAACTGAGAGAGGCAAGCTTGTCATCCTCCCAGGAGAAAAGCGGGGGTGATGTTTCAGAGATGCCTTTTCCTGTCATTGTGCCTGGAAGGCAAATAGCAAACACTTGTAGCCCCATTTTTATCTCAGGTTGTAAAAACACAGCCTCACATGCCACCAAAATACACACAACCCCCAAGTCTGTGTCTCGGCAAGTCCCAGGTCCGATCTTTGCAAGGGGCCACATCTCTGTCTAAGCCCACTGGAACAGAAGAATAAGGGTCGGGGGTCAGGAGACCTGAGTTCAAGTTCTAGCCTTGCCATGTACTTGCTCTGCCACTTTAAGCCAGTTCCTCAACTTGCCCAAGTCTCAGTGTCATCACCTGTGAAACCCGTGTGCCTCAGATGGCAGCCAAACCCACTCTGTCTTTGGAGGTTTGCATCCGATGGGCTCTGTCTCCTCTTCCCCACTGTGCGCCCCCAAGATTTCTGGGGGTCCCAAGGGGGTTCTGTGTTCACGTTCACTTCGGAGATCCAGCTCAGGCTCTACTCGGGGCAGCGTGGGGCTCATGTCCCAGCAGTGCCGGTGGCTGAAGGCTGAACACCGCACGTCCTCATAGTTTCTGGCTGTGCAGGCTCCCTCTACTTGCGGTGCGTGGGCGCCTCATCAGAGTGGCTTCTCTTGTTGTGGATGGAGCACAGCTCTAGGGCACATGGGCTGAGTTGCCCCGAGGTATGTAGAATTTTCCCAGACCCGGGATCGAACCCATGTCCCCTGCATTGGCAGGAGGATTCTCAACCACGGGACCAGCAGGGAACTCTGACACATCCTCATTCTTAAACCCCACCTCGCTCCTCACGCGTGGCAGCCAGCAGCATGTCTTCCCCCCGCCCTGTTGCCCAAACCACTTTTTCCCTCCCTCTACCTTCTCTCTCCCTCCTCCCCATCTCCCACCCCTCCTCCCCTCAAAGTCATTCCCTTATTAAGCTGAGGAATTCAGCCATCTCTTCGTTATCTCTTTCTGAAACTGGCTCGGAACGTTTGCCTTCCACCCACCCTACCTTCCTCTGTAAATATTTTCCTAAACTCCCCGCTTCCTTCCCAGAAACAAGCTCTGATGCACCCATCATAAGAGTGAGTTTCCACCTACTACATGGAGTTGCAGTATGTATCTTGTGAATGGAGAGGTGGACGGAGGAGGAGGGGGCGAATGTGCTTTGATTACGGTCCATGTGCTTTTCTCTGTCTCTCCCTGCCTTCACATCCTCCTCGTCCCTGACAGTCTATCTTCCTTACTGGCCACAGTATTCAACCCAATAATATGTTTTGATCTCTGTGGAATTTACTTTAGGAAGTTTCATCATTACTGATCTGAATTTCAAAACCGATTTAGGTAACACACTTTTCTCTTAAAAATACCAGTAATTTATTTCACCTTTAGGTGGCCTGGGATTGATTCCCTCCTATGGATCACAAGGACCTTGATAATATAGGCTTTCATTTCTGGAAGCTGCATTACTTGGCTTTTCCATTTTATCAAAGTACTTATTAATTAATGAAAGTCATAACTGAGGTGCACAGAAATACACTTGAGGATTGTTTATTCCAAAAATAGGCCCATATTGCTAGATTTAAATCATCAGAACATGTTTATTTCAGCAACTAACAAGCTTTCTGATTCCATCAACAAGAAAATGATGTCTTACCGAGAGGCAACCTTCATGTTTGTTAGGCTTCACGTGTGAACAGCACCCCCGTAGGACATCTTTCCATGGCCCAAGCAGCAGTGGAAGTCACTAGGTGGAATAATGCACGGCAGCTGCTCCAGGACTGTCCACCCAGGCTTCATGACTTTTGCTTGGTTTAACTTGTTCTGACAATAAACAGCAGAAGTCCCTCACTTTTCCAGGAGAAGCACGGCCATTTCGAAATCAGCAGCCCCTCCCCGGCCCCCCAGCTGCGGTCATCAGCCTGCCTGTGTGCATTTGCAGTGGCGAGGCCCTCCCTATGGGCAGACAGCACCACCCCTCCCAGAGGGATGGGCAAGAAGGACAGGCGAGCTGGGAGCTAAGGTAGGAAGAGGCTGGGCTAAAGAACTGGACTCTGCCACGGAGACACAGTCACTTCAAAATTTCCCATCTGAAGAATAGAATACCAAAGTGTTACTGAGTGTATGTGTGGCCCCAGGTCAACTGGGTCCTTGTGGGTTTAGAGAAGCAAGTGGGCTTCTTTGAAACCCCTATTTCCAGGGCCTGAAGAAACCATAAACTCTTCTCCCCAAGTTTCTATAAAAATTCTATAAATTTTTTAAATTTAAATTGTGTATATAACTTTTTTGGGTGAAATACTTTAATTTTATTGGAGTTTAGTTGATTTGCCATGTAGGTTTCTACTATACCGCAAAAGTGAGTCGGTTGTACAAACACACATATCCACTCTGTTTTAGATTCTGTTTCCATATAGGCCATTAAGGAGTATTGAGTAGAGTTCCTCGTGCTGTGGAGCAGGTTCTCGTTAGTTATTATTTTCTATATAGTCGTGTATATAATGTCAGTCTCCCAATTTATCCCTCCTGCCCTTTCCCCCTTGGTGCATAAGTTGTTTTCGATGTTTATAACTCTATTTCTGTTATTACTCAGCCATCAAAAAGAATGAAATAACACAATGTGCAGTAGCATGGATGGACCTAAAGACTGTCATACTGAGTGAAGTAAGTCTAGAGGGAGACAAATATCTATTATATCATGTATACATGGAATCTAAAAAACAATGGTACAAATCAACTTATATAATTTTAAAGGTTACTTTCCATTTACAGTTATTACAAAATATTGGCTGGGTTCCCCATAATACACCCGTGAGCCTGTCTTACACCCAGCACTTTGTACCTCCCCCTCCCCCTCCCATTGGTAACCACTGATTCATTCTGTATATCTGTGAGACTTCTTTTTTGTTATATTCACTAGTTTGTTGTATTTTTTGGATTCCACATGTAGCTGATACCACATAGTCATCTGCAAACAGTGACAGTTTTTACTTCTTCCTTTCCAGTTTTGATTTTTCTTCTCTTGATTGCCATGGCTAAGATTTCCAATACTGTGTTGAATAAGTGTGGAAAGAGTGGGCATTTTATTGTTCCTTACCTTAGAGGAAATGTTTTCAGTTTTTCACTGCTGAGCGTGATGTTAGCTGTGGGTTTGTCATATATGCCCTTTATTATGTTGAGGTATGTTCCTTCTATGCCTACTTATTGGAGAGTTTTTATCCTAAGTGGGGGTGTTGAATTTTATCATAAGCTTTTTCTGCATCTATTGAGATGATCATATGGTGTTTACTCTTCAGTTGTTTATGTGGTGTATCACACTGATTGACTTGAAGATATCAATAAATATCCTTCCATCCCTGAGATAAATCCCACTTAATCATGGTGTATGATCCCTTCAATGTATCATCGGATTTGGCTTACTAGTATTTTGTTGAGGATTTTTGCATATACATTTAATCAGTGATATTGACCTGTAGTGTTTTTTGTCTTCTGTGATATCTTTGTCTGGTTTTGGTATCAAGATGATGCTACCCTTATAGAATGAGTTCAGAAGTTTTCCTTCCTCTGCAGTTTTTTCGAATAGTTTCAGGAGGACAGATATTAACTCTTCTCTAAAATGTTTGGTAAAACTCAACTGTGAAGCCATCTGGTCCTGGACTTTTGTTTGTTGGGCATTTTTAATTACTGATTCAATTTCATTACTGGTAACTGGTCTGTTCATATTTTCTATTTCTTCTAGGTTGTACATTTTACTGGCATGTTATTGTTCATAGTAATTTTTTTGATCCTTTGTATTTCTGTGGCGTCAGTTGTAACTTTTTTCATTTCTGATTTTGATTTGGGCCATCCCCCTTTTCTTTCTTGATGAGTCTGGCTCAAGTTTTACCAGTTTTTTCTTTTCAAAAAAAAAAAAAAACAGCTTTAATTTCATTGAAAATTTAAGTCTCTATTTCTGCTCTGATCCTTATGATTTATTTCATTCTCCTATTGATAATTTGGGGCGGGTTGTTTATTCTTCTTTCTCTAGTTTCTTTAGGTGTAAGGTTAGGTTGTTTAAGATTTTTCTTGTTTCCTCAGGTAAGTTTGTATCACTATAAACCTCTCTCCTAGTGTTGCTTTTTTCTGTGTCCCATGTTTTGGATCATCTTCTCACTTTTCTCTAGATACTTTTTATCTCCTCTTTGATCTCTTCAGTGACCCATTGATTCGTTAGTAGCATATTAGTTAGCTGCCATGTGTTTATATTTTTGCAGTTTTTCTTCTAGTTGATTTCTCGTCTCACATAGTGTTGTGGTAGGAACAGATGCTTGATATGATTTCAGCTTTCTTAAAGTCACTGAGTTTTTTTGTGGTCTAGCATGTGATCTATCCTGGGCTTGCCTTGTGGTGCAGCTGGTAAAGAATCTACCTGCAATGCTGGAGACCATTCCACAGGCACTTGCATATAATGCATGTTGTGCTGCTTTTGGATGGAATGCTCTCTGTATGTTAACTAAATATATTTGGTCTAACGTGTCATTTAAGGACTGTGTTCCCTTATTGATTTTCTATCTGGATCATCTGCCCATTGACGGGAATGTTAAAGTCCCCCACAATTATTGTGTTACTGTCAATCTCTCCTTTTGTATCTGTTCGTATTTATGTTATACTTAGATGCTTCTATGTTGGGTGCATATTTACAACTGCTGTATATTCTTCTTGGATTGACCCTTTGATCATTATGTTGTACCCTTCTTCATATATTGTAACAGTCTTCAAAGTATTTTGTCTGATGTAAGTATTGCTACTCTGGATTTCTTTTGATTTCCATTGGCATGGAATACTGTTTTCCATCCCCTCACTTTTAGTCTGCATGTGTCTCTAGATCAGAAGGGAATCTCTTGCAGGCAGTATGTATAGGAGTCTTGTTTTGTATGCCTTCAGTCTATGTCTTTGTTAGAGCATTTAGTGCATTTACATTTAAGGTAATTATCAATATGTATGTTTTTACTGCCTTTTTAAATTTTTTGGATTTGTTTTTATAGGCTTTTTCCCCCTCTTGTTTTCTTCTCTCATGATTTGATGACTATCTTTAGTGTTAATGTTTGGACTCCTTTTTCTTTTTGTGTGTACATATCGATTATAGATTTTTGGTTTGTGGTTACCATGAGCTTTTTGTATAACAGTCTATATGTGATTATTTTAAGTTGATGATCCCTTGATTTTCAAATGCACTTTTAAAACCCTACATTTGTACTCTCCTCCCCTCATGACTACTGTTTTTGATATATTTTATATTTAATTGCTTTGAGTATCTATTAACTGCTTGTTATGGATATAGATGGTTTTACTACTTTCATCTTCCCTAATAGCTTTGTGTGGGGCTGATTGCTTACCTTTATGTATGTTTGCCTTTACTGGTGAGCTTTTGCATTTTGTAATGTTCTTGTTTCTAGTTGTGGCCTTTCCTTTTTCTCCTAGAGATTCTTTAACATTTGTTGTAAAGCTGGTTTGATGACGCTGAACTCTGTTAGGTTTTGGCTGTCTGTAAAGTTTTTGCGTTCTCCATCATTCTCCAGCAAATCTGAATGAGAACCTTGCTGGGTAAAGTATTCTTGGCAGCAGGTTTTTCCCTTTATCGCTTTAAATATATCATGCCACTCCCTTGTGGCCAGCAGAGTTTCTACAGGAAAGTCAGCTGACAGCCTCATAGGAATTTCCTTTCTGTTATTGTTTTTCCCTTGAGGCTTTTAATATTCTCTTTTTGTCATTTTAATTACAATGTGTCTTGATGTGTTTGTTCCTCTTCGGGTTAGTGCTGCATGGGACTCTCCTCTACCTAGACGTGGGTAATTATTTCCTTGCCAAGGTTAGGGAAGTTTTTAGCTATTGTATCTTCAAATATTTTCTCATGCCCTCTCTTTTCTCCTTCTGGGATCCCCATAATGTGACTATTCGTGCACTCAGTATTGTCCCAGAGGCCTCTTAAACTGTCCTCACTAGCTGCTAGTTAGCCTATTTAGTCATGAGGCGACAGACCCTAGGAGGTCTTCTGGGCTAGCGCTGGCTCACTGGCAGCTGGAGTCAGGGTCTTGAGAATTCTCAGGCTGTTACCTACCCGTTGGCAGGCAGAGCCAGTTCCTGGCTGCAGAACCCAGGGGTGCCCAAGCTTCTTTCAAGTCGGGGGTGGGAGGGCACAGTTCCTGACACTGTTGGGTATGGTGTTCTGGGTATCCCAAAGCCTGCTAGTGGGTAGGACCAGGGCCCGCAGGCTGTGGGATCATAGTTTTCTTGTGTCTAGTGTTTGTCCCCTCATGGGTGAGGCTGGTCTAGAAGCTAATTTGGACTTCTTGCAGAAAAAGGGATGGTGCCTGCCCTCTGGTGGGTGGAGTTGGTTCAGTAAGATTTTAGGCAGCCTGTCTGCTGAGGGGTGGGTCTGTGTCCTCACCTGTTCAGTTGTTTGGCCTGAGGCGCACTAGCATCTACAGGCTTTTGAGTGGGGTTGATGAGCCAGGACGGCAGCAGCAGTGTTCACGGAGCAGAATGTTCCCCAGTAAGGCTACCACCAGTGTCTGTGTCCCCAGAGTAAGCCACAGCTTCCCCACCACTCCAAGGAGTCTCCAAGACCAGCAAGGTAGGTCTGGCCCAGGCTTCTATCAAACTCCTGCTTTGGCCTTGTGACCCACTGCATTGTGAGATTATGTGTGTACCCTGTAAGAGTGAGGTCTCTAGTCCCGTGAGGCTCCCAGAATCAGCCCCATTGGCCTTCAAAGACAAATGCTGTGGGGATTGTCTTCCCAGACCCTCAGGCTGGGGAGTCCAACATGAGGCTCAGAACTCTCACTCCAGTGAGAGAACCTCTACAGTATAGTTATTCTCCAGTTTGTGGGTATGGGATTTGATTGTATCCCAAGTTCACCCATTCTGCCTCTTTCCATTGTGAGTCCTTCCCTGTGTCTTTAGTTGTAGAAGATCTTTCTGGTAGGTTCCAGTCCTTTTCACTGGTGGTGGTTCTGCAGATAGTTGTGATTTTGGTGTGCTCAGGAGAGTTCAGGGTCTTTCTACTCCACCATCTGAGTCACTGTCCTATAAACTGTTGATGCTTACGTGCTCATGGTCTGATCTCAGCTCCACTTTTAAGTCACCAAGGGAGCAAAGCTCAGAAAGCCATACACACTGAGCATTGTCCATGTTGTTATAAATTTGCTTAATGTTTAGGAGTGGGGGCAGTCAGATGCCACCCTGATTCACCTTCAGCCCTTTCACTGGTTCCCTTATGCTAATTTTCCTCTTGCCTCTCTGGGTCCCCCTCCAGAACAACCCACAGGCCTCTCTCCTTTGACATGCAGAACAGTGTCCACATATCCCAGATGCCATCTGTCCCCACTGCTCCATCAGGCTGACTGGTCAGGAATTTTCACAGGGGCAGTACTTTGAGTATTATCCTAAAGAGAAATTGTCATACAGGCTGCTAAGTGGAAAGGAAAAGACCCTTTACCCAATCCGTCTTGTTTTGAGTGACCCTCTCCCACACCACCTAATAATATAGCTCCCAGTTACAGATTCTTGTGCTAAGTAGGCACATTCAGGTTCACAGCCATTCATCACTTAACCCGGAGAAGCTAAAGCTTTGGCCAAGTCACTCAGCTAGAAAGTGACAGGGCTGGGACTTGAACCCAGTGAGCTCAAGCAGGAGCCCCATTAACCTCCTGCTAGCTGCATTCACAGGCCAAAATGGTGGTACCCACTGAGACACAACCCCAGCACTTGGACACAGGACGGTCTTGAGCTGAACCTTAGAGGCCATTTCTTATTGATGAGAATCATTTCCCAGCCCCCAGAAGGCCACTGGGAACAGCACACTGGCTTCCCCCGTTCCCATCTCCCATGACTAGATTAGGTGCAACATCACCGGTTGCAGGGCGGCGGGGGGTGGGGGGGACTCTGATAGCTTAGACACCACATCTGCCCACCTATCACCCAGCTGAGTATCACCCAGGTCACTGCTAATGTGGACTCACAGATTAGGGAACTCGAGTGAAAGGCCAGCTCCGATGCAGCATCAGAAGGACCCTGCAACCTTCCCCAGGCCTCTGGGCAAGAAGGAGAGTGACCTGGAAAATCAAATGCAGAGATGTGTCCCAAAATATAGGAGTCTTGTTTGAGGCAGAGTGGAATCTATTAGTTTGAGAAATTGGTCTGGAAATCTTATTAAAAGAGACAAATCATCCCACATTCTCTCCAGACTGAAAATATTGGAGATAATAGACTTTCCTTGACACTTCAGACCCATGGAGCTCATGTCAGGATCACAGCCAACCTCTGGCAAGGCACAATTCAAAGCAGGTAATAAAGGCAATTATTTTTTTTTAAATTGGCAGTTCTGATTAATTCTGATTTCTCTGGCCAGCCACAGACTTATCTATACTGGTCCTTCATTACTGTGAAGGTTGCAGGGCAGAAGAGCCAGTGGCAAAAAGAAATGAAGTTCAAGTTGTGGATTTGTCATTACTGCGCAGCTCAGCAGATGACTGTCCGGCCACAAAGGCCGCTGCGACCAGCACTTTCCACCTACACACACACACACCCTTTCTCAACATTCTCAATTAGCAGCCAATGGCGATGCCAGGAAAGCCAGGCACTACTGCATCATGAAACTTAATCTTGCTTACCTTTGCTATTTAAGAGGGGTGATAAGAGGAAGACGACTTCAAATTTGTACATGAGCTATGATCATTATTGTTATTGTTGAACAGTGCAAGGTTCAAGAATGATACGAATCACTGGAATGTAGTGGGTGCTGGAACCCTGCTAAGGTTCCCACATGTTTTCTCTTTATCCTGAAAACAACCCTCTAGGACAAGGGTTGCAAGACAAGGGTTGCCAACGTTCTCTGCAGAAAGAAACAGATAGGAAATACTTTAGGTTTTGCAGGCTCTGTGGTCTCTATCACTGCTACTCAAATCTATGATTATAGCTTGAAAGAAACCATAGAAAATATGTAAATGGCGAATATACCTAAACTTCCTTTGCAGACTCAGAGAGCTGGCCAGGTTTGGCTAGCAGGCCATGGTGTGTGTGAACCACCAAGGGATCTGGGCTTCACAGCTGGGAGACATGTTCTTCCCCTCTCTACCCTCCCCAACTCATCCATTCTGGCTCTAGTTCTGGAGGAAGGATAGAATCAAACAAGGTTTCGCATAGGATGTTGCGGGTGAGTTGGCTGTCAGCAAAAGAAAAACTGATCACTTTCATGAAATGCCTGCCTGCATGGTGGCTGTGAGGAGGCCACCATATTGCTGGGGTTGCTGTGGGTCCCCTCTGCCCATTTAGCACCTCGTCTGCAAGCTCAGCCGAGGCCGTGGCAGGCCCCACTGCGGCTCCTGCCTCTCCAGACCTCTGATGGGTCTCTGAGTCTCAGCTACGCCTTCTGGGCAGTGCCCAGAGGAAAAGTCTTTCTAACACATGGCCTCTTCGTCCATGCTGGGGTGATCCCCGCGAGCCTGCAGCCCAGCCTTAGCTCTCCTCTGTGTCCGGGACAGCACCCGTCTCTGGCCACACTTGGGAGTTGCTGTGGGCATCTTGCCCCTTGGGAACCAGGAGTTGAGGGATCAGGCTTTGCCCTTCTCTGAGCCACATCCCCTGCCACCAACCTTAACATTCTTTCCTGAACTAAAGTCATCCAGTGAGTCAACAGAGACAGGGGCATCAAATGTCTGTCTCTTACTCTTGATGACACTACAAACTGAAGAGACAGTTTAGGATCTTAGACCAGACTCTCTCAGGCTCTGCACTATGAGACTCAGGGCCAGATTCCTCTGCAGAATGCCGTCACAGACACTAGAGGGTATTTAGTGGCATCCATCTACTCACTAGATGGACATTTTTGACCATCAAAAATGTCCCCTGGGTGACAAAGCAACCTCTGCTGAGAAGCATCATTTGCTTCTGCTTTTTGCTCCCTGCTGCAGGTTCTAATTTCCAATTCCCCCCAAAAGGAAAAATAGCAGCCGAGATCTCTCAATACCACAGTGCCATGTTACATTAGGTCTTGATGCAAGGTAAGCATAATTAGCCCCAATTTACAAGAAATCTGTGTTACACAGCTAGTAAGCAGCAGAGACTGGACTTGGACCCAAGCCTGTCTGATGTCAAAACCTACATATATATTTAAATATACTCATGATCTCATGATGAAATGAATGCTATGAAGGTTTTCCTAGAATGGGGAGAAGTTGTAGCTGCCCTTCCCTCAGTGTTCTATCTAATCCTGACGGCAGTGTGTCAAGGTAGCCTGTATTCTCCCCATTTTACAGATGGGGAAAACTGAGGCCCAGCAAGCCTAACAGATGGTTTGAAATCAGCACAGCAAAGATGTTTAAGCCCAGTGTTTCTGTGTTCAGAGCTCTGACTTTTCAAACCTCCCCCCCCAAAAAAAATAAAATGGTGGCTGTTGCCCAGTGGAAAGCTGGACCTGATTTCCTACATAGTACCATACCTTTCTAGCCAAGATGTCCCGCGGGCCCGGGGAAAAGTGAAACCAACACCCTGCCCCAGTCCCTGTCCTTGGCCTCTTTCTATGAGCCCTCTTCTTGCCTCAGCTCTGCATGCAGTACTGGCCTGAGAAGACGTCGGGGTGCTATGGGCCCATCCAGGTGGAGTTCGTCTCGGCAGACATCGATGAGGACATCATCCACAGGATATTCCGCATCTGTAACATGGCACGGGTGAGTGTCCAGCCGCTGCTGCATCCGGGGCGCCTCCTTCTGAAATAGATGGATGCTGCTGGGGAGGATCCGGCCAGTCGGTGCTGTGCACTCCTGATCCGCCCGTCCTCGGGGAAGCGATGCCTCTGCCAGTTCTGGCTCCAGACCCAGCAGTGGTTCCCACACACACAGCCGCGCGGCCATGCATCTGACCGGCCATCTGCCTGTCCTGAGACGCTGGCGGCCGCGTAGACAAAACTTCTCAGAGCACAGTGCTTCCCTGCCGTGTTGCACGGTGTGGGCATGAGTTGATGCAGCCTTTGAGTGGATCCAGTAAGCTTTGGGCTAGCTGGGAAGTAAGTTGGGAAACAAGTTTCTTTCATGAGGAATTTCACTGCTGGGTGAAGGAGTTATTGGGCAGGAGGGAAGATGAGGGGCTAACTAAATGGTGACTGACTAAAGTGACCGTGGTCTTTACTGGGGGCTCAGGTTGAAGAGAATTCAGTCCCTGCCCTCAGAATTCACTCACGGGAAAGCAAACTGTGTTTTGGCACATGAAGAGCAAGGAGAGAGGAGCCCTGCCCACTATTCAGGGACGCTTTCCTAGAAAAAGGGACTCTGGGCTTGGGTTTTGAAGACTGCATAGAAGTCTTTCAGGTAGAGAAAGGATGCAGGGCCGTCTTAGCAGGAGAATCAGCGCACAGGGGCGGGCATGGGGATGGCGTGTGACTCTCACCACGAGGACATTACAGCTTAGACCCCTTCTATTCCATCTGCCACGGCAGTGCTGCACCCCCAGCAGACCACCCCTGACAGCCTCTCTGTTCTCAGCCCCAGGACGGGTACCGTATAGTCCAGCACCTCCAGTACATCGGCTGGCCTGCCTACCGGGACACACCCCCCTCCAAGCGCTCTCTGCTCAAGGTGGTCCGGCGGCTGGAGAAGTGGCAGGAGCAGTACGACGGGCGGGAGGGACGCACTGTGGTCCACTGCCTGTGAGTATGATGGGGAGGGGTCTCCGGGGCGTCCCTGAGGATGCCACTGGCCACAAATACTATCCTCAGCATCCTGGGCCTTACCACATCCTTGCAGGCCAATGGGAATGTACTCAAGGCATTACAATCCTTTCGTGGACTGGGGGTGCAGCCATAACGCTATCTGTGGGACATCCTAGTCACAAGCATTCCCTTTGCTTCTTAGAATTCAAAATGGTTTGGGGAGAAGTGATACAAGGGCATCATTCTTTAAAAAGGAAATTGAATCAAGATCTTCCCCATTGCAGAGGTATTTCTGGAGCAGGTGGAGTCATTAATAACACCTTACCCCAGGATTGAGTCCAGTTGTTTCAAACCCAGGAACTTTTTCAAACAGGCAGTGCACACGTATCAGGAAGACTAGAGCACTTAAGAGAGAGGTGTGAGGCGGGGGAGGCCCCTGCCCACTCTTGCCCATGGGATTGTTTCTTAGCCTGCTTTTTTGCAGGAGTACCTTTTTATTCGCGTCTTCCCTCGCCAAGGTGACCAGCAGTTTGAGCTGTAGGAAGGCACAGGGGTGTCCTCCCATCCACAGGGACCTTGGCATCATCCTTGGAGGGCAGAGACGCCGAAACAAACACCGAAGTACAGGTGCTGGCGAAGGGAGGCTGGGTGACTGCACCTGAAACATCTGGCCGTTGAGTGTCCTGTGGATGGAACATCTGGGAGGTTGACTGAGAGACTTCATTTCCATCCAGATGTTCTTTAGACACAGACCATTACGTGAAATCATGAGTTGCTCTTGGCAACACGCCCAGGAGTTCCAACCTTGGTAGATTCCTAAAGAGACTTTCTGTAAAGAGCTGGGAGGGGTGTGTCCGTGAAGACGACTTACGGGGCCTCAGAGAGAAAGTGCGATGGAGGGATGACCCTGCCAAGAGCCCTGTATCTCTATTTATACATCCCGGGTTACGCGAGATGTTCTGATCAAGAAAACAGAGATGCGGCATTTCTCTCTGGATCCAGCATCTCGCGCCCATCCCAACCCCGCCCAAAACCCAGTCTGGTTGACCCGAGGCTCGCAGAGCTGTGTCTGGTAGCGTGATCCTCAGTGGATGGGAAGAACTAGAAGCAAAAGCACACACAGCCTCCACTGTCTTCACTGGATGTGTGGGTGGACCCAGAGCATCCTTTAGGACAAGGAAGCAGGCACCACACGTCCAGAGATACTCTTATCTGTCTGCCTTGGGGGTTAGGGTCCGTGTGCCATGGGTGATGGTTACATGCTCCTAGGACCAAGGAAACATCAAGCTAAGTGAACTCTCCAAGGTCATCCCCTTTATGATACGAATGAAGAACCTGGGGCTCAGACACAGGAAGTGACGTGCCCAAGGTCACAGCAGGTTCATGGCACAGATGGGACTCAACCATGGCTCGGGCTTTCTACCACCACCTTCCCTTGCATTTGCCAGGGCGGGCAGCCACCCCCACCCCCTCCCCCAGCACTGCTGCAGACATGGCCTTGGGCTCAGCAGGTGCCTGAGGGTTACCCAGGAGTCCACTCACCTCCGTCCTCTGTGTTTAGGAATGGGGGAGGCCGCAGCGGAACCTTCTGCGCCATCTGCAGCGTGTGTGAGATGATCCAGCAGCAGAACATCATCGACGTGTTCCACATCGTGAAGACGTTACGGAACAACAAGGCCAACATGGTGGAGACCCTGGTGAGTGGCCGAGAGCCAGGGGCTGCCGGTGGTTGCCTGGACCCGAACAAAAGAGCATCGCTGAGCACCTGCAGTCCCGCCCTCCGCCCTCACGTCACGGGCTTCCCTCCCCTCCAGCCTCACTACCCTGTCTTCTGCAGAGCAGTCCAGACAGTCCTCTTGGCACACGCTGCTCTGTGTTACTTTCTTTCCACTCCAGAGGGAAGTGTCACTCACTCTGGTTTAGGGGACGGGATGCTGGGTTAGTAGAATGTGAATTATTGAGTTTACCAGAACAACCATTCAGCTTTTCCCATAAGATATTGCCTAGATGTTTGAGCTTTTCTGTGATATGCTTTTGATTCAGTCCAATCTTGGATTTCCCTGGTGGCTCAGATGGTAAAAATAATCTGCCTGGAGTGGGTTTGATGTGGGTTCGATCCCTGGGTTGGGAAGATCCCCTGAAGGAGGAAATGGCAGCCCACTCCAGTACTCTTCCCTAGGAAATCCCACAGAGGAGCCTGGCGGGCTGCAGTCCATGGGGTCGCAAAGAGTCAGACACCACTGAGCAACTAACACTTTACTTAAACCGATTCTCATTAACTTATGCTAATGATTACCGTATAAAGCATTGAACTAGGATATTGTAAAGAAAAGGACAGGAAGAAACTTGGTGGCAAAGTTCCAAAGGTTAAGACCTGGTGCAGAGATAGAGACATGCCAAACACTGAAAACTTTAACATGAGTCTTTAAATCTATGCCAAGTGTGGTCTTACCAAAAGTGAGGGCCTGCTCCAAGGCCGGGCCACAGGCCAGCAGCAGCATCCCATGGGAGCTTGGCAGAAATGAAGACCCTCGAGCCCTACTCCAGTCACTGAATCCGAATCTGGGTGGACATTTTGACTCGACTGTTAGTACAGACATAGATAACATTCTCTCCACACTCTGAACTAAATGCACTTTCCATCTCTTGCTCATCATCTCTTCTCCTTCTCTGCCTCTCCTCCTCTCAGGACCAGTATAAATTTGTATATGAGGTGGCACTGGAATATTTAAGCTCCTTCTAGCCCGACGGCCTGGGGAACCTGCCAGAGTCCAGAGGCTGCTGTGGCCAAGCCCCCTTTCTGTGAACGGCAGCGACTGGGCTCGGGGCAGCACCCTGCCCGACTCCAAGGAGGAGACTGGAGGTCCTGCGGTCCACGGCGGGCCCTGCACCTGCCCGGGGTCTCCGGGTACCATGGAGGCTGTTACCCTGACCGGCCCCGGCGTCTTTTGCATACCCCACCAGCCACGCGCCCATGCAGAAGGGCGCCCGGAGCACGGCCCGGATTTCTCAGTGCCCAGACCTCTTGCTTTTGCGCTCTTCACGTCTGTGACTCTCGCGGCAAGCCGGCTGTGTAGATGGATGCGACTGGGCTCCTGGGGTCACCGCTCTGCTGCCCCCCTCACCGTCTCCTCCAGGGACCCCTGGCATCGGACACTCGCTGGTCTGGATCACTGGGACCTCGGGATGCTCCCGAGTCCACAGCAGAGGCCCCCACCCTCCCGCCTCACCTGCATGGGGCTTGGCCCAGCACCATTCTGTACCCCTCCCCCAGCCTGGGGCCTTGACCTTCCACCACTCACTGGCCAGCCCCGGGGGTCCGTGGCTCTCCTGGATCCAGGTTCTCTCTGCTTGTCTGTGCTCGGCGGGGCAGGGTGGGACTGCAGGGAGCCTGGCTGCCCTCCTCTCTCTCTGAAGAAGGACCGCCTCCCCAGGGCAGGGCTCCTGCTGGCCCTATGTGTCCTGGGCGGTGACTCCTCGGGGAGGGATGAACAAGATTCGATGATTTTCCAAAGTGTATATGAAAAGAAACTTTCTTTTGGAGGGTGTAAAGTCTTAGTCTCTGATGTCAAAAACTGGTGGGGAGGGAAGTTCGGTTGTGTAGCTGTGAGACCAATCTCCTGGGCCTGTTAACTCCCTGGCAAGGTCCTCAGAAGGTTCCCCCCCCGCCCAGGGTCAGCACAGCCACAGAGCAAGGGGAATTTCGTTTGGGGCTGGCAGAGAAGGAGCATACCCCAGAGCTCCGAATTTGAATGCCTGCCTAGAGCAACCCAGCTACCATCTCAGAAAAGGGCACTGTGGACCCAGTGATACTCCGGTTTAAAACAGACCTAGGGAATCAGGCCTGGGGGTCTTGCCCAAAGTGTGGGTCAGTCAATTTTGACTTTGACTAAGCATCTACTATATGCCAGACTTGGCACATTCTTGGAACCCACCCCCCTCACCCCCCACCCTACCCTGGGAGCTAGTCACCTGTGATCACCCTGATTTTACAGCTGAAGACACTGAGGCATCTTCCTCAGGTTTCCAAAGGCAGATGGTAGAGACTTACTTGTACTGTTTTCTTCATCCTTTCATAGACAAGCAATTATTTTATGGAGGGAAAATAAGGCCAGAAACTTCTGAGCAGAGAACTCCACAAATGGCAATCTAGTTCTTTTTTTCTGATGCCCATGTTTCTGGGAAGGTCAGAGTTTCAGATGTATTTTAGTAACTCATTCCCCGCTCCCCAGGAGAGCTAGTCCCATCTTAAATCTTGGCCAGTGAAAACCACTGCCTGGGCCCTCAGGCCGTGAGGTCTATGAGCCAGGGACGCTTTCTGTCTACCTGGGCCTCCAGCTGGTGCTCTGGTACGGCACCTGGCAGCCCAGGGTGGCCTGGGATCCAGGATGTGCCATCCTGGAAGCTGGTCCGGCCCCAGACGGGGCGTGAGGAGCACAGGTTTCCCTCAGAGCTTGCTGTATCCTGGGGAAACAGAATCTCAGTGCCGCATCAGGTGTTACTCGAGCCTCACCGCAGGGCTTTCTAGAGGAGGTGACATCCCTTCCACCAGGTAGAAAAACGAAGAGAAGGAAATTCAGGCCAAGAGCACACGTGCACAGACATGGGTGTGCAGAATCCTCGGGGTGGGCGAGACGGCGGGAGGTGAGCCCAGCTGGAGCAGAGCCTGGGGCGCTGGGGCAGGGGACAAGCCAGGGTGGCGGGGGCGGCGAGCCCCACCAGCAGGGCGGACTTGGCCCCTGTGGGCAGCACGGGGCCCGGGGAGCTCTGAGGGACGCGCTCAGCTCGGGGTTGAGGAGGCCCCCTCCGGGGCCAGTGGGGCTGCCTCTCTTCATCAGACACTGTGAACACATTCCCTTAAGCGTACACTTCTTAATATCACATCTATTTGTCTGTCTGCTCATTATTTGTTGCTGGAACAAAATACACAGTACCTTAAGAGACGCAGCTTCTGTGAGGAAGTCAGGATCTCTGCTATGTCACAGAGCAGGGGGCACCAAGCCAGACCCCTGGGCCCCTGAGGACGGGACACGGCAGGAGCTCACAGAAGCTGCTCCTGTCGGCACAGGTTCTGGGATGGTCTCGAAGCCCAGGGACCCCAGACTCGATCAGGGGAGGATTGGCACTTTGGAGGTTCAAAAGGAAGCAACTCAAAGCAATGGAAGGCAAAGCCGCCCTGCCACGAGCCTGCTCTTCGCCTTTCATGGCTCTTCCCCTGGTCCCAGGCCCCCACCCCACTGGGCCTGCCAGCCTCCCCGGCTCCAGCCTGCTGCTCCAGCCAGCCCTCCCCGGCCTTCAGGAAGCCTGCAGCACAGGAAATCAGCCTGCTCTATACTTCTCCCTCAGATCTGGGGCTCATCTGTGCAAAACAGGAGCCAGGGGAGGGGGGTGGTCTCCAATACAAATAAACCCTAGGATTTATTCTGCTCAGGAGGGGGTGAAATTGCAGGCAGATGAAATGACAGTGGCTTCTATCATTTCAAATGGTAGAAATTTAGAATGTGACTTCAGGGAGAAGGAAACTTGTGAAAAGCACAAAGCGTCATGGTTCTCACCTCCTGGATGTGGACCCTGTTTGGAGAAGATGGAATTAACCAGAAGCCAGGAACTGTCCCACCTGCGTGCATGTCTGGCCTATACATCTTCAAGATGTATCCTAGCTGTAACCTAACTCATTGCCCTCTCCTTTCTGGTGTGAAGGTCCTGGGGTCAGGGGCTCTGAGCCTCCAGACAGTCAGAGCGTGCCTCCCTTTGTGAGAATGGAAGGCATCACCTCGCTTTTCCATTTTCTCTTTGGATGTAGCCCAAGTAGCGGCCTGCCTGCTGGGGTATCACCCAACCTGTGCAGCCAGCAGACCCTCTGCTGAAGACTAATGTGAGCTCACCCAGTTCTCCCAACACCCCTAAGATGTGCTTTCAACTGTCCCCATTTACAGATGAGGAGACTGAGGGGAGAAATCACTTAACCGTCGCCGCCCCTCCCCCCATTCCACCACAGCTAGTAAAGGAGGGAGCCAGGGTTTAAATTGGTTCTTTTAACTTCAAAGATAGGCTCTTTCCACTGATGTGTCTCAGATTTTCCCACGACGGGGTGCAGGGGGTTGGGTTGGGAGGGACCCTTAAGAGCCGAGACTAGAGTGAAGCAGGCCCAGTGGATCTCACAAAACCCAAAGCAGACAACAATAAGCTCAAAACTCCTTCAGTTTCATGTTTAATTAACAATTCACAGAGCATTTGCATTCTTTGCTAATTTAGCCTGCTTTAACAAGAGTGTATCAATATTTTTTTAACCACATGTGCCTGATCCCTCATGTGGCTTTGCCCCCCTCAGCCCACTATGATGGCCCTAGGGAATGACCGCCCAGTCTGAGAGGCACAGTGCCTGGCCATGCCGCTTCCTCCTAAAGCCGATGCCAGACTCAAGCTCAAGTCCAGCTCACCTACCCACTGGCTCACCACCCGCCCCCGGTGTGGGGATTCCCTGACCTCACTGTTCATGGGCTGATGTCAAGTCTCCTTCAGTTGCATACTGGAAAAAAGAAACCTTTGACATCTACTATAATTACACAGACATGCCCATCTGGAATGGTGAAGGCTGAGCCCATAAAACCCTAAAGGGAAAGGAGAAGATGACACTGTCTTTCTCAGCAGACTCCTGAATCCTGGGGCCTCTAGAAGGTGGTGCCCTCTGCCCACGTGGAGTCACATGATTGCTAACCTGGCCCAATCTGAGGACACACTTCACACAAGGGGCTGAGAGCCTCCACACTGTGCTTCAGCCCCACAGACTCACTGGGTTGTTACAACACGCAGGGCCCTGGAGGGGGTGCCACCAGGAAGCGCAGTTTACTATGGCACAGTACCTCCCTTGGTGAGACGTGGGGTTATGGTAGAAAGAGCTCAGTCTTCAGTTCCAATCCAGCCCAGTCATTTCCTGGCTATAGAATGTCAAACCAACTAATCAGTGGGAAAAGATGTGGAAAGACAAGCCTCGGATGGGCAGAAGTAGGCAGATTTGGGGAACTTTGGGTAGGAAAACAGGAAGGCAAAGCCAAGACATTAGGACCCAATAGGAATCCTCAGAACCAAGAATGCATAGGGTCTACTGGGTAAAGTGGTCACCTCTGTGACGCAGTAGAACAGGGAATAGGGAGGGACTGGGCAGAACCACTTGGAACAAGAATGTTGCTTCAGACAAGTCTCTCTCTGGGAGAAAAGATGATTACTTTTCCCTGTGACTGATAAATCGTGTCCATTCATCACCGGGTACCCGCTGTAAGCTAGCTCTTTGGTGTGTGTCCTTGCTGCAATCCACATTTGCTCAGGACAGTGTAATCCCGGTTGTGTGCAGAGGGATCAGTCCAGCAAGGATGCTGCAGAGAGAAGTGAGGTACAGAGAGGAGCAAACAGGAGCGTATCAGGTCATCTTTGCGGGAATAACTGCCCAGCCCAGATCCAGTGACACTGAAGGAGATGGTAGTTCCCCTGAACCTCACTGCCTTAGAACAGAATGAAGAAAACCGCCTTCCTTTAGCCTGCATCTGGCCTCTCCTGAGGCATCAGCAGCAAGCTGAGTCAGGAGTAATGCCCTGGAAAACAGGGGTGAGCCTGAATGTAAGATGAGCTCAGTGCTAATCCTGAACCATAAAGCCAACACACTGTGCTGGGCTAAGATCCCTGGGGATGGATGGTCAAACAAAGCTGCAGGGAGGAAGATGAGACGTGAGTCTCATGGATGGCCCTGGCTTGCCTTTCCCCCGTCATCTAACTAGTCTGAGCTCCTTCCCAGCCAGTGATGCTGGCTCCAAATCACAGCCAGATATGACAGGGAAGAGAGCAATGCAAATCCAGCTGGAGGAACACAGCTGGGACTCAGCCTTGTTCCTGGGTCCCCACGCAAGGGTTCCATGTTGGAGTTGCCCACAGAGACATGCCTTGCAGTGATAAAATGCACGCCTTGGCTTCATCTAGCCAGTATCTGCCTTTGAGGAACAGCAAGGAGAGACATCAGTGGCAGAGAGCAGAGGGGGCTCCAGTGTCTCAGAACCGTGGATATGATCCTCAGAAACACAAAGACATGTCTAAGCCATATTTGTGCACATGCGTGCACTCTTCTGGTTTCCTGGGGACCAGAGATAGGTTTTCGTGTGACTCTGGCTGGTGTATGATACTTGCGTAGAGACCATCCCTCCCACCAACCTCCAGAGGAAGTGGGAAGGGCCAGAGGGGCCACGTGCACCCCCTCAAATCCACCCATGAAAGGTCCCCAAGACGCAGAGTCAGCACACATAATGGTAGACCACAGACTTCGCATCCTAGTCATCGAAGAGATTGGGGTAGACACTGCGGCTGACACAAAGGTGTGGAAGGACTCAGGATGGGCATACTATAGGAAAAGGCTGTTGGGGCTGGGTACCGTGAACTTCCATAGGTGTCAGAAAGCTGTTCTGAGTGGTGGAATTTGGACCCTGGTTCTTGGTAGAAATGCCCAGAGAATGACAGTCTGGGGTCCTTGGAGTGCTGGACAGAATGGTATTGGTATGAAGGCCTGGAGCTCAAGGTAATTAGTTTATGGTTCCTTGGTGGGTGGGATGCTTAGAATCAGAGGAGGAAAGGGAACATGAAGCAACCTGTCAAAATTGCAGAACTGAGTTTCTGTAGACTTATTTCCGTACCTTTGCACTTGTGAATACAAATCAGTGGCCCCCTCCGTGACGGTGTCACTATCCCTCCTGTGAAAGATTAATGGTATAAGGTGTTCTTTGGACCAAAGCTTCCAGGGCAGTCTGAAGGCTCAGAGGGACAGAGGGGTGACTTCCCAGGTCAGGTCAGACTTCTGAAGGGTCAGGCAGAATACCAGTGCCCGTGCCCTCCACAGGCCTGCAGACTGTTAGATAAATTCTCATGGTCACTCCCATGAGTGGAACTAGGACAAACAGATGAAACTTCATAGCTCTAAGAGAGGACCTGCTATCTGCCAGAAGCTGAGCTGCCCCATCTTAGGAGGTGTCCAGCAAAAGCCAGACATCCTTTTAAAGGGAAGAAGGAGTTCTGCTGAGATGGCTGTTAGGTTTCTTCCCCCCAGATGAGTGAGGTGCCACAGAGCTGGGACCTCATCGGAACGCCTTCCTCCCTGCAGAGCACAAGGCCGAACAGGCTGTGCCCGCTTGTGTGAGCTAAAGCCCCCAGTCCCGTTGCCCCCACAGCGCACGGGCCGAGAGGCTGCGCTGGCCACACGTCCAGCCCGGGTATAACCAACAGCCCAGAGAGAGCAGCTGCTGTGCCACTGAGCCCATGCCCCCCAAGATCTCTGATGAGACCAGTCACAGTGCAGACCCACTGGCCAACAGGGCCGCCAGTGACAGCAGAATCAGTAAAGGTCCAAGCAGGACCCAGAGCAGGGTTTTGCATACCATACACGTTAACTCCAGAGGTGAAATCTACATGCCCTGCCCCATACCTGGGACCCGACAGAGCAGACTGCAAAAGCAAAAGCACAGTGACTCAGCTGACTAGTGATTATCACCACCCCCAGTACTATTTCATTGCCAGACAGACCCTGAACTAGCCCAGGCTAACACACACTGGCGATCAGACTTGAAAGCACCTTCTACCTTCTCTTTCACCCTGCATCTCACCAGCCAATGAAAGGCAGAGAGTCAGGGCATCTGCCACTGCCTTGGCACTAGACACCATCGTAGCCCCAGAAGGGCCATCACGGGGTTCCCATCAACTCCAGGGAGACTGACGTTTTCACGTCCACTGGGCACATGATACTGCATGAGACCAAAGTCTCCACGCTGTCGGCAGCCTCCTCCGTGAATCCCAGTGGCCTGCGCTTGTACAGTTTGGGTGTTTGATAGATAAAGCACGTATGAGAAGAGAAAACAAAATAAATCAACTTAAAAAAAAAAAGCCAGCACTGTGCTGTCAATGTTGTTCTTTTTTTTTTTTTCTTTCCAATTCTAGCTTAAAAAAGCAGAAGGTAAATAATGTCAGGTCAATGAATATCAGATATATTTTTTGACTGTACATTACAGTGAAGTGTAATCTTTTTACACCTGCAAGTCCATCTTATTTATTCTTGTAAATGTTCCCTGATGATGTTTGTAATATGGCTGTGTTGAAAATCTATACAATAAAGCTGTGACCCTGAGATTCATGTTTTCCTAACATCTTCGCACTGGTGTCTTCCTAAGGTTGGGTGGGGTAAGGTAGAGACAAGTTGAAGCAGGAGGATAAAAAAAAGCCTATTATGAACTAGATTTTTTTTTTTCAATTAAAAAAAATTTTAGGCCACATCCTATGGAATGTGGGGTCTTAGTTCCCAACCAGGGATTGAATCCACGCCCCCTGCATTGGGGGTGTGGAGTCTTAACCACTGGAACACCAGGGAGATCCCTGGGCTACATTTCTTTAGGTTCATTTAATTGTCACATCAATGATGCAGGAAATATGTATTATCCCTTACTTTCAGATGAGAATAGTTGAGGTTCATGAGTATTAAGGGATTTTCCATGATTGCATACCATACCATAAAAGAGTTAGGTCTTAAATAGATTTTCTCAAGTGGAATCCAGAGAATGCTGGCATCAGAATCACACTGGAAGTTTGTTCAACAGGGAAATGAAGACCATACAGAATCACAATTTCAGGAACTGCCTGAATGTATCAGCTAGCTATTGCTGTGTAACATACCACCCAAAACTCAGAAACAGTCTTTCATGGTTATCGACTGCCGTCTGAACTAGGCTGAGCTCAGCTACTTTCTGCTGGCCCACTCAAATGTCAGCCCAGGGCTCTGCTCGGGGCCAGGCTTACCCAGGCCACCCTGGCTGGTGCATGTCTGCTCCTCATGCCTCTCACCCTCCTCCTGGGACCAGCAAGTTAGCCTCAGTGTATGCTTCTCCTGGTGACATTCAACATTGATGGTGACATCCCATTCAACAACACTGGTTGCATGGCATACTCAAAATCAAGATGCAGGGAAAGATGCCCCACCTCTTGACACAGACCTTACTTCTCAATGTTGCAATAAATGTGGAGGTTATGCACCGAACTATTGGTGCCAGGTGCATGCTTTCACCCTGTCATCATCTCAGAGTGTGGTCCACAGACCACCCACATCAGTTCACCTGAGAAACTGCTAAACATGCAGAATCTGACTGAGTAGGCCCAGGATGGGCCCCAGGAATCTGCCTGCTTAGCAAATGCCCCAGGTGATAGTAATGCATGCTGAAGTTGGGCAAGCATCTTCAATATCCTCTCAGAGGGGACAGATAGGGGACAAGACAAATCAGATCCCAAACTAGATTATGAGGCCGCCAATCTCTGATGCCCATGATGCAGTGCTCTCTGCTTTCCAGGTGAGCAGAAGGAAGAGTTGCAACCAACCTCTTGTTATTGACTGGTTCCCCAGCTCTCTGTATGTATCCAGACATGAGTACAAGCAACGTGTGAACCACAGGGCCAGAGCCCAGGTTCACTTTGTTCTTGTTCAGTCTTAGGGAGCCTGGCAAGAGTTCTCCAGTCTAAGGGACCTCTATGCAGTATCCACCTGGCTAGCCAAGAGCCTGAAGAACGTGTGCTTCCCAACTCAAGTCCTGAGAGGGGAACCTGCCAGCTAGTAATCACTAGCTGGCCAGCTAGTAATCCTTGTCCCCTTTATCCTTGGTCATGCTAACCTCATTTATTCTGCCTGCTGTATTTATTCTTTTGTCACAAAATGTAATAGCTGATACTGGGAGAATCAAATTAGAAAAAAGGCGGGGGGGGGGAATCTCACATATCTTCTAATAAAACTGTGGGGCATATCATTTTCCCTCAAAATGGAAATGCCTTTTAAAGAGTTATTATAAAAGTAGCATATACTCCCTTGAAAGAATTCCATATCAAGTTGTTTGAGGCATGAGGTAAAAGCTACCACTTCTCAAAGGTACTTGTTAATATTTTTTGCCATTCCAGACCTTTCTATATATATATATAAATGTACATAAATTTTCTATATAAAAGGCATCTATATATATATGGAAATGTATATATATATAAATTCTGAGACAGGCTTTTCACTTAACACCATGCTGTGGTCAAATTTCCATGGAAATATGCTTAAATACCCTTATCGTTTTTTTACACCTTTCCAGGACTCCTGAACATTTGGGCGTGTCAAGACTCAGGGGCTCTATTCTATAGCACAGGGAACTGTACTCAGCACTCTGCGGTGACTTAAATGGGAAGGAAATCCAAGAAAGAGGGGATATATGTACACGTATAGCTGATTCCCTTTGCTATACAGTAGAAACTAACACAATACTGTAAAGTAACTAAACTCCAGTAAAAAAAAATTAAACAAACAAAAAGACTCAGGTACTCCCACAGTGATACTCTTGGATCCCCACTGACAGTGAGGGCCACCCACTGTGTGCACCAAGCCTGGAGATGGGCCAGAGTGACACAGTTCTCTTTGCATGTCTGTTGGAGGCCTGACCAGGCCCTCCTGTCTGGCTGGACCTGGAATCCACATCAAATCTCAGAGCACTTCAGTCAGACTCTGATGGGAGCTCTGATTCAACCTAAGATCTTCCTCTAATTCCAAGGGTTCAGCCTCTGGTCAGAACTCCAGGGGACCTAGAAGGCCTCAGACCCTTGAGGACATGGCATGAGGTCAGCAAGATGCCATGCAAGAGACAAGAGCGGGGATTTGCTTTTCTTGGGCAGGGCTTGGAACAGGGGAGTAAGGAGAACAGAACCGGGAGACATGCAAAAGAAGCTGGCAAGATACAGTAAGGAAGCCACTCTTCGTTAATTTTGGAAGAATTCTGACCACTTAATCTTTAGGAAATGCAACTCCATGAGGATTTGGTCTAAGTAGCTTTGTCTTGAATTCCAGCAACAGGACTGAACCTGAAATCTCCAATCCTCCATGCAGTAGGGATATAGCACCCACACAGAAGACAGCCACAAAGTGAAAATCTGGAGACAGAGAGCGGCAGAGGAAAATAAAGGAAGGAAATGAACAGAATCTGAGGTGAATTTCAGTTTTCACAGTCCATGGATTAGGCCTCGGAAAGAAGTTGAATTAGTTTCTCAAGGACCTTTGGAGTGTGGATGGATAGGCAAGCATAAAGAGAAATATAGATGCATAGGCAGAAAAAAAAATATATATATATACACAACTGAATGAAAGACTATATTGGTTATTAACAATGAATATTTCTCATTCCAGGGGACATAGGTGAATTTTGTCCTCGATGACTTTCTGTATTTTCTAAATTTCATATTTGGAAAACAAACTCTATAAAAAGGTGAGGACAGAAGAACATAGAAAAATGAAAGCAGGACAGATAAGATGATGCTGAGATTGAAATCATACCCAAAAGAATGCCATACAGCTGGATCAAGAGGTTCAAAAACCTGGCACGGCCTGTCCACCCAAGAAGGAGAACACAGTCAGTTAATTAACTCAGTATCCAAAAGGGAAAAATAAACCAGTTGCTCAGCATAAACAAAGTATTTCTGCTCCAGGGGCTGAAGTCATTTTTTCCATGGATCCCCTTAATAAAGAACAGCTTCAAACAACATCCTTAGCAAAATGCAGCACGTCTCCCTCCATGAAGGCTGATGGCGCCATGCCACAGAACAACTCAGTGAAAACCCTTTCCTGGAGGATCAAACTGAAGGGGCCCAGCCACATGGTTCTCTGCAAGATGCAGGTCTGCAGAACCTGGGGTATTACATGGCTTGAGCATCACACACTGCTCTTCTCTCTGGGTGTCTGCAAGCTGGAGACTTTTATTCCAGACAATAACAAGCAAAGTTGCTATCTCGGTTGTTGGCTGAATTTGGATGCAGGCTTTATATGAGCCAGCTGAGCCAGGAAGAAGACTTCAACCTCCTTTTGAATGATGAGAACCCTAATGACTCTATGTGCCTCAGCAGAACGTGAATCCATCTCCCAAAGGGGCGGGCAGGGCAGGATGAAGACGCCATCCTCATTTCAGGTTATAATCATGGCTGACTCCATCTCAGGGGTCCCCAACTTCCAGGATCTAATGCCTGATGATCTGAGGGGGAACTGATGTAAGAATAATGGAAATAAAGTGCACAATACATGTAATGCACTTAAAATATCCCCAAACCATCCCCCTACCCTGGTCCATGGAAAACTGTCTTCCAGGAAACCGGTCCCTGATGCCAAAAGGGTTGGAGACCACTGCTCACACTACGTTCCTCTAAAATACCTACAGATACATACTAAACACTGGAAGCTTGCCCCTGAGCCAAGTCTGAGAGGAGTTCACTCTTATTACAAGACACGAGGAGCTAAAACGAGGATCATCATCAGTGGATGGTATTGAAACATCCTCCTAGATGTAAAGAAGCATCAGAGAAGAGGAAGTGGTTCACCCCTCGAGATGGTCTGCACTCAGAACATTGGTTAGTCGTCCATGTCTATCTCCTGGGAGATAAAATGACATTACAAGAGACCTCTATGGAAGGGAGAATGGCAGGGAGAGACGTGCAGAAAAGCATCTGAGGATTTTAGCCTCCACACTCTCATCTGTTCAGAGCGCCCCAAAGCCAGGCAGGGAGAGGAGGGAGGACATTGTCTGCCAAGTACACACAAGACCAGGCGAAGCAGATGCTACAAGACCAGGCGAAGCAGACACCTGCTGTGTCATCTCATACGTTCAACTTCACCTCTTTCCTCCTACGTGGCTGTGATGAGCATTTCCAAGCAGATCTGCAGGTTTCACTTGGGAGCAGCCCACAGTGACAGCAAGTCTCAGACAGCCTCTACACGTCTCAATTCCTGCCCTGTTGTTTCTGATGCTGTCCTCAGAGACGCCCACAGGAACCCACTCAGCACTCAGGGCCACCCAGAAATGCGGGGTAGCCACTTTTGACCAATAGGAGACTGGAGACAAATACTTCCTCCTTTCTCTCTTCTATTTTAGGTCACTTTTCAAATGGTCCAGAACAAGCAACCTTGCCCTCCCTCCTTGGATGTCCACCCCTAACCTCACTGCTCCCGGGAATCATACTTCCATATCAAACTTTGCATTGGGCTTTCTGTTTCTGGGAACACTAACTAAGAAACAGCTTAAGCTGTGTACACAGCACTCCATCCTCCAGCTGCGAGTCTGGGATGGGCCCCTGCCAACACGCAGAGATGGTTGCCAACCGTGAAGCTTTTTTGATCCAGGGACAAAAATGGACTTGTTGTAAAGTGATTTATATGGGAGAGGCTCTGCTCGTGTACTAGGATCATCCTATGTGATGTGATGTTAATTTTCTACTGAGATTTAGGAAAAGGAGTTCTGCCATCTCATATTTTTGTTGAAAATAGTCAGCTTGCCCAGTAGACGATAAGGACCACCAGTGGCCCCACAGGGGCCCTACTGTGAGCACTAACACAGTGGTGGGTGGTTGCCCAGTGGGATGGGGGAGCACATGGATGGGGGATCCATGCCCACAAAGTTGGGAGCCCACAGCTACACTGACTCTCAGCCTCGGCAACACATAAGTCCTGGAAGACCTCAGAGGCAGTGAGCTCCTAACAGCAAACACGTTCCAGGGAAAGCCAGGGAAGGGGGATGTTCCAGACAATGCTAAATGCAGATATGAACCTCTTCAGGGCTGCTGAATCTCCCCCATCCTGTGCTGAGATTCCCCAGCTCTGACTAAGCCCCCGCCCTCCAAGATGGTCAGATCTCTGAACTAGCAGAAAAATAAATAAATAAATAACAGTAAATCTCATTTTCCTTTCCTTCCCCCTTGTTCCTTCCACTCTGCTCTCTGGGCGCTCCCAGCTCTGAGCAGGCTCAGAACTCCCCTTGTGAGGATGAGCAAACAGGAGAACACCAGACACATGAAAAAGACGCAAGAGTTCAAAGCAGAAGTGTTTACTTTGAGGAATGAGAGAAAGTGCCTGCCTATGAAATCAAGTCCCTGCCAGGAAAAGGAAGACATTTTACAACAAATACACATGCAGAAAAACACTGGATTTGATAACAGACTCCAAGGGGGGGAAAAAAAATTTGTCGCTGTATCCAACAAAACAAATCGCTGATAGCTTTAATCAAGATAAAATGCAAACACTCAAAATAAGGAAACAGTAAAGGGATATAGAAGCAAATGAGGAAATCATACAGCATTGTGACAGGATATTCTAAATAACTCTGGCTAGTAAATTTTAAATTTTTTAGCAAATGGATCATTTTGGAAATGTATGAATATTATCAAAATTGGCTAAAGAAATAGAAAATCTGAGTAGACCAATTAATTATCAGACAAAAAAATGTAAAAGTTGATATTTATTTCCTAAAAGATAAAAGAACAGATAATTTGGTAAGTGAACTTGATCAAACTTTCCAACAAAAAATAACTCTTATGTTGTGTGTACTATTCCAGACCAAGGCAAAAAAAGGAAAAAATAACACAGATATCAAATCTGAAAGAGCACACATACACACACATACTCCTAAAACCTCTAGATTGGTCACATTTATAAATGCAAATATTTTTACTTAATATTATACATAACAGTTATCTGCTTTTCAAAAATTACATATCACATCCAAGTGGCCTATATACCAGGAAATCAAGAATAACTCAGTATTAGGAAGTCTATAGGTTAGAAGAGAAAGACATATAGTCATCTTAATAAAGACTGAAAAAGCACTGACAAAATTTAACATCAATTTTTGATTAAACACAATAGTCTCCATAAGCTGGTTATTGTAGGACACTTCGTGGGCATAAAAAGTTAAAACCATGAATAGCAGACATTAGTAGAATTCACCCATATCTACTTCTCCATTCCATCCCAGCATGAAGAAGAGTTACACTTTCCTGTCCCCCTTGAAATTAGTGGGACTGTTTCACAAGTCCTGGCCAATAAACTTGAGCAGAAATGATGTGTATCAATTCTATGCCAAAGTATTTCATTGCCGGTGAGATATCCTACAGAATCTTCTTCCCTTCCCTCATCAGTCCAGGAGATCTTGTATTCCAGATGGTTCAGTCACAGGACGGGGAAGCCCGCATCAGCCTGGACCACTGAATCACCACATGGAGGGCAGCTGCTCCTGGAAACCACCTGAAGCTACAGAATTCTGGGAACTTAGCTACTGAGTGTTTGGAGTTCTGTATTACCATAGAATGCCTAATATAACTAGTCCGTGTCTTATATAATAGAGAAAATTAAGTATGTTTCCATTCAAGTCATGCATGCCTATATCATTGCTATTAAGACTTTTGGCTGATGCCAATGCAGCTAATGCAATGAGGCAAGAGAAGGAAAGACTGATGTAATGGTTACCACTGCACTGTAACAAATTAACACAAAACAATCCTTTTGTGGGTCAGAAATTTGAGGGGTCATCTGGCCATTCCTGCTGAGGGTGATTAGAGTCAGATGTTGACTAGGGCTGGAGTCATCTTTAAGCCTTGACTGGGCTGGATGTCCTGGGTAGCTCAAGAACATGGCTGCTATTGATGCTGCATGTTGACTGGGAGGTCAGCTGGGCTATCAACTATGATGTCTATGTGTGACCTCTCCAGCATGGTGGTCTCAAGGTAACCAGACTCATTACGTGACCCTGCCTTCACCCAGAGTGAGAGTTCTACTAGATTCTGTGAAAACTAAGTGACCTTTGCTGACATGGCCTTCTAATTTACAAAGTGTCATTTCTGTTGGATTCTGTTGGTTGTAGGGGATTCACTGAGGTCAGCCCTGATTTAAAGGAAGAGGACACACACTCATCCTCTATAAAGGACTGCTAGAAAACGTGCATGTGTGTTTTTAAATTGCCACAATTACTTTGAATGATGATTCAAAGTTATCACAATCAATTTTACATGCCTAGTAACCCCAAGCTTATTAAGAATAATAAGGATAAGGGGTATGACCAAGATAGCAAAGTAGGAAGGACCCAGAACTCACCTCCCGCCATGAGCACACCAAATTCCAACTACTTACCCAGCAACTATCTTTGAGAACAACCTGAAGGCTAACAGAAAGATTTCCCACAATTTTTCCACAGCTAAAGATATAAAGAAAGAATTGAGTAGGAGGGGCATAGAGGCAACACAGTCATGGCCTACACCCTCCAGGCTGGAGAGCCACAAACGGAAGGAATGTCACACAGTTGCAGAAATCCTCCCCAAGGAGTGAGGGGTCTGATCCCACATTAGGCTTCCCAGCCCAGGAGACCTGCAGCAGGAAGATGAGCTCCCAGAATATCTGACACTGACATCCAGCAGGGAGACCCGGAGGGCTGCAAGAATCAGCGACTCCACTCTTAAAGGGCACACACGGACTCACACACTCCCAGTCCCAGTGCTGAGGCAGTAGTTTGAAGAGTCTGGGTCAGACCCACCTGTTGCTCTGCGAGAGACTGTCAGAGAGGCGGGAAGCAACAGGGGCTCCTCCTGGGGACAGAGACACCAGCAGAAGCCATTCCAGGGCGCTCCTTCTTCTGTGATGACACCAACACTGGCAAGAGTCATTTTGGAATTTTCCTGCTGGCCTGATATCACCAGGGACTTACTCGCCCACCAGCAGGCTGACGCAAGCCCCAAGCCCCTCAGGCAGTGCACCCGGCCATCTGGGGACCTGGCCCCACCCAACAGCAGGTCAGCACCAGCCCTGGGAATCCCTGCAGAGGTATCCTACCCTGCCATCTGGCAATCCCCCATCCACCACACAAGGCTGGACCTCTCGATCTCTGGGGTGGGGGCCAGCCCCCTCTACCAGTGACCTACAGTGGTCAGCCCCACCACAACAGAAGGACCATGCAGCCCACACAAGAGCACACGGCTTTGGTGACCAGAGGGGAGTATGCTACCAGACCCCACGGAACATCTCCTACATAAAGTCACTTCTGCAAGACCAGGAAACATAAGTGACCTACCAAAGACATAGAAATAAACACAGAGAACTACGCAAAGTGAGGAGACAGAGTAATATGTTTCAAATTAAGGAACAAGACAAAATCTCAGAAAAAGAATTAAATGAACAGGAGATAAGCAATCTGCCCAATCAAGTTTCAAGATAATGATTATAAAGAGGCTTACTGAACTCAGGAAAGAACAGATGAACACAGAGAAGACTTGTGCAAAGAGTTGGAAAATATAAAGAATAACAAGACAGGGAATTCCCTGGTGATACAGGGGTTAGGACTCAGTACTTTCACTGCCAGAGCCCAGGTTCAATCCCTTGTCAGGGAACTAAGATCATGCCAGCCACGTGGCACAGCCAGGAAAAAAAAAAAGAAGATGAAGACAAAAATGATGATGACAGAGATAAAAGACACAATAACTGAAATAAAAAATACACTAGAAGGAATCCGCAGTAGACTAAATGACACTGGAGAACTGATCAACAATCTGGAAGACAAAGCAACAGCAATTACCTGATCTTAACAGAAAATAAAAAGAAATTAAAAGAAATGAGGATAGCTAAGAGACCTCTAACACAACATAAAGCATACTAACATTCACATTATAGAATCCCAGAAGAAGAGAGAGAAAGGGGCAGAGAACTTATCTGAACAAATACTAGCTGAAAAATTCCCTAACCTGGGGAAGGACACAGACATCTAGTCCCAAGAAGCACAGAGTGCCCCAAATAAGATGAATCCAAAAAGTCCACACTCAGACACATTATCATTAAAATGGAAAAAATAAAGATGAGTAGAAAATCTTAAAAGCAGCAGGAAAAAAGCAACTACTTGCATGTAAGACAAGTCCCGAAAGGCTATCAGCCAGCTTTTCAGAAGAAACTCTGCAGGCCAGAAAGGAGTGGCAGATTATATGCAAAGTGATGAAAGAAAAAAAAAAACCTACAACAAAGAATATCTGGCAAGGTTATCATTTAGATTTGAAGAAGAGGTACAGAGTTCTAAGGAAAATCAAAAGCTAAAAGAGTTAAGCACCACTAAAGTGACTTTATAAGAAATGTTTAGTAGACTTCTCTAGGCAGAAAAGGCCACAACTAAAAATTCAAAAATGGAAAATTATGAAAGGAAAAACTTCACTGGTAAAGGCAAAGATACAGTAAAAGGAGATCAGCCACTTACAAAGCAACAGTGAGGATGGGGAGCCCCTCTGCTCCTCGAGGCTCCAGGGAAGTGGATGGGCCCCAGGGCAGCCAGTGGCAGCAGAGAGGCCAGAGAGCCATCCACTCCTGGACATCCCCCAACATCAATCAGCTTCAGCCAACAACTCCAGCAGGGCCTTTGCCCAGGTCCCCCGGCATGGCACAATGACCAACACCCAGCAGCCGATGAAGGTTTACCCACTCAAGAGGATCAGCAGAGGGACACCTAGGTTTGTGGGCATGTCCTCTGGCTACATGGAGCCACTGAAGGGCATGTCTCTGCTAGTCAGGGCCTGACAAAATGTGATCCACTGGCGAAGGTTATGGCAAACCACTTCAATATTCTTGCCTTAAGAACCCCATGAACAGTGTGAAAAGGCAAAAAGATATGACACTGAAAGATGAGCCTCCCAGGTTGGTAGGTGTTCAATATGCTCCTGGGGAAGAGCAGAGAAATATCTCCAGAAAGAATGAAGAAGCTGAGCCAAAGCAGAATGGATGCCCAGTTGTGGATATGTCTGGTGGTGGAAGCAAAGTCCAATGCTGTAAAGAAAGTAGAGAAAACCACTAGTACATTCAGGTACGACCTAAATCAAATCTCTTATGATTATACAGTGGAGGTGACAAATAGATTCAAGGGATTAGATCTGGTAGACGTAATACCTGAAGAACTATGAACAGAGGTTCGTAACACTGTATGGGAGGTGGTGACCAAAACCATCCCCAAGGAAAACAAATACAAGAACACAAAGTGGTTGTCTGAGGAGGCCTTACAAATAGCTGAGAAAAGAAGAGAAGCAAAAGGCAAAAGAGAAAGAGAAAGATATACCTAACTGAATGCAGAGTTCCAGAGAATAGCAAGGAGAGAAAGGAAAGCATTCTTAAGTGAACAATTTAAAGAAATAGAGAAAAACAATAGAATGGTAAAGACCAGAGATCGCTTCAAGAAAATTAGAGATACCAAGGGAACATTTCATGCAAAGATGGGCACAAGAAAGGAGAGAAATGGTATGGACTTAACAGAAGCAAAAGAGATTACAAGGAAGTGACAAGAATACAGAGAAGAACTGTACAAAATTTCTTAATGACCTGGATAACCAGGATGGTGTGGTCATCACTCACCTAGAGCCAGACACCATGTAATGTGAAGGCAAGCGGGACTTCGGAAGCATTGCTACAAACAAAGCTAGCAGAGGTGATGAATTTCCAGCTGAACTATTTAAATCCTAAAATATGATGCTGTTAAAGTGCTGCACTCAATATGCCAGCAAATTTGGAAAACTCACACTGGCCACAGGACTGGAAAAGGTTAGTTTTCATTCCAATCCCAAAGAAAGGAAATGCCAAAGAATGTTCAAAATACCTCACAAGTACATTACCTCACATGCTAGCAAGGTAATGCTCAACATCCTTCAAGCCAGGCTTCAACAGTACATGAACCGAGAACTTTCAGATGTACAAGCTGGATTTAGAAAAGGCAGAGGAACCAGAGGCAAAAAGGCAACAACAACCAATTTGTTGGAATCAAACTGCGAACATCTGTTGGATCATAGAAAAAGCAGGGGAATTCCAGAAAAACATCTACTTCTGCTTCACTGACTACACTAAAGCCTTTGATTGTGTGAATCATAACAAACTATGGAAAATTCTTCAAGAGATGGGAATACCAGACCACCTTACCTGTCTCCTGAGAAACCTGTATGCAGGTCAAGAAGCAACAGTGAGAATCAGACATGGAACAGCGGACTGGTTCAAAATTGGGAAAGAAGTACGTCAAGGCTGTATATTGTCACCCTGCTTATTTAACTTACATGCAGAGTATATCATGCGAAAGGTCAGGCTTGATAAATCACAAGCTGGAATCAAAATTTCCAGGAGAAATATCAATTACCTCATATATGCAGATGATACCACCCTAATGGCATAAAGTGAAGAGGAACTAAAGAACCTCTTGATGAAGGTGAAAGAAGAGAGTGAAAAACGCGTAAAACTAAGGTCATGGCATCTGGTCCCATAACTTCATGACAAATAGATGGGAAAACATTGGAAACAGTGACAGACTTTTTGTTTTCTTGGGCTCCAAAATCACTGCAGATGGCAACTGCAACTACAAAATTAAAAGACGCTTACTCCTTGAAAGAAAAGCTATGACAAACCCAGACAGCATATTAAAAAGCAAAGACGCACTTTGTATATCAAAGCTATGGTTTTTCCAGTAGTCAGGTACAGATGTGTTAGGTGGACCATAAAGGCTGAGCACCAGAGAACTGATGCCTTCAAACTGCGGTGCTGGAGAAGACTCCTGAGAGTCCCTGGGACCGCGAGGAGATCCAACCAGTCAATCCTCAAGGAAATCAACCCTGAATACTCATTGGAAGGGCTGATGCTGAAGCTGAAGCTGCAATACTTTGGTACCTGATACAAAGATTCATTGGAAAAGAGACCCTGATGCTGGGAAAGATTGAGAGCAGGAGAAGGAGGTAACAGAGGATGAGATGCTTGGATGGCATCATCAACTCAAAGAAAATGAGTTTGAGCAAATTCTGGGAGATAGTGAAGGACAGGGAAGCCTGGCCTTCGTGGATAGTGAAGTCCATGGGGTGGCAGAGAGTGACTGAGCAAACAACACAACTAAGCAATAACAACAAGGAAAGTTAACAGACAAAGTAGTAAAATCACCTATATCCACAATAAGTAGTTAAGGGACACATAAAATAAAAATGTAAAATATGTCAAAAACATCCAATGTGAGGAAGACTATTCAAAATGAAGGTTTATCAGAAGTGCTTAAACATAAGAAATCAACTTAAAAGATCATATACATCATATATATGGTTACATAATATCAACAAGAAAGTGTAACAGTTGTAAACATATACATATACTCCACATAGGAACAACAAAATATATAAAGAAAATGTTAACAAAATGGGGGAAACTGACAGTAATAAGAGAAGATCTTAATACCTCATTTACATCAATGGTCATACCATCCAGACAGAAAATTAAAGAAACACTGACCTTAAATAACACCTTATGTTGTTGTTCAGTCACTAAGTCCATCTGACTCTTTGCCAGTGCTTAGATCAGATGACATAACATGGATGGATGAAAATATATATACCCACTCAGAACAGCTCACCCCAAAAGAGCAGAATACACATTATTTTTAGGGATACTGGTAGAGTTTCCAGGATAGATCACATGCTATGCAACAAGTCTTCGAAACTTAATATTGAAATTATATCAAGCATCTTTTTCTACCACAACTCTATGAGATAGAAATCAACTACAAAAAAAAATGTGGAGTCTCAATAATATGCTAAAAACAACCAAAAAGTCACTGAAGAAATCAAAGAGGAAATGAAAAAAATATCTGGAGACAAATGAAAATGTAAACACATCTATCCAAAATTTATGAGAAACAGCAGAAGCAGTTCTAAGAGGGAAGCTTACAGTGATACAAGAAAAACTGCAAATAAACCAATCTAATATTATAGCTGAAGGAATGAGAAAAAAAGCAAACAAAACCTCAAGTTAGTAGAAGGAAAGAAATCATAAAGAGCAAGAATAAATGAAATGGAGACTAAAAAACAATAGAAAAGATCCGTGAAATTAAAAGTTAATTCCTGAAAAGATAAATAAAATTCATAAGACTCAAAGAAAAAGAGAGAGATCAAATCAATAAAATCAGAAATGAAAGAAAAGTTACAGGCAATACCACAGATTTTGGGCTCCAAAATCACTGCAGACAGTGACTGCATTCATGAAATTAAAAGACGTTTGCTCCTTGGAAGGAAAGCTATGACAAACCTAGATAGCATATTAAAAAGCAGAGACATCACTTTGGCAACAAAGGTCCATACAGTCAAAGCTATGGTTTTTCCAGTAGCATATGGATATGAGAGTTGGACCATAAAGAAGGCTGAATGCTGAAGAATTGATGCTTTCGAACTGTGGTGCTGGAGAAGACTCTCTTGGACTGCAAGGAGATCAAACAAGTCAATCCTAAAGGAGATCAACCATGAGTATTAATTGGAGGGACTGATTCTAAAGCTGAAGCTCCAATACTTTGGGCACACGATGCAAAGAGCCAACTCCTTGGAAAACACCCTGGTGCTGGGAAAGGTTGAAGGCAAAAGGATAAGGTGAAGGCAGAGGATGAGATATCATCACTGACTCAATGGACAGGAATCGGAGCAAACTCTGGCAGATAGTGGAGGACAGAGAAGCCTAGTGTACCTGACACAACTTTGTGACTGAACAAAAACAACATACCACAGTCAAGTAGAATTTATCCCAGAGATGCAAGGATGTTTCAGTACCCACAAATAAATAGATATGATAACCACATTAACAAACTGAAGAATAAAAATCAGACCATCATCTCAAAAGATGCAGGAAACTCTCTTTGACAAATTTCAACATCGATTTATGATAAAATCTCTCAATAAAGTGGGTATAGAGAAAACATATCTCAACATAATAAAGATCATTTATGACAAAACCACAACCAACATCATACCAATAGTGAAAAACTGAAAGCATTTCCTCTAAGATTAGGAACAAAACAAGGACAACCACTCTAGGCACTTTTATTCAACATAGTTTTGGAAGCTCTAGTCACAGCAATCAGAGACGCAAAGAAATAAAATGCATTCAAATTGAAAAAGGGGAAGTAAAACTGTCACCATTTGCAGGCATGATACTATATAGAGAAAATCCTAAAGAAACCATGAAAAATTTAGAATTAATGTGAATTCAGTAAATTTGCAGGATACAAAATATACAGAAATTTGTTTTACTTCTGTATACTAATATATACTAATATCAAGTATCAGAAAGAGAAATTAAGAAAACAATACCATTCACAATAATGTAAAAAATAAAATACCTCAGAAAATTAATCAAGGAGGTAAAAACCTGTACTCCGAAAGCTTTAAGACACTGATGAAAGAGGTTGAAAACAACTGAACAAATGGAAAGCTATGAATTGGAGGAATTAATATGTTTGTTAAACAAACATACTACACAAGGCAACTGATAGATTCAATGCAATCTCTATCAAAATATCAATTGCTTTAGGAACAAACAATCCTAAAATTTTTTAAGGAAATGCAAAGTTCCCCAGTAGCAAAAGTGACCTTAAGAAAGAATAAAACTGAAACATCCCACTCCCTTAAAACTCTACTAAAAAACTCTACTACAAAAGATCAAATCAGTCAATCCTAAAGGAAATTAGTCCTGAATATTCATTGGAAGGACTGATGCTGAAGCTCCATTACTTTGGCCATCTGATGCGAAGAACTGACTCATTGGAAAAGACCCTGATGCTGAGAAAGATTGAAGGCAGGAGGAGAAGGGGACGACAGAGGATGAGATGGTTGGATGACATCACCGACTCAATGGACATGAGTCTGAGTAAGCTCTGGGAGTTGGTGATGGACATGGAAGCCTGGCGTACTGCAGTCCATGGGGTCACAAAGAATCAGACGTGACTGAACTGAACAAGTGCTCTCAGAACCCTTGGAGGTGGGATGCATTGAGCCTAGCCTGAGGTTGGATGACCAGTGACTTTCTGGAAGACAGGAAGTCTAAGTCAAAGCTGGAGAAATAGGAGGGAGCATAGAAGGAGATGGGGCTGAAATTGTTGGGCAGGCGTGGGGTGAGGGCAAGGGGGTGTTTTGTCAGGCTGAGGAGTTTGGATTTTAATCCAGGAGCAGTGGGAGCTACTGAAAAAAAAGCAGGATTTTTTAAGCTGGATTCACATTTTAAATGCAACTGTTTGTCATAGACCAGAGCAGGGAAACCAGAGACAGGTAGGTGGCTGGAACTGCCTAAACAAGGATAGGGAGGCTCGGAAGAGGATACAGCAACCATGTGCAGAAGGCAGGACACAGAGCAACCAACACAGATGGTCCTGGCCATCATGCTGCACTTTCAAGTATGCTCAGTGGTTGGGGGCTGATATCATGCTTCAGAGGACAGACCTGGGGAGAGGACTCAGTCCAGCCCTGCAGAGACACCCAGAAGGGTTTGGGATGTGTTGCAGTCTGCAATTGGGGGTGTGCACAGGATGGAGCCCAGTTCTGCCTTAGGAGCCCCCGTTGTTAACACAAACAGAAAGGGAGGGGTGTGGTCCCACTAGAGCAACCTTATTCTCAATGTGCTCACAGCTGGCACAGCTCAGCCGCTATAAGCTTTGGCAGCATGTAAGAGATGGTGGACTGCCAACACGTAGAGGCAAGGCTGAAATCTGAGCTGATTCCCAGCAGGTGCATGACTTCAGGAGATTTATACCTGCAGCAGTGCCTGGAGGACATCTGAGTTGATTACTGCACTCTCACAGCTAAGGTGGGTCCAGCACCAGCAGCAACAGCCTCTCCCAGCAGGAGTGCTCCAGTCCCACCTACTTCAAACCACAGCTTAGAACTGGATCTGGGCGTTCCTACTCCAACAGCTGGGAAGGTGGCCCTGCCCCAACAAGACTGTGACAATCACAGAACAAAAAGGATGCCCTGCCAATCATCCAGTGCAGGCTCTGGTCCGTCAATCACATTCCCTATCAAAGAGATACTGGCCAGCATACTCTAAGGAAAGGCATGGCAGGCATCCACACCACAACCAGCCCTTACTCCAAAAATGCTGGACTCACCCAGCTACACAGGAATGCCCCCACATAAAACAGCCCTTTGAGACCACAGTAGATAATCTTTTCCCCTAAATTCACAGAGTCAGAGAAATAAAAGTAAAATGAAAAAGCAGGGAAACCACTCCCAGTTAAAAGAATAAAAGAAATCCCCTGAATGAACTAACAATGAAACAGACCTCTCCAGTCTACTAGACCCCAAGTTCAAGAGGAGGGGATGAAAATGTGAAAGGAACTAAGGACTGCTATTGAAAGAAATGCAGGTCATCATAAAAAAAAAACAACAAAAAACTAGAAACTATAGAGAGAAGGCAATAAAAATTAAACAACTCAAAAGCCAAGATAAAAACTGAGCTAAAGTCAATAAATAGCTACTAAATAATACAGATGAACAAATTAAGAATCTGGGAGATAGAATAATGGAAGTCACTCAATCAGAAGAACATACATAAAGGCAAAGGAAAAAAATGAAAGCAACCCATAAGACCTATGAAATAATATAAAGTGTGCCAATCTACACATAATAGGGATCACAGAAAGATAAAGAGATAAAAAAGGAAATTGAAAGTGCATTTGAAAAAACTATGGCTAAAAACTTCCCAAACCTAAAGAAGGAAACAGATATCCAGGAACAGGAAGCACAGAGGGTCCCAAACAAGATGAACTCAAACACACTTGTACTAAGACATATAATAATTAAAATGGAAAAAATTAGAGAGGATTATAAATGCAGCAAGAGAAAAACAAAGCATTAATTACAAGAGAGACCCGTAAGACTGTCAGCTGATTTCTCTACAGAAACGTTGCAGGCCAGAAGGGAGTGGCAAGATATACTCAAAGTCCTCAAAGGGAAAAACTGTAGCCTAGGATACTCTACCCAAAAAGATCATCATTAAAAATGGAAGGAGAGATAAAGAATTCCTCAGATAAGCAAAAACTAAAAGAATGCAGCAATACTAAACCTATCCTGAAAGAAATACTGAAAGATCTTCTCTAAATTTTAGAAAATAAACAAATACAAAAGTCATAATAGGAAAAGCAATTATATAAAAGAATTGAAGATCACTTAAAGAAGCTAGTACATAGATTTTTTAAAACAATTAAAAAATTTTTGGATTAACATGATGTAAAACAGGAAATCAAAATCATAAAAAATGGGGAAGAAGAACAAGAAAATGTAGATATTTTAGAATGTTTGAGCTTATATGACTACCAGTCTAAAGCAAGTAGATATAATAATGGGTTAACATACTTGAAAACCAGGGTAACCACAATCAAAAACATACAGTAAGTTCACAAAAACCAAAAAGAAGAGAACTCAAACATAATACAAAAGAAAACCATCAAACCACATAAGGAAAAACAAAAAGAAAAACAAAGGACAAAGAAGAAATACAAAATCAACTGGAAAACAAGGTTTAAATAGACAATACATACAAACGTATCAATGACTACCTTAAATGTCAATGGACTAAATGCTCCGATCAAAAGACATAAAATGGAACACTGGATAATAAAACAAAAGCCTACAAGAGACCAACTTTAAGGCAAAGGGCACACATAGATTGCAAGTGAGGGGATGGAAAAAGATTATTTCGCGCAAATGGAAATGACACAACACAGGAGTAGGAAAAATCACATCCAACAAAATAGACTAAAACAAAGACCATAGAGAAAGAAGGACACTATATAATGATTAAAGGACCAAAACAGGAAGAGAATTTACACTCATTAACTTACATGCACCCAATATAGGAGCACCTAAATACATACAGTAAATACCAGTAGACATAAAGGGAGAAACTGACAGAAATACAAAAATAGTAGTTGACTTTTAACACTCTACTGACATCAATGGACAGATCTTCCAGACAGAAAATCAATAAGATAACAGAGATCCTAAATGACACAACAGAATGGTCAGACTTAATTGATACTTTCAGGAAATCACATCTCCCCCAAAATAGAAAACACATTCTTTTCAAGCATTCATGAAACATCCTCTAGGATAAACCACATATTAGGACACAAAATAAACATCAACAAATTTAAGAGGATAGAAATTATTTCAAGCATTTCTTCTGACCACAACAGCATAAAATTACAAACGAATCACAGAAAGAGAAACCAGAATAAAAACAGCTACATGGAGACCAAACAACATGCCGTTAAAATACCAATGGGTCATTGATGAAATCAAGGAGGAAATTTTTAAAACACCTTGAGACAAATGAAAACACAACCATACAAAATGTACGGAATGCAGCAAAAGGTGTCCTAAGAAGGAAGTTCACAGCAATATAGGTCTTACACACGCACACAAAAAAAAACAGAAAAATCTCAAACAACCTAACTTACCATCTAAAAGAATCAGATAAAGAACAAACAAAACACAAAGCCCACAGAAGGAAGGAAATAAAGATCAGAGAGGAAATAAAATATATATCATGGTGATCATTTCATACTGTATGCAAATATCAAATCACTGTTAGTACACCTGAAAATAACATAATATTGTATGTGAACTATATTTCAATTAAAAATGTAACAAGCAAGATAGTCAGTAGAGGTACAGGCTATAAAACAAGTATGCAAAATAAATGGTTTCCATATTCACGCCTGAAGAATAAACTAATGAATTCACTAATATAGCATCCATTATGTTATTATAGAAAAACATGTGAGAGAAAGATCGTATTTACAAAAGCAGCACAAAATACTAAAGAATACCTAAGAATAAACTTAAACGTGCAGGACCCACATAAAGAAAACTACAGGATTCTGTCTCAGGACCTAAAAGATGAGAATAAATGAAAAGATGCAGCAGATGGGGAGAATAACTATAGCTAAAGTACCACTTTCTAGCAACATTTAAAGAACAAATTTAATTCCTCTTCAATCAAAATCCATGAGTCTTTTAATAGGTAACTAGAAAAAAATCATTTTAAAGTTCATCTGAAAAAAATTAACACAAGAATAACCAAACAACTTTGATATGAGCTACAATGATTAAAACTATGCAGTACCAAAGCAGGAACACAATCCGTTTATTTCCTTGGGATTTCTTGTCACACTAGACATTAGGAAGACAAGTTTCACATCTGTTAGGATACAATTTTAATAAAACTTGTTTAATATTATCAAGTCTCCTCTGACCAAAGGCAAGAGAAAATGAGAGGAAAAACCTCTCTCTTACAAGTCACCGGAGTTTTTGCTGTCTTTTGGGTTTAGTTCAATTCAGTGCATTTGACTGTATGCAGTTGAGTCTAACACCTCATGTGTTCAATTTTTAATCACACAAATAATACATAAATATACCCTCCTGGTAAAATAAACAGAACATTAGTGATAAAGATAGGTCCTCTTTGGCCACCATCCCCAATCCCTGAACACTTCCCCAGTGGAAATTGAAAAGTCAGTCCTCTCACTTCTCTAGGCAATCATGAGGGCCAATGGGCCCCAGAGCACTGCTCTAGGGATTAAAATCAAAGAAAAGAGGGGGTTTCCCTGGTGGTCCAGCGGTTAGGACTCCAAGTTCCCAATGCAGGGTCTCAGTCTCTAGTCAGGGAACTTGATCCCACAGCTGCAACTAAGAGTTCATTCGCACGCCGTAATTAAAAGATCTCACATGCCGCAATGAAGATCCTGCATGCTGCAACTAAGTCTTGGTGCAAATAAATATTTTTTAAAAAAGAAAAGGAATTGCTTTACTTGGCTGAGAGCATCCCATCTGAAGATGGAAGTAAGCAGAGAGGGACCAATTTTCATATGTTGACCTGTGGATGGGAATGGTGGTGAAGCCTCTCCCAGGATTTATACTAAATTCCACCATTCCGTTCTAGCAACTAGTGGTGTCAGTCATTCAGTTGTGCCCCACTCTTTGTGACCCCATGGACTGTAGCCTGCCAGGCTCCTCTGTCCATGGAATTCTCCAGGCAAGAATACTGGAGTGGGTTGCCATTTCCTTCTCCAGGGATCTTCCCAACCCAGGGATCACACCAAGGTCTCCTGCATTGGCAGGCAGACTCTACCCTCTGAGCCACCAGAGAAACCTGCAGATTCTATGCAAAAGAAGAAGCTGAGTGCACAATTTTCCTTGGAGGGGAATACATCTGTCTCTTTGACAGTGACCTAGGAGAGCAATCATTTATCACTAATGGCTCCAAGTAGGGCCCGAGGGGCAACCCAGACAGCCTTGACACCCAGGTCCCCAGAGACAACTAACTGCCCTGGGGCAATAGAATAAATAAAAAATTAAAAGATCCACAAAGGGGCACCATATGTCCAGACAGACGGTGGCTGCCTTCAGCAGGAAACGCACTAAAGCAACTCTTGTCCTGTTAGAACCAGAAAGACAAAATATGGGGGTCACAAGATTCAAAGAGGGCAACATAATATATGGAGAAAGAAAAATGTTGGCCAGTTTTCCCAGACTGTGCCACTGGAGAGATAAAAGACCTGAAATCATGAATATGAGATAAATGTTCTAAATTCCAAGCCTCTTGGAGAAATTAATATTAAAACCTACTCTTTAAGTCAATGCATCAGGATTTATGTCTTTACAATCCCAACCAGGTAAGTGAAGAAGAAATGCCTTGTCTCCAAGGAGCGAACTCCAGATTGATCACAGGATCTGAAGACACAGGCCGAGTAGTTATCTATAAAAGTCGTAACTCCCTGAGAAGCAGTTCACCTTGACCCTCACAAGCCCAGCTCAACTAGTCCAAAGTCTCAGACAGGTTAAGGAGACTGTAGAATGAAGATTACTGGAGAATCTGCTGAGCAGAGAAAATTCACAGTAACAGTGATACACGGCCCATGACCCTGGCACTTTTCCAAGAAGAGATGGGGAGAGATGCCTCTCTCTGGGGTTGGGCAAGAGATGGGTTCTGGGCACTTTCTGGTGGTCCAGTGGCTAAGACTCCATGGTCCCAATGCAGGGGGCCCAGGTTTGATCACTGGTCAGGGAACTAGATCCCACATGACACAACTAAAGGGTGTGTGTGCTGTAACAAAGATGAAAAATCCTGCCTGTTGCAACTAAGACCCAGCACAGCCAAATAAATATTTAAGAAAAAAGAGAGAGAGATGGATTCTGCTCTGGGACTGGGGGTTGAGGTATTTATGTGAAAGAAATACCATGCCAAGAAGTCCTGGGGATGGGGGGATTCGATGCATGATGGGTATGCTGTCATAATGATCTGAGGTCTACAGAGTGATGAAATCTCTCTACACAGACACTCCCCATGCACACACCCAAGATCCCAGAATGGCAACTACATCAGCTTTCAGAGAGACGGACCCAAAGCAGAGAATCCCAGCCTTGACTCCAATGTCCCAAGCGCTTGCTTTCCCAGGAGGACTCCAGGCCCCTACTCTTCCTTTCAGCTCTGGAACTCTTAGCCAAGCTCACCCTGTTCCACGTATTTCCTGACAAATGCACTTCACGTCCCAACTGACTCCCTTCAAAAAAATCACAGTTTGCACCTCTTCGTAGGGCTTTGGCTGAGCACTTCTCTTAAAGGGAAGGGGATCAAGGGGCCTAGCCTACAAGGCCTGTCAAGGTGGGAGGTGGAAAACTCAGGCATCAGAGTCTTGGGGGCTGGTGGTGGCACCCCCGTGTGGGTACCTGTAGCAATGGTCAGCCCTAGCTGGACCTTCCCCTCAGAAGGACTTCTTTTAGCCATTGCCCAGGTTGGCTTGCTACCAGCATTCCCTGATTGTCTTCAAAAGGCAAAGTTACCCATGTCAGAAACCCTGGATTTTAAAACATTCAGCATCTTGGGACTTCCCTCGTGGTCCAGTGACCAAGACTCTGTGCTCCCAATGCAACGGGCCAAGGTTCGATCCCTGGTCAGAGAATCAGATCCCACAGGCCACAAATAAGAGTTCGTATGCTGCAACTACAGAATCCACCTGCTACCACTAAGATCCAGTGCAGTTAAATAAATAAATATTTTTTAAAAATAAAATAAAACATATAGCACCCTGCCTCAGGCCTGGAGGAACAGTCAGTGGCAACACCCTTCCAACAACTCAAGCATGCAACTAGAGGAAGAGAATCAAAGCCGTGGGGAGGCTGAGCTGTGTATCCCATATGCATCCCAGGGTGAGATTTCTGAAAGAACGAGAGGACTCAATCCTAGCGGACCCAGGGAGAAAGCTGGGGCAGGAAAACGGTGACCTCCAGACTTCCCAAATGTTGACCAGGCTTCTCACTCTTACCATCCCTGCCAAACTGCTTCTTATTGGTTGTGATTGAAACAAAACAAAAGTGAGTGAAAAACACAAAAGGATAAAAGACATAAAATTTTAAGCCAAGAGAAAAGTAGGAAATAATAAACAGGAATAAAATACAAGACTGCAAGAAGATTAAACTAGCAACATAAAAAAATCTTTTTAAAAATCATATTAATTTTACAGTTAACAAAATTGACATACACTGGCAGAGACAGTGGCATTCACCCAGTAGTTCCTGCATCTCCAAGGCTCCCTTGTAAATTATACAGGGCCCGTGTGACTGACAAAATGAAGTACAATTTGTTTTCAAAGCAGGGCGTGTATGTGTGTGCTCAGTCATGTCGACTCTTTGCAACCCCACGGACTGTAGCCAGCCAGGCTCCTCTGTCCATGCAATTTCCCAGGCAGGAAAACTGGAGCAGGTTGCCATTCCCTACTCCAGGGGATCTTCCTGACCCAGGGAACAAACCCACGTCTCTTATGTCTCCTGGGTTGGCAGGAGGATTCTTTACCACTGAGCCACCAAGAATCTGTCTGCAATACAGGAAACCCAGGTTCAAGGCCTGGGTCAGGAAGAGCCTCTGGATAAGGGAATGGTCACCCACTCCAGTGTTCTTGCCTGAAAAATCCCATGAACAGAGGAGCCTGGCAGGCTACAGCCCACGGGGTTACAGAGTCGGACACGACTGAGCGACCAACACTGTAACATGTGACTGACTCTGGCCGGTAGGCTCTGAGGGGAGATGGGATCCGTCACTTCCAGCAGGAGCTGTCTGAACCTGTGGAAACCATGTGTTGCGACGCTTCACAAGATGAAGGGAATCTCGGTCAACCGAGTCCAACATGGAGGAATCCAGGGGGTTACCTGATCCCACCACACTCAGCGTGAGTGAAAAGCCAACCTTTGTGGGGTGAAGCCACTGAAATATGGTTGGATGGCATCACTGACTCGATGGACATGGGTTTGGGTAGACTCTGGGAGTTGGTGATGGACAGGGAGGCCTGGCGTGCTGCAGTTCATGGGGTCGCAGAGTCTGACATGACTGAGCGACTGAACTAAACTGGACTGAACTGAATTGGTTTCCCATCCAAGTACTAACCAGGCCTGACCCTGCTTAGCTTCGAGAGGTTTATTGGTTTCTACAGCATTTATTGGTTTCTATAAGCACTTAACTAACATAAGGACTTATAATTTATAATTCCCTCAATCCTCCTTATAATCTTACAGCATAGGCACCATTGTTATCTCCACTAAGGCGAGAGAGGCAGAGAAAAATGTAGTAACTTTTATTCAGGCCTTGCACTTAATAAATTGCAGACTGAAAATTCAGATCTAAGCAGTCTCTGTCTATAACCACTAAGCCAGGCTGCTCTTACAAAAGACACATCTTAAAGTAAGATGCAAGGAACTTCATGGCCATGCACCTTCTTCAGCAGCAGATTTGGGAATGTTGAAACAGGGCAGAAGAGGGGTGTGAGGAGGAAAGGCATCCCAGACAGGTAAACTAAGTGTTAATCCCTTCTTTCTATTCCTCTGGGGTAAATCCATCAACATTCATGTGGTAAACAGAGCTTAGATGCATAGGGTCAACTCTAAACCCCAGCCTTCTGGATTGAGCCTTCTCTTTTTAAATTTCCAGCCCAATACTCTAGCAAGACCTTCACACTGAGGAGTTGGGAAATCTGAAGTCTAGTTCCAAGTCTACCACACAAAATGTTGTGTGGCTTGAATAATTGCCTCTGGTCTCTTTGGGCCTCAGTTGTTGTATCTGAATTGGTGGAATAATTACTTCTACCTCATCAGGATGTAGAAAGTTCAAGCCAAACAACATATGTAATGATGCTTTGGGAAGCTGTGAAATGCTTTGCAAACGTAAATTACCTTTATCAGACTGAACCAGGTATCACAACTTCACATGATTCAATCTCAGAAAGATCAGACCCCAGGCCCTCAGGCTGACCATCCTTCTATCTTCCCTTCATCTTCCTTCATCCACACACAAAGCCCTGGAAGGAAGGCGGAGCAAAGGGCAGCCCCGTGTCATGGAAAGGGTCAGCAAGTCGGGAGCCATCGCCTTGCTGTGTGGCCAGGGACAACTTCATCTCCTTCTCCGGTCCAGAGTCCTAACCCAGAAAGGACTTTTTTTGGATGAGATTAACAAAAGTTCCTACTCCTCCCCATGAAATCAAATCACACTGGGAAACTTTTACAAAATGCAAATACCCGGACCTCTTGTAGGGATTCACTTTTAATAGGTCTCAGCATCGACACCTTTGAAATTCTCACCAGGTGATCATTGGGGGAAGCGGGGTCAAAAAGAAGCCCCTTGACTGGATGATCCAAAGACCGGCTGACTGGTCACAATAGCTGAATGTCTGAGGAAGCCTGTGAACCCACGTGAGGCTCCAGGACTGAGGGAGATGAAGGGGTGGGAGTGGCTCGAAAAGGGTCCGAAGCCTCATCAGACATTGGGGGTGGGGCTGCTGAACCCCAATTTCATACACCCTGCTGTGTGAAGGAGGCCTGGGCTCCACAGGGGCCCAGCTGGAAGGCCTCTCATTTGGAGAAAGATTTCCTCAAGGTGTCTATCCACCTCCTTTGCTGATCCGGGGAACTGAAGCTTTTCATTTTAATTAGCAAAGTCTTGTTGCAGCCGCTAGAAACGAGACTCTGCTCTTGTTTTCCTTTACAGACTGTCAGCCGAGATGGTGACAGAGCGGGTGGTGAAGTGACTCGGGAGCTGTCATTTGATGCAATTTCTGGGCTGGTGGGGGGCTCTGAAGATGTGAGAGCGGCTGAGGTTGCAAAGGAACCAAACCGTACGCTTAAGGCAATGGCTTTGTGGCTTCAGGACACAGCGACTTGGGTTCCAGCTTCTTGGTACGACTGCCCAAGTTATGCTGCAGGGAAGATGAAGTGTTATGAGGTCCACCCAGGCTCCAGGAGCCCCGTAGACATACAGATCACATCTTCAACCCTGGGAGCCTTATGAGAAGTTGTGGGGGAGGGGAGTAGGGGAGGGAAGAAGGCTTTCAACAAAATACCTGTAAATGAAGAGAAATGAAGATGGCATTTGTCTGATGCATATTTTATAAGCCTGTGAACTCTCAGAGCTAGAATGAGCGCTCACTGGTCATCTTGTTAGCACCAGATGGATGGCAGAGAGGTGGCCTGCCTGAGGTACCATAGATCTCAGGAAGCCCCTGTGCTGAGTGTCCAGAGGAGGGGGAGGAAACAGTCCACGGGACTCAGCTTCCACATTCTATCCTGTTTGGACATCTAATAAAAGCACGTTTTCTAGAACTAGCCCTTGTGTTTCTTCTATGAGCCTCCTTGGTTGTTCACCTTTTCCAAAACCATGGGAACATTTGATCCAGACGAGGAGCATAAAAAAAGAGGGGTAATCAGCAGAACGGTCCTTAAGCAATGAGCCAGATCAGTGACAGGACCAAAAAGGATGGCACACAGATACCTTAGAGTTCAGTCACTCAAATCCCACTCCAAGAAAGGCAGGTGAGGCTTCTGTAGCCCAAAGACCACAAGGCAGAGCAAACCCACAGGATGTGGCCTCCCCTCGCCACAGTTCCCCTACCCCGGGATCCAGCCACACCAAACTGTTTCTCCCGCCCACAGCACCAGACCCTCAGCCAGGATACTCTGATTCCAGATCCTTCCCACTCCTTTCTTTAGCTGCCTGGCCACCTGGCTAAGCAGGATAGTACAGTGGTTCCCTACCCCCCCTTATCCATGGTAAAGGCTCTAAGAGCCCTGATGGATGCCTGAAATGAAGGAGAGCACCAAACCATATATATACTAAGCTTCTTCCTATGTATATGTTAATACATTCCTGTGTGTGCGCACACGTGCTCTGTCATGTCCAACTCTTTGGGACCCTATGGACTGTAGCCCACCAGGCTCCTCTGCTGATGGAATTTTCCAGGCAAGAATACTAGAGTGGATTGCCATTTCCTTCTCTAGGGGATCTTCCCGAACCAGGGATCAAACCTGTGTCTGCTGCATGGGCAGGTGGATTCTTTACCACTGAGCCACCTGGGAAACCCACATTCCTATGATAAAGTATAATTTATAAATTAGGCACAGTAAGAGATTAATAATAATTAATGATGAAATAGAACAATAGTATATTGTAAATAAGTTATTTGAATGTGGTCTCTCTCTCTCTCTCTCAAAACAACTTATTGTCCAAATTTAATGCCTTTTCCGTCTTAACTAAGCACTTATCATGCACCATGGCCATAACTTTTGCAGTTTGAGGTACAACAGCAAGACGAGCACAATTTCTTTTTCCTTCTTCACAATTTCACAGATAGAAGATTCATTTTATCATGGATCTTAGCAACCTCAGAGCACAATGTTTTTTCTTTCCATAGTCAGCCAAAAATTTTCACCTTTTTAAAAGAAGCACATTAAGGCTTCTCTTTGGCATATCTAAATTACCAGCATCATGACTCTTGTTCTTGGGGGGCCATGATTAAGTAAAATAAGGGTCACTTGGACAAAAGCACCACAAAACCACAAAATGGGTCTGATAACTGAGATGGCCACTAAATGGCTAACAACAAGCAGGATCCACTGGACAAAGGGACAATTCACAACCAGGGCAGGACATAGTGGGATGGCATCAGATTTCATCAGCTACTCAGAGAGGTATGCGATTTAAAACTTATGAATTGCTTATTTCTAGAATTTTCCATTTACTGTTTTTTGGACTGCAGTTGGGTAACTGCAGAAAGTGAAACCACAGGTAAAAGAGACTATTGTGTATCAAGGATCAGTCCCCCCACTCTTTCAGTATTTATTGAATATCCATTTATGGTAAACAAAACTATCATAGATGGTCCCATCTCCAAAGCGTAAAAGGCAAATATATAATGAAATGCTCACGCAAATGCATGTAAAATCATCTCCGGGATCAGTGCTCGGAAGGAAAGATGTATGTGTTAGGTGAAGCATTGACTGAAACCACCTGCCCGGGCACACACAGGCTTCCCTGGTGACTCAGTGGTAAAGAATCCCCCTGCCAATGCTGGACATGTGGGTGCAATCCTTGGGTCAGGAAGATCCCCTAGAGAAGGAAGTGGCTAACCACTCCAGCATTCTTGCCTAGAGAATTCCATGAACAGAGGAGCCTGGTGGGCTACAGTCCATGAGATTGCAAAGAGTTGGACACAACTGAGCCACTGGACACACATGCAAACACCCACACACGCACCACACATGCACACACACACACACACATGGGGCTGTGCCTCATTCTTGTGGCCCATGATCCAGATCTTATTCATCCTTTGATGCCCCCACACAGCACAGCGCTAACACATGCATACACAGGTGTTTGGTAAATGATTTTTGAATAAGTGGATGATGCAGAGATAAAGCATCTCAGACCTCTCATGCCCTCCATCGCACTCTAGCTGTCTATCTGTCATGCCTCCGTAATGCTCCAAAGCACATTTGGTGTATATTTTGAGTTTGTGCAAGGGCCAGGGAATCTGAAATATAATTTTTCCACAGTCTGACTTGGCCCCACAAGTTGACAAAAGCATCATCTCATTAGAAGCTATTTGAATAGAAATTATAGGCTTGCTCTCTGAGAGTGAACTTGAGAGCACTTCATAAGACAATTACTGCTAAATATCTGAAGAGAAGCACCCTCACTGGCTTCTAAAAGCCCATCTCAGGTCAAACCAACCTAAATTCCTCTCAATACAATTAGAATTTCAATAAGAATGAGAGAAACAACAAGCTTCCAAGAACACCAGGACCTCAGAGGGATGATAAACAACACTGCTGGAAGACCGAGGTGGGGAGAGAACGGGGAGAGGGTAGAATATTCTGGAAGGCAGCATGAAACATGTGGAGCACAAACCCATCCAGGCTTTGATCAAGAATGGTCAGTCCAACTCCCATACAGGGGAGCAGACACAGATGAACACGGGTCACAGCCTCCTCTCTGCTCTTTCTGCTTCCACGGAGGACCAAGAAGTGTACTCTGGCCCCGTCTGAGCTTGCAGGCCTTCCCGAAGGCAGTTTCCCCTGCTGCAAATGCTCCGCTCTTCTTTGTGCACCTCTTTTTCTGGGATGCCTTCTCATGTCCCCCAGCTCTCAGTACTCACCCCGGTCTCTAAGCCCAGATACCATCGCCCAGACTCATGCAAGGAACATGAATGTGGCCAGGGGGAGACGGCCAAGGGGAGACAAGAGGGAGAGACAGTGCTTCCGGGGAGGCTGCACTGTCCGCCTCCAGGGGGCGCCACTTACAACTCGCTGTGCTTAGTCGCTCAGTCGCATCCGACTCTCTGCGACCCCATGGACTGTAGCCCACCAGGGTCCTCTGTCCATGGGGATTCTCCAGGCAAGAATCCTGGACTGGGTTGCCATACCCTCCTCCAGGGGACCTTCCCAACCTAGGGATCTGTTAGGTAGTCAGAATAGGAAAAAGGAGTCCAGAATGGCGGTGGCTAAAGGACAAAGAAGGGAAAAGCCTGCAATAATAGAACAAAGGAAGGTCTGAGGACCAGAGTGAGACCCTCAGGTGAAGCAAACAGCCCTCCTGGCTAGCCCAATTTACCTAGGGTAGGCTCAGGTGGAGGAGAAAAAGCACATAAAAAGAGGAGCCAAAATTGAGCTGCTCTCTTCTCTCTGCGTCTTTTGGGTCGGCCCACCCTCACGCCTTGAGGATGTATTTTCCTTTGCTTGCCAAATAAAACTGAGCTATAACACTGGTCCATCCGTCACTTCAAAGTTTTGCTGTGGCAAGACAGAACTGAAGATATTACAAACTTCCCTGCAGATAGAACCCAGGTCTCTCACATTGCAGGCGGATTCTTTACCATCTAAGCCACCAGGGGAGTCTATGTAAGTGGAGTCCCCAGAGTACAGGTATTTAAATATGCTCTTCAAAAAATCACTACTCTGCTGACCTGGCTGCTTAAGCTCTCCCATTTCTGGCCCCTCTTTCTCTTGCCTCCTCCCCTAGACTCTAAGAATCTTAAAGATAAACTAGGAATCCAGTCTCCCTAATATCTATGCTTTGAGCCCTTAACCCAGTTAACAAAAGATGAAAGCATCTAAAGGAGGAATAAATTTAAAACAAGAGTGTGCCAATAAACTAGGTCATTGATCTTACCTGAAGAAAGAGACATCACAAAAATTGGGAGAAAACATTCCAAAGCTCTAAGTGCCATTTGGAAATTCTCTTTTGTTTCATAGAAAAATTAAAGGTGACTGGAGGTATAAGACTGGCAACACCTGTACATCCACTTAAGCCCACCTTCTCAAAAGAAAAGGAAAAGCAATGTAACTTATGCAGCTAGAACCTTCTTTAAAACAATTCCTTTTCCACAGTGTAGGTCTCCTGGAAGATGGACGGTCTCTCCAGGAGCCAGGGCTCCGCCAGTCTGTGCCCCTTGCTGCCCACATGTCCACAAGAAGGATGCTACAGCCACTGCCTTGAAAGGCACCTATTCTGCATAGCCTCTGACTCACTTCTCCTCAAGTGATGCTGACAGTGATACCCACTGGGACCCTGTGGGGCCTCTGGGGATAAAAACCTTTCTTTGTCCCCCATTTCTTGATTACAGGAAATGGGCTTCATTCAGCCTCCATGACGTCCCCTGAGTTCCACGGGCAGGTTCAAACAGATGTTAATTAGGGAAGGGAGGGGAGGCTGAGACAAAGGAAGAACATTCAAAAGATACAATAGTGCAGCCCTGAGGTAAGGTCCTAGTTCCCCATCAAGGGATTATATGTAACAATATCTTTGAATTGTTGTATAGATACTGAAACCCCCACCAGGTGGGAGAAATCAATGGCATGATGCCAATAAACGCACAGACCCTAGACCAGTTGGAACCAGAAGGCTGATGATGCTGACTCACCACCAACCAATCAGAAGAATATCCACAAGCTGATCTTTGAACCATTACCATAAAACTCCTCACTACCCCTTCCAGGTTGGGACACACAGTTTTGGGGGCATTAGTTTGCAGTGGCTCGCTCTGCCTGGCAAAGTGATAAAGTGATTCTTTTCTACTGCACCCAAAACTCTCCAGAGAATTAATTAATTAATTCAGAATTAACAGAGGCCAGATTGGGTTTCAGCACCTGGACACTGGTGAAGAGTCAGGTAGGTCTTCTGTGAATGGGCAGAAATGCTCGTTCCCAAGGGAGAGACAGAATGTGGGGGAAGAGGGCTGGCGTGGAAGGTGGGGGTAGGTAGAATCGGTAGGACACTCTTCTAACTACCTTGCTGTCTTAGACCATACAAGGGACCCACACACACCCCAAGTCTGGTATCCCCACAGGCACCACCAGAAAAATGGAGGATTCCAGAGAGCACAGTTTAAAGACAAATAACCAGAACCATCCCCAGGTGGGCCCCCTTCAGCTCTGACATTCTGAGATGTTAACATGGAAAAATATTCAGCTAAAATTGCTGGCATGGTTAGGCAGTAGCTTAGCAATTCCTTTTTATGAAATTACTGTTTCTCTAAAATGAAAGATATCTTTGTGTGTGGAACCCTGATTCATTCTTGAGATGAAGGTGATTTTAAATCTTACAATGACTTTCACCCCAAAACCTATTCAGCAAAAAATGGGTCCTTTGACCAGATTACTCCCCTGACTATGCTCTCACCTCAATGGTCAGAGAATACTGTAATGAGGAGAAGATATTTTGAACACATACTAAGCTACTTCCCCACGATGTCCAAGGTCACAGGGTCTTGTTACTTGGGAATGTAACTATCATGGTAAAGATTAATGTTGCAGGTCATGAGAAAGACAACCACGGATGATGTCCACCCATATTCACGCCACTTAAGCAATGAAGTTCAAGGAAACGGATTGGTGGTGGTCTTGAGACTTTCACCATGTTTCTTGACCAGAGACTGATCTCTGATCCTGGGCCCCAAGCTGACACCTGATACAGCCCAGAGTCCTGCCGCCAACTAACCTGTAACTCTGATGAAAGACTGACCCCTCATCCTCCCCTGCCACTCATAGATGTATTATTACCTTGGCCACATGAATCACAGTAAAGATAAAGATAATATCTGAGTCAGCTGTATTTCTTGAATTCTAGAACAGGAGCTGGCTCCAAACAAGTGCTAAATAAATGCTAACTGAATACATGAAGGAAAAATGAAATGAATGTATAAGTGAATGAACAAAAGGTTCAACTGGAAAATGGCTTAACCTAGTCTTCTACTAATAGGTTTTGTTTTGTTTTGTTTTTTCCAAAAAGACCTGGGGCCAAGGAGATGGCCTGTTTTCAAGGTACCCATCTCTCAGGTCCACTCCAGGGAGTTCCATGCTCTCCACCATGTGACTTACTAACATTCTTGTCACTGGGCTTAGCTGTGGAGTAGACGGTTCCTCCTGAGCTAAATGGCAGGCAATTGAACTAATGCCACTGTCCAAGCCCACTGATGCCCACAGCTGAGCTCATCACAGCCCTGGCTTTCTAGGGAGGGTCTCCAGAAGTCCCCAAATGGGTATGTAGAAACAGAAAGGATCCTGGTTGGGGAGGAAGGCCAGAGCCCTGCTCCCAGTTCTGCCACTGATCCCACTGTGTATCTGTTGTAGGTCCAGCAGTAAACACAGATGACTTGTACAGCACTTCTGGCTGCACTTCCTAATGATCCAAGAAATTTTCAGAAATACAGATTTGTGGGTACCAACCCAGAGCCACTGATGCAGATCCTCTGGATATGGGACCTAGAATCTGGACTTTTGGCATGCACTCAATAAATGACTGCAACCAATGTAACTACTCTGAGTCAAAACTCTAATTCAGGGGTTAGCAGAACATGGCTAGCAAGCCACATCCAGCCCACTGCTTATTTTTGTAAATGTCTTATGGGAACATAGCCACACTTAGTCACGTTGTCTAAGGCTTCCTTCAAACTACGTGGCAGAGGTGAGCAGCTGTAATAAGGACCACGAGGCCCACAAAGCCTAAAATAGTCTGGTCCTTTACAGAAAAAGTTTCCCAACCCCTGCTGCAATTTACAGGTGCTTTCAGTAGGTAAGGAGAATGAGGTGTCTGAGCCTGGCCCAAGTTTTTCAGCAGAGAGGAGCGCATTATCTTTGACCACCATACAAGAAGAAAGGAGAAGTACCCTAGGCTTCAGGAGCCCCAATGCTGACTTGTATGGGGATGGCATTGGTCTACTATGTCGCACGGCCAGGTTGGGGGGCGGGGAGGGGAAGGCACCTGTAAGATGAGAACGGGGGGCCAAGGTGAGCCCAAGGCCCATCTGAGAACCAAGCTCCAGGTCTCATTAACCCAAGTCCTGGTGAGCTGAGTGCGGAGGATGGACCCAGACACAGGTTAGCGCCTTGGTCTTAAATCCCCATGTCTCTGTCCCTGTGTTAAAGGCTTGTCTAATGGACTAAAGAAGGTGTGGGAGAGGGGAGGAAGGAGAGAGGGAAGCAGTCTAGAGGCAGCTCTTCAAAGCTCCAAATTCTCAAGGGACCCTCCTACACTGCTGGTGGGAACAGTGGTGGAAAGTACTATGGAAAACAGTATGAAGGTTCCTCAAAAAACTAAAAACAAAGTTGCCATATGATCCAGGAATCCCACGTTTCTGGGATATTCAGAAAAGATAAAATGCTAATTCAAAGATACGTGCACCTCAATGTTCATAACAGCATTATTTACAATAACCAAAACAAGGAAGTTACATAAGTGTCCATTAACAGAAGAATGGATAAAGATGTGGTATACACACACACACACACACACACACAATGGAGTATTAGACAGCCACAAAAAAGAATGAAATATTGCTATTTGCAGCAACATGGGTGGACTTAGAAAATATCATACTAAAAAGTAAAGTATGTTAGGTAGAAAAAGACAAATGTCATAAGATATCACTTATATGTGGAGTCTAGAAAAACAGTACTAATGAACTTATTTACAAAACAGAAACAGACTTACAGACATAGAAAACAAACTTATGAGTGCCAAAGGGGAAGGGAATGGGTAGGATAAATTAGAAGTATGAGTTTAACAGAAACACACTACTTTATATAAAATAAACAAAGATTTACTGTAGGGCATAGGGAACAATATTCAACATACTGTGACAACCATAGTGGAAAAGAATCTGAAATAAATAAATGTGCTCATTTATCTTCAGATTCTTCTATAAAAATATGCATGCATGCTGTCTCTCAGTCTCATCTTTGCAACTCTATGAACTGTAGCCCACACAGACTCCTCTGTCCATGGGAATTTCCAGGCAAGAATACTAGAGTGGGTTGCCATTTCCTCCTCCAAGTGTCTCTCTGGCCCAAGGCTCGGACCCAGTCTCCTGCAATGGCAGGTGAATTCTTTACCACTGAACTACCTGGGAAGCCCTTTATATAAATATATACACACACACACATATATATATAACTAAAGTATTTTTCCATACACCTGAAACACAACATTGTAAATCATTATACTTCACTTAAAAATAAAGGCTCCAACCATATGACACTGGGCATGTATCCAGAGAAAAACACATTCCAAAAGGATACATGCACCCCAATGTTCACTGGAGCACTGTTTACAACAGCCAAGATGTAAACAACCTAAATGTCCATTGACAGAGGAGTGGATAGAGCAGATGTGGTACATACATACAATGGAGTATTACTCAGCCATTTCAAAGAGTGAAACAATGCCATCTGCAGCAACACGGATGGACCTAGAGAGCATCATACTGAGTGAAGTGAGTCAGACAGAGAAGGGGAAACATATGACATCCCTTATATGTGGAATCTAAAAAGAAATTGTAAAAATGAACTTAACAAAAAGAGACCCACAGACTTAGAGAACAAACTTATGGTTGCTGGGGCCAAGGACCAGGGTAAGAGATAGTTAGGGAGTTTGGCGTGGACATGTACACATTGCTATATTTAAAATGGATAGCCAACAAGAACCTACTGTATAGCACATGGAATTATACTCAACATTACGTGGCAGCCTGGATGGAAGGGGAGTTTGAGGGAGAAGGAATACATGTATATGTATGGCTGAATCCCACTGCTGTTTACATGAAACTATCACAATATTGTTACTCAGATATCATCAATACAAAATAAAAAGTTTTTTTAAAAAGCTCCAAATTTCAAAAACAGAAGCAACTGAACTTGGGACATCACTGAGAGCAACAGGATCTCTGAAGGGAAAAGAGGCCACTTAGGTCAACTGTGGCCCCAGTCATCTGCCTGGTCAGTCACGCTCTGGGCCGTGGGAAAGCAGGTCTAAGATAAGTCTGCCATCTCACCTGCACTCAGAGACAGGCCTGGCAGAATCCACTGGGAGCGCCCAGTGCCCAGCTGGGCCTGTATGGGCCCAGGGCTGTTTCAGTCACCAGGCCTCCCGGACGACACTGTCCGAGCCAGGCCTGGCTTCTGCCCGTGCCTCTCGGCACACCCAGGCCCTCCACCCTAGATGTGGGGGAACACACTGCAGTCAGTGTTGGGGGTGGAGGCAGATTTGCATTACATAAACATGACTTGAAATACACACATCAATCAGTGTAATCTGCTCAGCTGGCAAATGGCAAGAGGCCTTGGGGAAATTCCAGACTGAACAGATCCACCAGGAGCTAAACAATGAGGGAGCTGTGTCTGGAAATAGCTGCTGTGTGCCAAACTTTGGAAAATGTGGTCTCCCACAAATGAAGACACCAGGTCGCTTCAACTTGAGAACTCTGCAATTTTGCACTAGTTCCAGGTAAAAACAGTGACTTAATTTTTATGTGAGTTTCAAGACATATTTTAATTGTATTTGTACATATGCGCCAACAGGCCAAGCTGAAAATCCAGAATACGATCTCAGTATTTAGTGAGCTTGTTTCTTGCTTTCCTCTCCCCCAAATCAGTAGCAGGGTTCCAGCCATTCCACATCTGACTTCGGGTGTCAGCCCATCCTTTGCTCCTCAAACCACCTTCACTGAGGGGACCTGCCTATTGTCATAATAGCCCCTGGAAGGAGGCTCAGACCATGGCAGCCAAAGACTGGATCCCTCAAAGCACGATGGGATCGAATTCTCATCATGCTTTTCTTTCCCTGTCTCACTTCCCTAAATGCCCTGCAGTGCTTTCTGGAACCACTACCCAAAGAAATCACTGCATGCATTTCTTGTCTGAGAGTCTACTTCCACGGAAACTCAACTAACACAGCAGGACTATAACTGAGCAGGATCCTACAGGGTCTTCCGGGGCAGACCTGCCCCCATGTCTCCCACCTGCCGCTGATTTATCGAAAAACTGTAACTTCCTAATAAGTACTTCCCTGAGTGCCAAAGAAAAAATTTAATCAGAGAAGTGAGAAAATGCAAAAACAAAGGAAAACAGTCAAGCGAGACAAAATAGTACAGAGTCAAGGACCTTAAGTTCCTCCTCAAGGGCTATTACCCATGTTCTGAGCCATATCCACTGAGCTGCTGAAACCCCCACCAGGTGGAAGAAATTAACTGCATGCCACCCACAAGCCCACAGACCCCAGGTGGGTTGGAAACAGAAGGTAGATGATGCTAACTCCCGATTACCTCACCACCAACCAATCAGAAGAACATCCATGAGCTGATCCCACACGCTGCATCCCCCTCCCTCATCCTGTCTTTAAAAACCTTTCCCTGAAAGCCACTGGAGAAGTCACGCCTTCTAAGCATTAGCTGCCTGGACTCCTTACAATAAATGCTACACTTTCCTTCACCACAACCAACACATGTAAGGTGTCAGTAGACTGGCTTTACTGCATGCAGGTAAGAGAACCCAAGTTTGGCTCAGTAACAGGACTGTGCCCCATAGTACAGACCACCGGAATGAATCAGCTGACACCGTCTGCTGTCTGCAGGTCTTGGGGAAGAATCCAGGCTGTGCTCATTTTTGGTACTCTGGCCAGAGCGAGTGACAAGCCAGGATCAGACTGTGGGCCCAAGCCTGTCCGCTGGTCTTGGTGATGGAGCTTGGTAGGATCAGCATCCCTCCTAGCATCCTGGAGATGATCTCCAGGCCTCCCCTGTGGAAGGCATTTACAGCAGCTACGCGAGCTCTCTTTCTCCCATTTAGTTCTCAGCAGGTAGCATCAATGCTGCTTTTCTCTTCCAAGCTGAGCCAGTGTTTCTCCACAGGGAGTGCTATTTTCATAAATTTGTGTTTTTTGGATCACCCATAATTCCTGTTCCTGGTTTTGACTTGTCAAAAACAGCCAGTGGGTCCCTCTCGGAAGCACCGTGACCCAATGATAGGCACAGCTCTTCCTCCCCTGGATGGGCAGGAACTTCTCTGCCCCTCACTCCCCTCTGTGACTAAGGACAGGAGCAGCTCTCCTCCTGGTCCAGTCAGGGCTACACGGAGAATTTTCACGTGGAATAAACGTTTTGCTATGACTCACTCCTTCACTAGGGACATCTGCTGGGCTGCAGTGTCAGCCACTGCTGGAAGTGCTGGAGATACAGAAGAGAGTCTGGTGAGACAAACGTCCCTGGGATCGCATGGTCGGATGGGGGGGCATTCCAGCTCACAGCGTGCCAGGCTCAACACTCAGAGGGAGAGGGTGCTTGAGAGCCGACTCAGAGCGGGACGTTCTGAGTTCAAAACCAGTCTCTGCCCCTTCAAAAGCTTGGTGACCTTGGGCAAGGTACTTAACCTTTCTGAGCTTCAGCCAGCTTCCATGAATCTGAAAACAGAGGTATTCACAAGCGCACAAAACAGTGCCTGGATTTAAAATAGGAATCATTTGTAAATGTATCCACCCTTTGGAAGAGGTCAAGGGCCCAAGACAAGCAGAATGATCCCAGGTAGCCACTCTGCTTGTGTGCAAGAAGCCACATCCTCAAGAGACAGGAAAGGGGCCACACCCTTCCACTCAGAGAGCAGTTGCTAAATTCACCAACAACAAAGGGAAGTGACTGAGACCCACAGATGAGTTGGTAGTGGAAATACTCAGGCTATGCAGGCAAGTGCCCCTGGAGTTCTCAGATCAAGAGGAGTCCTAGGAATATGCACAAAGCCTGCTCAGTGTGCAGACGGGGGCTCAGAGCTGTTCTGCGGGCAGAGGTGTAATGAGCTGCTCATCCACAGGCTGGTGGAGGGACACAGAGACATCTGAGTTACGATGATGAACTGGAGGGAACACCAGCCAGACCTCTGCTGTTGCTCCCCCATCCCCCGAGGGACGATGCTCCTCATCCCCTTTGCAGCCACCTCCCTTTCCTAGAGGGTCCTTGAGCTCTGAAACCTAGGATGCAGTCTCCAAGTGTCAGGATGTCAATCTCTCTGTGAGATTCTGCTTTTAATTCTTTTGGATATATATCCAGGAGTAGGGTTGCTGGATTATATGGTAGTTCTATTTTTAATTTTTTTGAGGAATCTCCATATGCTTTGCATAATGGCTGCACCGATTACATTCCTGTGTACAACGTGTTATCTTTTTTTTTTAAAAAAACAATAGCCATCCTAATAGGTGTGAGATGATGTCTGTCTGTGATTTTGACTGGCATTTCCCAGATGATTAGTTATGTTGAGCATCTTTTCACGTCCCTGCGGGCCATTGCTATGTCTTCTTTAAATGTCCATTCAAGTTCTTTGTCCAGGTTTAAATTTAGTTATTTGGGTTTTTTGCTATTGAGTTGTAGGAGCTCCTTATATACTTTGTATATTAATGCCTTATCTGATACAGTCTGGAAATACTTTTGCCTTTCAGTCTATTATTTTCATTATTGTGCAACTCTTTAATTTTATGCAATCACATTTACCTAGCTTTGCTCTTGTTACCTGTAGTTCTGGCTTCAGATTCAAGAAATCACTGCCAAGACCAATATCACGAAGATTTTTCCCTATATTTTATTCTATGAGTTTTATGGTTTTAAGCCTCGTATTTATTTTTAATTCACCTTGAATTGATTTTTGTGTGTAAGTATCCAACTTCATTCTTTTGCATGTAGATATCCAGTTTTCCCAACATCATTTGTTGAAGAGACCATCCTTTCTCCATTGTGAATTCCTGGCACTCTTATCAAAGGTCCATATGTACAGCTGACCATATATGCATGGGTGTATGTCTGGGATCTAGATTCTTTTCCACTGCCCATATGTCTGTTTTTATATCTGTACCACATTGTCTTCATTACTATTGTCTTGTAATGTAATTTAATATCAGAAAGTGTGAGCCCTCCAGCTTTGTACTTCTTTCTCAAGATTGATTTGGCTACTCAGGATCCTTTATGGTTCTATATAAATTTTAGGAGTATTTTTTCTATGTCTGAAAAAAATTCCAATGGGATTTAAATAGGATCTGCATTGAATCAGTAGATTCCTTGAATAGTATGGACATTTTAACAATGTTAAGTCTACTGATCCATGAACATGGGATATCATCCCATTAACTTGTGCCTTATTTGCATTCTCATCTATAATGCAGCATTATTAGCAACAGCAAAGATGTGGAAGCAACCTAAATGTCCACTGATGAATGAATGAATGAATGAATGAATGAAGAAAATGTGGTATGTAGATCCAAAGGAACGTTACTCAGCTTTTTAAAAAAGGAAAGCCTCCTATATTCAACAACATGCAAGAACCTGGAGGACACTATGCTCAGTGAAGTAAGCTAGTTACAGAAGACAAATATTGTAAGATTCTATTTATATGAAGAATCTAAAATAGACCAACAGAAGCAGAGTAGAATGGTGGTTGCCAGCAGCTGAGGTAAGGGAGAAAGAAAGAGTTCCTATTCAATGAACAGAAGGTTTCAGTCAGGCAAGATGAATACCTTCTATAGATCTGTATAACCATGTACACATAGATGACAATATTGTATGTTCAAAATTTTGTTAAGAGAGTAGATCGCATATAAAGTGTTCTTACCACAGTTTAAAAGGGGGAGATCAAAGGATCTAAATAGATATTTCTCTTAAAAAGATAGGAAAATGGCCAATAAGCAGGTGAAAAATGCTCTCATTAGCCATCAAGGAAATGCAAATCAAAAGTACAATAAGCTACCACTTCACACCCACCAGGATGGCTATCTTCAAAAAAGGCATATAGTAATAAGTACTGGCAATGATGTGGAGAAACTAGAACTTTTGTACCTGGTGGGGACAAATGTGAAGTGGTGCAGCCACTATAAAACAGTCTGATAGTTACTCAAAGGATTGGCCACAGAGTTACAATATAACTCAGCAATTCCAATCTGGGAAAATATATACTCAAGAAAAATGAAGAGAGAAATGAAAACATATATCCACATAAGAATTTGTACATGAATGTTCAAAGAAACATTATTCATAATAACTAAGAATTAGAAACAATCCAAATGTCTGTCAACTGATGAATGAATAAATTGTGGTATAGTCATAAAAGAGAATATTATTCAATAAAAAGTAATGAAGTACTGATAATGCTATGAGATGGCTAAATCTTGAAAACATTATGCTCAGTGAAGGAAGGCATTCAAAAGACTGCTATTATATGATTCCATTTATATGAGATGTCCAGAATAGACAAATCTACAGAGATAAAAGTAAATTAGTGGTTGCTTAGGGCAAGGAGAGTAGGGAGGAATGGGGAGATAACTGCTAATGTGTATAGGATTTCTTTTTGAAGTGATGAAAATGTTCCAAAGTTGATTATGCTGACGATTGCCCAACTCTACAGATATACTAAAAATCATTGAATTGTATATTTTAAATGGGTGAATTGTATGATATATAAATTATATCTCAATAAAGCTATTTTTAAAAAATTCAATGGAAGGGAAGTGCTTGTTTAAAAATCAGGATTTCCGGGCCATACAAAAACATTTACTTCACGTTGAGGCCCAGAAATCTGCATTTTTGGCAAGCTAAGATTCCAATATACTTTGAGAGCTACTTTCCTAGGAACAGGGGAAATTTTTTTTTTTTTTTTTCCAGTTAACCGCACTTAGGCCCTGGGGGATGATTCTTTATTTTATAGAAGTAGCTTCAGATTTCCTCTAAGAATTCTATTTATGAAGCTTGCCTTCAGCCTGGCAGAAGTTATTAAGGTGCTAACAGAGGGGTTTTATGATTTTAATTAGAAACAAACAGTGAAGCCCATGTAAAACTTTCCTATTGACTTGGCAGTAAAGGTCCCTTTTCTCCAAAGAGCAGGCCAAGAGACAAGGGAAGGGCCTTCTGGAATGGTGGGAAACAATGATTTGCTGAGAACCTCCTGCCTGCTGGAAGCTTCAACATCACCCTCATACCTGGGAGGTGGACACTGTCCGGCTCTGTTTGGCTCAAACAATTTAAGGGTCTAATTCCAAGCCATAAAGATCAGCAACCATTTCAGTTATATTTTGCTGCATTAAAAGCTACCCTAAAACTTAGGGGCCTTAAAACGACTATTTTATTATGCTCATGTACTCTGTGGATCGGGAAGTAGGCAGGGCAGAGGGAGAGTGGCTTGTCTGTATTCCTTCACGTCCAGGTGTCCTGAGTTTCCTCACAATATGGCAGCTTCAGTATTCTTATGTCACGGTTGAGGGAACAAAATGTGACTATTGCAAAAGAAGCAGGAGAAAGCTCCATCTCCCCTTGTGACCTGCCCTCGAAGTCACAAAGCATCACTTCCATCCTACTCTGCTGGTCATCCAGTCATAAAGTAAATCCAGGTTCAAGGAAACGGGACAGACCCCACTTTAATATGAGTGTCATCAGAACATTTGCAGGGAGATTCTGAGCCTGTATCTGGGCTCCTCCTCAAGATTCAGAAAGAACTGACTTTTCCCATAAGAAAAACATGTCTGATTTTTTATTATGAACTATATTAGTCAGGGGTTCATCCTTTTTTTCATGAAATTAAAAGACATTTTCTCCTTGGAAGAAAAACTATGACCAACCTAGACAGTATATTAAAAAGCAGAGACATTACTTTGCCAACAAAGGTCCATCTAGTCAAAGCTATGGTTTTTCTAGTAGTCATGTATGGATGTGACAGTTGAACTATAAAGAAAGCTGAGCACTGAAGAATCGATGCTTTTGATCTGTGGTGTTGGAGAAGACTCTTAAGAGTCCCTTGGACTGCAAGGAGATCCAACCAGTCCATCCTAAAGGAGACCAGTCCTGGGTGTTCATTGGAAGGACTGACGCTGAAGCTGAAACTCCTTTAGCCACCTGATGCAAAGAACTGACTCACTGAAAAAGACCCTGATGCTGGGAAAGATTGAAGGCGAGAGGAGAAGGGGATGACAGAGGATGAGATGGTTGGATGGCATCACTGACTCGATGGACATGAGTTTGAGCAAGCTCTGGGAGTTGGTGATGGACGGGGAAGCATGGTGTGCTGCAGTCCACGGGGTCGCAAAGAGTCAGACACGACGGAGCGACTAAACTGAACTGAACATCATTTTCTTACCTCCCTCAGGGCTGAGGCCCTCTGGCCCTGCCCAGCCCCTGAGTTGCTCCTTAGAGAGAGGATCAAGGAATGAGTCATAACTCTGAGCCTCAACCTATAAAACCCAGAGAGCAGACCGGAGAGTCCAACTCCTGCTGTCTTCCTCTCCTGTGCAGAGTTGGGAGATCTTGAAGCCCTCATTCCCACCTCCCTTTCCATCCCATATTTTCCAGGGCAGAGCCTTCACTGCCTAAAGTCTACACCAAGAGATCAAGACTAGGAAGGTGAGGTGGAGGAGAGATGGATAGGGAGCTGACTCATTATAAAAGACCCTGATGGGAAAGATTGAAGGCAGGAGGAGAAAGGGATGACAGAGGACGAGATGGTTGGATGGCATCACTGACTCAATCGACATGAGTTTGAGTAAACTCTGGGAGATGGTGAAGGACAGGGAAGCCTGGTGTGCTGCAGTCCATGGTGTCTCAAAGAGTCGGACATGACTGAGCAGCTGAATGCTAAGTCACTTCAGTCGTGTCTGACTCTGTGCGACCCCACAGACAGCAGCCCATCAGGCTCCCCCGTCCCTGGGATTTTCCAGGCAAGAGTACTGGAGTGGGGTGCCACTGCCTTCACTGCATTACTTTGCACAAACTATAGCACTGTAAATCAGCTATACTTCAATAAAACAAATTATTTAAAAAAGGACTAGGAAAGTGATATCAAGCCCTGCTTCCCTTGATACTAAAAGGTAATGACCATGGATTTTAAGATGAGCCTCTAGGACCCAGTGTCACTCAGGAAAGACAACAGACAAAATTCCCAGGATATTTGATTAAGAGTAGCTGTTTAACTGTAGCCTCAATGCTCAGGATCTTGTCCTTATCCATAACTAAATGTTGTGGCCATCCCTTAAGGCTAGACTCTCATTCACCAAGCTTACAATAAGTTGATGCATATACCCAAATGCCAACACTTAAATTCACCATGAGAAGTGCAATGGCTAAATCAGCCATCATCTATCCATAGGGAATCTGTAGGGGAAGCCAATTCATCACCGGACAGTTGTCATGTGATTTGGACTCAACGCAAGTGGAGCTGGCTATGCGACCAGGGTAAAGTGACAAGTTGGATGGAGAGAGTCTGATGGTCTGTCTCCCAAGGAGGTGCTTATCTCAGCAGCAAACTCTCTGACAGCAAATAGCAATCCCCCAGAGGAGATCACACATTCTCAGACAACAGCCTCCAGGGCTCCCTGTTTGCTAGCCTGGGGCTGATTCTAGCCCCTGACCTTTACTCCACCCCATCAAGTCAATACATTTTCTTTAGACATGGCAGTGTCCCCTGCTGGGCCGAACCGAAGATCTTTTCCCATTCCTGGTCCACTATGTTGTTGATTTTTTTTTAATTGGAGTGTAATTGCTTTACAATCCTGTGTTAGTTCCTACTGCATAGCAAAGTGAATCAGCTATATGTATACATATATCCCCACTCTTTTGGATTTCCTTCCCGTTCAGGTCAACACTGAGCTGAGAGTTCCTAGTATCAACAGTGTATACATTAAAAGACATTACATATTTAGTGTAGGGCTTCCCTGCTGGCTCAGTAATAGAGAATCCACCTGCCCATGCAGGAGACATGGATTTGATCCCTGGTAGGGGAGATCCTCTGGAGAAGGAAATAGCAACCCACTCTAGCATTCTTGCCTGGGAAACGCCATGGACAGAGGAGCTGGGCAAGTACAGTAAATGTAATTGCAAAGGAGTTGGACACAACTTAGTGATGAAACAAAACAACAATGTAAGGCAACCTCACAAACAGGGCTTTCCTGATCTTGGCCAGTTATTTTTTCCCACCAAGCTTCCATCTTCCCCCTGGAGAAGCCGGATAGGGCTGACACAAGAATTAGCTCACGTGGTACAGTGCAGGGCCTGGCTCACAGGAGGCACTCAGTAAATGGGAGCCAGCGATTCCACGTGATACATGAGTGATGGTATCAGATACCCCAGCTCATTTCAGGGATATGAACTGCCATCCCTGGCTGCCACGGTGGCCCCATAGGAAATGAGTCCCTTAGGCATGTTTCCGTGGCTGCAGGCGAGCCAGGCACCCTGGGTACACCCTCCCCCGCAAACACACACCGTCTCATATGACAACCTTTTCAGCGTGTACACGTAACCAGCTGTGTTCCTCCTCAGCCTAACAAAACAAATTGATCAAGAGTCAATACAGGTCCTAATTACAGGCTCTGCACTGGAAGACTGATGGCAGAAGATGAAGAGGGAAGCAGAGGCTCTTGATGGGCGCCTGTAATGAGGTGTCACTGGTCCCCACTGTAAGTCGTTCATAAACATGGTCTCCCATCTGCGGCTGTCAGCATCCCCGCCAGAGCTTAATGAGCTGCTCCTTCCTGCCCCGGGGTTAATGTCAGAAGCTGATCATGTTTTCTGCTGCAAGAAGCACTGCCTGATGGTTGGTGAGTTTCATCTACAAATGTCCCCATTCTCTCAGGAAATGCTTTTCCCAAAACTCCTGGCAAGGACAGGCACGGAATTTCCCATCAGGCCTCTCGACCTCCAGCAAGTGCCACTGCTGAATTCTCCATTGGCAGCCTCTTGCCTTGGCTTGGGTGGACTCAGGAGACGTGTGTCAGGTAAGCCTGGAGTTTGGGTCCTGAAGCGAGGTGGTTTAGAAGGGAGACTTGGCATCTGACTCTGCAGGTTTGGATCCTGGCTCACTGTTCACTAGTTACATACCTATCTAGGTCTCAGCTTCCTCATCTGTAAATTGCGAGCAAAAAGAGATAAAAGAAGGCCCTTCCATTTGGGGCCGTGGCACTGAGTAGTGTGTCTCACCACACTGCTATCATCAGCTGAAGCTAATAAACCATCTATGGACTTGGAGAGACCCCAGATCAAAAGACCTAACTGAAGGCTCTGTCTTAATACACAGCAAGACTTATATTAACTGACCGTGTACAAGCCAACAGATGCATCTGTCCAATCCAAGGTGCAAATGGCAATTCCTAATTAACATAATAACAAACTTCCTTTCCCTAACACATAAAATCCCCTGACATTTTCCCTTCCAGAAGCCACCTGATGAATTTCCTCCACTGCATGTCTTCCCTTGACAAATAAGTCAACTCGGTGCTCAACCTTCTAATCATGGTAGTAGCGCTTGTTTTTCCTTTAATAACACCTCTTTCATTAACAGTACTTTCTCATGTAAGCACAATAAGGCTCCCCAAAGAGGTCCATGTCCTAATCCTCAAGGATCTGCATGTCAAGTCACCTAACAAAGGATAATCAAGATGGCAGATGGAATTAAGCTTGCTGATCTCAGGATAAACAGATTAACCTGCATGATCCTAGCAGGCCCAATGTAAACACATGCATCTCTAAAGGGGGAAGAGGGAGGCAGGAGGGAACCAAAGTGTTGGAAGCTAAGTAGAACTCAACTGATATTGCTGGCTTTGAAGATGGAAGGGGCCACGAGCCAAGAAATACAGGTGCCCTCCAGAAACTAGCAATGGCAAGGAAGCTCTCCCCTAGAGCTTCCAAAAAGGAAGACAGGCCTGCCAACACCTTGATTTTAGCCTAGTGAGAATCAGACTCTTGAGCTCCAGAATCACAGAACAGTAAGTCTGTGCAGTTTTAAGCCATTATGTTTCTGGTGCTTTATCACAGCTGGCATGGGACATTAATACAAGTATCCCCCTCATGGGGTTTTTGGTGATCTCTGTACAGGCAAAGTGCTCAGGCCCATGACTGGCAAATTCTAGATATTCATTTAATATTACCAAGACTTTTAATAATTCTTATCAATTTCTTCATTACAGAGCCTCTCACCTCCTCTCTCCCTCTGACCATTCCCACAGCTCAACTCCAATCAACAGAAGTGACATTTCCTGAGCACTTCCTATGACCAGGCACCTGGCCCAGCACTTGGCACATGCCCTCCTCTGTGGGTGAGTGTTCTGGAATCACCCTCTCTAGAAAGCCAGACCAAGTCTGGGCTTTGATGCTGTTGAGAGCCCTGTTACAAATCATCAGCCAACTGGGGTAACTGAACGAGCATCATCAGTTACACTCACCCCACCCTCCTCCAAGCACAAGCATGAGGCACCACTCTGTGAGGCTCTCCCACTGTCGTCTGCCAGGGGAGCTGAGCTGGCCTCTCCTCGTCCCGGCTCCTCCCCTCCTTTCAGAACCAACAGCCCCATGATCTCCTTATTCATCTGCCTTCTCATTTGACTGTGACCATGTGATCCCTTGGAGAAAGGGTAGGCTACCCACTCCTGTATTCTTGGGCTTCCCTTATGGTTCAGCCGGTAAACAATCTGCTGGTAAAGAATCAATGCGGGAGACCTGGGTTTGACCCCTGGGTTGGGAAGATCCCTGGAGAAGGGAAAGGCTACCGACTCCAGTATTGTGACCTGGAGAATTCCATGGACTGTATAGCCCATGGGGTCGCAAAGAGTCGGACACGAGTGAGCGACTTTCACTTTCAGGTTAATCACAGCTAGTGTCTAGCCCTGACACTTGGGTGTCAGCAAGTCTTTGTTGCATGAAGGAGGGGGAAGGTATAGATCATTTTTATTTGTTCCTTGAAAGAAGCAGGAGCTCCTGACACCCATGCTTAGATCAAAAGCCTGGGCTCTTCCAAGGTCCTTGCCAGAGCCAGGACCAGGGTGAGGCAAGAGAAGATCTGTGAAATTTAAGGGGGCGCTACCTCCCCAGGGCTGACCCTGCACTGGGACAGACTCAAAAGTGGGCACTCCTATCATTTGACACCCTGGTGTCCCAGCCCTGCCCACTGCCCTCAGGTACTGGGTCACCAGCCACTGTTACTGGAGCTTGAAGAAAATCTCATTACATGCCTTAATGATAAATCAGTTGTCCAACATCACTGAAAGATGATGAATTTAGCCTGGATATTGGTAAGGGTAAGGCTAGGCTGTGCTAGTGGGGCTTCCCAGGTGGCTCTAGTGGTAAAGAACCCACCTGACACTGAAGGAAACATGAGATGCAGGTTCAGTCCCTGGGTCAGGAAGATCCCCTGGAGAAGGAAATGGCAACCCGCTCCAGTATTCTTGCCTGGAGAATCCTACAGACAGAGGAGCCTGGTAGGCTACAGTCTATGGGGTCGCACAGAGTTGGACACAACTGAAGCGACTGAGCACACAGGCTGAGATAACAAATTTATCCTGAAATTTTAGTGGCTTAACACAGCAGCTGATTTCCCACTCACATGCCATGTCCACAGTGGCTCAGTGAGGGGCTCTGAGGGGTCTAGAGAAGGGATTCTCAAACCTTGGCGTGCAGAAGCATTAGCTAGGACTTTTGTTTAAAACTGAAGTTTTTCATCCCTAACCCCTAAGGTTCTCATTTGGTAGGTCTTGGGAAAGCCCAGGCAATTTTTTTTTTCACATTCACCAGGTAATTCAGAAGCAGGTGCTCTGTGATCCAGCCAGATAAGCCCTTTCCACCACAAATGGGTAGAAACTGGGCCACAAACGGCCTGACCCCCAAGTACTCTGAGGTCATGGCCCCTCACATGGATCCAGTGAAAGGGTGGGCGTTTTGGTAACCTTCCAGGGCTGCGGCACTGGACGGAGCAAATTCTGAAGCATGAGCTTCTGTGAGCTGGAAAAGAATCCAGAACTGAGTAGAGCTGAAAACACCAATTGATGATGAAGCCAGCCTGTGAGGCGGAAGGCAATGACCCCCAAGGTGTGGTGACCCCATTTTGTGCAAAATAGGAAGAAATGTTTCTCAGCAGCTGGTATGAGAGAGACCTCGCTCATAACCAGGGGTCTCCTGTGTTGAAAAGCAGTTCTGATGGGCACCTTGGGGGTCGAAGTGAGCAAGATACCAGGGGACAGGCAAAACATGGAAATGATTCCAAATAACCAAAAATAAATAAAAGGAAAGGGAAGGAGGAAGGCTGAGGGAGACTCCTGGCAGAAGATGAGTGGGAAGAGAATCCAAGTATGCTAAAAAAAAAAAAAGCGTTTCTGAGATGGTTTGCTGCATGTGCGCTCAGCTGTTCAGTCGCGTCTGACTCTCTGCGATGCCATGGACTGTAGCCCGCCACGCTCCTCCGCTCATGGAATTTCCCAGGCAAGAGTACTGGAGTGGGTGGCCATTTCCTACTCCAAGGGATCTTCCAGACCCAGGGATCAAACCCACAGCTCTTGTGTCTCACTGGTAGGCAGATTCTTTACCACCGCACCACCTGGGAATGAAACCACATCCTTGGTTTTATCTCCAGAAAAACCTCCACTGCCCACCCATGTCAGGCAGGGTGGGTTTTCTTTTGGGATGGGGGGATGGGGGAGATGGAAATCTCCCACCTCGGAAGGGCTGAGCCCTGTATCAAGAGTTCAGATCCACAGGCAGCGAGCCATTCTCCCTGCTCCACTCTGGGCCACGCTGCAGTTAAGAGGCTCTGGCCCCTCCAATGGTTCTGGAAGGACTCCCAGACCTGCCTGAGCAGAGCAAGAGGCAGTCACACCTGGAGATGACAACGAAGCTGCCCCAGTGTCTGGCAGGACTGAGAGGGACAGAGGTGATTAGTAAAGACTGTGTCTGCCAGGACATGTGTGCAACCCAGGAAGTGGGCTTGATGCCATGTGCAAGTGAGGTGCCCCTGGGAGCTCTCCAAATATCGGGGGCCAGGTGAATTTATGGGGCTTAGAGCTAGTGCACATGCAAGAAGCAGCTGGGAGCCAGGGTAATTTGGATCATGCCTCTAACCTAAACAATTGGTCATGAGAGTAAATGTAACAATAATAATAATTAGTAGTAGTAATCAATGCTTATGTAGACCTACTAGATACATGTCTTATTATCCACCCCCACAGTAACTTATGATTTAAGTATATTATTGCCCCCATTTTGTGGAAAAAAAAAAAAAAAAAAAAAAACCTGAGCCCAGGGAGAGCAAGTTTCTCAGGGGTACACAGCCTACAACAGCAAGCCTTGGATGTGAGCAGCATGCCTTCAATACCTATGTTCTAAACCACTACCATCTGATATATGCAAAAGTGCTTTATTAAATAAATAAACGTTGCTGAGCCATGTTACGTATCACAAGGCTCCTGAATGTCTAGACAAGAGATATTAAAACATAAGAAAGCAAAAACCAACCCTTCGTTCTTAAGGACTTTCAGAGAGGTTGAGAAATTTTTGACTTAAAGAAACCCCCACCTTGCCTGCAACCTTCCCCTGAAGTGGGCAAAAATGTTCAGCAGGCCCAACATCTCTGCCCTGTTTCATAATAATAATAATTGCCGTTCCAGGCACTTGTCTGTAGCAGATTTTTTAAAAAAGCAATCAATCCTTAAGAATTGCTATAAACAAGATCAAGCATTGTTTACACCCAGGAAATCACAGAACTGGGCAGAGAAGACAAAAACAGAAACCTGGAGGGTCAGTACTTGAGCTCTTTCAGCACCAAGAACCAGTAAATAGAGACGGTTTCGGTTAAAGAGGGAAAGTGAGCACAAACCAATACAGAGGTCAGCAGGAGATGCCAAAAAGAATATGAGTCGAGTTTCAGAAGCTGAGGATCCCTTGTGAGCACAGCCAGGAGGAGGAGAAGCAGCTGTAGGCAGTCTGGCCCAATCTGTAGAGCCCCGCCCACTGGAAAGCCCCTGGTCCCAGGCGCAAAGCTCTGCCCAGCATCTCAAACACAGCACTGGAACGCCTCCTCCAGGTGACTCAAGGCCCAAAGATCAAAGCAACCCAGGCTTTGCCTGCAACGTAGCCAGAGGCCTGGCCCCCTGGAGGCATGTGCTGTGTCCCCGCAGCTCCGCCAGGGGGAGGGGATGGCGTGGGAACATCCCCTGCCTGGTGTGAGAAAGGCTTTCCTGATTTCCGTGTCTGCATTTCATCTTTGTTGATATGTTTATGTCAGATCTTGATCATCACACTTGCCTATAATTTAGGCTGTTTTCCTTCCAAACACACTAAATACATGTTATTACTACGAAATTGAGTTCTCAATTTACACTGTTTTGCACTCATTTCGTAAAACATCCTGGTGACGTTTCAGTGTGAACCACAAAGCCAACCCTGACGGTGTTGGATCTGGACCATGAAGGAAACCAGCAGACATCCTACGGAGCTCCTTGAGAGCTGCTCAGATCTCTACAGTCATCTTCGGGTCCATAAACACTAGGAACCACAGAGAAAGGCAAGAAGGGCCTTTGTCCAACATTAAACAAATCCAGATAAGCAGACCTCAGGGCAGCCCATCCTGACTGCCCAACACCCCAACAGTCTACCCTGACTCCCATATTTTGTCCTGTGCTATCTCCCAAGGCTGAACGCTCTTACACAACCCATCCCTCCTTCTGTGACAAGGTCTGAAGATGTCTCTTGTGCTCTTTCCCTTGAAGAATGGAGCACTTGGACCTTAACTAGAACAGCAACAAATCTACTCTGGAGACTGTGCTCTCAGAAGCAAAAAAATGAGGCAGATTGACCCCAGGCAACCAAGTCTCTGCAGTCAGACAACTCCTGCCATCATCCCCCCCCACACCCTGAAAACACAGCAGGACTCCATACCTGGGCAGAGGAGCGGGTAGAAGGGTACTCAGTGAGCCTTGGAAGCCTTCCCCGCACTCACTGTGAATCCCACACTCCTCTCCGCCCAAGTTCACAGCCACTTCCCACTGAGTACCAGGGCCAGATTCTCCCCCTGGAGCCCTCCATCTTTGCCCTACCTCCATCGTCTTCCTGCTCCCATGCATTTGCCCCAAGGCAAGTGCCCTTCCGCCCGCATTCAACCTTACCCATCCTTCCAGGACCCGCTCAAACCCCGTCTCCTCCACAGTTCCCTCAGGCATCCCCTACCTACCCCGTGAGGCCTGGCGGTGATGCAGTGAATGCAAGCAGACGGACGCTCAGAAGGGTCCACCAATGTTAGCTCTGTTAGCCGGCAGCCCCCTCCCCTCCCGGAAGGCAGGGCCACGCCTCCCACACCACCGCAATCCATGCCTCGCCCAGCATCCCACCTGGTCGCAACAGCTGAACCGAGTCAAACCGCCATCACCCACCTCCGTCTTCCTCCAAGCCATGCGCCTCCAGCCAGCAGGAAGATTTTTGCCAAACGCAGTCAAATGACACGTCTTCATGTCCCAAGATCGCAAAAATCACAACAGTTTAGCCATCTCACTCCGTCGTGCATTTCACAGGTGGGGACGGAGGAGCAGAGAGGCCAAGAAACTCTCCAGGAGTCCCACGGTAATTACAGGTCCTCTCTGCCTGACTGCCCCGGCAGGAATGGCCGCCCTTGTCTGTTTCTCCCCTTCTGCTCCAGTCCTTGCTCCTGGGACGTTGTTGGGCGTTGCTCACAAACCAGGGGGTGATGTTTGACACCCGGCTCCAGCTGATGGCCGCCACTCAGCACACGAGGAGCAGAAAGCTTATGAGAGGCTCCTCCTTCTGGTGGGCGGGTCCTCTGTGCCCTGCCCCACACCACTGGCTGCGGCTCTGGGCCCAGAATCCCTTGCAAGTTGGGCTGCATCGGCGCTAGGGGTCCTCGCCACGTGAACTCTGCACCAGCTGGGGGCTGGGCCGTCAGCTGCGGGTCCACATCTGCCAACTCCTTTCACCCTCAAAGCCTGCACAGCAGGGCAGCATCTCTCTCCTTTCTACATATGAAGGTGATGAGGCCAGAGGCCGGCGGAAGAACCGCCTTGATCCCCTTTGCACAGTTCACTTGGAGGCTCCAAAGATCTATGTGTAAGTGGAAACGATTGGTGCGTAAGTGAGAACCGGATTTGCCCGTCGGTTCTTCCCTGTGGTTCTGGGGGAGCCATTGCCTACTGCCACACTCAGTTTCCCATCTTAACCATGAAGACGTGGTCAGAGGATCTACAAGAGAGGGTCCTTTCAGCTCTGACATCATCAAAAAAAGGGCAATCCTATATATTATAGCCACCCCCAAATGAGTCATTCAGCTGCAGATCTAGGGGTCCCAGTCACTTCAGTTCAATCACTCAGTTGTGACCCCATGGACTGCAGCATGCCAGGCCTCCCTGGCCATCACCAACTCCCGGAGTTTACGCAAACTCATATCCACTGAGTCGGTGATGCCATCTGACCACCTCATCCTCTGTCTTCCCCTTCTCTGCCTGCCTGCAATCTTTCCCAGCATCAGGGTCTTTTCAAATGAGTCAGCTCTTCACATCAGGTGGCCAAAGTATTGGAGTTTGTCCAAAGTATCAGTCCAAAGTACTGGATCTCGGTTCATACTCCATAACTTGCAGTCAACAATGTATACGTCTCCTGACTGTTGTGCAGAGGCCATGAAATTCTGTAAACACACAGGGATGAGGACCGCGTGGTTAGTTGAAGGACACATACCTGAGAGAGCAGTGAGCACTGGAGGAGATGCTGAGTGAAAATCTGAATGTGGGCTTAGCTGACCTCTTGTGTCTCAGACGTAATATGAGCTTCTTGAGAGATGCCTTTGGGGTGGATGCTTAATGTGGCATCTGAGCAGTGGGGACTCCACTTGTTCTCCTAATCCTGCTTTGGATTCCAAGGTCACTTCCCTTCTGTGAACCTTCACCCCTGAGCCAGCTCCAGAGAAATTCCCAACAGGGTCCTAAAGCTCTGATGGGATTGGGATTCAAAGACCCACTGATGGGCTAAGTGGACGTGTGACCACAGAGTTTGAATGGAGACAATGACCAGTGTTAAAGCTCCAGAAGAGGGTTTTCCTGGTGGCTCAGTGGTGAAAAAACAATCTACCTGCCAATGCATTAGACATGGTTTTGATCCCTGATCTGGGAAGATCCCATGTGCCTCAGGGCAACTAAGCCTGTGCCCTAGAGCCTGGGAGCTGCAGCACGTGAAGCCAGAGCACCCTAGAGCTCACGCTCTGCAAAAGGGAAGACACTGAAATGAGAAGCCTGCACACTCAGCTGTAGAGTCGCCCCCACTCGCCGCAGCTGGAGAGAAGCCCTTGTAGCCACCACAAAGACCAAGCACAGCCAAAAATAAATTTAAAAAAAAAAGCCCCAGAAAGGTCTTAGGTCTATAATGAACCTCATTACACTCACCCCACTTGTTTTGATATTAAAAGTGGAGCTCAACCAGAAGCAGCCTTATCAAGTCATTTAAACTTTTCATAGGATTTTTCAACATAACAAAAGATCATCCAGTATAAAATAATCCCATTGATCTAAAGTAATCCTTCTTATTAAAGCACACCCACACACACAGTTGGGCAGAGAAGGGGAGAGATTAGGGATTGGGGTCGAAGGTTATGGTGCTTAACTCCTAGGTCAGTGCTGAGACAGCCTCTTTTCCTGGTCGCTCTTTCAGCCATCGCTCTGGAGAGGACCCTACCTGAGGGTGCTTATCACAGTGAGGACCAGAGTCTGTGAACAGAGACTCAGTCTGCAAGTGTTTGGAGAGCAAGAGATAGCATGGACTCCTGCGATGGGACCAAGGCTTACTGAGCTGTGAGCTTTTATCCTCCGTAATCCGACCTACCATGCTGATATCACTATATATGCCAACTTCACTTCTACCCATCTGGTTGTAGGTTTTACATATATGCAAATTAGGCCATTGGCATGGTAGGCAAGCTCGTGACATGGTCCAATGATTTCTGTTATATGTACATCCTTCTGTAATCCCCACCTCTTGAGTGTGGGCTGGATCTAATCTTTCACTTTTTTTTTTTTAAGTTTTGTGGAAACTCTTCAAAAAATATATTTATTTATTTTTGGCTGTGCTGGGTCTTCGTTGGTACGAATGTGCTTTCTCTAGTTGCAACAGTTGGCGTCTCCTCTCCAGTCGCAGTGCATGGGCTTCTCTTGCTGTGGAGCATGGTTCTAGGGTGCTCAGGACTCAGGAGTTGTGGCACACAGGCTTGGTTGCCCTGCAGCATGTGAATCTTCCTGGAGGAAGGATGAAACCCATGTCCCCTGAATTGAACGTGGATTCTTAACCACTTGACCACCAGGATATTCTAGTCCTTTTTTTTTTTTTTTTAATAAATAGAATATGGCAGATATGGTGGGATGCCACCACTGAGATTAGGTTGTAAAAGGTCACAACCAAAAAAAAAAAAAGATCATGACTCTCTTGCTGGCATTCTCACTCTGACTCTTGTGTGCTTGCTCTGATGAAATGACCTCATGGCAAGAAACTGGAGGTGACCTCCAGGCAACAGTCACCAAGGAATTGAGGCCGTCAATCCAACAGCCTTCAAAGAAATGAACCCTGCCAGCAAGAAGTGATCTGGAAAGCCATGCTTCCCCAGTCAGCCCTTCATGTGAGGCTCTAGCCTTGGCCAACACCTTGACCACAGCCTCTGAAAGACCCTAAAGCCAAGGTTAGGTTGTGCCCAGATACCTTACCCACAGACACTGTGTGATAATAAATGTGTCATTTTAAGCTCCCTAGTTTGGGGGTAAATTGATATACAGCCATATATAATAGTATATCTAGTCTATGGATTCTGATAACATGTAATTAGGACTTAAGAGTCATGATCCATATGCCTAATCATTCTATAGTCAGCAACAAGGGAAAGGCAGGACAAAGAAAATAAGATTGAGTAGGAGATAACCTTCTGTTGCATCACAGATAATGGTAACCAATATTCCTGGCAAGGATATCCTGTCCAGGCACACCCCACCAAACATGCTGCTGCTGCTTCTGCTGCTAAGTCGCTTCAATCATGTCCCACTCTGTGCGACCCCATAGATAGCAGCCCACCAGGCTCCCCTGTCCCTGGGATTCTCCAGGCAAGAACACTGGAGTAGGTTGCCATTTCCTTCGCCAATGCATGAAAGTGAAGTTGCTCAGTCATGTCCGACTCTTAGCGACCCCTTGCAGCCTACCAGGCTCCTCGTCTCATTTAATCCACACTACAACCTGTAATGTTGGCACGACTCCAATCCATGTTTTATAGATGAAGAAATTGAGACTCGGAGGGCTTAAGTTATCCAAACTCACTAAGATGGTGCAGAAAACCAAGATTTTAACCCAAGCCTCTCTGACTTCACAGCCTTCCCACTAACCACTGCATTATAACCCCAACTAAGCCGCAAATAGGGTAGGAGCCCTTTACAGGCTATGAGAAGGAGGGCAAGGGTCTATTCCCGATTCCATTTTCCATATCTATGACATGAAGTACAGAAGTTCCAAGGGACCCCTAAGATCTATGTCTGAGACTATGAGGGGTGTACAGTGTCAGTAAGTCTTTGGTTGAGCCCCATAATCATGAAATAAGCTACATGTATCACATTTTATTATAACATTAATGACAATACAGAATGATTCGAAGAATAAAATAAAACTCCTGAGGCAGAGAGAACTGTAGCCTTGAAAATCAGTTGCAGTGAAGGCTACTGAATTTACAGGCTTAAAGGGTCCAATATTCCAAAGATTTTTCTGATTCTTGGCCTTCATTTACTTCCTCATTCAGATAACCCACCAAAATCTCTGGACAGTAATTCTTGAAGGGAAATCTGATTTTGTAATAGAAACTCCTTAGCCTATGTTATACACTTACTCACTTTTCTGGCCTCATCTCCCATTTCTGCCCCAAACACACCTAAGAGACACTCTATGTTCCATCCAGTTCAAATTTTGACTATTTCCTCTGGTTTCTATGATTATTCCAGTTTAGAATACCCTTTCTCACATGGTAAAATCTGTTGTTTTACATCTCAATTTGACTATAACTTCCTCGATAAAGCTACTCTGGAAAAGCCTTTTATGTTGTCATGTATTTGTTATCTATTGCTGTGTAATGAACAACCCCAAATGAAGCAGCTTAAAATGACAAGTATCTATCATCTCAGGGCTTCTGGGAGCAGCTTATCTGGGTGCTTCTGGCTCAAGGTCATTCCTGAAGTTAGAGTGAAGGTGTCAGCCTGGTCTGCTGTCATCTCAAGGCTCTACTAGGGCCCACAGATCCACTTCCAAGCTCACCCCTGTGGTCGATGTTGACAGGTTTCATTTTCTCATGGGTTGTTGTACAGAGGGCCTCAGTTGCCCACCATTCCTTGGGGGCATAGGTCTGCTCACAACATGGAAGCTTGCTTCCCTTAACACATGTGATACAAAGAGACAGAGAGAGGAATGCCACATGCCACAGTCTTTTTATAACCTAATCTCACATGCAACATTCATCATGACCACTGTCTTCTATTCTTTAGAAGCAAGTCTATAAATCCAACCTACCCTCAAATGAAGGGATCACACAAGGATGTCAATTCAAGAGACAGGGAATCCCTGGAAGAAATCTCAGAGCTTGCCTCATACATAATCATTCTCATGATCAAGACATTATACTTCTTAATTTATCTGTCTTCCTCCCCCTAGGACTGGACTATGACTACCTCAAGGCAAGACTATGTCTTTTTATATAGTTTCCCAATTCTGGCACCTGCCAGGTGCTCAAGCAATAAGGAATGAGTGGCCCTGACACTTCCCTGCCTGTGATCTCCTCTCCCAGAACCTGATCAGCATGGGGATGGATGGCCTGTTTACAATCACAGAGAATAACAGTCTCTTGGCTGTTAAGTGTCTGTCCCTAGAATAAATCCATTTGCCCAAGAACTCCCTTCTCTGCCTACTTTCTCCTGGGCCATTGAATGGAGGGATTATCTTCTTTGAAGACAGCCCCCAGCCCAGGTGTGTTTTCGGGTGATTTCGAGAGCCAGCCTGCTCTCCTCCACCTCATGACCCCTCCCATGGAAGAACCCCATCCCTCCTTGTGCCTTTCTCTTTCCTCTTGAGTCTGCATCTCTTTCTGTCCATTCTCTCTTTTCCCAGGCCTGGGAGTCACTGAGTCAAATTCCATATTGAAGAAATACCAAAACATTCTGTCCCTCAGTGTAGTGACTGTGTACAAGGCAGAAACGGAACCAGCCTGCTTAGCTTAGAATCCCAGGTCTGCTATTTACTAGAAGTGTGGCCTTAGGCAAGTTATTTAGCTTCTCTGATCCTCAATTTCCCTATCTGTAAAACTGTGATAATCACAGTAGACACATCTCATAGTGTTGTTGGGAAGATTGTGAAATACTTAGAACAGTGCCTGATGTACAGTGCTACAAAAATGCTTGCTGGATGAATGAATGATCCTACAGAAGAATGTAACAGAATAAAATGAATAATTACACCTAAGAGATTAGATGACCCATCCAAGGTCCCATGGAGAGCTAGTGGCAGAGCTGGAAGGAGACCCAGGTCTCCAGAGCCCAATTTCTTTGCATCAAGCAGGAAAGCAAGATTCCTCCAAGCTGATCCTCAGGTCATTCTCAACTCACTGTACTTCTTATTCTCTCGTGAGGATAAATCAACACTTAAATGAGCAGCATGAGGTTGCTGTAGAGGGAGTCAGCTCACAGTAACATCTTTTTCAGTGTGTTGATTAGTCAGAGGAATCTTGAACTGCCAGTGAGGCTGGGAAAGCAGGTGATTCTATGTCTATCATGAACTGACTCAGACATGGGGCCCAGGGGATGCTATAAAGGTTCAGATTGGATCCACACCTGTCTCTCTTGAAGAAATCTTTTGCTGTCACTATATATTAGCTTTCTTTATTTTCCTTTTCATGATGGCTCTGCTGAGAAATGTTGCCAAATTGGTTTGTCATCTGTAAAACGAGGCTGAAATTTGTTCCCACCTTGAGGGAAAAGATTGTTTCTCATCTAATCCAGAGTGTCCAGCACACCTGAGTGATTACGTGTGCTGATGATCTGCTGAGGAATGATCTCAGAAATCCCTCCCAACTCTAGCATTTAAAAACACTGACAGAAAAGGCAGAAACAGAGAAATAAAACTATTGAAAAATAGACATAATAACTCAACGAGTAGTTCTCTGGGGTCACTCATACATGAGCAAACAGGTTCCAACATCTCAGTAGATTCTGAGGGTATCAGTGCACTCACTGCTTGGCCAGCAAATGTCCACTGTGATGATCCCAGCTCATGCTGATAGTACAGGTCTGTTTAAGGAGGCACTGACTGGTGGTGTAGGGCTGCTCGGTGTCTCAATAGCAAGGAAGCCGCATGCTAATGCAGGAGATGCAGGTTCGACCCCTGGGTTGGGTAGATCCTGTGGGGAAGGAAATGGCAACCCACTCCAGTATTCTTGCCTGGGAAATCATGGACAGAGGAGCCTGGCAGACTCCATACAGTAAATGGGATTGCAAAAGAGTGGGTCATGACTAAAGCGACTAAACAACAAGTGCAGATGTTGTATGATTAACCACATTAACCACAGAACCCATGGACTGAAGAGATGATACATAAAAGACTATATCTGATGACCAATAAAGTCACAGTAAATTCAGCTCAACTGACATTTTTTTGGTATCAGTATGCATCAGATGGGCTCCCCAGGTGGCGCCAGTGGTAAAGAACACACCTGCCAATGCAGGAGACATAAGAGATGGAGGTTCAGTCCCTGGGTTGGGAAGACCCCCTGGAGGAGGGCACAGTAACCCTCTCCAGTATTCTTGCCTGGAGAATCCTATGGACAGAGGAGCCTGGTGGGCTACGGTCCATAGGGTCACAAAGAGTTGGCCACAAGTGAAGCGACTTAGCACGCACACACACGTGGATCAGGTACACTGAGTTTTGGTTCTCTGAGCAGTAGACACCTAGATGGGATTAGATGTACAGGACATTCTTGGGAGAAATGCCTATGAAGAGCAAAGGAAGCATGAGCAGCGGGGGAGGACCCTCAGTCTGGGATGAAAGTCTGACACCCGAGGGGAGGGAAGGCAGCATAGAGAAAAAAAGTTCAGATCACAGGTGCCTCTGAGATAGAGTCGGCCGGGCCATGGAGAGAACCCGGGCAAAAGCTGCTCCCTGGAGAAACTCCAAGTCAGGCAAGAAGGTATGGCTCTGGTTCTCCTCAAGTGTTGAGTCTTGGGCCAGAAGGGGTCCTAGGGAAGCTTGGCCTGAGCCTGAGTGCAGGGAGAACTCACAGCAAGCAGGCTGCCAGGTCCCCTGCATCTGGTGCTCTTGAAGGGAGCATGACACAGACGTGGCGGCCACAGACCCTCTTCTGTTTGGGAGGCACGGGCCTGCCTAAGATCCAGAACTTTCTTTTGAAGAACTTCTTTTAAAGGAGAAAGATCTGGAGGGCTTCCTTGGCGGTCCCGTGGTAAAGAACCTGCCTGCCAATACAGGGGACACCGGTTCCATCCCTGATCCGGGAAGATCCCACGTGCTGCAGAGCAACTAAGCCCATACGCCGCAAGTACTGAGCCCAAGTGCTGCAACTGCTGAGGCCCGTGTGCCCTGGAGCCTGTGTTCCGCAGACCACGGATGTTAATGAAGGGTAGCTCCCGCTCACTGCAGCTACAGAGAGCCCTCGAGAGGCAACGAAGACCCCGTGCAGCCAAAAATAATTTTTTTAAACTTGTTAAAGAAAAAAAGATGCTCTAAAAAAGGGCAGGGGGGAGATCATGAACAGTGAAAAAACATGAGAAGGAAGGCATGTGGCAAAGAAGAGGGAATCCTTAACTTACTGGGACAAATGATGGTGCCTCAGAGGAGTTTTCAGAGAGGACGTGACCACAGGTCACGGTGTTGAGGCACCATCGCTGGAAAGGGGTGGCAGACAGCAGACGACCAGATGGCCTGCCCCCCTACAACAAAGAACAGATTTTAAGGATCAAACTGCCTCAGTTCTGTGAAGAGGCTGCCCGAAAGGGGTCCTAATCAAAGTGCACAAATTCACAAAGAGAAGGTAGAAGGTGGAAATGAATCTGCTCATCAAATTCTACAACCAAGAGAATGAAGGGAGAGAGTTTCAGAGCAGATGAAAAAAGGTCTGCTTTACATCGAGGGCTGTCACCTTTTACAGCTAATCGGAAGGAACTCAAGAGGCTGTAGCGATGTCCCAGTCATCCAGCCTTCCCAGGAGAGGAATTTTTCCATGCATATAGAATGTCCCTATGACAGGATGAGATTCTTTAAGGGGAAACTAAAACAAGATCATGTTGGAGAGAAATCTTTCCAAAATAAATTGATCAATGCCCTGCCTTCTTAAGCACCATTTAAATGTTTCTTAGTGATTGTGATGAGCTTGCTATGAGCATGAGTGACTGTACTCCTCGGACATGGTGATATCCTTACATCAAATCAAGTGTGGAAGTGGTGAAGCTCCTACAGCAAATGGCTGCAAATATTCCAACTACTTCTGAAATCGCCTTGTCGCCATCTCCTTCCATTGTCAAGCAATCAGTGGATCCTTCCTCCTGCTTTCAAGGAATTTGCTTATAGGAAATTGAGACACACTATCCCTTCTAATTCATTGCTTCTAATTTCCTTTGGGGTGGAAAGCGATTACCATTCTCATCAAACTTACATTTAATATGAGACTAAGTGTGTTCTGAATAAAGAACTGAGGTTCTCTTCTATAAGTTGGCTGATCCATGGGGAGGCCCTGGATTTGATGGCATCTATTTTTGCCTCAGACTTGCATTTGTTTGCATGCGTTGGTGGTAGAGGAAGGGATGTTGTTTATTTCTTTCTTGATCCTGAGCTCTGATCTAGATAACTGAGGTCATTGAGCAAGTGACAAGTGACTTCTGGATAAATGAGCTCCTAGATGATCTCACCATCATGGACAGTCAAAGGAGACTAGGACTATTATTACTTCTTATGCCCCTTATAATCATGATCAAATCTTGAAACGTAAAACTTGTCTTCACCCCTGCTTATAGTTTGTGCACCTTGCTGAAAAGAGTTCAAAAAAGCAGGAACAGCCATGACTGGGACTAGCATTCCTGCATGTGTGCATGTTAAGTCACTTCAGTCGTGTCCAACTTTTTGTGACCCTATGGACTGTAGCCCGCCAGACTCCTCTGTCCATGGGACTGTGCCAGCAAAAACTCCTGGAGTCGGCTGCCATGACCTCCTCCAGGGGATCTTCCAGACCCAGGGATCGAACCTGAGTCTCGTGTTTCCTGCATTGGCAGACGGGTTCTTTACCACTAGCGCCACCTGGGAAGTCCAGTATTCCTGACATAGGGCTTATTTACAAAGACCATGGACATACTGCTGCCCCACCCCCCACCATTAAGTACATCAGTGTTTGGAAATGAATAAGCAAAGACTGCTAGAGTTTCAACTAGCTAGAACTGGGTTAGCTGCTTTAACATACATTATTTCATATTAAAGACAAGGAAACAGATGCCCAGAGAAATGAGTGGAGTTGCCCAAGGCCATGTAGTCGGTAAAGGACAGAGCTAAAAGTAGAAGCATCATTGCCTTTTCCTTTCCATATAAGATCTTGAGGAGACTGGAAAGCCCTTCCCACATGGAAGCAGACTGGCTGAAAGGACAGTATTAGCAATTCCACTGTCACTTCCTTTCAAACCAGGCATTTGACCTCATCCCTTGGTGTATCCACAGTGGTCAGCTCAGAGTCCTGCTCCCCATTAACCCCCCTGCCTCCAACTCTCCAGTCTTGCTCTGCTTGGAGAAGCATTATAAGCCCCCTAGGATTTAGCAACTCCAAACTAGACCCGTCTCTACCTTTCTCATTTCCCTCCATTATTTCCAGCTCACCCATTCTGACCTAACCAAGAAAACCTGCTCACAACCCTTCAGATGATTTTGCTTCTGCTGCTTTCTACACCTTCTCGTTGGGTATGCATCTGGCTCAGGAAAAATACATGTCTTGTGTACACACTGCTATATTTAAAATGGATAACCAACAAGGACCTACTCTGTAGCACAGAAAACTTTGCTCAGTGTTATGCGGCAGCCTGGATGGCGGCAGAGTATGAGGGAGAATGGATACACGTATATGTGTAGCTGAGTCTTTACACTGTTCAACTGAAACTATCCCAATATTATTAATTGGCTAAGTTGCTTCAGTCACATCCGACTCTTTGCAACCACATGGACTGTAGCCCACCAGGCTCCTCTCTCCATGGAATTCTCCAGGCAGGAATACTGGAGTGGGTTGCCATCCCCTCCTCCAGGGGATCTTCCTGACCCAGGGATGGAGCCCGGGTCTCCTATGTCTCCTGCACTGGTAGGCAGATTGTTTACCACTAGCGCCACCTGGGAAGGCCCACAAAACAAAAAGTTTTTTAAAAAATAACATGTCTCTCTTTCCCATTATCCACCTGGGCTCTTCTCCTCCTTCAAATCCGTCCTCAAGCTCATCTCTGGGAATAACTGGTTAACTCAGCTAACTCTTTATTTCATTGTACCCTTCGTGCTTAGTCGCTCAGCCCTGTCCGACTCTGCAACCCCATGGACTGTAGCCCGCCAGGCTCCTCTGTCCATGGGGATTCTCCAGGCAAGAATACTGGAGTGGCTTGCCATTCCCTTCTCCAGGGGATCTTCCCAACCCAGGGGCCGAACCAAGTCTCCTGCATCGCAGGTGGATTCTTTACCGTCTGAGCCACCGGGGAAGCCCTAGCTCTTGGGAAAACACACAGACACTCAAGTCAGAAAGAACTGGGTTCTAGACCTAGAGTGACCAGCAATCAGCTGTCTGAAAGGTGAGCTGCATTTTAAAGTAATAATAAAATAAAATAATAATGATGATTCCTTAGCTGTAAAACAGACGTTAATCCCTACCCCTTGCCCAGTGACAGCAGATGCAGTATGATCTGGTCGAGTGATTGACTTCAAGAGTCAAACCACAAGAGTTTGAATCCTAGTGACAGCACCTTGAGTCAATTACTGACTTTCTCTAAGCCTCAATGTGGCCATTTGCAAGGTGGGCTCATCTGCAAGAGGGCAGCAGAGGGTGAGAAGGTTGGTTAGCATCACCGATTCAGTGAACACGAAGCTGGGCAAACTCCGGGAGATGGTGAGGGACAGAGAGGCCGGGTGTGCTGCAGTCCATGGGGTCACAAAGAGTCAGACACGACTTAGCGACTGAACAACAACAAAGTGGACTGAGAATTGCACCAACAGAGTTCTGAGGACTACAAGGTGCGATAATACATGTAAAAGACTCAGCAGAATTGTCTGCATATTGTAACTGCTCAACAAACGTTAGTTGTCTGCTATTATTTATCACCCACCTGGTCAAGTGAATGTGAATAATTAAAATAAAAAACAATTAATTAAAATATATAATCATAAATAATAATATATTAACTAATATATTAACATATAATTATAAACAATTAAATAAGTGATTAATAAATAAATAAATGTAATTAAAATGAAAAACAATTAAAAAGTAAAATGAGTCAGCAGTGGGCTGAAGCTGACTTGTATCAGTTTGTGAGACTCTATTTTTGTTTTGTTTTTTTTGGTTTAACTTTTTATTTGATATTGGAGTATAGTTGATTAACAATGTTGTCATAGTTTCAGATGTGCAGCACACTGATTCGTGTATCCATTCTTTTTCAAATTCTTTGCCCACTTAGGGTGTTAGAGACTCCGTTATTTAATGATAGGAGCTTTGCAAACAGATCGATGGCAAGTTTGTAGTTTGAGATCAGCTGTCACATAAGGACTTCACAGCAAATATCAACAAATAACTAGATATCGGGGCTGGTTACGCTTTGTTTTGTTCTTTTTTTCCAAGAGTCTATTTTCAAGCATTTACCAGCACCATTGCCCTGACCCTGGAACACAGTAGACACTCTGTGAGCAAGTGTGTGTGTGTTCTGTCCTTCTACAGTGATCTGACCATAATGCTTTCCTTCAGGTCCCCACTCATGATAAAGCAGCCTAGCCCCCGTGTCTTTCCTGGTGGCACAGTTGTGAAGAATCTAACTGCCACTGCAGGAAACACGGTTGGATCCCTGGTTAGGGAAGATCCCCTGGAGAAGGGAATGGCAACCCACTCCAGTATTCCTTGCCTGGGAAATCCCATGGACAAAGGAGCCTGGTGGGCTACAGTCAATGGGGTCGCTAAACAGTTGGACACGACTGAGCAAGTAAACAACAACAACAGTGATTATGGCCATAATTAATTTCTTCAAGTTTCCACCCATGATAAAGCAGGTCGGCCTCCGTGTCTCCTCACTAATGGAGGGGCGCCCTCTAGTGACATAAATAGTAATACACTCTCTGAAATGTCTTCACTATAATAAGGATAAGTTTAAACTAATGATCCCTATTATCAGGGCTTCCTTCGTGGCTCAGGCGGTAAAGCGTCGGCCTGCAATGCAGAAGACCTGAGTTCGATCCCTGGGAATGATCCCCTGGAGAAGGAAATGACAACCCACTCCAGTACTCTTGCTTGGAAAATCCCATGTACTCTTGCTTGGAAAATCCCATGGACAGAGGAGCCTGGTAGGCTACAGTCTGTGGGATTGCAAATAGTCAGACATGAATGAGTGACTTCACTTCTTATAAACTACCACCTGGAGGCAGATCTAGCCCTCTACCTGATTTGAGAAATGAAGTTTTATTGGCATACAGCTACATTCATTCATTTATAAATTGGTTTTATCTATTTTCACACTACAAAGAATTGAGTAACGGAGATCACATGGCCTGTGTATGCGTGCTAACTCGCTTCAGTCATGTCCAACTCTTTGCGACCCTAAGGACCTAGCCCACCAGGCTCCTCTGTCCATGGGGATTCTCCAGGCAAGAATACTGGAATGGGTTGCCATGCCCTCTTCCGGAGGATCTTCCCGACCCAGGGATCGAACCTGAGTCTCATGTCTCTTGCAGTGGCAGGAAGGTTACTTACCACTAGCGCTACCTGGGAAGCCAAGGAAAGCAGACACCAGATGTAACTCTAGTGCCTACAAGGTCTAAAGTATTTACTATCTGGCCCTTTACAGAAAATGTTTGCAGACCCCAACCTGTAGTACAATTGTGTAAGCTACTTTCTTTACCTTTACCCACCTGTTTTCACAGACCTCAATCCTCAGATTTATTGGCTGCATGGTATTTCTTATCCTATGGTTGTAGACATAGGTCATTTCCAATATCCGTATTATAGACAGTCCTGTAGTGAATCTGTTGTCATTTCATTTGCAGAATGCTGAGAAAGCCCCGAGGTAAAGGGCTCAGTGTATTACTGGAAGAAAGCACTCAGTGTCTGTGCTGCTCATTGCCGGTGGGGTTTGAGGTAAAGCTCTTAACGCGTCCTGAACCTCAGCTCCCTCATCTGTTAAGTGGGACTAACAGTGTTACCTGCCTCCCTGAGTTGTTGTGGGGAGCAAATGAGATCATTTATTAGCTGGCCTTTCACAAGCTACAGAACAGTTCAGTAATGTTGGGCTTTATCACCTGCATAGCTGAGGGAGATGTATATGATTTTCCTCGTTAATCACCTAGGACTCTGTGCAGAACACAAATTCTTATTTTGAATGTGCCCCTGAAGCCATTCCCAACCTCCTGGGACTGGTCCCTAAGTCATACTTCTTTCCTTAAAATATAAGCTCTTGCCAGTGCTGAGGCAAAGTTTATACCTGGGGAGGGGGAGTGGAGGATAAAGGGAGATGAGAGATGTGCGGAACATGATGTCTTCAGCCCCATGGTGTATTAGAGGTTGAGTGTGAGAAGTGAGGCCTTGTTGCTAAAAGGAAACAGGTCTGGGGGCTCTCTGCTTGCCTGGCAGAGAAGAGGCATCTGGCACACACCCCCGGGAGAGCTGAGAAGCCAGGTGAGACCATGACCTTCAGGGATATGGTCTGCTCCTCCTGCCTCAAACCAGTCCTGGGGTCAGCTGCTCCCAGCAGCGTCACTGGGGAGAGTAGCCCCCAAACGCTGAGGTTTTCCTTTTTTCTGTCAATATCTTTGGCATCCCCTCCTTCTTTGTCCTTGCTCCCCTCATGTGGCTTAGAGATGGGGTATCAGATGCCCACCATAGTGATACCTAAATGCCCCATGAGCAGTCCCTTCACACGGTCTACTCCCAAGTACACAAGCCAGGAGACTTCCAACTGAAAATGCACAAGACACCACCTGCTTAGTCTTCTGAGTAGGCTGCAAGGGAGCATTCATGTCTCCCATTCTCAGGAGCAGCCTTCAACCAGTGACTGATAGCAGCGGTAGAAAAACACCTCTGCTTCTTACCCCTCTTATAAGGAAAGATTGGACATTCCCTCCCAGAGGTTTTCTGAAGGTTTGAGCCCCGGTTGCCTGAAGCAGTAATCTGCAACATGTCTTCCCTTTATTAGCTCCTTTCTTCCCCCTATCCCCCTACATATATATTGATGCCTTCCAAGATCCCTGCCCAAAGAAAGTGCCAGCAATTACTTTCTCATCTCAGGGTCTGTTTCGAGGGCAGCCACCCTAGAACTTCCAGTTACTATCCCCTGCTTTATGCCAGACCTGCCATCAAGCAGATCATAGTACCAGGAAGAAACACAGGGTCTTCCCTGGTGGTCCAGTGGTTAGGAATCCACCTGCCAATGCAGGGGACACAGGTTTGACCCTTGGTCAGGGAACCAGGTATCACATACTGCAGAGCAACCAAGCCTGTTGGCCACAACTACTGGGCCTGAGTACTGCAGGTCCTGAAGCTCATGCAGCTAGAGTCTGTGCTCCATGACAAGAGAAGCTACCACAATGAGAAGCCTGTTCACTGCAATGAGGAATAACCCCTGCTCGGGACAACTAGTGAAAACCCACATGCAGCATTGAAGACCCAGCGCAGCCATAAATAAGTAAGTAAATAAAGAGAGAACACAAACTCCTTATATGGCCAGCATGAGCTCCCTTTAAGATCTTACCTTTAATCACTGCCCCCTCACTCACTTGTTTCAGCCACGTGAGTGCCTCTGTAGTTCCTCCAACATGCCAAGTCCTTTCTGACCACAGGCCCTTTGCACATGCTATTTTCTCTCCTTGGAACACCTTACCCATCCCATAGCCCAGATTTCCAGCTAAATGCCACTTCTCCAGAGAAGTCTTTTCTAATCACCTTATCTAAGTACAATCCTCCATTATTCCATCTCAGTGTTTTATTTATTTGCTGATTTTCTAGCATTCATCAAAATTTGTAATGATGGGTTTCATTGCTTGCTTACTTCTCTATTAACTATCTACCTTTCTAGACTAGGCATGCATGCATGCTTGCGTGCATGTTTAGTTTGCAACCCTGTGGACCAAGGCCTCCCAGGCTCCCCTGTCCATGGGATTTTTCAGGTAAGAATAATGGGGTGGGTTGCCATTTCCTCCTCTGAGAGATCTTCTTGACCCAGGGATTGAATCCCCATCTCTTACGTCTCCTAGCATTGGCAGGTGGGTCCTTTATCACTAGTCCCACCTAGGAAGCCCTGAAATCTGTCTTATTTACTCTTATGTCACTAGTGCCCACTAGAGTACTGAGCACATAGTATTAATAATAGGCACTTGATATATACTTACTGGATCAATGAATAAATGATCCAATGAGTAAGTGCAGATACTTTCTGTATTCCACTATCCCTATTTGTGAACTCATCTAACTTGCCCTCACCAAACACTCACATGCGTGATTGCAATCTTCTTAAATATATTACCATGTTTTTTTTCTCTCTGTGCCCCTAAAGAACTTAATTTTTTTAACTTTTTGTTTTATATTGGAGTATAGCCAATTAATGGGGGCTTCCCAGGTAGCACTGGTGGTAAAGAATCTACTGGCCAATGCAGGAGATATGGGTTCGATTCCTGGGTCAGGAGGATCCCCTGGAGTAGGAAATGACAACCCACTCAAGTATTCTTGCCTGGTGAGTTCCAGGAATAGTGGAACCTGGCAGGCTACAGTCCATGGAGTCACAAAGAGCTGAACATGACAGAGCACAAACTGCACTGCATCACACTGCACAGCCAATTAACAATGCTGGGATAGTTTCAGGTGGACAGGAAAAGGACTCAGCCATGCCTGTATCCATTCTTCCCCAAACTCCCCTCTCATCCGGGCTACCACAGAACATTGAGCAGAGTTCCTTGTACTATACAATAGGTCCTTGTTAGTTATCCATTTTAAATATAGCAGTATGTACATGTCTATCCCAAACTACCTATCTCATCCCCCCATCCTTCCCCTCAGCAGCTGTAAGTTCCTTCTGTAAGTCTGTGAGTCTGTTTCTGTTTTGCACGTAAGTTCATTTGTACAATTTCTTTTTAGGTTCTGCATATAAGGGATGTACCACAGTTCTCCTTCTCTGTCTGACTCACTTCAGTCAGAATGACAATCTCTAGGTCCATGTTGCTGCAAAGGGTATTATTTCATTATGTGCCCCCAAAGAACTTTAAATCAGTTATCAAAATATGTTTGTTGAGATGACAAATGTAAGTGGAAAGATGAATAATTCAGAAGTTCAGAGTCATATATCTTCCTTTAGCATGACTGTACAACCCCAGAACAGGGAATGTTTTCCACATCTCAGTTCCATCACCTGTACAATGAGCACAATAATTTGGCCTCAACACCAAGGATGGGCAGATGGTGTGTGTGAAAGCGGTGTGTGAACTTCAAGGCACCCCACAAGACTCTTACTGAATTCCCTTGTGGGGTTTTGTAAATCGTCACAACAATCCCTTACTTTCAACACGGCAAATAGCAAAATGCTCTAAGCCTTCAGAGTTCACTGACAGTGACTGGATGTTCCCCCTCTATTTCATTCTCAAGTACACTTGAGGCAGAAAGCCAGAACAGAAGCTTCCTGAACCAAATGAGGCTTGTCGAGAATGCGTCCTTAACTGACTCCATCTGGATTCACTCAGCCAACTGGGTGGGTTGTTTCAGGACCCTGGACAGCTCCAGGACCCACAGCAGAGCCCAGAAGGTGCCCTAGGGAGGCATCACAACCTGGTGTAGGATCTGATCCAGGGGGAGCCTGGCTTGATGGGATCTGTCAGAGAAAGGTCAGTGGAGAGAGAAAGGGTAGTAGATAAGGAGGTGACTTTGGTTTTGCATGTAGTGAATCCAGGGAAGGCCACAGTTTGAGTGAAGTGGGGAAGTGGGAAATCTAGACAAATGAGGACTTCCCTGCTGGTCTAGTAGTTAAGAATCTACCTGCCAATGCAGGGGATATGGTTCGATCCTTGGTCTGGGAAGATCCCACACGCCACCACAACTGCTGAGGCCATGCACTGCACCTGCTGAAGCCCGCACATCCTACAGCCCATGCTCTGCAACAAGAGGAGCCACCACATGAGAGAGCAGCCCCTGCTCACCACAACCCGAGAAAGTCTGTGTGCAGCGACGAAGACCCAGCACAGCCAATAAATGAATGAGCAAATGAACCTTAAATATTGCTGTCAACTTATCACTCATCTGAGATACTAACTCTAGGACACAGGACCACATGAATAGATGTCAGAGAGGATTTCAATGGCTTTGTGAAGTTAGAATTCATAGAGTTCTCGTTAAGAATCAGAATCAAGATGGAAAGTATAACTTTTGGTGCCCAGTAATACTGGACTTGAATCTCATCTCCATACTTTACTTTCTGTGTGATTGGTTCAACCTCTCTGAAATCATATTCCTCATCTACACACTGAAGGTAATAGTACTCATATTATTGAATCACTGTCCCCAATTCAACACCCCTTCCTGCATCCACAACTGGCTATGGCCCCGTCATGGCTAGAGAAAACTTCCCTGCCCTTAGCTTTTATATTGGTCACATGACTTTTTGGTCAATGATATATGAATGGAAGTGCTATTCACATGAGATGAATGGATTCTGGCTAGCTGATTGACAAGAGGATTAGGAGAGAGATATGTGGACCAGAGCCACAACAACCAACCCATAGACTTGCAGTGAAAAGCAAAACTGTTCCAGCCAAGCTCTGCTTGAGTAAGTCAAGCTCCAGCCAATCCACAGACATGTCAGTGATAATAAACTATTGTTTCAAGACACTGAGTTGTGGAGTGGTTTGTTACACAGCAATAGCTAACAGAGACAATAGCTAATAATACCAACCTGCAGACAATATATGAGCTTCCAGTATAGTCACACATATGAGGAGGACCATAAACAAAGGCCATTTATTCCCTTCCCTGTAGCGTGAAGTTTTTCTGGTGGTTGCTGCTTCTCCAGATATTCCCAGCTTCTGCTTCTGAGACACCCCTCAATGACATTAGTGAGAAGAATATTTTCCTCCCTGTTTCATTTGCCTGGTGCCAATTAAATCAAATTTATGGAATTTTTTCTGGTTGGTAATTACCCTGGGAAATTTATTTTGGACTGTTTCAGAAGACATTTCACCCTCCTCCTCAAATTTGCTGGCTATGGAACAGAATTATGACTGCTAAGTCTCAATTGCAAGGGAAAGAGACTACTGCATTATTTATTTCTTTGTATATATCAAGACAGGTAAGAGATATCAGGCTATTCAAATCTCTTATTAGAGAAGAGAGAAGTCTCAAGGCTTTGGTTTCTCCAGCTGCTATAATTTCCCTATGACCAAGTTCCAACTGCAGTTAATTATATCCCTAATCCCTGAGCGGCCCTACAAGGCCAGGTGACTCATTCGTTTATTCTTTTATTTATTAATTCTTCCATTTTCTCTGCTGTATGAGACAGTGGTGTTACACATGAGATCCGGAGTCCATTGCCTGGGTTCAAACACTGTCTCTGCCAATTGGCACATATGTGATATTAAGGAAATTACTTAATCCCTATGAGAGACTCAGTTTCCTTGTCTGTAAAATGAGAATAATAATAGTGATCACCTCATACAGATATGAAACTAAAATGAGATAGGGCATATAAAGATGCAATGTGTTCAACACAGAGCCAGGTTTAATAAAGGCTTACCCCCTGTTTCCTGTGAGTTCTTCTCTGTCCTGGGGACACAGGAGTGAATAAGACAGCACCCACGCCAAGGGAAAGGCACAGTCTTGTGGCAGGAACAGAAAAGTGAGTCAGGTTAAGGAAGGAGTGCTGTCGGGGCAGAGAGAGCCCACCCAACCCAGCCTGGGGTATCAAAAGTCAAAGAGGGCTTCCTGAAGAAGGTGATACTTAAACTGAGTTTTCCAGAATGACATCTTATTTGTCTTGATCCCTACCCAGGATCCCACAGTCCCCAGACTGTAGTTCCACATGCCCCAGATGGAATGGGAGAGCCACAGAAGGGTCTGGAAAGAAAGACAGTTAATTCATATTTATTAAGCCCCTAGGATGAGTCATATGCTTTAAACTTGATCCTCACAAGCCTACAATATAGTTTGTTGATTTCCTTCTACATGTGAGGAAATTGAGACTCGGGGAGGTTGTCTTACCCTGAGTCACACAACTAATAAACAGCAGATCAAGGATTTAAGCCCAGATTTCCCAGGTCTGTCTTTTTGATGCCCTTGAGAACATTCTGAAAGGAAAAGAGGACAAGTTATTGGCTTGCTAAAGATGAAAGAACCAGATCTGCCAATGCATTTCCTCTTAACTATATTTCTACATTGCAGTTAATAGATCATCTGAAAATTATTCAAAATCCATAATCAGAGTCAGAACTAAAACTTTAACATTCCCAGAGGTTTTGAAAGGGTTCCTGATTCCCTCAGCCCTTCAGAGGAAAGTAAAAGTCAGAAATCCCGTACAGAAAGCATCTTGGTTTGGGGCTGTTATTATTGGGATAGTAACTTCCTTTATTGCTCCAAGAGAATGAAATATGAACTCTCCATTTCCTTTGCCTTTAAATTCAGGACACAAAACACAAAATACTAAACATATAACAAGGATGCAAATGTCTTTAATTTTTGAGACTTCCCTGGCAATCCAGTGATTAAGACTCTGAGCTCATAATGCAGGGGAGCCCAGGTTTGATGCTTGGTCAGGGAACTAGATCCTACATGTGACAACTAACAGTTCAAATACCTCAACTAAAGATCCCATGCACTGTTACTAAGACCCAGCATAGTTAAACAAATAAAAAATTTTTAAAAAGAAGAAGAAATGAGAGGGACAAATGTAAGAGAAAAACTTGGGAGAGTTAAAGAAGAGAGGGAAGGTGGTGGGAAAGAAAGAGGAAATGCCAGGCTTGGAGACAAAGTTTCAGCCTACTATGAAGCAGTTTCAAGCATGACATTGTACTTGGCCGTGCCTTTCACAATGCGCCCACCTATTTCTCCTTTAAAGGATATTTACCCAGCAGTGCATCCTACAGGGAAGAAAATTACTCTCAGAACAAATGTAAACACACCCTGAGAAATGGATGAAATAAAATATGGGGCCAGAGTTTCCCTGTCTATTAATTTGAGGACATCGGTGGAAAATCATTTCAGTGCATTTTCAAGACACTTCCTGGGAGACCAAAGCAACAAACTATTCCCCGAGACCCTTTTAATCTCTATGACGTTGAAAGCATCTCCAACAAAATCACTTCTTAGGTCAAGAAGAGACTGAAGAGACATAGCTGAAATCAATGGATTTTTCTCAAATCCAACAGGTTTCCCCCATGAACTGAGAGAACTGGCCATACTGGCTGACTACAGAGCCCCCTTCTGAGTCTTTAGGTGTTTATTTTTTTCCTCCAGGAGCCCAGGCTCTTGCAGCTGTCTGTGAAATGTAAGCAGAAGGACATGCTGGAGACCAGGGAAGGTGAATAAATCTGGTCTGACACCAGAACCAGTTCTGATCCACCAGACCCAAATGGCCAAGGTGTGACAAAGCTTGAGAAAGTCCCCTTGACCTTCCAAGTCCCTCCAACTCCTCCCCCAAGCCGTCAGGCAGTCGGTCAAGGCCAACTTGGGTCCCTGAGATAAGAGGGTCAGGAACGGTAAAGACCTGGAATTCCCCTTACTGTTCCAAGGCCCTTCCCCACCTAGGTGAGGAGGAAGAACCTAAGATGTGTGTGTACTCAGCTCCCACCATGGACGGACCCCAGGAAACACCACCATCTAGGATGTGTCAAAGATAAGAGAATCTTGGGACTTCTTAACCAAGAATCTACCTGCCAATGCAGGAGACACGGGTTCAATCGCTGGTCCAGGAAGATCCTGCATGCCACAGGCAACTAAACCTGATGAGCCACAACTACTGAGCCAGCACTCGAGAGCCCGAGCTCCACAACAGGAGAAGCCACCACAAGGAGAAGCCCACACACCACAACAAAGAATAGCCCCACTCACGGCAACTAGAGAAAGCCTGCATGCATCAGTGATGATCCAGCACAGCCTATATATATATATATATATATATATATATATACGCTGGAAGAATATTTAGATCACAGTCTTTCATTTTGTTACCACCTCCCCCAAAAAGAAAACAACTGAACAAGTAATGTACTAATGCAATATCAAATAGAGCTTGCCAAAATAGATGAAAAGTGAAAGTCCTCCATGATCCACCACTCCCATTCCTTCCTTTCCCCCCAGAAGTAACTCTTCATCAGAACTTGGTGTCCTAGCCTTCCAGATCATTTTTATGCATTTGTCTATATGTCCCGATACCTAAGTAGATTTAGGGATAATTTTACTTGGGCAAATAGACTGAGCTATATATACAGTTCTGTCGCTGGCTTTGATATTCAACAAGGTATCTCTCCTTGTTTTCTCATATTTCCATGTCAGCACATAAAATTCCCCTTCGTTATCTTTATTTGCTATGATAGTTTGATAGATAATTAGATCGTTGACAATTTTTCATTATTACAAGCTTGGTTGCAATAAACACTCCTAGTTCTTAGATCTCTGCACGAGAGCTTCAAGGTTTCTGCAGGATCAACAGATATCTCAAAGGGGAATTGTTGAAGTAATTTTCCACTTAGGGAAACTGAGGTCCAGAGATGGAGTTTATTGAGTTTACATAACATGTTAGGGGCAGAACTGGGATGAGATGTGAAGGGTTCCAGGTGCCTGGTCAGCCTCCCCCTGACACCATCCTCACTGGGACTGTGAACCTAGACACACCTAATCCACTCCCAAGGGCTGTGGGATTTCAGACTCTGTATTGAGAAGACCAGAACAAAAGTTCAAAGGCAAAGAAGAGTGTAGCAATTTTAGCATCAGGAGGAAAAAGATGAGGTGGTCAGAAAGGTGTCCAGCAGAGGATAAGGGAAGGAGCATTGAGCTTAGAATTTAAATCCTCCAATTCTAGTCCTGGCTCCCCACTCCCCGACCTCCCCCAGCTAACCTGAGTCATTTCACATGACTGAGCCTCTGGGGTTTTTGCTTCAAGACAGATGAAATTTCTACCTTCCAGGTTTATTATGAGAGCAGAACCAAGGGTCGGTTGACAACATGATAAGATTGCCGAGCTTGAGTTCAGCTGTGTGACATTGTTTGATCCTCACAAGTCTATGCGGTCAGTCCCACTTTTGTCCCCATTTTATAATGGGGACAACCTTCAGGTAAGGCACAAGAGTAAATCCTTGCCCAAGGTCACCCAACTAGCAAATGACAGGCCCAGGTGCTGAAGCCAGGCCACCTGGCTCTAGAGCTCAAACTCCCAGCCCTACGAGAGGTGCTTGCAGCTCATGGGTGCCCCAACGTGGGCACAGAGTCCCCCAGAGTAGGCCCAGAGTAAAGACCAACTGCAATGTGCTCGGCCTCGGGGGTTCTGCAGCCCAGCCTGCCACATGGGCCTCTCCCCACGGCTGTCCAGTGTCGTAATTAACCAGCCCCGCAGAGGCTGCCTGTACCTGGGGCTGGCGGGGCCCTAATGGAAGCGCGCTGGCCATAATTGCCTCCATCCATCACCCTGGCCCTTGGAAGCGGGGACAGAGTCTGGCTGGAGATTTAAACAAGCTGTTTCTCTGCAGAAACAAGGGGCCAATGACACAGCCCGGCTTGTGTGGAGTTTGAATACGCAGTGCAGATCAAAGGACCAGGCAGTCTTTCTGGTCATAAAAGAAGGGGAGAGAGGAGGAGGAAGAGAAGAAATGGAGGGAGAGAGAGAGAGAGACAAAGATGAGAAAAATCAGAGATACAGAAAGATGATGAGCCTGGTAGAAGAGAGAGAAAGGCAACGTGTCAGGGAAGTGCCTCTCAAACTGGACCCTTTTGGGGATAGAGTGATGGGGTGGGAGGGGGATAATGTGTATGTGTAAGAGATGTGAGTTCGATCCCTAAGCCAGGAAGATCCCCTGGAGGAGGGCAGGGCGACCTATCCCCATATTCTTGCCTGGAGAATCCCATGGACAGAGAAGCCTGGCGGACTATGGTCCATAGGGTCACAAAGAATCAGGCTCAATTGAAGCAATTATGCACACACACATGCATGTATATGTATATATATTATATGTATGTTTCATATATAAGCAAACACCTATATACCTATATTTATGTGTTCTTATTTTGATGATACTTTAAGCAAATAAGTATAATCACATTCTGTGTGATCATATTCTGAATTATTCCACCTACAACTCTGGAGCAGAGTATTGCCAAAGAATTTAACTGCCCAATCCCCTCCCCATCCCTACCCCAATCTCCGCCCCCCCCCAACCGCAGCCCTCCCTCCTCCAGCCTGGGAAATAATGATAAGAACCCTTCCTTTTTCAAGTGAGTGTGGACACTAAGATAATATATATAAAGTACAGAGAACATGATCCTTAAGCATCTGCCATTATTACTATTCCTATTTACAAGATGTTCATAAAGAATAGTTATCCATGCAGGTCAAGAGAGTGTATTTAGAGGAAGCCACTGTGAGCCGGGCTTTGAAGAATGAAGAGATCACCAGGGCAAAAAGGAAAGGAGTCAGCTTTTCAAGTAGAAGGAAGGAGGTCCTTGAAACAGGAGTGGTCAGATGTGCTCCAGAACAGCTGGAATATTGAAAATGAGGGGCGGGTTGTGGAAGATGAGGTGAAGGAGGTCAGCATGAACCAGACTCAGAAGCTCTGGCTTTATATCCTTGGCTGTGGGAGCCAGAGGCTTCCCCAGGCCCAGAAAGCTCTCCCCACATTCACCATGTTAGCAAGTAGGCGAACTGCCATGGAAGACAAAAAGAAAGGCATTAAATAATAGTAGCATTCCTTTTAGAGCTTCCCAGGGGCTTCCTGGAGGCTCAGACAGTAAAGAATCTGCCTGCAATGCAGGAGACCTGGGCTTGATCCCAGGGTTGGGAAGATCCCGTGGAGAAGGGAATGGTACCCACTCCAGTATTCTTGCCTGGATAATTCCATGGACAGGAGAGCTGGGTGGACTACAGTCCATGGGGTTGCAAACAGTCGGACATGAACGAGCAGACACACAGGGGCACCGGTCCTTTTAGAAGTTTCTGTCGCTATAAACAGGAGTCAAGTTGTACAATTTGCACTTTACCCAGAACACATGGGGTCTTCCATTCTCCCTACCCATCATAGGCAGTCACTTATGCTGCAATAAGATGGGATAGTCACTTAGGCTGTGTTTACCACATTTAGAGACAAAAAGGGACTTTGGTTGAGTATCATGTAAAAACAAGTGTGAGGAAGACACTGCCATAATTCACCCCGACCCATATTTTTCTCTTCTTCCTGAGGATACGACGAGATTGCATTTCTCACTGTAGCAATTAAGTGTAGCTACGCACAGCAGACACGGTCCACGCTTTGTCCCATCCTAGCGGATTCCATCCGCTTTCCCTGAACATCTACCCTCCTGTTTCTGAGCACTCCAACTCCAAGGGTTTGGCCCTGCAACTTTCTTTTGAGGATGGTCCTTAGCTAACGGAGCCCTGTACTTGCAGAGAGTCAGAAAAGGTGGGAGTTCCCCCGTTCCTAGAAGAGCCCTTAGCCAATGTGTGAAAGCCTGGAGCCCTTGCCTGAAAGTGGGACCTGCTCTCAGGGGTAATTCACACTCACGGATTCATAATTCACGGATCATGCCAATTTGGGGTGGGGGGTGGGGGTTGTCTGAACTTATGTCCACACTCGCCCTCTTTTCCTTCCCTTTCCAGTCCTGGCTACTTCTTTATTGGTTTCTCCTGGGAAACACTTGGGACATCCCTCATTTGTATCTGACTCTTTATGACCCCATGGACTGTAGCCTGCCAGGCTCCTCTGTACATGAATCTCTCCAGGCAAGAGTACTGGAGTGGGTTGCCATTCCCTTCTCCAAGGTATCTTCCTGACCCAGTGATCGAACCCGGGTCTCCTGCATTGCAGGCAGATTCTTTACCATCTGGGCCACCAGGGCAGCCCTCCTGAAGAGATCACCTGCGCATGAATCCTCGCTGAGAGCCTGCTTCTGGGGACCCCAGACTAAGCCACTTCGTGACTGAATGGAGTAAGACTTCACATGTGCTTCTGTCCGCTCTTTTCCCAACAAGCTGATGAGAATAGAAATAACCTAGAGGGTCACCTTAGAAGACACTTAGAGTAAGTCCCCTACACACGAACAAGTTCCATTCCGAGAGTAATTTCCTAAGTCCAGTTTGTTTGTAAGTCCAACAAAGCTAGCCTAGATACCCAACTAACACAGTCAGCTATGCAGTACTACACTGTAACAGTGAAACACAGCAGACCCTATAGCCCTTGCCCGCCCCTGCCCCATGCCTTCTGCCTGCCTTTTGCTTGTGGAAAACTGTAGTCAAAGGATAAGTTTAATCAGAGAAGTGAGAAATGGGGAAACAAAGGAAAACAGTCAGAGGAGACTAAATAATAACAATACATCATGAAGCATAGTTAAAGACCTTTAGTTCTTTCTCAAGGGCTACAGATAATATTCTGAGCCATATCCTATGAGCTGTCTTATAGATACTGAAACCCCAGGTGGAGAAGTTAGCTACATGGTGGCCAGACTGTAGCCAGGACATGAGCTGCCTCAATCAGAGAAGTGGCCACAAAAAAATGGGAAAGAATGGACCCTGAAACTGAAAATTAACTGTATCGAAAACAATCAAGATGGTGCTGGTCAGACCATTGACGACCAGTTTGAAGATGACTGTGCTGTTTCTGCATGTAGCCCACCTCTACCACTCTGTCTATAAAAGCTCTCACCTCCTGTTTGGAGGGGCGGGCAGCGGGAGGAGTCGGCCTTTAGACAGATGTCTGCCACCCTCCCCACTCCCGACTTGCCGGCATTTGAAATAAAGCAAACTTTCCTTGCCACCGACCTGGTTTGTTTACTTGGTTTTGAGCAGCAAGCAGCTGGGCCCCACATACCTTTTGGTAACAATAGGTGTATTATACTTTTCACGCAAACAATATGTAAATAAAAAACAAAATATAAAACAATTTTAATCTTACAGTATAGTACCGTGAAAAGTACAATAGTAGGTATAACAGATGGCATCCCGGGACTGGCATGCACTTTTGCATCTTCGAAAGTTCGCAGCTTGAAGGTTCCTGATAGAGATCTTACTGTGTCAATGATGACAGAACCTCCAACAGCCTGGATCCTGAAATACTGCTTGCAAGAAAGATTTGTGCCAACCAGGAACGTGACGCTGGACTGGGAAGTGAGATGGGAGCCTCTCCTGTGCTCTACCACTCAAATATTTGTATTTACTTATGGTGGCTCAGGTCACCCACACTAAAAGAGAAAGTGACTTTATTTGAGCCCTTGGTGAAAATCTAGAGTGGCTGAAAGGCCATTCAGGAAGCCATTTCCACCCCCAGGTAGGGCCCCCATGAGACTAAACAAGCTGAGTCTGTGAGCTGGGACACCTGATGAAAAAGACAGGATTTAAGGCCTCTTCCATCAGGATCAGAACTCCTGGAAGACAGCTCTGCATAAACTCCCAAGCACCTGGGATTCTGTTGAAAGGTGGCCCTTTACAAAGCAATTCACACTGTTTCCATGTAATAAGAGCAAAAACTATTATTAATATATAACTGTTCACAGTTGCCTATTCTCCCTCTGGATTCTAAGGGAACATGATTCTTGCTGCCTGGAAAGATCCCTAAGATCCCTTTCTTGAGAAGAATCTGGATAGTAGGCCAGCAAATGAAAATATTCATAGTCAGAGAGGATAGAACAGTATACAGAAAAAAGAACCAGGACAGGATCCCTGGAAGGTCAGAAAGAGAAACAGGGCAGCCATGTGAGCTGGGTAATAGAGAGAATTGAAGAGTTTGGATGGAAGTATAGAAAAGAAAGTTTACCAGGAGCAGCTGCCATCTCAGTAGAAGATGATAATAACAGCAATGATCTGGAGAGAGGAATTATTGTAAAGAATTTTCTGCAATAAAGATGCCCCCCAGGGACTTCTCTGGAGGTGGTTCAGTGTCTAAGATGCTGCACTCCCAATGCAGGAGGCCCTGGGTTTGATCTCTGGTCAGGAAACTAGATTCCACATGCCACAATTAAGACTTCGCCAGCCACAACTAACGACCCCGAATGCCCCAGTGAAGATCAAAGATCCTGTGTGCTGAAACAAAGACTCACTGCAGCCAAATAAATAAATAGACAAAAAAAACTTGCCAAATTAAAAAACAAAGAGGTGTCTTTCATTATTGGTATTTCCGTAAAAGACCAAGTATAGACTTGAAATACTCATGATTAATATTTGGTTCCCAGGTTGTTTCTGGGAAGCCAACATCATGAAAGACTGGCCTATTTGGAACCTTGGAATAAGTTAGGATCATAATTCTAACTACTTTCAGGGGTCTCCAGGATTTTGCAGAGAAGTCCAGAATACCTTTCACCTCTGCAATCCCATAATTTTAGACACATTTAAAATATCCTAACTACCCCCGCCCCCAGATTTCTCAAATGTCTGCCATGAAAACTAACCACCACCATTTGCCATTCTATTCTGTGCTCCCCTGGCTATTTGCCTGTGCCTCTAGCACCTGGTTTCATTACCTGTGAGTCAGGTTAACTGATAATGCGTTTGATTTTTCAACTTGATTGTAAAATCTTTGAGGATGGGTTTTGGCTTTTTATCCTCACAGCATCTGTCTTACACTCAGTAAATGTAAAGACTTCTGTCTTGTTCATCCCTCTCTCTCTCCAGCACTTCCAAGATTATCTGATTGATGGCAGAGGTTTAGAAAATGTTTGTTGAATGAATATGTGAAATAATCAATCAATCATATCTATCAAATTTGAGTTGATAACAATCATGGTCTCCAGATTTAGCAGATCATAACATTGCCTCATTGCTACTCAAGTGTTCCCACTAACATGCACCTTTGCAATCAAATTTTCCTTGTGCTGACAGGTGGGACCTGCCTTAAATCCTCAGCAGGTGAGAAAGATAAAGATTGGGAAGTGAAGCCAGAGCTGAAACATACCACATCTACTTCCTGGATTGCTGGAAAAGCCCCAATTACAAATATCAAAAAGGGCACAAATACCCTCTTTGCCAAATGAAAATCTAGCATCTGTATTGAAGTGAAAGTTGCTCAGTCATGCCCAACTCTTTGCAACCCCATGGACTATACAGTCCATGAAATTCTCCAGGCCAGCATACTGGAGTGGGTAGCCTTTCCCTTCTCCAGAGGATCTTCTCAACCCAGGGATCGAACCCAGGTCTCCCACATTGCAGGAGGAGTCTTTACCAGCTGAGCCACAAGGGAAGCCCATCATCTGTATTATTGGTTCACAAAATATATGCTCCTTGCTTCATGGAAGAGGCAAAACTTGGAGCCTCTAATTGTACATACCCACTCTGGTTGCCAGCTTAATAGAGATCATTGTACATTACGGGCCCAGTGCCAACACATGGTGATAGCTCTAAGAATGCTTGACTCCTTCCTGGCTGATGGCACAGACACAGATAAAGGTAAAAAAAGGAAAATTCATTCTGATATTTTCTGGACAATATAAGAAGGAAGGAGCTATGTGTCTTTTACATTCTTTAAGTTCATCTAAGGAAAGAACAAGGCCATGTGCAAACTCACTGGCTAAAATTAAGTCTCCTCCATAGCTCTTCACAATTTCTTTGTGAGTTAGTGTTTGAGACATCGTGTTGACAAGGGGAGAGGGTAGGAGACTGATTCTATTATGCTGTAAACCTACCTCCACAAATAAGGACAAAATGATAGCTTTGTCCACCTATCCTAAGGACAATTTACAATTACGGCTCAATTTGTCACAGAAGAGAAACATGCTATTTATTTGTTATTTTTATTTTTTTTAAGGCAAGAGTGGGAGACATTTACATGGCTAATGAGGACCAAAAGTGAAATCACTTTTATGAGAACAGAGAGAGGACCAGACTTCATTTTTGGTAATTTCCTTCCAATTGAGATGTTGCTGATAATGCTGGACAGTGTCCAGCTTTGAAATGGCCCTAATCATAGTCCAAATGCTATGTAACAATCTCTTGAGAAATATCATACCCACTCAGGTGATCTTATGCCTGAGTGAAGAATATAATTGTTACTCTAAAAAATATTTGGTGTGTTACAATTATATGGTATGTCAAAACACAGCATTGTCTCAATGATAGTTAAATTTTCATGGATTTTTTTACCCTCTTTCACAATATTTAAATAATTTGACTGTGAGACTAAACCATTTTAAAAGGTAAGTTTACGCACAGCATTTACAGCCCTTCATACGAGATCCACATCCAAAGGTCTGAATTCTCTTTTAGAAACTCATCATTTATGTTAGAAAAAAAGAAGAGAGAGAAACATGCATCAACAATGTAGATGATTTTAATTCAAAATTGCTCTTGAATTAAATTATTGGGATATTTCTGAGGGGAAAAAAATCCAGGGACCAGAATGACCTGGATAATTACCTTCATTATTTAAGTCATTCTGCTAAATCTGTCCTAAATTACTGGCCTTCGAAAGCTTTTGAAGGGAGTAGTTCAGAAAATCAAAACACTCAGTATCTTTAATATTTTTCCACTGGATTCACAGGCCCATGTGATAGTCAAGGGCAAGAACTTATTTAGACAACCAAAAAATATATATATCTTAGACCCAGGAGAGACCTCATCCTCCACAGTTCTGCAGAAACTTACAACTTACAAAAAAATACTAGCAAGAACATTGTATCTTTTGATCCTAGCAATCACTGTGGGAAACATGGACCATAATCTCCATGTTCACAGATGAGAAAAGAGAGATTCAGAGAGGAAAATATTTTGTTCAAGGTCACACAATAAGTAAATGACAAACTAGGACTGGACACCCCCCGCCCCGCTCTTCTAACTCGGCTAGGGCTCTTATCACACCTCTCGTACCCGTAAACTAAGTTAAGAGCAAGGGGGAGGACTTCCCTGGTGGACTAGTGGTTGTGAGTCCACCTGCCAATGCAGGGGACATGGGTTCGATCCCTGCTCTGGGAAGATTCCACGTGCCTCCGGGCAACTGTTAATAGGCCCATGTGGCACAACGACTGAGCCTGTGCTCCAGACCCCTTGCCCTGCAACAAGAGAAGCCACTGCAATGAGAAGCCCCTGCTCACCGCAACTAGAAAAAGCCCATGTGCAGCAATAAATAAACAGATAGATAGATGACTAAATAATCTTTTAAAAAAAGAGCATGGGGGAATATATATTGCCACCCTTATAACTGATAACTAGAATCCAGAATCAGTAAAGAAAGACAAACGAAGAACATAAAACTAGACAAGGAATGCAAATAATCAAGTCACAGAAGCAAAAACCCAAATACTTGGTAGATATAAAAAGAAAGCCAACCTTGCTAGTAAATGGAGAAAGGGAAGACAATTTTAAAAAGAATCAGGGTATGATTGAATGCTGATTAGATTTGTAAATTTTTAAAGTTTGGGTGGCATCAGTAATTGTTGAGGACATAGCAAATGCAATGTGTACATTATTGATGTATGAACTGGTATCACCCCTTTAGAGAACAGTCTAGCGACACTTAGTACACTTGAAGGTATGCATGCCACACAATAGAGCAATTCTACTCCTAAGTGTTTCGCCTGGAACTAGACTCACTGTGCCCAGGGAGATGCATTCAGTGTTCATTGCTGCAATTTATACGACAGAGAAAAGTGGAAACCACCTAAATATTTCTCAGTAGAAGAATAGATAAACTGTGATTATTCATACAACATGGAAAGTAAAAGGGTTAGCTTTTATGAAAATGGATAAATCTAAAGAACAGAATGTTAGGTGGGGGGGGGGGGGGGGGGGGGGGGGGCGGAAGCAAGTTGCAATTGATATGGACTGTAGGATACCAAATAGGTAAATCTTGAAAACACAAAAAACAGGAGGTTATACTGTTAATAGATTCATACATATGAATAGAAGTCCAAACACAGGAGAGGAAATGATACAGAGGCACTTCAGCAGTGTCTTTATCCCCGAGAGGGGAAGGCTGAAGAAGAGATGAGGAGGGCAGCTATTTCTGCAGTGTTCTATTTCTTTTTAAAAAATTCTGAAGCAAATATGGAAGAATGTGTAAGACTCACACCTGGATGTGTATTTTGCGTGTGTGTGTGTGTGTGTTTGAAATATCTCTTAACAGCAATGCACATTTTTGAAATATTTCTTAAAAGTTAAAAACGATGCATTTGAACCTCAGAGGGGCATCAAGGAAAGGAGGGGAGTGAAGGGTAAAGAAACTGACAATTCCTTAGGGATGGTCCATAAAAGGCTGTCTGGTAGCCAGATCCTAATAAAGAGGTCACAGGGCAAAGGAGCAAAGGAGTTAAGTAGATGACAATAATGCAAGCTATGCTTTCCTTTAAAGGAGAACGAGAGGATATGAAAGGATTCGAGGGTGTTGAATGGCTTCAGAAGAAAAGCTGAAGAGGGGCCGCCTGGGGAGAGGTAGGATCTGATCATCTGTACGCCTCTCTTAGATTGCTATGATATGCCATTGTTTCTATGGAGGTCTTCACGTTCACCAAATGTGCTGCCCAGGGTCTAAAAGTAGGCAAGTTTAGCACTTCAGAATTTTCAAGTTGCAGAAGATGCCGGGAACATTATTTTTCTATACAGTGGAATAACAACAGCAAAGTAGCAGCAGGCTCAAAGAGGTTAAGCGACTTGCTTGAAGTCACACAGAAGGGACCCCCAGCATCCTCACTTCCCCCTATACATGCTTCCTCCTGGGGTTCAAATAAGCCTTTTGCAAGTTGCCTACTTATTGCAACAGATCCCAAGCAATTCCAACATGGCTGTGGATACTTTTCTTTGTTTTTATTTTTCTCCCTGTGGCCAGAATAAAGCATTTTTAAAGTATGAGATACTGTTAACACCCAAAGTATTGAGTCAAGGAGCTTGGGCCTGAGTGTGTTTAGCAGATCTCCCAGGAAAGTAACTATGGTGTTTTCAGGGTGTGGTGGTAATTGGGCTCAGCTGACTCCAGGAAGCAAACTACTCTGGCAGGGACAAATGTGCTCTTGGTCCCCAGGGGAGGACCACCTGCTTCCTAACTGACAAGGAGTTCCAAGCACTGCATTCTCTCCATGATAAGAGCCCTTTCTGGAGCTGATGCCCTCTGCCTGCTGAGGAAGGCAAGCTGAGGCCCTGCCACCTGTTCAGCACATCACCTATGGCTTGACTCAGAGGTAGAAACTGGGATGTGGCTTCACCTTCGAATGGAGGGAATGCGGGTTTAGTCCCTGATCAGGTGGCTAAGATCCTGCATGCCTTGTGGCCAAAAAACCAAAACATTAAAAAAGTGGAAACAATATTGTAGCAAATTCAATAGTGGCTTTTAAAATGGTACCCACCAAAAAATAAAACCTTAAAAAAAGAAAACAACAACAACAACAAAAAAAACAAAGGTAGAAGCCATTCTTTCCAACAATTAGAGCTGCAGGTCTGCCAGTCTGCCGTGTAGGAGAGCAAAATTTGCCACCCTAAAATGACTCTATGCCATTTGGATTATTTCAAGCTGCAAATAATCAAGACTCAAAAGACTCAGGAGGAAACTTTGACCTTCCCCTTAACTGCCTAAGGAATTTAGATGGAGGTCCCTGGTGGCTCAGATGGTTAAAAGTCTGCCTGTAATGCAGGAGACCAGGGTTCGATCCCTGGGTCGGAAAGATCCCCTGGAGAAGGGAATGGCTACCCACTCCAGTATTCTGGCCTGGAGAATTCCATGGACAGAGGAGCCTGGCGGGCTACAGTCCATGAGGTCGCAAAGAGTCGGATACAACTCAGTGACTAACATTTTCTGTTCCCGGAATAAACCTATCACCAGAGATCTCTGCAAAGAAAATGGGTTAAGTGACGGGGGACACACAGCAGAGCCTAGAGATCAGAGTCCATCTGGGTCACACTGTCTCTGCAGAGCCGAGCAAACATTTGTTTACTAGATACTTCCTTTTTCAACTTCATGTAAACTGCCTTCCTCTCCTTCAATGTCCCAAACCCCTGCCTTTTGTCTTTGGCTGAGGATGACATGAAGGTGACGGTTTCAGCCATTTTGGTGAATTACTCAGTTTTCCTGGGTCTCTCCCAAGTACAAATGTGATCAAACTTTTGTTTGATTTCCATCTGTTAATCTGTCTTGTGTCAACTTAATTCTTAGACTGGTCAGTCTCTACAACAGGAGAGAAAAATCTCTTCCTGCCTGACAGCCTCTCCTAGATATTTAGTCTTGTCTAATGAGATGGGTTTCATCTGAGCATCAGTGAGGCTGATTGCACCATTAGGAAGAAAATCAGGACTTAAATCAGAAAACTCAAGGTAAAAAATAACCATTCACAGCAGCAGCAACAAAAAATCCTCCTGCATTTTTTTTTAATCTTGTCAAGGAGCTCTAAAACTCAACTGAAACAAATAATCCTCCTGTTGGTGTGGGTTTTGTTTTTTTTTTAATTTTGTCTAGGCATTTTGTGTCCAGGAATTGCAAAGAGCCGAGAACACTGTAGGAGAAATAAAGAGCTTGGCATCTTAGTTCTGTCTCTGACGTGGACAAGAAACTGCATGAGCCTGGACTCATGCTAGTGATTCCCCTCAGAACCACACAGAGCAAGACAGGAGGGAAAGAGGAAGCAGATGCTGGGTAAACAGCAGTATCTACTACAGTGCTTCTCAGCTGGGAACCCCATTTTACAGGTGAGAAAGCTGAGGCTTAGACTAAGTAGCCTGCCCAAGGTCATATTTTAGAAAGTGGCCAAATCACACCTAAATCTGGTCAGATCTAGTGCCCAGAGCTGTAGTTTTTCCTCATTTCTGGTTAAAAAAACAATGCATGCACATATGTTTTAAGAATGTGGACAGCACTTTAGAAAATGAGAATAAAATAAAAATCATCATCATGAAGAAATAATCGCTGTCAAAATTTTGGTGTGTTTTGTTCTAGGCTCATTTCTCCGGATCAATGGTAGATCTTTGGTATGTGCTATTTTATCATCTACAGTCTTCTCCAAAGATCTACCATTGATTGGGTTGGTCAAAAATTTGTTTGGGTTTTTCTGTACTATGTCATGGAAAACCCCAATGAACTTTTTGGCCAACCCAATACACCCAAGGGCCATGACTATAGTGAGGCCTGCCCAGGTCATCTTTATAAACCAGACAGCTGATCGCCCAGCTGCTGTGACTCTGGCTGCCAACAGTTCACAACTGCCCCCACCCGAGACACTTGGCAGGTTCTGCCCTCTTTCAGGCCCTAGTTGAGTTATAAAATCTCAGCCCCCCCCCCCCCCCTCAAGACAGAAAAACTCTAGGGTCCCATTTATGTTCAAACTTCCCGAGGAATTGAGATGAAGCTAGATTTCAGCTTGAAAGGGCATCTTTGACTTCTTTTCCTCCCTTGTCCAGCTATTTTCACCTCCTTTGAAGTGTCCTTCTACTTAGCACTCACACAAAACTTCTCATCTCGGCTCTGATGGTAAGGAACCCAGCAGAAGAGAAGGACTGAGAAAGTTTTACCTGTGCTAAGGCCTGGGTTGTAATCATCTACTCTTTGAAGGCAGAATGGACCATTTAACTGCTGGCTAAGCCTGGTCAACCACCAGCATTCACATTTCAACCTGGTTTTATGGTTTTCTGTTCCTTTTGACCCTTGCAATAACTCACATGAAGTGCTAAGAGCCGTGTTTCCTGGTTTAAAAAGCCAATTACTTTATACATTTCTATAGCCATGTATTTATAGAATCATTAAGGTCCTGAAGAAAAACATGCATTATTCAGTTAAATTTTATTGCATTTTTATGGGGGAAAATATATGCTGTAGTAGAAGTCTTAATTTAAAGATTCATGAAGATTTTGAACTTATTGATTATCATATTGCCTCCATGCTAAGATATACAATTTAATGTTTTTGAAATTCTTAGAATCAATGAATATATTTAGTGAATGTTTTTTCTCCCATCCACTCTCCTGAAAATTTATTAATATTTTCTTTTTATTCATCCACATGAATTCCAGAATCACCTCATCGGATTCCAAGACATTGCTCACTGCCTTCTTCCGGGAATAAAATTTATAATAAAATTAACTCAAACCCATAAGTTAATTTTGGAGAAAAAAAATGACATCTTTATAACATCAAGTATTCTCAAGCAGTATATGGTATGCCTCCCTCCTTATTCAAGGTTTCATTTATTTCTCCCAATTGATCCCTGTCATCCTCTCCATGAATATTCTGTACAAATTTTATTAAAGTTAGTATTTTATATTTACATTGCTAATGGACTCTTAAGTTTTCCATAGTATTTTCTAACTGGTAATGTTAGTATATGTACATTCTATTTCTAACATTTCTTGAACATTCGATTACCTTGTGGATCTATCTTACTGCTACTATTAGTGTTTCCGTTGATCCTTTGGGGTAAGCTGTACAGATAATTGTATCACTTGCAAATGAAGATAATGTCTCTTTTTTCCATTGTTATGCATTTTATTTCTGATTCATGTCTTACTACATTGGCTAGAAATTCCATAAAAATTTTAAATAGAGATCAAAGAAATCATTGGCCATGACTCAGATATTTCACCATTAAGCATGAAATTGAGTGCTTAATATATTTTTCAGCATATTATATCAAATGTGTCTACCCTAAGTAATTGAAGGATTTTCATCAATAATGGGTCTGAGCATTATAAAATGCAACTTTAAGCATTTATTAAATCAAACTCAAGAGGATGTGTGGAATCATCTTACACTTTTGCAGTAAGCCAGACCTGGTGCTGAATGTCAGCCCTAGTGCTAACTGTGGCCTTGACCAATCTAACTTCTTCCTGCTTCAATTTCTTTAGCTATTAAATGATGATAATATAACTCATAAGGTTATGTGATCACTAATCAATCTAGTTTGTAGGAAGCGTCTAACACACTGATGACCCCATGATAAATGTTCCATTACTCAGAATTTCCAAAGTAACTCTTCCTTGGTCCTGGCATAGCATGCATTTAATACTCAAATGGATTTAATTTACCGCCAGTTTATTTAGAATTGTTGCTTCCATCTTTGTCACAGTATGTCACATGGAAGCATTCTATTTCCTCTGTGTTTGTATCATTTAGAAGACACCTATGCCTTAAAAGTTGGAAAGGATACATGTAAATTCCTTTTTATTGACATGTAACCTATATGCAGAAAATTGCATGAAGGAATACTTTCATAAATCCAACTGGATCCAAAGTGCCTGATGACTGATTTCCAATTTCAGCTCAGTGTCAATGGTCCTTGTGTGTTAGACACTGATTATGGGCCAGCGCTGTGCTAAGCATTTCATGTGTCCCATTTAATACGTTGGTCACAAAAACCCCATGAGAGGGAAATTACTCTCCCCATTTTATAAATGAGGAAAATGAGGCTGAAAGAGGTGAGTACTATCTTTAACCAAGTTATCAGTTACTGTATAACTGATAAAACAAGATAAGACTGGATCTAAAATAAAGCCGCTTCTACACTAAGCAATGGTGTCTTTGCTGAAATTAAGAAATCTCAATTGATCTAATTCTTTGTTCATTTTTGGTAATTCATATTTGCTTTCAAAATCATGTACTTGTCACATAATTTCAAATATATCAGAATTAAGTTGTCTGTAATAGACTATATAATTTTCTCATTCTCTACTTAATTCCTTTGTTAGTTCAATCCTAATTTTATGCATTTGTGCTAGCTTTCTCTTTTTCTAATTTGTAACTGCCAGAAGTTAATTTATTTTATTGTCATTTTGAAAAGTCAGCTCCTGGGTTTATTCATTTTTTTTCCTGTATTCTAGTTAATTTCTGATTTTATCTTTATTTCCTTTCTCCTTGTTTATTTGAATTAGTTTTGAATGTCTTTATTTTAATGCTTCATTCCTTTTAACTTTCTCTTGTTTAAATTGAAAATATTTAAGGTATAACTTTCCTTTGAATACAACTTTGTCCATTTTCTATACTTTTGTGAATGTAGGATTCTCATTTTTCTAATTTTCAAATAATGAATACGTGTAGTTTTTATGTTGTCTTGGACTTAAAAAATACAGAAATTTTTTTCAAGGACTTGGAATTTTTCACTGAGATTTTGTACTAATTTTAATTTCACTTCATTCTTATCAGAGAATTTAGTCAAAACCGTCTCTAATATTCAGATTGTGGGTTTTCTTTGTAAGCTAATATAGGTTAATTATGGTAAATGCTATGAACTATGAAAAACATTTTTTCTATCCATTTTCAAAGCACAAAATGCTTTGAATTTTAATGCACATCAATGAAGTCACAATCAACATTATGAATGCTCCACATTGCCAAAGACCATGGGTTAGTTTTCTTATTTTTGTTTGGCTTTTGTTTTCAGTTTGCTTTGGTGGGGCGGGGGCCACAGAGGGCGGTTCTGTGTTTATTGCCCCAACATCCGAAGGATAAAATACATACCTATCAGTAGTGACTTTGGATCATGCTGAAATGGGATTACCCACTACTCTTTGAATATCAGGGTTGTATACATGTGAGTTTTAAAAAGCCTTCTCAGAAACTCTGATATGATCTTCTGGATGTTTTATAGCATCTTGTTGAGAATCACTGAGTTAAATAAATTAGTGTCATAGCATTCTTGTGAATTTTACCTTTTATCAATGCAAAATAACTCCCTGTATCACAGTAACTGCATTTGCCTTGCACTCTATATTTTTTCCCTGATATTAATATTGTCACTCCTATTCTCAGCTTTATTTTTAACATTTTATCCTCTCTCTTTTATGTGAAGCTTTGACAAATAGCTATAATTGGCTTCTGGTGCATTTTGAAGCAAATCTGAGACAAATTGTCTTTTAATGAGGGAATTTCATCTGGTTCCATTGAATGTCATAGCTGATGTTTGGCTTTCACATATATAACTGATATATTTGACTTATATCAGTCAAATCAGCTTTTGACTTCATCAGTTCATTGTTGTAAAATGCTTCGAGTTGTATGGGCCCGTTCTGCGCCTCTTGGTCCTCATATGCATCCCTTACTCTTTTCTGCTTCGCTTTGTAACTCAGAGACGCTGACCTGTACAGGAGGCATGTCCTGAGTTCTCTGATTAGCTGGCTTCAGGCTAGGTTTGACCAGTAGGAGACAGTGGCAGAAGCAGCAGGAAAAAGTCAGGGTATTTTTCCCTCTTCTCGCTGCCTTGGATTCATCCCTTCTGTAGCCCCAACTCCTACTGGAAAGGCCCCCTGTGGTTGCATTTTCCACTAAGAGACATGCTTCTGGGCTTAGGCTACAGCCCGGCCTTATTCCACCCTTCTAGCACAAGAGTCCCATTCTCTGTCCATATACCCTCCTTTTTTTCCCCTTGAAGCCAATAAGGGTATGTGTTGGTTCACATAACTGAAAAGTCTAGGGGATAAAAGCCTCCAGGAACGGTTTGATCCAGGGGCACAAACATCGTCCTATTGTCAATAATGTGTTGCTGTTGTCCTCACTTGGTGCCACCTTCCTCTGTACTGGTTACCTTCTCTGACTGGGTCTTCTGATGTGGTGACCCTACTGGGTTGAGCTTTTCATCCTACAGAGGAGCCAAGCAGTCTCAGTAAAGAGTTTTTGAGCTTCTCTTCCACAGCTCACTAAAAATTTAAGGGTTGAGTATCACTGGACCAACCTGAATCACATGACCATGCCTGAAGCAATCACTGTTGTAAAGCTGACTGATCATTTTAATTGTCCTCTTTCTCTGGGTTTTTCCTCCGCATCCAGAGAAAGTATCTTTACTTTGTCCTCCCTAACACAAATTTCATTTTCTGCCATGTTAATTCTTTTTTTTACTGCTTCTAATGCAAATGCAAGTTGTATTATGCCACTGCATTTTTTATATCTTTACAATCTTTATTTCAGATTTTCTCTGTTTGCATTTCAGCAACTTTTTTAAACTTACCATTTTATCTCTTGTTTCTTGTGCCACAGAGTTCATAATTGAGAGCACAAAGAAGACATTCTAGTCAATGCTCTTTTTACTTTTCCATATTTTTCAAAAGTTTGCTTTTCTTTTCAATGTAATATTCCTCCCTTTTATGTTCTCTTGTTTTTCTTATTATTCATGCTTGATAAAAGATCATTTCAGGTGTGTTGGTCAGCAAATGGTCTGGATGATCTTCTTTGTCATGATTATTAATCATATGATGACTATTAGAATCCACATCCAGACTTTAAACTGAGAACTGATTAATAAGCACAGATTCAAAATTCCTAGTGGTCTTATATCTGTGCTGAACCAGAATGGGGTCTCTGAGTTAATGCTTGGCCTCCTGAATGTGTGGAAGGGAATTTATTCTGAGATAATTATGTAGGCTTCTCTTTGCAAAAAGCAACGCATGGACAACAACACAGACCAAAGTGCAGCTGCCTCACAGATCGATCTCTCTTCTTCCTTCCTCCTGACTTCTCAGTCTGGTGTACAAAGATGCATGTCTATTGTCTGCCATAATCCCTGCCTTCTTTTTATGGGAGACTGAAGGAAACTGTAGTCCCATCATGGGTAAATACATAGAAGTGGTAATAGGGAGTGTGGGAAGCTCAACAGCCTCAAAATTAATTTATATGAATTAGACTGTCTCCCAAAGTCTAGAATCCATGTTATTGAAAAGTAGCAGTATTTCCTCTATTTTCAGGAGTGTTTTCACAGGAAGGTGGTGATGGGGAGGGGGTGGTGGGAAAGGCAAACTAAGTGCCACCACTGATTCCTTCTTAATCTGAAAATCCCATCTGTGTAACTGAATAAATCACTCCTTCTCCCCCTCCAGACTTTGTTATCTGACCCATAATTCCCCTGTCCAAAGGGATATTAAGATGTTATCCCATCTATACAGTTGCCTCCTAGGAGGTCAGTACTGAACTACCTTAGGTCTGGAGGCCTCATGACATACCATCCCTACCCCACCCCCAATCTTCCAGGCTAGTTCTTTATTCACTTAAGAGTAAGGGGGCAGACTTCCTTGGTGGTCTGGTGGCTAAGATGCCACACACCCAATGCAAGGGGCCCAGGTTCAAGCCCTACTCAAGGAACTAGATCCCACATGCTGCAACTAAGAGTTTACATGCCATGACTAAAAATCCCACATGCCACCATGAAGATCATCTATCCCATGTGCTACAAGTAAGAGACCCGGCACAGACAAATAAATAATTTTTTTAAAGAGTATGGGGCTGCCCAAACCCACCCCTCATATTGATATCCTCCTGTTCCCACAGCTATTCATTTGTCCTCAAGAAGATTATTGTGAAGTCATCAACATTCTGTGATGCTGATCCAGATTTGGATAAACAGTTAAACAAAAATATTAAAATAATGCTCCCATTTTAACAAACTCATCTGTCAGGAACTATGAGTTCACATGCTAATAGGAACAGTGAGACAGGATGTGAGCAGAAATTTTGCAATTTATTGTGACCTAAAGACTAACATATTATTCTTTTACTCTCACTCTCAGCCTCCTAAAGTTGCTATACAAACTTTGCTCTAGCACTTATGTAATTATGACCAGCTTTTTAGTTACTTGGGTGTATGTCCATCTCCTGATGAGGCTCCATGTTGACTCAGGACAAGAATGGCATCTTTCTCATCTCTTTATCCACAGTATCAAGTGTTCAATTCTCCCCACCCACCCCAACCCCCAAAGGAAGGAGCTAGGAGCTAAACTCATTAGATGGGTAGAGTCAAGACTAGCAGCTGTGTCTCTAACCTGGAGATGCAGGTGTCCCTAAATACTAGAGGGGAGGGGACCAAAATAAGAATTGGGTGAGTCAGGAGAAGGGGTAGTTGGGGAAAGGAGGCTAAGTATAGTTTCCAAAGCAAGAATAAGGATCTTAGGGTAAATATAATGGGCAAGAATATAAACCAGAATATCTAAGAACTAAGAAGAAAAAGGAACAGAAACTAGAGAACAAGACCATTGTTCCTATTTAGCATTAAATGTGGACAGTTAAGCTCTATTTACAAAACAGCCAGTGTAGCTGTGAAACAGACCTCAGTGAAAGTTTAATAAATACACACAACCAAAATTGAACTCTGGAAGTGCTATAACCTTCAATTCTCTCATCCCTGCACCAGAAATCTGCCCCCTACGAAGTTATTCTATACAGAGTAAGTGGTACATGTGTGCTCAGTCATGTCTGATTCTCTGCAACCGCATGGAATATAGCCCTCCAGGCTCCTCTGCCCATGAAACTTTCCAGGCAAGATTACTGGAGTGGTTTGCCATTTCCTACTCCAATATCTATATGTATATATGTGTGACATATATATATATATATATATATATATATATATATACACATATATACACTATAAAAATGAATGAAATAGTGCTGTTTGCAGCAACATGAACGGACCTAGAGATTATCATACTAAGTAATGTAAGTCAGAAGGAGGAAGACAAATACCATATGATGGCATTTATATGTGGAATCTAAAATAAGATGCAAATCAACATATCTATGAAGCAGAAACAGACTCACAGACATAGAGAACAGACTTGTGTTTGCCAAGGGGGAGAGGGGTGGAGGAGGGAAGGATTGCAGGTTTGAGATTAGCTGATGCAAATTATTATATACAGGATGGATACACAACAAGGTCCTACTGAATAACACAGGGAACTATATACAATCTCCCATGATAAACCATAATAGAAAAGAATAGGAAAAAAGAATACATACATACACACACACACACACACACACACATATAAAACTGAATCACTTTTCTGTACAACAGAAATTAACACAACATTGTAAATCAACTATACTTCAAAAAAATTTTTTTTAAGTTATCCTATACCTAATGACTGCAAGCCAACCAACCAACCAATTTGGTGCGGAAGATTCGAAATTGCACAGATATGTCACTTTAGGATCCAGCCCTCACTTGCCTCTGACCCTGGACCACTCTCTTTTCTGAGCTCAGTTTCCTTAGGTGTAATCTGAGAAGAATAATCCTGATGTCACAGGGCTTTTTAGAGGATTGAATCCCATATGAAGCAGCTAAGCACACCAGAATCATTCAATAAATGTTCCTTTTCATCCTTCATCCGGAGGCCTCGTGAGACTAATGAGGGTGCAGAAAGGATGCTTACTTAACAATCTGGAGTGAAGCAGTTCTGGGGAGTGGACGTGCATCCTTGATTTCATCATGTGCCAGAGAATGGAAATGAACAGCCTGGCGGATTGCGCCCCAGCCCTTGCAGCTGCCTCTCTACTGAAGGATTTACGTTCTGTGTGATTAGGCCTGAAATGGACAGGAAGCTTTATTGTGCCAGGCTGGCAGGGCGTGGAGGAGCAAATTGATAAAGACACCTGGGTCAGTGGCAAGCGGGGTGTTTCCTAATTTATAGAAACACATCGAGTTCTATTACTTAGCCCCTTCCTTTCTGCTCCCATCTCACCACCCCTCCTGCCAGACCCTTCTCTGTCCCTCCTTGACAAATGGTGACTCATTTATGGTCAGGGAGAGGATTTACTGATAAAGATGAGGCATTGGCCAAACCCACAACAAGTAAATTTCCAGAGAAGCAACATCTGGTCATTTGACTTTATATAGCAAACATTTGCTGGACTCTCTCTGCCAGGTGCTGGGACATCAGTCATGTGGGGACACACAGGTCAGATCTTGTCTCAGCTTCTTGGGCAGGTAATCTCTGAGTCTTGTTACCTCCTTGGAATAAAATGAAGATAATGCTGGCTCCTGCCCCACAGATAGTAAACGCTTAATGGAAAGTAGCATTAATTATCAAGGTTGTCCACCCACATTTCCAGACTCCAAACCTTGGCATCTTATGTTACTCAGCCATAAAAGGAATGGAATTGGGTCACTTGAAGAGATGTGGATGGACCCAGAGTCTGTCGTATAGAGTGAAGTAAGTCAGAAAGAGAAAAACAGATATTGTATATTAACACATCTACGTGGTATCTAGAAAGATGGTACAGATGAACCTGTTTGTGAGGCAGGCACAGAGACGCAGACACAGACAATGAACTTTTGGCAGTGGGGAGGAGAAGTTGGGGTGAATTGGGAGAGCAGTACTGGTACACATACACTCAGTTCAGCTCAGTCGCTCCGTCACGTCCGACTCTTTGTGACCCCACGAATCGCAGCACGCCAGGCCTCCCTGTCCATCACCAACTCCCGGAGTTTACTCAAACTCATGCCCATTGAGTCGGTGATGCCATCTAGCCATCTCATCCTCTATCATCCCCTTCTCCTCCTGCCCCCAATCCCTCCCAGCATCAGGGTCTTTTCCAATGAGTCAGCTCTTCGCATCAGGTGGCCAAAGTATTGGAGTTTCAGCTTCAGCATCAGCCCTTCCAATGAACACCCAGGACTGATCTCCTTTAGGATGGACTGGTTGGATCTCCTTGCAGTCCAAGGGACTCTCAAGATTCTTCGCCAACACCACAGTTCAAAAACATCAATTCTTCGGTGCTCAGCTTTCTTCACAGTCCAACTCTCACATCCGTACATGACCACTGGAAAAACCATAGCCTTGACCAGACGGACCTTTGTTGGCAAAGTAATGTCTCTGCTTTTTAATATGCTATCTAGATTGGTCATACCTTTCCTTCCAAGGAGTAAGTGTCTTTTAATTTCATGGCTGCAATTACCATCTGTAGTGATTTGAGAGCCCCCAAAAATAAAGTCTGACACTGTTTCTCCATCTATTTCCCATGAAGTGATGGGACCAGATGCCATGATCTTAGTTTTCTGAATGTTGAGCTTTAAGCCAACTTTTTCACTCTTTTCTTTCACTTTCATCAAGAGGCTTTTTAGTTCCTCTTCACTTTCTGCCGTAAGGGTGGTATCATCTGCATATCTGAGGTTATTGATCTTTCTCCCGGCAATCTTGATTCCAGCTTGTGCTTCTTCCAGCCCAGCGTTTCTCATGATGTCCTCTGCATATAAGTTAAATAAGCAGGGTGACAATATACAGCCTTGACATACTCCTTTTCCTATTTGGAACCAGTCTGTTGTTCCATGTCCAGTTCTAACTGTTGCTTCCTGACCTGCATGTAGGTTTCTCAAGAGGCAGGTCAGGTGGTCTGGTATGCCCATCTCTTTCAGAATTGTCCACAGTTTATTGTGACCCACACTACCATTTGTAAAACAGATAACTAGTGGGAAGCTGCTATATAGCACAGGAAGTTCAGCTCAGTGCTCTGTGATGACCTAGAGGGGTGGGATGGGGGTGGGGGGGGGTGGCAGAAGACTCAGGAGAGAGGGGATATCAGTACACACATGACTCATTCACTTAGTTGTACAGCAGAAACTAACACATCATAGTAAAGCAATCATACTCCAATAGGACTTCCCTGGTGGTCCAGTGGGTAAGAATCTGCCTGATTGTTCAGGGACACATGTTCAGTTCTGATCTGGAAAGATCCCATATACCATGGGGCAACTAAGACCGTGAACCACAATTACTGAGGCTGTGCTCTAGAGGAGAAGCTACCGCAATGGGAAGCCCACATACCGCAACGAGAGAGTAGCCCCCACTCGCTGCAACTAAAGAAAGTCCTTGAAGGACTGAAGATCCAGTGCAGCCAAAAGTAAAGCAAAATTTTAAAATACATTTCTGCAAAAAAGAAAGAAAAGAAATCTTTCCCCATTGACCATACAAAGGCTCTAGATGTCAGATTTGCAGAGTATCCCTTCCCTCTCAGATCAACTATACTTAGCTCATTTCTCCTTTGGAATTTTGCTACAGGGAAAGACAAGGACATGAGAGGCAAGAGCAGGGCACTAACGTTTCCTGAGAAACTCCTTTGGCCCAGGCAAGATGTCAATCATTCCAGACGATTCCATTAAGCAGCCTTCTAGTGGGTCCCTTGCCTTCAGTTTCTCCCTGTCTCTCATCCTCCACAAGAGCCACTATATATTGGGCCTAAAATCTTCAAGAGCTTCTTATGAGCTCCCATGTGAAGGTCATTCTCCTTGGTCTGACAGACCAGAATTTTCATGCTATGGTTCCCGGTGGACATCTAGCCACTATTCACTACTGCCTCAGTAGTCCACCCGGATCGTTTACATTACAAGTAGTCAACTTTTATATCATCCATGCTTTTGTGATTGCAGACTTTTATTGATATTGCATTGAGTGTACATATTAATTTGGGAAGGACTGGCATCTGTAAGCTATTGATTGACTCTTCCCATCCAGGACCATAATACATCTCCACTGATTACAGCCATCTTTCATGATTTTCAGTAAGTTTTACAACCACCTTCTTACAAATCCAGATATTTCCAGTTAATCCCAAAGAGTTTTATCTTTTTTGTCATTGCTGCTCTTATGAATGGGGTCACTTTTTACATTACATTTTCTAATTGCATGTTTCTGATCAACAGGAATACTGTTTTTTTTTCTTTCATGTTTAACTTGTATCCAGTTACCTTATTGAGCTCTCTTAATAGCATCAACCCCTTTTAGCTTAATTTCTTGAATTTTCCATAACAAAACTCTAGCCATATCTTCTATAAATTATGACTTTTTTAAACAGAATGGTAAAATTTATCATAAGGATATTGAAAGTGTGTGAGTCTCTCAATTGTATTCAGCTCTTTGTGACACCATGGACTGTAGCCCTGCCAGGCTCCTCTGTCTGTGGGATTTTCTAGGCAAGAAAATTGGAGCAGGCAGCCATTCCTTCTCCAGGGAATCTTCCCATCCCAGGGACCAAACCCGGGTCTCCCACATTGCAGGCAGATTCTTTAAGCCACATTCATAAGCCACATTTGAGTCACCATACTGAAGCAACTCACAAAACCCAAAGGCTCAGAGACAAGCAGAATCAGATTCTCAAATACCATGAGAATTTGTCTCTCCATCTGCCCCTTTGAACCTAAAATCAGCAGTCCAATGTCCATTTATTTTTCTATGCATTAAAGTGTACAGTTCTTTCCTTGTCTGTTTACTCCTGTTAGTTTATACATTAATTCAAAAGCTCTTCATGTCATAAAAAAACTTATATACAATACTTAACTAAGGATTACTTTTGAAAGACATGTTTTTCAAGAGTCTGAAAATTCAAACAATATAAAATGAATCTGTTTTTTCACTCAACACTTTGAGACAGATAAATGTTGATACATGTTAACTGCAGTCTTTTCTTTTTAAAAATAACATACAGGAAAATTGGATCATTTTCAATGTATTGTTCTGAGTTTCAACACATACATAGATTTGCATTGTTGTTGTTTAGTTGCTATGTCATGTCTGACTCTTTTGCAACCCTATGGACTGTAGCCTGCCAGGCTCCCCTCTCCATGGTATTTCCCAGGCAAGAATATTGGAATGGTTTGCCATTTTCTTCACCAAGGGATCTTCCTGACCCAGTGACTGAATCCACATCTCCTGCATTAGCAGGTGGATTCTTTACCACCAAACCACCTGGGAAGCCCATATAGATTTATAAAACCACCACCAAAATCAGGATACAGGATAATTTCAAGCAATTCATTTGTACTACCCCTTTTCTAGTCAATGCCTCCTTTTATCCCCAAAATCTGGGCAAACTCTGATCTATTCTTCATCATTACAATTCTGCCTTCCTCAAAATGTCATAGAAATTGATTCAAACAAATCATGACATTTTGGATCATCCTTTCTTATATTTGTATCTATGTGTGTCTTTATTTTTTCTTGTCTTACTGCTTTGGTTAGGATGCCATTGGATTCTGTTGGTTTATTTGCACCTCCCCAACTAGACTTTAGGATTCTGAAGAGTGGGGATGGTGTCTCCTTCAGCACATAGGCCACTTCTGAGCCAATGTAGGTATTCATTCCATATTTGTGGAATACATAAAGGCAATTGTAATGAATGGGCTTCCTGTGGGCCACCATGCAAGTTTCTCAAAATATCAAAATGTTTTTCCAAGAAAGGGGCATCTTCTCATGCCCAACTGGCTCATAGGCCTGAGAAGAAGTCCCCAACCCCATTTTCATTAATTAACTTGTCAAGACACAAAAGGAAAATCCCGCCTATTACATGCTCACTGTGCCACATGGAACTGTCAGCCTCTAATTAGAATTAATTAGCTAATGCGCGTTTCAAATTTGGAAGACAAGAAGCTCTGCTTGTGTACTCATTTGGTGTTAATTATCATGGAAACCTGTTTCAACTCAGTGACATACTCAAAGCACTGAGACACTTCTTCCCACAGGCCCCAGGAGGTAACCAGTGTGATGCTGGCTGCCAATCAACAGAACTCTCTTGTTATGTCAAGATCCTGGGGAGAAGTGAACTCACAGCTCGCCAGGAGTTTTATTAATGCTTCCCTCTCCGAGGACTTTAGTGGAGAATTCAGAATATTCTGGCTATCTCAGACCAAGAGTTCCAAGTTCAACACACAGATGGAAATAAAATTAGGTCAGGTTAAATCTGGATCCAGATGCCCACCTTAAGTGAGGCAGCAAGAAGGGTACCCCAAACCACTGTCCATTGGAGGGACTCTATGCAAAAGATATATCCTCTCTCCTAGACCATGGTGGCTCAGATGGAAAAGAATCCGCCTACAATGCAGGAGACCTGGGTTCAATTCCTGGGTTGGCAAGATTCCCTGGAGGAAGGCATGGGAACCCACTGCAGTATTCTTGCCTGGAGAATTCCCATGGATAGAGGAGTGTCCAGAGGAGATCACATGGACTGGCGGGCACAGTCCATGTAGTCGCAAAGAGTCAGACAAGACTGAGCGACAAAGCACAGCGCACAACAGACCATGTAGGATGACTGCTTCTTTTACTTGCCCAAAAAGTGAATGCGACAACCTTCTTGTCTTGAGAGATTTGTTTCATTTCACACAGAAGGATATACTGTGAGAGCATATGTAATAGGGATTCATCTCCTAACACAAATGCTCATTTGGTGCTGATGACCCATAATGCGTGGGTCTCTCTCCCTTGCTTTATAGCCATTGACAGATCTGGATCCATCTATTTATCCAGGCCATGGTCAGAGTAGGGATCAGAGTTCACATTGGTGCCAGCTGAGCATCCTGTAGGTCTAATTTCCACAGCAATGACAAGTCCTGCTTTATCATTCCTGTAAAATGCCCCTGCCTATTGATCATTGGTTAGTCAGAGCAGGTCATGACAACTATGATGAGGAGAGATCAATGATTGAGTGATGGAAACTATTTCTACCCTAACCTCAGCACCATGGAAAAAAAATAAGACATTGAAAAGGTAAATAGAATTTTAAAAATAATCTTTAAAGATCAGGTTCTCTATTTGCCAACAGTTTAATAAAAGTGAGCTCCACAATAAGAAAGATGGAGGGGAGGGCTTATTTTTCCTTATGTCTCACAGTGAACTTATTTTCTTCCCTTGGGCGGGGTCCTTCCTAATCTGGATTGATTCAAATTGTAGCTAAAGCCACAGGTAAGGACTCCAGGGGAATATGAAAGCATACACATTAATGTGCATAAAAACCACCTGGACTTGGTGTTAAACTGCAGATCTTGATTCAGTAGTCCTAGAATGGAATCAGGTTCCTTGTTTCTAAAGAGCTCCCAGTTGATGGCAATGCTCTACAACCACATTTTGAGTGGCAACATGTTTTAGTTTCCTCTTGTTGCTGTAACTAATTGCCACCAATTTACTGACTTAAAACAACACAAATTTATTCTCCTAAAGTTATGGAGGTCAGAAGTCTGAAGACAGCATTATGGGGCTAAAATCAAGGTGCTGCTCAGACTGTTTCTTCTGAAGTTTCCAGGAGACTTTTCAGCTTCTAGAAGCTCCCCATACCCTTGACCCACAGCTCCCCCCCTCCCATAATGGCAGCACACCAACTTTTGCTTCCGATATCACATTGCCTTCTCTGAATCTGATCCCCCTGCCTCCCTCTTAAAGAGACCCTTATGTTTACATTGGGCTTCCCTGGTAGCTCAGATGGTAAAGAATCTGCCTGCAGTGCAGGAGACCCAGGTTCAATCCCTGGTTGGGAAGGTCCCCTGAAGAATGAAATGGCAGCCCACTCCAGTATTCTTGCCTGGAAAATCCATGGATGGAGGAACCTGGCAGGTTACAGTCCATGGGGTTGCAAAGAGTCGGACACAACTGAATGACCTCACTTTCTTTCTTCTTTCTTATGTTTACACTGGGCTTTCCAGGTGGCACTAGTGGTAAAGAATTCACCTGCCAATACAGGAGATGCAAGAGACTCAGGTTTGATCCTTGGGTTGGGAAGATCCCCTGGGTGGGGAAGGTCCCCTGGATTAGGAAATGGCAACCCATTCCAGTATTCTTGCGTGGAAAATCCCATGGGCGAGGAACTTGGTGGGGTACAGTAAATGTGGACTCAAAGAATTGGACACAACTGACTATATTGGCCCCATATGGATAATTCAAGATAATTTTCTCATCTCAAGATCATTATTCTGTCCACCTCACAAGGGATTAAAGAAGCAGAAGAAAATAGCAAAGGATATGAGTTGTAATCCAGGCAGATAGATGGTTGGTATCTGGAGGTGGATTGGGTTGACAAAAGACTAGAGGCTGTTTAAGCAATATTTGTGGCCCCTATTATATGGGTACATGGGTGGGCAAGCCATGATGGCCATCGGGGAACCTGAGAGGAGGTACTGGGGTCCTGGGCTGAAACGAAGGCAGGATTTCAGAGACCGCAAGAGAGCTCAGGTAGGAGCCTGGCAGGGACTGACTCTAGAAGTGATGGGAGACTAAACTTGCCTGCTCCAAGTCTGTTTGACTAAGGACAGAGAATCAAAAAGTTCTGGCTTCTCTCCCTTATGACCTCAACTCCCAGTGGGATCTGCATTTCTGGCCCTAATTATGACCAGAAAAGAAGAACTGGCAGGCAAAGTGTTAGTGACAGAAGCCTTGAGGGAAAGTGACCATATCATCTCAGAGTTCCTAATGGCCAAGAAAAGGTCGAACCCACTCCTTGAAACTTAAAGGAGCTTTCAGAACGTCCGGATAAAGATTGGTATAGGCTGTGACAGAGAAGATGGGCAGCTCTCAAAGCCCTAGTTCTGACCATTTGTGACCCCAGGGAGAGAGGCAGAGTATTATGCATAAGGATCTTCCCAGGGGGTTTGGGTTTTTAAAGGTCAAGGAAAGATGGGAACTTGGCATATCCCCAAGGGATGCTTGGTATGAGGATGACACAGATGCTAAAAATGGATTGGGAAGCTAAAGCCCCAAAGAGCTGGAGCTGCAAAAATCATTCAAGGACTTCCCTGGTGGCACAGTGGGTAAGAATGCACCTGCCAATGCAAGGCACATGGGTTCAATCCCTGGTCCAGGGAGGTTCCAAATGCTGTGGAGCAACTAAGCCCGAGAGCCACAACTACTGAAAGCCACAACTACGAACCCACTTGCTACAACTACTGAAGGCCTCGTGACTACAGCCTGTGCTGCAACAAGTCTGGGTACTACAACGAGAGTATCCCCGGCTCACCACAGTTACCCCGTGTGCAGCGGTGAAGACCCAGCGCAACCAAAATCAATACATTAACTTTTCAAAGTCTTATTTAAAAGAAAAATCATGCAAAACAAGATAAGCATTCATAGTTCAGTTTAGAAGAGCAAAGCTCTCTCCTGACTCAGCCTTGTCCAGCCATTGCCCCTACCCATCTCAGGTCCTTATCATTGCTCTCTCAGATTACTGGAACTGTGTCCTATCTGATTTCCTGACTCTGGTTGTTATACACACACCCTCCAATACCAGCTACCACAGTTAAATTCCCCCCAAATATACCACATATGTTCAACACCCTCTTCCTACTCAAGAACATTCAATGACTCCCCAGTATCTAGAAAATAAGACCCAAACTTGGACCATACCCTTTGAGGCTCTTTGTGATCCTGAAACCAGGTCCCCCTAAGACCAGTTTCCCCTGATGAATTTATAATTAACCTCTCCATCCAAAACTTTATTCCCTTTCTTGTCCTGTCCCTGTCATCCACAGGATGGAGAAGTATCAAAGACAAGAGGGAGTTGAAACCAAGCAGGACCCTGCGGGGCCCTCCCAGGTACAGAGCCCCTCCAAGTCCCCTGATTCTTGTTTGTAGAAAATGGCTTTAGTCTCCTAGACCTTCCTTGAGTTCCAAAGAGCAGACTCAAGCAGTCACTAATTAGGGAAGGGAGGGAATGCAGAAACAAAGGAAAAGCAGTTAGAGGAGAAAAGTACTGGCAGCTTAAACAACAGTTCAGTCATAAACCGAGTTCCTCCTCAAGAGATATAAATAACAACCTGGTGTATATCTTTGAGTTGTTCTGCAGAGACTAAGACCCCCACTCAGGGGGAGGTTGGAGGCTACATGCTGACCATCAGCACGTTGGAACCAGAAGGTTGATGATTAAGATTTCTGCCACGCCCTGTACAAGGATATTACATGGAAGACCTCAAGTCTCAGCTCCGTGAAGCCATCCTGGCCACACGTCTCTAATCATGCCTTGAATTCTAAAACCTTGCGATATTTTGAATGCTGATGTGAATTCTCTGTTCTATAGTTCACGCATCCCCCAATTCAAATGTGAAATGTTATTTAATTGACAGAGAAAAATCCTTTCAAGAGGACCATGAAAATGCAGAAATCACATGGGGGCAGGTGTCCTGAAGCAATTAGCTAAGAACAAAGACAAACCATTATGTTAACACACAACCACTAAGTTTCATGCAGATTGTGGTCAAGATACTGAGAATAGGGAAGGAAATCCAAAAAAACCCTTTTTTTCTGCCTCTTCTCCCGGTTCATTCTCATTCTCTTTGAAAATCAGGCTTCCATGTGGTTAATATGAGGTCTCTGTAGCATTAGGGATCTGCAGGCTTAGCTCATTAATACTCATTAATAAGAAAGTCTCATAATAATAACACCTCACATCTGTGCAGACCTTTATGGTTTTAAAGTGATGCAATATGCATTATCTCATTTAATCGCCTTCAATCTGTGGGATGCAGGGACTGGCTAGAGGAGTTCACTGATTGAAGAGAAGGATACCCCAACCCAGGGACCACAGGGGAAGTTGAGAAGACCAAGGGGGGCCTGAGATGTAATGAGGAGATGAGATGGGTAAATCAGTTTAGTGTAAAGCTCTGAATTACAGGAAACTTTAAAAGGAAACACTGCCAATGCTACTTGCAAGCAATAAAGGAGCAGGAATAGATTTAACAGGGCTGCCTAGAATGGGTCTGACTTTACTGAACAGATGAAAGAGTTAATTAATATTTAGTGCAACTGAATGTGGCCCATCAAAGACTAGACTTGGCTTCTTTTGCAGCAACGTGTATGAAAAACCATGCATTCACTGAATAAGGATCGTTCTTGCCTGTGGCCTTTGTTTTCTCCATAAACTGAAAGTGATGTTCCTGTTTGTGCAACGTGGGCACTCACACTTACACACCTGTGATACCATGTAATGACGAGAGTCACAGTATGAGCTCTGGAGTCACAATGACTTCTGCTCCATTCCCTTGAAATCCTTCCCATTTGCAAGTTACATCAGCTCTCTAAATTTGAGTTTCCTCCTCTGTCAAAAATGATAGTTGTACAACAGAAACTAACGCAACTTTGTAAAGCAATTATCCTCCAATTAAAAAAAAATCTTATGATAAACCATAATGAAAAGGAATATTTTAAAAGAATGTATATATTAACACACGTATAACCAAATCACTTTGCTGTACAATAGGAATTAAGAACATTGTAAATCAACTATACGTCAATAAAAATAAATAAGAAAAAAGGACAGTACTTCTTATTTCATAATGTGGCCATTAAAAATCAAGTCAGATCATCAAAACAATGATAATGATGGTTTCCTGTCTCCTCCTCTAGTCTTTGAGGCCCCAAAAGCGCAGGGCCCATAGTGGATCTCTGTATTCATCTGTATTCATCCAGTGTAAGACAACTCTCTTAGCATTGCTGCCAGGCTTAGATGTTCAATCCAAGTCCCAGGATTAGAGTGTCCTGCATGTAGTAAGTACATGATCATTGTCGCATCTTATTACTATGTATTGTGCTTAGTCACTCAGTTGTGTCTGACTCTTTGCGACCCCATGGACTGTAGCCCACTGGACTCCCCTATTCATGGTGATTCTCCAGGCAAGAATACTGGAGTGAGCTGCCATTCCCTTCTCAAGGAGATCTTCCCAACCTAGAGACCAAACCCAGGTCTCCCCCACTGCAGGCAGATTGTTTACTATCTGAACCACCAGGGACTACTTTTCTTATTGTTATAGTCATATTAATTAATACACATGACCTTGAATTTTTTCTGGAACTCTTTAAGAGAGTCTCCTTTATGACTATTTGGGGAGCCCAAGCTTCAGGGAGGTTCTCCTACAGTAGTTCATGTAGTAGATAATGACTGGTCTAGAGAAGGGGTTCCCCAGCGGCTTCTGCCTCCAATCCACAGTGGAACTCCAGGCAGCTCACTTTGACTTTCTCCAGGTCTCAAGCCCACCAGCCTTCAGACTAGAATTACATCATCAGCTCTCCTGGGTCTCCATCTTGTCAACTGTGAATCTTGGAAGTTTTTAGCCTCCAAAATCATGTGAGCCACTTCCTGCTAATAAATCTATATGTCCTCTTGGTTCTACTTCCCTGGAGAACTCTAATCTACTGAGGCATTAACCGGAGCTATGAGTAGAGTGGAATAATCATCCCATTAATGGTGCCCATTCTGATTACTGGCTGCAGATATCACTATTAATCAATGCCTCCTGAGAGGCAGCCTGCTGGCCCAGGCTCAGGACTGGAATCCCCTGCAAGGGAGGTCCTGGCTGAGTCCACACAGCAGGAAGTTCTCTGAGTCAGAAGTTCTCACAGTATGGCCCCCAGATCAGTAGTATCAGCATCACCTGGGAACTCAGGAATGCAAATGTTCAGACTTCACCTGAGATCCTCTGAATCCAAAACCCTGGAGGTGGAGCCTAGAAATCTGTGTTTTAACAGCCCTCTGGGTAATGCCGATGCACATTCTAGTTTGAGAACCACAGCTCTATAAAGCTTGGTGATGGGGAGACGGGGTCTATCCATGGAACTGAGGCAGCTGGAGCAGGGAAATTTAGGAGTCTGGGTTCAGATCCTGATCCTACTACTCACTATTCTTGAGACTTTGAGCAGACCTTTGTAAGCCTCTCTCTTCTCATCTTCAAACAGACAACACAATGAATGTCTTTTCAGATACCTGCAGGTCCCCGGGATTTATAATACCTTCTAGGGTGGAGAACATGCACAAAACAATAACCTGGACCTTACACACAGTTCCAGCTCTCAAATTTTTACTCTCCTTTCCCCTCTGGCCAATGAATTCTTTTCATGTTTCTCTGAAAATACCCAAATCTTTCTCATCTTTGCAGTTGCTCAAACTGTTCACTTTATGTTTGTGATTCCCAAACTTTAATATGGCATATTATTTTCCTGGAAATCATATTAAAATGTAGATTCTGACCCCTGAGGTCTGTGGTAGGACCTGAGATCCTGCCTTTCCCACAAGTTCCCAAGTGTTCCCAATGCTTCCAGTCCATAGGCCACACTTTGAGTAGTAAGGGTCCACACAACACAGGCAGCCCCCAAATTCTACCTGATAGAGTTCTATTCACCTTCCACTGCCCAGTTCTAATGCTACAACTTCCACAAAGACATTGAGAATAGATTAGCATACGGGTTGGACAGCAGAGAAGCTGAGGGCTGAAAGCGGCCTTGGGGGAGAGGAAAAGTCAATAACCCTGGCATGAAGTGGTCACTGCTCCATCTGGGAAGATGGCAGGAGGAAGCATTTGGGGGAACGACATGACCGAGAACTTTGGACAAAGCTCTTGGGCTTATTTGTCAAAGAACTATCGAGAATTCTTACAGTGAACCAGCCTGAGCAGATGATACTTGTTCAGTCAGAGAATAAAGAGGAGCAGCTTCCTGCCTTCCCTAAGGAAGCATGTCATCAATATCAGTGCGGACACAGAGTTTGGGATACCTGTAGATCATTCAACTGCAAATGACCAGTGAGGCACTCAGATACTTGGGCCTGGAGCTCAGCAGAGAGGTCTACACTAAAGCCTGAAACATGGAGGTCACCTTTGGGCAGAAGTAGTCATTAATGTATCAACAACCTCAGATATGCAGATGATACAACTTTCATGGCAGAAAGTCAAGACAGTTGATGGTGCTGGAGAAGACACTTGAGAGTCCCTTGGACTGCAAGGAGATCATACCAGTCAATCCTAAAGGAAATCAATATTCCACTTCCTAAAAATTTCCTTCCTGAATATTCATTGCAAGAACTAGCTGAAGCTGACATTCAATACTTTGGCTACCTGAAGCAAAGAGTTGACTCATTGGAAAAGACCATGATTCTGGGAAAGACAGAAGGCAAAAGGGTGGCAGAGGATGGGATAACTAGGTAGCATCACTAACTCAAAGAACATGAGTTTGAGCCAACTCCAGGAGATACTGAAGGACAGGGAAGCCTGGTGTGCTGCAGTCCACAGGGTCACAAAGAGTAGGACGTGACTTAGCAACTGAACACTGACAACAATTAATAGCTGAGATTGTCCAGTGGCAGATGGAGAAGGCAGCAGAGCTACACAGGCAGTGGGGTGCACGCACCCACCCATCCATGCCCTTCCTATCTTAACCCCAACAACAGGCCATTCTTTATGTCATTTATCCTTAACTCAGGGGCTTGCAGGGGCTGGAGATCTCACGAGGGGCTTAGATATCTCCTTGGTGGAAAAAATACGTGTAAACATTATGTTGCCAGAGCTGTTCCAGGTGTTTGCTCAAAAACCATCAACCCCTAATGTCAGCAGGAATGTCCTTGCTCAAACCCCTACCCCCCACTTTTAGCAGAGTGAACAGAAATCTTTAAGTTAAAGAGTCCAGAGATAAGAAAGGAAGCTGCTGCTGCTGCTGCTGCTAAGTCGCTTCAGCCGTGTCCGACTCTGTGCGACCCCATAGACGGCAGCCCACAAGGCTCCCCCGTCCCTGGGATTCTCCAGGCAAGAATACTGGAGTGGGTTGCCATTTCCTTCTCCAATGCATGGAAGTGAAAAGTGAAAGTGAAGTCGCTCAGTCATGCCCGACTCTTAGCGACCCCATGAACTGCAGCCCACCAGGCTCCTCCGTCCATGGGATTTTCTAGGCAAGAGTACTGGGGTGGGGTGCCTTTGCCTTCTCCAAGAAAGGAAGCTACACACACACACACACACACACACACACACACACAGAAAACAACCAGATAGAACCAGCTGGGACCAAGATAACAATGAATTAGACCTCCAACAGACCCTGAGTCTCATATTATATGCAGATTTTACTATATCAACATGTTAAATGACACACCTACCAGTGGTGGGACTGGAGATTAAGAACCAAAAAGGACAAAAAGAGCGCGGTACCCCACTCCCTCAGAACAGCCCTGCCCCTGGCAGTTAAGTGCATACGCCTCCTGATCAATAACCTCACTCCTCCTCCCTTTATCTTTACTCTTTTAAAATTACATCCTTCTCACAAGGTTGGGGAGAAGTTGATTTGTGAATTTAGTTCTCACTTCTCCATTCTTTGGCCACGGAATGAAGCTTGTGCAGGGTGGACCTCATCTTTGATTTCCTTATTCACCTACTCAACCCAGAAGAGAAAGAGAACCCTCCCCTGCAGAGACAGAAAGCCTTGGCCAGGATAGGGCCCCATCAAGGTCCGTATGTCTTAATTCAGTAACAGAAGCAGTTAAATCTGAGTTGAAAACTCAACTGCCACCCACTAGCTGTAAAACTTCAAGCATGTTGACTCAACTCTCAGAGTCTCCATTTTGTTATTTAAATCAGAGCAATCATATTGTTGACTGAAAAAAAAAAAGATGCACAACCTAAAAATTAGGAATTATGTTTTGGTTAGGAATTATGTTTTGGGACTTCCCTGGTGGTTAAGACTTTGTGGTTCCAAATGCAGGAGCAAAGGTTCAATTCCTGGTCAGAGAACTAAGATTCCCCCATGCCACAAAGCATACCCAAAAAAAAAATTTTTTTTTTAAGAATTGTTTTATTTGGCAGACTAAACTGAGGACTTAAGCCTGGGACACAGCATCTCAGATAACTCCAAGGGACTGCTCTGAAGAGGCAAAGGAGGAGCCAGGATCTGCAGGAGTTTTTGCAAAACAAAAACAAAAAAACAAGTGGTGAGAACATCAAAAGACTACTGTTAATTAAAGAAAACCAGATATCTCAAGTTAAGGAATTTAGTGGTTTTCTATGTTTAGGAAGATGCAAGAGTCTGGGCTCACTGAAATCATTCCTTTGTTATGCATCTCAGCAAACTGGGGCCAGGATCCTATGCTTTCTCATCCTGAGACTCCTCAGGGGGTAACTCATGGGTGGGGGGTGGCTGCAGCAGCTGCTGCTAGATGATGTGCATCCCGTTTCCCTCAGGGAGGCTGTAATGTGATGCCTTGATGGCTGCAGCACCCTTTGTTGACTGCTAAGGCAGGCAGTGTTTTTCGTTCCCAATATCTACCCAGTGGGATAGCTGGGGGAATCGATATAACAAGTGTATGTTTATGATGTGCTTCCTGGCACCCAGTGGGTGTTCAGGAAACATGAGCCCTCCTCTCCCTTCCCTCCCCATGGGTGCCCCATGAATTAAATGACTTAATGGTGACCATCTTGGGTAGTGGTGCTTTCAAATCTGCCTTTTCCAACCTCTACTCCATGGGGCTCAGGATGTTTGACTGTCCTGAAGCCAGAGTTTCTATCACCATCTTTCTATATCTCACCAAGAGGCAGAGTCCCATGCACTTCTCTTCTGAAGCAATCCCATCTCTGTGTCTGAACCTTAAAACTATAGCTGCTCACATTCCCAAATGCTATATCCCATCTTAAATATTTGTTGAACAAATGCATTTACACATGCAAAATCCAATCCAAGCTCTGAGATATCAAGAAACTTGCCCAAGAGCACAATGCTGTCTTACATCCAAGGCCACAGAGCCGAGTGTAAAATATATGCAATTTTCACATTTCAATGGTATCTGAACTTGGCTTCAGTTCAGTAAGACTTATGATTTAATTTTTAATTCTCCTTCTCTCCAGCCAAAGTTTGGGGTCTGCAAATGGAGCCGAATGGCTTCTGCATTTGCCAAGGTCATTCTCTATCTGTCCCAAGAGAATAGCTCTGTGTCACTGCATGTCCTGCTGCCGGGGAGATGTTGTTGTGGACACGTTTTCCCCGGGGCATAATGGACTCTCGGGGTCAATGCTATTGTTCCTGGCTTTACACTGCTTCTTCTTAATGTGCTTATTGCCTCAAAAGGAGAATGCTCTAGTCAAAGTGGCTGATATTGCATTAGGCTCTTGAGAAGAAGAAAGCAATTCACAGTGACAAGGAAAAGAAAATGGATGATGGGGAATGAGTGGAGCAGCTCCATCCCTCATGTTTTCAATTGGGCTTCCTAGGAGGGGGTGGTCCTTCTCTCCTCCCCATCACTCTGGTGGTCCTCATCCACTCTGGAGCTGAGCTGGGCCTCCACATGCCCATCAGACTCCATTATCACCAGCTAGCATCTTCCTGAGATCTACCAGGCTCTCTGGATTTTAGAAACAATTGCATGCCCTTGGCAGCGGGTCTCCATTTCCTAAAACCTTTCATTAAACAAGAAGGCAAAGCATCCCATTCAGGGCTCAGGGTTCAAGCTTAACAGCTCCCAGCCCAAGCTGCAGTTCATAACATGGAGGGAGGGATAATGCACCGGCTATTAATAGAATTACCAGGCCACCACAAGACCAGTGTGCTCACTGGGCTCCTGGGCTCTCTACCATACACAGCTTTTTATCCTGAAACTTACACAGAAGAATTTGCAAAGGCCTAGGCAGTCTTTCAGAGAAGGCAATGGCACCCCACTCCAGTACTCTTGCCTGGAAAATCCCATGGACGGAGGAGCCTGGTGGGCTGCCGTCTATGGGGTCGCACAGAGTCGGACATGACTGAAGTGACTTAGCAGCAGTAGCAGGCAGTCTTTCCCAAAATATTGAGAAGCAAGCAGTCTACAGATTCCTCACCCAGCTTCGCACAGAGCTTGTAATGACATAGATGTGTGGTTATTTGAATAAAGTCTGTCTTCCCCACAAGGCTGTGAACTGCAAGAAGAGAGGGCTGATACCTGTTTTGTTCAGATTTGTTGCACGGTGGGGGAGAGGGGTCAATCAATATTTTGAAGAGGGGTCAATGAGTGAAAAATGCACACAGGAAGAGTGGAACCTCTTTTTAACCTATTTATTCTACTACCCAGCCACAAGGCACGCTGGGAGCCAATGGGAAAGAAGCTGGAAGACTGAGTCTCAGTTCAATCTGCCATAATAATCTGGCTCCATGAGGGTCAGTAGGCAGAATCATAGAATCTGCAGGGGGTTGTAAACCATCTCTCCCTATGGATTCCATCACTGGTCCCAGAGCTGGTAGATTTCTTTCACAGCAGCAGTGGATGGGATAAAGTGGTTCAATGCTCAGAGAGGAGGGCATGTGCACACTCAGGCTCTCTTGGGTTATCAGTGTCCATCACTGGACGTACAACCTGTCTTTGACAGAATGAATGAACCCCATATATTTCCCAGGACCAGCAATTAGGGCTCCCCACCCATATGAACCCAACCAAAGTCTCATCTGACCCTGCAGTGGAGCCAGTCAGTGCTTGACTCATCACACCCATCAGTACCAGGGGCTTTCTATTTCGAGAGCAGCCTGTGTGACCACGGAGCAGAATTAAAACGGAGAGGAATTCTAAGGAGAAGAAAGCTTTGGCCCATGTTTTTGGGAGCTCTGCTCCCTGGCCTTTGCCCTAAACAACATCAGAGTGGACTTCTAACTACCAGCACCTGAGGTTCTTTGCCTGGGGAGCTTTCATCCTCTACCAAAGCCCACTTTTGCCCATCTAAGTGGCAGGTCAGGAGATGCTAGGAAATTACCACATCCTCGCCCAGGATTTATGTATAAAAGCAGATGGTGAACTGGGGAAAGACCAAGTGATGTTTGGTGGAGGTGGAACAGAATACAGGGGTGAATGGGGCAACCCTAAGGGGACTTCTGTACCAGGCTGCAGAGTCTGGTTCCATCTGAAGGACTATCACCACCTGCTCCTGAAAAACAGTACATACATCAGTGTGGGGATGGCCCTTGAGACCAGAAGGGACCCAACACCATGGAGTCCCACGCCATCCAATATTTGAATTCCTTCCACAGCATCCCCATATCTACTCAAATGATTCCAGCAGATTGACAGCTCAGTCTCTACCAGGCTGCTCCTAATAGCCAGGTCTGAATCTGACTACTATAAACAAACTTCTAGAAAGTTCTAGAAATAGCCATTTTGTTTCTTAGAAAAACCTAATTGTTGTCCCATAAGCAAGTCCTTCAACAAACAGACTATGTCTCCAAACTTCCCCTTCTCCTCTCCAGGCTCAGTCCAGTTTATTCCACCATTTCCCGTGTGACAAGGTCATTTCTCCCTGCTCCATCCCTAGCCCTGTCCTTTTCATGTACTCTGGACTCCCACCTTCAGGAATGATATTCCAGCTGTAATCCAACCACCCAGGGAAAAGGAGGCGTCCAGCATCTGCTCCCTTCCTAATCCATAGAGAACTACTAAAACCATGTCCAGTCCCTCATTCATTCCGTCTGTTCAATATGCCTTTAGGGCCTACTTACCAGTGCTGGGCATTGTTCTAGATGCTAGGTATAGATCCAAAGATTTTTTTAAAATCTCTGCCATCATGGAGCTTATATTCTAGAGCAGGAGTCAGCAAACTACTCTAAAACGGGTCTGCTGCTTGTTCTTTTAAACACAATTTTATGGCAACAGAGCCATGCCCATTTGTTTGTTTACAAATGGTCTGTTTTCACACTAAAACAGCAAAGTTGAATAGTTGTGACTGAGACCGCATGGCCCACAATGCTGGAACTGTGTACCATCTGTCACTGTACAGAAAACATCTCCTGACCCCCATTCTAGAGCATCCACTAGAATGCTAGATACGGAAGATACAGCAATGAAGAGACAAGGTCCTTCTCTGCTCTCTGAGCTTATGTTCTAGAAGCTCAGCTATGTATCAGGCAATGTTTGGGATTCTGCAATGAGTAGTCAAAGATTCTTTCCACTCTAAATAAAAAAGATACAGGCACCCCAGTGTTCATAGTAGCACTGTTTACAATCACCAAGACTTGGAAGTAACCTGTATGTCCATCAACAGGCGAATAGATAAAGAAGATATGATACGAAAAAGCCTTTGACAAAATTCAACATCCATTTATGATTAAAACTCTCCAGAAAGCAGGAATAGAAGGAACATACCTCAACATAATAAAAGCTATATATGACAAACCCACAGCAAGCATCACCCTCAATGGTGAAAAATTGAAAGCATTTCCCCTGAAATCAGGAACAAGACAAGGGTGCCCACTCTCACCACTACTATTCAACATAGTTTTGGAAGTTTTGGCCACAGCAATCAGGGCAGAAAAAGAAGTAAAAGGAATCCAGATAGGAAAAGAAGAAGTGAAACTCTCGCTGTTTGCAGATGACATGATCCTCTACATAGAAAACCCTAAAGACTCTACCAGAAAATTACTAGAGCTAATCAACGAATACAGTCAAGTTGCAGGATATAAAATTAACACACAGAAATCTCTTGCATTCCTATACACTAACAATGAGAAAACAGAAAGAGAAATTAAGGAAACAATACCATTCACCATTGCAACAAAAAGAATAAAATACTTAGGAGTATATCTACCTAAAGAAACAAAAGACCTATACATAGAAAACTATAAAACACTGATGAAAGAAATCAAAGAGGACACAAGCAGATGGAGAAATATACCATGTTCATGGATTGGAAGAATCAATATTGTCAAAATGGCTATACTACCCAAAGTAATCTATAGATTCAATGCAATCCCTATCAAACTACCAACAGTATTTTTCACAGAACTAGAACAAATAATTTCACAATTTGTATGGAAATACAAAAAACCTCGAATAGCCAAAGTAATCCTGAGAAAGAAGAATGGAACTGGAGGAATCAATCTGCCTGACTTCAGACTCTACTACAAAGCCACAGTCATCAAGACAGTATGGTACTGGCACAAAGACAGAAATATAGATCAATGGAACAGAATAGAAAGCCCAGAGATAAGTCCACGAACCTATGGTCACCTTATCTTCGACAAAGGAGGCAAGGATATACAATGGAAAAAAGATAACCTCTTTAACAAGTGGTGCTGGGAAAACTGGTCAACCACCTGTAAAAGAATGAAACTAGAACACTCTCTAACACCATACACAAAAATAAACTCAAAATGGATTAAAGATCTAAATGTAAGACCAGAAACTATAAGACTCCTAGAGGAGAACATAGGCAAAACACTCTCCGACATAAATCACAGCAGGATCCTCTATGACCCACATCCCAGAATTTCAGAAATAAAAGCAAAAATAAACAAATGGGACCTAATGAAACTTAAAAGCTTTTGCACAACAAAGGAAACTATAAGCAAGGTGAAAAGACAGCCCTCAGATTGGGAGAAAATAATAGCAAATGAAGCAACAGACAAAGGATTAATCTCAAAAATATACAAGCAACTCCTCCAGCTCAACTCCAGAAAAATAAATGACCCAATCAAAAAATGGGCCAAAGAACTCAACAGACATTTCTCCAAGGAAGACATACAGATGGCTAACAAACACATGAAAAGATGCTCAACATCACTCATTATCAGAGAAATGCAAATCAAAACCACAATGAGGTACCATTACACGCCAGTCAGGATGGCTGCTATCCAAAAGTCTACAAGCAATAAATGCTGGAGAGGGTGTGGAGAAAAGGGAACCCTCTTACACTGTTGGTGGGAATGCAAATTAGTACAGCCACTATGGAAAACAGTGTGGAGATTTCTTAAAAAGCTGGAAATAGAACTGCCATATGACCCAGCAATCCCACTTCTGGGCATACACGCCAAGGAAACCAGATCTGAAAGAGCCACATGCACCCCAATGTTCATCGCAGCACTGTTTATAATAGCCAGGACATGGAAGCAACCCAGATGCCCATCAGCAGACGAATGGATGAGGAAGCTGTGGTACATATACACCATGGAATACTACTCAGCCATTAAAAAGAATTCATTTGAATCAGTTCTAATGAGATGGATGAAACTGGAGCCCATTATACAGAGCGAAGTAAGCCAGAAAGATAAAGACCATTACAGTATACTAACACATATATATGGACTTTAGAAAGATGGTAACGATAACCCTATATGCAAAACAGAAAAAGAGACTCAGATGTATGGAACAGACTTGTGGACTCTGGGAGAAGGAGAGGGTGGGATGTTTCAGGAGAACAGCATTGAAACATGTATATTATCTAGGGTGAAATGGATAACCAGCTCAGGTTGGGTACATGAGACAAGTGCTCGGGCCTGGTGCACTGGGAAGACCCAGAGGGATCGGGTGGAGAGGGAGGTGGGAGGGGGGACTGGGATGGGGAATACATGTAAATCCATGGCTAATTCATATCAATGTATAACAAAAACTACTGTAATGATGTAAAGTAATTAGCCTCCAACTAATAAAAATTAAAAAAAAAAAAAAAAACACATACTATGGAAAGAATTCAGGCAAATAGACCATAAAACATTTAATGTACTAAAACAGTATAAATCAGATTAGTTCAGTTAACATAAAAGCTAAATACTCAGAAAGACTGTATAACTGCTATCCTTGTACAAACATTTAATGAATAATTTTTATGAATTTAATTCAAATGCAAAAATGATCGTTTTCTGTGTGTTTGAAGGATACAATAAAGGAAAAATTCTTCCAAAAAAAAAAAAAAAAGAAGATATGATACATATACACAATGGAATATTTCTTAGCCATAAAAAAGGATGAAATGTTGCCATTTGTGGCAACATGGAGGGACCTAGGGATTATCATACTAAGTGACACAAGCCTGACAGGGAAAGACAAATACCACTTAATGTGTGGAATCTAAAAAATAATAGAAATGAACTTATTTACAAAGCAGAAATACACTGAAAGACATAGAAAGCAAACTGGTTATCAAAGGGAAAATGGTGGGGCAGGGATAAATCAGGACTATCAGATCAACAGATATATACTACTATATCAGTTCAGTTCAGTTAACTCAGTCGTGTCCGACTCTGCGACCCCATGGACTGTAGCACGCCAGGCCTCCCTGTCCATCACCAACTCTCAGAGTTTATCCAAACTCACGCCCATTGAGTCAGTGATGCCATCCAACCATCTCATCCTCTGTCATCCCCTTCTCCTCCTGCCTTCAATCTTTCCCAGAATCAGGGTCTCTTCCAATGAGTCAGCTCTTCGCATCAGATGGCCAAAGCATTGGAGTTTCAACTTCAACATCAGTTCTTCCAATGAACACTCAAGACTGATCTCCTTTAGGATGGACAGGCTGGATCTCCTTGCAGTCCAAGGGACTCTCAGGAGTATTCTCCAACACCACGGTTCAAAAGCATCAATTCTTCAGCACTCAGCTTTCTTCATGATCCAACTCTCACATCTATCTATACACGACTACTGGAAAAATCATAGGCTTGACTAGATGGACCTTTGTTGGCAAAGTAATGACTCTGCTTTTTAATATGCTGTCTAGGTTGTATATAAAAAATATATAAATAACAAAGATTTACCGTATAGCATGGGGAACTATATTCAATATCTTGTAATAACTTATAATGAAAAAATTGGGAAAAAAATATAGGTATATGAATAACCAAATCACTCTGCTGTATACCTAAGGCTAACACAATATTGTAACTCAGCTATACTTCAACAACAACAAACAATGTTTAAACTAGGTAGTCCTTTAATAGTCCTTTAAAAAGGACTATTTCTTCATTGAATATTCTAGGCAGCCCGTCATATGACCAATTCTGTGCATGGTTCTGGTACAGAGGTGAACAGATGGACAAAATCCTTACCCCATGGACCTCCCCATCCAGTTGGGGATCAGGCAACAAACTAACAAAAACACCGCTTCGGATGATAACATCAATAAAAGCTTATCCGCTTCGGATGATAACATCAATAAAAGCTTTTCGTGGGACCTCCCTTGTGGTCCAGTGGTTGCAACTCCATGTTTCCAATCAGGGGGCCCAGGTTCAATCCCTGGTCAGGGAACTAAGATCTCACATGCTGAGAGGCCAAAAAAAAAATGTTTTAATAAGATAATAAAAATAAATAAAACAGTGTGGAGATTTCTTAAAAAGCTGGAAATAGAACTGCCATATGACCCAGCAATCCCACTTCTGGGCATACACACCAAGGAAACCAGATCTGAAAGAGCCACATGCACCCCAATGTTCATTGCAGCACTGTTTATAATAGCCAGGACATGGAAGCAACCCAGATGCCCATCAGCAGACGAATGGATGAGGAAGCTGTGGTACATATACACCATGGAATACTACTCAGCCATTAAAAAGAATTCATTTGAATCAGTTCTAATGAGATGGATGAAACTGGAGCCCATTATACAGAGCGAAGTAAGCCAGAAAGATAAAGACCATTACAGTATACTAACACATATATATGGACTTTAGAAAGATGGTAACGATAACCCTATATGCAAAACAGAAAAAGAGACTCAGATGTATGGAACAGACTTGTGGACTCTGGGAGAAGGAGAGGGTGGGATGTTTCAGGAGAACAGCATTGAAACATGTATATTATCTAGGGTGAAATGGATAACCAGCTCAGGTTGGGTACATGAGACAAGTGCTCGGGCCTGGTGCACTGGGAAGACCCAGAGGGATTGGGTGGAGAGGGAGGTGGGAGGGGGGAGTGGGATGGGGAATACATGTAAATCCATGGCTAATTCATATCAATGTATAACAAAAACTACTGTAATGAAAAAAAAAAAAAAGAAGTTTAAAAAAATAAATAAATAAATAAATAAATAAAACTTAAATAAAAGTTCTGTGTGAATGTAAAGTAAGCAGGAGCTGGAACTTCCCTGCATGGACTGCCATCCTGTGTTCCCCAGCCTTCTCTTGGGCAGTTACTCTGGATATAAAGAGGGAACCTGAGGGCTTCCCCGGTGGTGCTAGTAAAGAACATGCCTGCTGATGCAGGAGACCTAAGAGATGTGGGTTTGATCTCTGGGTTGGGAAGACCCCCTGGAGAAGGGCTCGGCAACCCATTCCTGTATTCATACTGGGAGATCCTATGGACAGAGGGATCTGGCAGGCTACAGTGCATAGGGTCATAAGGAGTCAGACACAACTGAAATGACTTGGCACGCATGCACACTGAAATGTAATGTGGACATTACACTCCAACCAGTGGGGCTGGGCCTCGGGCCCCAGGTCGTTGAAGTGTGAAGGGACATAAATCCAGTGCTGTCGGTGTCACTGACCGCTCAGACATGGCCCCCAGTGGACAGACCTGACCCCCAGACCCGAAAGAGGCAATTCCCACAGATGCACAGCATACCCTGTGTATCTTTTTGTCTCCTCCTTTGAGAAGGAGGGCGGCTTGATGGGCATGTGAGTCTAACACTTTAAAGCAATCTTTACCGCTTCGTTTAACTAAAGTATTTTTCCACTCAAGTTCCCCTGCTCAAGCATTCCTTCTAATTACCACTTCCCTTGTACAGTATGTTGTGTAGAGCTCACAGGAGTAAGCTCATGGGGAACAAGCGCCCCTGGGGTGGCCAGGAAAATAAGGTCTGGCTCTTAGGGGGCTCGGTGAAGCAGCAGCTCTTACATCTTCCTGTCAGCGGGGAGAAACGACCTAGAAATCGCACCACCAGACCAGATGCAGCGCCATAGGACCTGGCTCTGAGATGACTTCGTAAGCTCAGGAAGCACCATCGATTTTGCAGGGGGTGTGGAAGCTCTATCCGGAAGCCTGGAATGTACTAGAAAGTTTCAGTTACTCTGTGGTTGGGGGACATTCAGTGCTCTACCCCGACCTGATTTCTTCATGCATGTATTGAGTTCACTCAACAAATATGCAGTGAAGAACTTCCCTGGTGGTCTAGTGATTAATACTCCATGCTCCCTCTACCAGGGTCATGGGTTCCATCCCTGAGCATGGCTTCAATACCTGGTCAAGGAACTAAGATCTCACATGCTATGCAGTGCAGCCAAAAAAAAAAAAAAAAAAAGAGGGGGAAAATGCAGGGAATGCCTAGTACAAGGATTAGAGGAATTAATATATGTCAGGTAGTTATAAACATGCCTGGAACATAATGTATACTGAATCAATACTTTGCTGTTATGATTATTATGATATCCAGGCATGGGTCTTCATTTATTTATTTGTTCATCCATTCAGTCCCCCATCAAACACTGGCTGAGGGGCAATCGTGCCCCAAACTGCTGGAGATACAGAGAACAAGGTGAGGATGGACGTAGCTTGTCAAGAAAGAGAGCAGGGCAGGGGAGATGGAGAGGTAAGCGGTTGCGGGCTTGCATTCTTGGAAGGATGGTGTTGCTGATCACAGAGACAGGAACACAAGGGAGGCAAGGTCATGCTTTGGGAGGAGAGGATGGATCATGAGCTGGTTACCTGGGATCTCCCAGTACAGACTTTCATCAAGCAGTTGGGACATGAGACTGAGGCTCGGAGAGAAGCCTGGAGAGCGAGCCAGGTCAGTGCCAGGCTATGGTGTGGAGTTGCCTAAAGGTCTCTGCCCACAGACCTAATTCTCAGAGATTTCTCAGAAATCAGAGAGATGCTGATGGATCCTGGGGGTGTTAACACAGGCTAGTTTTCAGAATACTTTATCTAATTGAAAACTAATGGCAGTGACTAGCCTTGGGCCTCAGCCCAAGAAGCAGAAGGGACCCATCTGATGGGCCACATTTTATTTGTATATAAATGAACAGATTATGTGTGCTCAGTCACTCAGTCATGTCCGACTCTCTGACCCCACGGACTGTAGCCCGCCAGGCTCCTCTGTCCGTGGATTTCTCCAGGCAAGAATACTGGAGTGGGTTGCTGTTTCCTCCTCCAGGGGATCTTCCTGACCCGGGATCGAGCTCATGTCTCTTGCGTCTCCTGCATTGGCAGGCAGGTTCTTGGCCGCTAGCACCACCTGGGAAATAATGAATATACTATGGGTAGAGATAGATAGAGAGAGATAGAAGTAGAGATAGACATCGCAGCAGGCTTGGCCATCACTGACCCTTGACTGATGTTTGCTAGGAGACTGAATGGATGAATGAATAAATAAATGAGATTCTGTGCCTGAGTATAATAATAACCACCAAAGCATTAATTGAATATGTACTATGTTCCAGGGACTGTTCTAACTTGACATACATTGACACTTTTTCTTTCTTTCTCTCTCTGTCTCTCTCTGCCCCTCACCTCACCCTGGCTCTGTTCCAAGTGCTTTACAAATCTGAACTCATATCCTCATTATGATCAGCTAATCTTATTCGGACTTGCAGATAGGGAAACTGAGACACGGAGAGGAGGTTTCAGCTTCTCGAGGCCTCAAAGCGACTAAGTGACAGAGCTGGAATCAAATGCAGGCAGTCTGGCTCCAGGGTCTCTGCTCTCAACTGCTTCCGGGCACCAGCCTAAAAATGCCCCCGATGGACCCCATCCCTTGAGCCGGCTGGGCTCACAGGAGGGGTGCAATTCTCTGGGGCTCGTGAGCCGCTCCCCACTCCACGGACAGAAACCGGTTCCCACACCCAACCCCTGCTCCCCTCCTCCCGGCTCAGGGCCCCAGGCTCCGCAGCGGCGCTGGAGTCTTGGCGGCAGGATGCTGGCTCCGTGTCTCTCCACAGACCGCCTCCTCCTGCTTTATTAGCCGTCTTTTAAAATAGACTTTTCTATTTCAAACACCTCCACTTACCACTTGCTGCTCGTCTTCCAGCGCATCCAGCCTGCCTCTCTGTCATCATAATATGCTGCTCAGAATATCACAGACAGGCTGACTTTTTGTGAAATAGCAGCCTCTTGAGAGAGAGTTTTCTTTCCCTCTTTTAATTTTGCCATTTTCTAGCTGGCCTTTTTCTTTTTTAAAGGTGAGCCTCCGACTTCTGATTGTTTGGCCGTTAATTTCAACGTCTTGATCACACTCATTGGACGCAGGCGGGAAGAGTCCTTAGAGGATCAGGCATTTCCACCCTCTTACTGTACAAAGGAAAAAACCGTGTCTCGGAGAGGGCACTTGGCTTATCTGAGATCACACAGCGAGGCAGTGGCCAAGCAGGAATGAAACGTGAGAGTAGGGGTTTTAACAATAGGAGTGATCGTAACTCATTTCCAACACAACATTAAAATTTACAAAGAACAAAATTTATAATCTCTGAACTCTCTGTCCTCTAGTGGCTCAAGAGTTTGGTCATCTCATCTAAGGAGAAAGTAGCCTTTTCTCCCAAAGCCAGCTGTCTACTCTACCCCACTGGAATTCCAAGTGCCCACATCCAGTAAGAATCAGGATGACTCTTGTCGACATCTGAGATTCATCGAAAGACAACGAAGAGCTATTTGAGAGTGTTGAGTCAATTCTAGAGTCACTCTAGGGCTAGCTTTGCAGCCCAGACTCTTCTGTGACTCCAGACACTCCCTCTCCCCCTCTTACTGGTAACAATTTCTCTTTAGGGGGGCTGAAGAGGACAGGGCATCCCCCACCAAACAGTGAGATGTCCCCCAGGAGAGACTCAGCAGTGCTCAGTGTCAACCCTGGAAAACCCATAGAAAAGAGTTCATTCTACCCTCCCACTTTACAGAGTGAGAAGTTGAGGCCCAGAGAAGGAACTGACCTCCCCAAGATCCCACCTCTTTGGAACAAGTAGCAGGGTTCCTGGACCAGCTGTCTCCTGTCCCCTGTAGTCTAGATACCAATGTCAGCCACTTGCTAAATGCTGCCTGGAGTGTTGCTTGCCTTACTATCTTCTTAAGGAGAAATTACTCCATGGGAATAGCAACAAAATAGTGAGGCAATAGCGACTCGTACCTCCAAAGTCCACCTCCATGGTCCTAAATCTTGGCTACAGTCAGAATCTGCTGTGGATTCAGATTCTTAGCCCAGGAATGGATAAAAGTCCCAGGGAGTGGGGCCCCAACCTCTATGTTTTTCTAAAGCTCTAGGTGATTTTAATGGGGCTTCCATGGTGGCTTAGTGGTAAAGAACCCTCCTGCCAATACGCGACACACAGGTTCAATTCCTGGGTCAGGAAGATCCCCTGGAGATGGAAATGACAACCCACTTCAAGATTCTTGCCTGGAAAATCCCATGGACAGAGAAGTCCGGCAGACTACAGTCCATGGGGTCGCAAAAGAGTTGGGACATGACCTAATGTCTAAGCAATGACAACAAGGTGACTTTAATGGGCAGCCAAGGATGAGCAAGATGCATCCACCTGATGGCCAAGGATCCTATCAGCATCTTTGAATCATTGTGATTGAAACAGAATGTAACTAATTATATTTTTGAGTTTTAAACACTTAATTTGAATACAATTAAAACATGGAGCTGACAGACTGTGACAGATGCTGATCAGAAGAGTGCTTTCTGAGTCACACCTCAACTGGAGGGCAAGCATGAAATGTCTCTACCCATCCCTGTTTGCAAAAAAGAACACGTCAGACCACATACCCATCAAGTAGTCACATGCATCACTATTGAAAACTGAATGCTCAAGTGCATAAAGAACCATTTTCTGTTCATATTGCAAATTAAGGAAAATAAGTTGTCACTGATGAAAGTCATAGGTAAAAATTCGTCTTAGCCTTCTCATGTGGGCTTTTCCTTTGTTGCCACTAGTTCTCCCTCCTAAAATCAGATCTGTCCTCAGATCAAGTGGGAAGTCGAAGTCCCAAGTCAGAGCCCTTGTGAAAGACAGTTTTCCTGCAAAAAGTAGAAGGAAACGCATAGAATAAAACAGGTATTCTGAGAGGGCTCAGAATAACTGTCCTCTGAACCTCACCCCTCTTCATTCAGGCGTTTACTCTGGATGCTTGGCTGGGTGGGGAGAAGGCGGTCAGGAACCAGAGAACATCCTTGAAAGTGACAGTTCCACAGAAAATGCGGTGCTGATGAGAGAAGAGATGGGGTGGGGGACATTTCATCCTCAAACTGAAGGAGGACAAAAATAATCAAGGGGTTTTTCATGTGTTTTAAGAAATATAGGATAGAAAATGTTCAGATTTCCTCTGAAATGAAAAGGGACACCTGTTCTGCTAAGGTAAGAAATCACCAGAGGCTGAGAGTCAGATGCTCTTCAGGCACAGTATTAGGCTTGTATTGTTCACATTCCTCACCTGCCCCTGATTCCATCAGGAGCACAACCACGTTCATGAGTAGCTATAATTATCCCCATTTTGAGAATGAGAAAAGTGATGTTCGAAGTGACCAAGACCCTCCCAAGATCCCATGAGCTGGGGATCAATGTGGCAAAATTTTAATCCACTCCACTAGAAACGTCAAGTGGGGAGAAGAGTCTTTCCACCGTGGGGACAGTCTCTGCTGGAGACAGTAAAAGGCTGAGAGGGAGGTGGTGGATGGGAAGCTTCTTTTATTCACTTTAGTGGAATCCACCAACCTGATCGTTGGACCAGGATATTAACACTTGAACTTTCTCTAGCTGGGAATATCAGAAATACTGGACTGTACCATTTCTGGCTGATAAAAGAGAGCTGTAAATTAAAAAAACAAAACAAAAAAACCAGGGCCATGAGCTGGAAGGAGACTCATCTGCAAAGTTCTTGAGTTTCTGCTAAATGCCCGTCTAGGGATGCACCAGTGACTCAGGTCAGACATAAGATGTTGGAATGGGCAAGCATATGGTACCTCTGAATAGAGACTCAAAGACTCTGGCCATAAATCAAAAGGAAACTGGAGGCTGAGAATAGAAAGTTAAAGGCAGCAATTACAAAGTGCAGCTCAAACCTCTGTGAACTTGGAGGAGTCAAATAGCAAAGGATGGATCCCTAGCCTCCCTCCACAGCTGCAGGTAAGGAATATTGATTGAACACAGGCAGCAACCATGGACTTCAGCCAACACTCCACCTGGAAATTTTTTAGTTTTTTACACCCTAGAGCCAAGCAGTCCTTCCCAGAGCAGTGAGACAAAGCATTCTGGGCATTTCACAGAGACATCTTTGCACACAGTATTAGCAGAGTCCATTTGCATAGAAGTTGCTGCATTTGCATGAATCACTACAGGAGCAAATGGAAACAGAATGAGCTAAAAACAAACAAACAAAAAAAGTTGGCAAAGTCTTTGCAGAGACTAAACTGTAAGGATTGTTATCACACAGGCAGGCAGATCTCTGCAACTGGTGTATCCGTGGTCTTGCTGTCAGGAAGGAGACTGTCTGTCAATATCCTCACCAGACAAGCAAGGTGGGCAGAGGTAGTCCAGGCCTGAAATTGAACAAGATAGGGTCCAGGGGTCCAGATGGAGAACAGGTTCCAGACCCAAGCTGGGTCTCCGACTGGAGCAATTTCTGAGTCAAAGAATGGGCCTCCTGGTCAATGTCTTCTAGTTTCCTGCAACCATGGGCCAGGACATGCTAGGAGAAGGTAAAGGGGCAAGGAGTAAACACTGACTAGGCTGACACGCTACAAATGGGTCATTGCCTTCTTTCATTCAGCAAACACATATTGATCACCTACCCCATGTCCGTTGCTATTTCAGGCAATGGGTATACAGCTCTGAAAGAACAAATCAGGTTGCTGCCTTCATGGAGCTCACGGAGCTCATATTCTAGTGATGGAAGATGGATACAAGCAAATAAATTAATAAATATATGATGTCAGGTAAAGACAAGTACTCTGCTAAATAAAGTGTGTTATGGAGAAAGAGTGATGAGGAAAGGGAGTAAACACACTGTCATCCCACCGTTCCCTTCTCCCTGACTCCATCTCACCTTCAGGGAAGGCTATCCCAACGCATGGGCTACATTCTAAGGCACTGACCTCAGGGTCACACATTCTAGTACAGGAGTCACGTCACTTTAAAAGAGGTGGTGTTTTCTTTTCTCCTTTCTCTCATCTACCAGAACAGCCGAGATAGCAAAAGCAAACCAGAGCCCATTCATGCAGAGCAGACCCAGCTGGTCCGCTTTTTTCTCTTTCCTTCGCATGTCTTGAGCAGCCCGGTTCTCTGCTAGCTGGGACTTGCTCCAACAGACCCTGTCCAACCATCTCCTGCTCTCTTCTGCTGATTTCCTATAGGCAACCCTGGTGCAGAGAGACCAGAGACTCAGATTTGGACCTAGACCAAAGTTAAGACTAAGGAGCAACTGGCAGCAGTGACAGCCTATTTCAATCCAACTCAACTAGTTGAGGGCAAATTGATGCTCCACATGGTCCAGCCCAGTTCGTGGCAATTCCCTGCTCTTGGTTTAGGAGCCCAAGCCTAGTCAACAATAACAGGGCAACTTCCCATCACTCACAGGTGTCTCTGTCAGCTATTGCCACCTTACAAACAACCACAGATCTCAGTAATGAACAAGCATAAGCATTTGTTTTTGCTCCTGAATCTGTGGATTGTCTGGGCCTTTGGCTGATCTTGACCTGGCTCAGCTGGGCTAGGACTTGCATAAATAGGCAACTGGAGGCTGAGGGTCAGAATCAGGTCTGTCCTACACCGCCTCCAGTGTCTTTCATCTTCCTTGGACCAGCTGGTGAACCAGGGTGGGTTCTTTTCATGATGATGGCAGATGCACAAGAGAGCAAGCAAAAACACCCTAGGGTCCTTATGTAACTGAAGGACCAGTCCAAGTTGGCCCTATCCTATTTCTAACAAGATACTGAGTTGTTTTTCAGAGACAACAGAACAAAACCACAAGTCATGACATCAAATAATCCCCAGAGGGAGTTCCCTGGTGGTTCAGCGGCTACGACTCCATGCTCCTAATGCAGGGGATTTGAGTTGGATCCCTGGTCAGGGTAACAGATCCCACATGCCACAACTAAAGATTCTGCATGCCACAACAAAGATCAAAGACCTCAAGTGCCACAACTAAGACCTGGTGCAACCAAAGAAGTAAATAAATTTAAAAACTATCCCCAGAATCAAAATTTCTCCCCCATCTAGAACCAAAGAACCGGGACATGGTCCGAACCTAAATACCAGAGCCCATTCAGAAGCACTCTCCAGGAAGGTCTGGTGCTGAAATCCCTTTACCACATCTTACCATAAATGACTGCATTCCAAAGCCCTCCAAGAAAAACCTGTCCCACCCAGCAATCCCACTGCTGGGCATACACACTGAGGAAACCAGAATTGAAAGAGACACATGTACCCCAATGTTCATCACAGCACTGTTTGTAATAGCCAGAACATGGAAGCAACCTAGATGTCCATCAGCAGATGAATGGATAAGAAAGCTGTGGTACATATACACAATGGACTATTACTCAGCCATTAAAAAAATACATTTGAATCAGTTCTAATGAGGTGGATGAAACTGGAGCCTATTATACAGAGTGAAGTAAGTCAGAAAGAAAAACACCAATACAGTATACTAACACATATATATGGAATTTAGAAAGATGGTAACAATAACCCTGTATGTGAGACAGCAAGAGAGACACAGATGTATGGAACAGTCTTTTGGACTCTGTGGGAGAGGGCGAGGGTGGGATGATATGGGAGAATGGCATTGAAACATGTAAATTATCATATGTGAAATGAATCGCCAGTCCAGGTTCTATGCATGATACAGGATGCTCGGGGCTGGTGCACTGGGATGACCCAGAGGGATGGGATGAGGAGGGAGGTGGGAGGGGGGTTCAGGATGGGGAACACATGTACACCCATTGTGGATTCAAGTCAATGTATGGCAAAACCAATACACTGTTGTAAAGTAAAATAAATAAATGAATTAATTTAAAAAAAAAAAAAAGAAAGGAAAAAGAAAAAAAAGAAAAACCTGCCCCACTGCACACTAACCCTCTTCCCTTAACTCATAAAAGCTTGACCAAACCTCAGATCAGGTAGACAGGTTTGAGCTGTGCCTCTTGTCTCCTTGCCAGTCAACTTCATACTAAAGCCTTTTCTTTCTCATAAACCTGGTGCCATAGTTTTGGCTTCTGTGCACGCTGGGCAGTGAGCCCTTGTTCAGTAACCCTGACAGCACAATATGAAGTGGTCCACGTCTGCCTGTACTGCCTTGGGCTAAAACAAGTCATCCAACTGAGCCTCAACCCAGAGGGCAGGGACCTGCTTCTGCCTTTAGGGGAGCAACTGTACAACTGTTTGGCAAAGAACATGGCAACAGGAAGGGGGAAAGAATTAGGGCCGGAAAGTCCTCATACACACACTCTGTGTGGGAATGTTGTAAGGGTAGACTTGGTCTAGGGAGAAAGGGACTTTACCTGGGGAATCATTTCAAATTTGAGGTCCCCTTTGACTGGAACTTGCCAATAAGGAAATAATAAGCACTCCTTATTAATGATAAAAAAAAAAAAAAAAGAAAGGAAAAAAGCCAACATTCACTGGACACTTACTCTCCTCTAGGTATCATTTCAGATGCTTTAACATGAATAAATCCATTTTAATCATAAAAACTTTTGAGGTGGGTTCAGTGATTATCTTCATTTTGCAGATGAATCAGCAGAAGCACAAGGAGAGAAGGAAACTTGTTCAAGGTCACAGAGCTAGTCAGCAACCAAGCCAGATCGGGACCCAGGCAGTCAGGCGCTGGAACACACCCTCCCAAGCTCATGTAATACTGCCTTCACCCTGGAAAACACGGCCTAGAGTGCGCATGTCCCTAGTCTGTCCTGCACCCACCCATAGTCTCAGCGGATGCTCAAGCATGGGCGAGGCTTTAGATGTGGGGAGGTCAGGTGGAAGCTTAGGCATGGGACCCAGCTTGATTAGAGAAGCTGTTGGCTCTTGGGGTGGCAAGCAGGAGCACCGGCCGAGGCAATTAAGCTTGGACCAAGGTAGCAAGGAGAAGGAGGAGTGAAATGGAATTCAGTCTTCTCAGGGATTCAGGAAGGGATAACGTGGGCAAGAGGAAGGCCAGATGGGATCCAGTACCTAGAAAGAGACTGAAGACAGACTTGATTTTGAGACTTTATACAAAACTCATCTCTGCATCTCTTGTCTTCCTGAACTGGTTGGGCCTGGGGCTTCCTGTCAAAGCCACACTAAGAGTGAGGGCAGAGGGGCAGGACCGGAGCTGGGGGAGAAGATCCCAGAGGTGTCCTGGAGATCATATCTCAGGCAGTCCAGGATTTGAGCCATGATGGAGAGAGAGACGGGGAACGAGGATTCCCCTCAGGCACATATCTGGTTTATATTCAACTTGTCACTCACTTCAGTCACTCCTCTTATTTTCTGTTATGATAAACACCAATAACAGCTTACTCAGGAAGCATTTTCTGAGAGACAAGCATTTTCAGACATGAGATTACATTTGACACTCACAACCATCTCACATGGGAAGCAGCACATTTTAAAAATAAGGATATGGGGGCTCAGAGAGGGTAAATGTCATGAGCAGGATCACAGCTAATTAGAGGAAGGAGAATCAGCACATCACCTGTTAGCCCTGCACCAGCCTCACTTCTTTCCTTGTAAGGAGGGTGAGTGGAAATGAAGTCAGGTTTGATCTCTTGAGAGAAGGCTGTACTTTGTCTGTATCAATCATTCACACTTCAGTATGATGTATTTCCAGTCTGGTCCTGAGAGTAACAGAACAACAGGACAGGCTCACTGGAAAGTTGCAACAAAGGCTCCACCAAGGGGTAGCAGAGAAGGAGTGCAGTGAACATGAAAAAACAAAGTCATCCAGTCTCAGGGGCTCCCTCCTGGGGGGCTCAATTGTTGGAACCAAGCTGACAGGGGCTCAGGACAAGGCAGAAGGGGTCTGATGAAGACAGTCAACCAAGAGTAATAATTATTGAGACAATCTGGGTGCAGGGTGCTGTGCCGAGCACCTGGGAGGCTGGAGTAAAGAAGGTAGGGATGCTTGCCTTCCAGAATGGGGAGAGGCAGTAAAGAAGCACATGAATAAGATCATGAAGCAGGACCGTGTATAAAGATGGCACATGATGATGTGATGGAGGGCTTTGAGAGTGGCCAGGCGGGATTACTATTTTGGATCTGGGAGTCAGGAAGGCCTCTCCAAGAAGGCGACACTGGGGTAAAACTTAAACAAAGGCAAGGTACCAGGCTGGCCAAGATCTGGTTGATCAAGGACAAGGTCAGGACCCAGTGTAAAAATAACAGTTTAAATGACAATGGCAATAATAATAGTGGAAGAGTAGCTAACTAATGCCACTAATGGTGACATTGCTAACTCTCATGGAGCATGGAATATGTGATAGACAGGGCTCTAAGTAATCTCCATATGTTACATCAGGTCCTACTTACCACAATGCTGTGTGGTAGGTATTATCACAGTCCCCATTTGACAGATGAGAAAAATGAGGCAGCAAGAGGTTAAGTGACTTAACCAAAAAGAGATGAGAACCAGAAGGAGAGAAACTTGCTGAGCAGTCAGATCTCTATAGTCCCAGCACTGAATCCCAAGAGTTAAGACAGCACCAGGGGGGTTTGGTGGCCTTTTCTAGGCTATGCACAGGACCCCAACTTCCATCACCAAGCTCAAGGCCAAAAGTCTAACGAGCTGCAGCACTGAAGTGATCACATCGTCAGATGCGCGGGTGCAGCGCTCAGTCCCTGCCCACCCAGCCCACTCAGATCCCCCACTCGGAAAGCGTTCACAGCAGAGGACTGAGTGGGAGGCCAGCTGCACACCGCCCACTGCTCCTCTCGTTCCCACTATAAATAACAGAGTTAAGAAAAAGAAACCCACACACAGGGATACTTTTATCGCTACACCCACTTTTGGGTCTGCTCACTCCATACAAGTGATGCGATGATCTAAATTCAAAAGGCAGGCATGGTGGACTGCTGTCTGTCAGGAAATCAAGTAGTTGGGGTCAAGAGATCCAGGTGGAAGGGCTCACCTCACCAGAACCAGGAAGGGGTGCTGGCTCTCTTAAAAGACTTCATGCTCCTCTGCCTGCAAGACCTGATCTCAGCTTAAAAAAAAAAGTCCTTCTCCAAGTCAGAGGCCACCTCCTCTGCTCCCCTGTCCTCTCGGTCTCTCTTTGTTGTTGTTCTGATAATGAGTAGAGCATGCATCACATTATAGTATCACAGGAGTTGGATAGATTTGGGGACAGGAAAAGGAAGAGTGGGGGGGATACACCCAGGATGAAGGAGAGAAAAAGAACATTGCTAAGCTTGCTCCCAAAGAAGTCACGGCCAATGGTACAAATGGGCACATAAACATGTGATGACAACCCACTCTGGCACACGATTTAGAAAAGATCTGACCAAAATGTGGTGACAGCATGAGTCAGCAACAACATCTGCAGAGAAGTCCTTTGATCTGAGTAGGATGTTTCCAGTAGAAACAGGCAGGGAAGGGAATTGCAGGCAGAGGAAAGAAATGTGCACAAGCAAGATACATAAAAGAGCCCATCAGGGCTTCCCTGGTGGCTCAGTGGTAAAGAACCCACCTGCCAATGCAGGAGGCACAGGTTCGATCCCTGTCCTGGGTTGGGAAGATCCCACACAGAGCAACTAAGCCCATGAGCCACAACTACTGAGCCTGTGCTTTAGACCCTGGGACCGGCAGCTACTGAAGCCCATGTACCCTGGAGCCCACGCTCTGCAACGAGAAGCCACGGCAATGAGAAGCCCATGCACTGCAACTAGAGAGTTGGCCCTGCTTGCCACAACTAGAGAAAAGCCTGGGCAGCAACGAAGACCCGGAGCAGACAAAAATAAATAAATAAAATTATATAGCAAAGAGCCCATCATATGCTTGGAGATAAGAGTGGGATGCCCATTAAGGTTGTAGGTATCACCACACTGTATTCTTCTTCCAAAACTGATGTCTTAGAGCAACTGACAGCATCCCACGCCCATCCAGATGCTGGGCCCAGCCTTTTCTGCCTTAGAAAATGTTTAACTTTGTTGCTGGTTTTGGCCCCCAGTGCCACTAGAAGCACGGAGGGTCACCCATCCATGGCCTCTTTGGCAGGCCCTTCTTAGGACAACAGCCTAGTCTTCTTGCTTCCTGATTCTCCTTATCCCCAACTTGTCCATTCTCAACAACCCTGTTTCCAATCCAGTTTTGGAGCAGTTTCAGAGTCTACCTAGATAACAGTGGTAATCTACGCAAGCAGGATGATGTCACTTGCTTCAGCTAGAGCCCAGAGAGCCCACTAAAGATGAGCTAGGAAGGAATCTGACTTACAAAAACCAGGGAGCCAAGGAGCCTGATGATCCGTCTAACAATACAGTAGACCTCAGACTCCGAGCCTCGCCTCTCTGGGTACCAGGCATAAGACAGTACACAAAGAAGGCAGAGTGCTTGCAGTACCCACCCTTTTGGAGCATGGAGGAGATAGCCAATAATACAATAGCTACACAAATAAATACAAAAGCACAAATTGTGATAAATAGTATAAAGAATATTTAAAAGGAGTTCTATATGCCTACAATGGTGATGAAGGCAGTCAAGGAAGATTTCCAAGTGCAGGACATTTGAGCTGAGATTTGAAGATTTGGTTGACTAGATAATGGATGGAGAGAAGGAGCAGTTCCTACTAGCTAAGAAAGTTGTTATTGTTGTTTAGTCGTTAAGTTATGTCTAACTCTTGCAACCCCAGGGACTATAGCCTAACAGGCTCCTCAGTCCATGGGATTTCCCAGACACAAATACTAGAATGGGTGGCCATTTCCTTCTCCTAGCTAAGAAAGTTAGCACAGGAGTAATATTATCTGGATTTCAATCATATCCCCATCAATGGTTAATTTGGGGCGAATTATTTCACACTTGCTTATCTTGTTTGCCTTGTCTGTAAAATGAAGATAGTAATTGTATTTACCTTAGAGATTCGTAATAAAGATTTAATAAGACAAAGCATTTATAGCAGATAGTACAGAACAGAGTAAGGACATAGTAATTGGTGAGACTGCCACTAATAGTCACTGTTGTTGCAGTGATGATAATTTAAATGATGCTGTTAGATTGATGGTGATGGTGACGGTGTTGGCAATGGTCATTACGAGAGTGATGACTGTGATCATGATGGTGATGGCTTTGGTGAGGATAATGATGAATTCTGCACACAGAGCAATAGGAACATCATACGCAAATACCCTCAGACTGAAGGAGGCGTGAGGACAGGCGGTGCGAAGGAGAGGAGACAGTTACATCTCCTAAGGCAGATACAGGCAGACTCTGCAAATGCCAGTTTTAGACTCTAGACCCCAAGCTTCCACAAAATGTAATCAAAGACCTTTAAAAGTGCTCAGATTCAGTTGAAGTTTCTTGAGCTCCCTGCCTTGAAAGGTCTTGCCTTTATGCCAGTAGTACCACCAAGGAAGCCAGAGTTATGTGAGTCCCTACTATCTGCTGGACAATTACTCATGTGTTACTCTGTTTGACCCTCATGACATTCACTAGGTGGCTGGCACCACGTTGAACACTGAGAATATGCTGAGAAGCAGGACACAGATAAGATGTTCATTTTACACAAAGGAGGATACACAAGGCACCGAAAATTTAATTAATTATCCAGGTCACACAGCTAATAAATGATAAATGCTGTGTTTCAACCCAGGCTCAAATGTCTCCTAGTTTAAACCCTTTCTTCTCTTTGCCTTTTGGTGCTTAGTCAGAGGACATGTAGACTTATCGAAGCAGAGTTGCAGGACCCAGGTCCCAGTTGACAAAGGCACTCTCTCATGCTTTGCCACTGCTGGGGGCAACTCCTCTGATGCCAGCACAGTTCACAGTAAGGCCCACGATCCACAATTTGTTAAGTCACTATTTACAAGGGATGACAAGAGGGAAAGGGGATGCCTGTGTTCACTGAGCCCCTAGAAGATGGTAAGTGCTTTATATTCATTATTTCATGGAGGCTCATCCTATTCCTTACTCAAATATTACTGCCTCCTATCTGTAAGACAAAGGAACTAAGACTCAGAGTGGTTGCAAAACTTTTCCAAGGTCATGCAATGGAGGGCGTTATTTTAAATTCAGTTCAGTTCAGTCACTCAGCCGTGTCCAACTCTTTGTGACCCCATGAACTACAGCACGCCAGGCCTCCCTATCCATCACCAACTCCTGGAACTTACTCAAATTCATGTCCATCGAGTCGGTGATGCCATCCAACCATCTCATCCTCTGTCATCCCCTTCTCCTCCTGCCCTCAATCTCTTCCCATATCAGGGCCTTTTCCAATGAGTCAGTTCTTTGCATCAGGTGGCCAAAGCACTGGAGCTTCAGCTTCAGCATCAGTACTTCCAATAAATATTCAGGACTGATTTCCTCTAGGATTGACTGGTTGGATCTCCTTGCAGTTCAAGGGACTCTCAAGAGTCTTCTCCCAACACCACAGTTCAAAAGCCTCAATTCTTCAATGCTCAGCCTTCTTTCTGGTCTGACTTTCACACCCATACATGACCACTGGAAAAACCATAGCTTTGACTAGACGGACCTTTGTCAGCGAAGTAATATCTCTGCTTTTTAATATGCTGCCTAGGTTGGTCATAGCTTTTCTTCAAAGGAGCAAATGTCTTTTAATTTCATGGCTGCAGTCACCATCTGCAGTGATTTTGGAGCCCAAGAAAATAAAATTTTAAATTCAGGACTCACTGATTCCAAAGTGCTGTCTCTTTAGCCGTTTTCCTCCCGACTGTTCTTTTGTGGTGCCACACACACACACACACACACACACACACACAGCCATGGACACAAATAGATTTTGCCCCAATTCTGAATGCATCAGAATGTGTATAAATTCACAGTGCTTTTAAAGAAGCCCTACTTCCACAACCAGAGGAGGAAGAACGAAGGAGGTTGCTGCCTGCTTTCTGTATGTGTTTAAACTGCAGCACAGTGTTTGTGTATTTCCAAGCACCTGGCCACCTCCTCTGTGCTCAGGGAAGGATAATGGATGATCCAGCTAAGGTTTCAAGGTTGAAGCTTTAGACACTGGAAAACAGGATTTCAGTGGCTATTTATCTCACCTATACTGTCCTTGGCTTCTCCGGGAACTGAAAGTACCACAGACGCCAAGGCAGGAGCTGAGCAAGGATGCTGGATATACATTTGGGTTTGTGACAGACGTATTCGTGTAAGTTACTTTCCAGAGATGATGGTTAAAATTGAGTAACAGTGCAGACTCTGTTCCTTCTTAGCTATGCCCTGAGCAATCCATTTGATCTTTTTATGCTTTGTCTTACCATCTGGGAAATGGAAATAACAGCATCATCACCAATCTTGTCTTAGTCAACTATTGCTGTGGTGATGCAGGATAACAAAAAATCTCCAAATCTCAGAGGTTTACCTTGACAAGTATTTATTTCTCACTCTCAGCCCTGTGAGTCACTTGGGGCAGCTCTGCTTCAGATTGAAGGTTGAGTTCAGGTCTTTTTTATTTTAGGACAGAAGGAAGCAAGTATCTGGGGTATAATTTTCCCATGATCAGTTACAAAAGTGCAAGAGAACTAGCCAAATCACATGAGCACACTTCATATTTTTGGTTGGTTGTGGAGTATGTCACGTTCACTCACATCCTAACAGCCAAAATCAATCACAAGGCCAGGTCTAAGGTTAGTCCGGGGCATGGAAAGAGAGGGGAGGTGTTCCATCCATTTCTATACACCATCAATGTATAAAAATTTATTCCTAAACTTAGCTGCCCAAGTGAAGTGAAAGTTGCTCAGTCATATCTGACTGTTTGCAACCCCATGGACTATACAGTCCATGGAATTCTCCAGGCCAGAATACTGGAGTGGGTAGCCTTTCCCTTCTCCAGGGGATCATCCCAACCCAGGGATCAAACCCAGGCCTTCTGCGCTGCAGGCGGATTCTTTACCAGCTGAGTCACAGGGGAAGCCCTAGCAGCCCAAATCAGCCATGTTGTTTGGCTCGTGACTTCACTGGTCAGGAGTGCGGGCAGGGATTAGCTGGACCCTCTGCAGAGGCTGCAGTCAGGTGGCAGCTGAGGCTGGACTCAGCTGAAGGCACAGCTGGGCTGGACATCCAGGAGGGCTCCCTCACATGGCTGGTACTTAATGCTGGTCAGTCAGCTGGGCTGGACCAAAGTGCCCACGTGCGGACGTCTCAGGGTGGTTGGATTCCTCCCCTGACACCTGGCTTCCCCCAGCAACATGTTCCAAGAGACAAGGCAGAAGTTGCATGGCTTTCTGTGACTTAGCATCTAAAGTCATGCAGCATCAATTCTATTGCACTGTACTGGTTACAAATCAGTCACAAAGAACAGCTCAGGTTCGAGGGCAGCAGGCACAGACCTCATCCCTCAATAGGAAGAGTGTCAAAGAATCTGCAGGCATGGTTTTAAACCAACACCAGAGGCACAAGAGGAAGAAAAATGAAAAAGTAACATTATCCACATATCCCCCACCACAAAAGTTGTGATAGCAAGTGTAAAGTGTTTAGCACGGTGTGTGTGGCACAGATCAAGCACTTACTAAATAAATGGTAACCACACAAATCACAGAGTGCCTGGGCTGACATTCGGGATCATAGACTCCCCTGTTTGTTAGCACGGTTGACCTAACTGGACTACCCTGATGAGGCCAAAAGGCTAAAAGATGGTGATGGGGCTACCGTTTGCAGCTTATCTGCAATGTGCCAAGTACTGTGCTAGGCAGTTTTCATCCAGGATCTTATTTAATCTCCACAAGAAGCTTGTGAGGTTGTGTCATTGCTGTTACCCATTTAGTCTGAGAACTCTCACATCCTCCCATCATCTTTAAAAAATGTTATAAATGTGCCATTGTGGGTATATTTGGAAGAGCAGTCAAGCATCCCTTGTCTCTAGCCCCTCCCCTCCCAGTTTAATGGTCCACACAACCAGAAAGCCTGTGCGGTCTGTTCACTCCTCTATCTATAGCACTAATCCTACTGGATGTCGCTGAGAGGTTCTTGGAGACAAGGACGGTGTCTGATCTATTTCTGGACCCTGTGTCCAGGGCAGGACCACCCCCGGAAGAACATGGACATCTCCCATTTTTCCTCCAGGTCCACTCACCATCCTTCCTCTTCCTGTATGGACCACATTCAACAGGCTCCCTCGACCTCTGGTCAGGCTTGACCAGCAGTGAGTCCTGACAGGGATTAGAGAAAGGAAGGCCCATAAAGTCAGGGTATTGATTCCCCCAGCTCCCTCTTTGCAAGGTTGTCTGGGTCTAGCTCTGTCTCCCAGACAAGGGACCCAACTTCTGATCCCCAGCTTTCTCTCCATGACTCCCTCCAACCACCTCCAGTATCTAATCCTTCCTCCTGCCCCCTTCCTTTGTACCTGGGGAAAGGAACACTATTACTGACCCCAGATACTACCCTGAAAAAAAAGAAAGTGAAAGTGTTAGCCGCTCAGTCATGTCCAACTCCTTGTGACCCCATAGAGTATAGCCCCCCAGGCTCCTCTATCCATGGAATTCTCCAGGCAAGAATACTACAGTGAGTTGCCATTCCCTTCTCCAGGGGATCTTCCCGACCCAGGGATTGAACTTGTGTCTCCTGCATGCAGATTCTTTATTGCCTGAGCCACCAGGGAAGCCCAGTATTTCCCTACCCTTTATGATTTCCCTGCCCTTGGCCCACACATCTATAAACACCCCTTTTGTTAATCCTGCTTGGAGTTAACCTAGCTGAAGTATACTGTCTGCTTCCCACTGACCCTGGCTGATACAGACATGCTTTGGGGACAGTTACCAGGAACACGTTTCGGCTATCAGGCCTGTGACTGCTGACTCTTCTGGATGCACAGGCCAGGCCAGAGAACCCAGGATGCCATGGAGGATGTAACCAGTTCTGCCTGTCCTGGGGTGATGAAACAGCAGGATCACCTTCCACCTGGAGCTGTCAAGCCTCTAGCCAGGGCTTCATTTAGGGACAGAGCAGTCTCTCACCTGACATCTCATTGACAGAGAGGATTTCACTTAGAGCCATCACGGGCCTCAAGTTCCTGACACAACTCAGGGATGACGGTGAGGTAGGCAGGTCCTGCTAGGCCCTGAGGCTTACCAGCCTGACTCTCACCCTCTCCTCCTTCTATTAAGACTAGACAAGTAAAGTGAGCCCTCTCCAGGCCCACAGCCAGCGGAATACTTACAGTGTCTCACTGGAGGAAAATTCCCAGAGCATCCTTTGGCAGGGAGTATTACCACCATCGCATCTATCAGCACTTAGAGTCACCTCTAAACTCCCAGAGTCTCCCGTTTTATATTCCAAAGCACCTAGACCCTCCTCCCTAGCTTGTATCACACTTGTAATTAATCAGTTACTCATATTGGGTTGGTACAAAAGTAACTGCAGTTCCTGACCATGAATTTGTAATCATTATAACAAAGCTCAAATACATCTTTATTAATCAAAATAGGAACCGTTATAATCAACACATTTTTGCCAATGAGAAATAAGTCTGCTTAAAAAAAAAAAAGAAAGAAGTCTATTTATTCCTGTAGTGTAAAAATCCATGCTTCAGGATTCAACAGACTCTTAGAAAGCATTTTCTGCCTCCTGCTGGTTGTGGAAGTGTTTTCCCTGCAAAACGTTGTCAAGATGCTTGAAGAAGTGGTAGTCAGTTGGCGAGAGGTCAGGTGATGGGGCAAAACTTCATAGCCCAATTCGTTCAACTTCTGAAGCATTGATTGTCCAACATGTGTTCAGCTGTTGTTGTGGAGAACTGCACCCTTTCTGTTGACCAATACTGGCTGCAGGTGTTGCAGTTTTTGGCACATCTTATCAATGTGATGAACAGTATGAAAAGGCAAAAAGATAGGACACTGAAAGATGAACTCCCCAGGTAGGTAGGTGCCCAACATGCTGCTGCAGATCAGTGGAGAACTAACTCCAGAAAGAATAAAGAGACGGAGCCAAAGCAAAAACAACACTCAGTTGTGGATGTGACTGGTGATGGAAGCAAAGTCCTATGCTGCATAGGAACCTGGATGTTAGGTCCATGAATCAAGGCAAATTGGAAGTGGTCAAACAGGAGATGGCAAGAGTGAACATCAATATTTTAGGAATCAGCAAACTAAAATGGACTGGAATGGGTGAATTTAACTTAGATGACCATTATATCTACTACTATGGGCAAGAGTCCCTTAGAAGAAATGGAGTAGCCATCATAGTCAACAAGAGTCCAAAATGCAGTACTTGGATGGAATCTCGAAAATGAAAGAATGATCTCTGTTCATTTCCAAGGCAAACCATTCAATATCACAGTAATCTAAGGCTATGCCCCGACCAATAATGCTGAAGAAGCTGAAGCTGAATGGTTCTATGAAGACCTACAAGACTTTCTACAACTAACACCAAAAAAAGATGTCCTTTTCATTATAGGGGACTGGAATGCAAAAGTAAGAAGTCAAGAAACACCTGGAGTAACAGGCAAATTTGGCCTTGGAGTACAGAATGAAGTGGTGTAAAGGCTCATAGAGTATTGCTAAGAGAACACATTGGTCATAGCAAACACCCTCTTCCAACAACACACAAGAGAAGACTCAACACATGGACAGCACCAGATGGTCAACAATGAAATCAGATTGATTATATTCTTTGCAGCCAAAGATGGAAAAGTTCTATACAGTCAGCAAAAACAAGACTGGGAGTTGACTGTGACTCAGATCATGAACTCCTTATTGCCAAATTCTGACTGAAATTGAAGAAAGTGGGGAAAACCACTAGACCATTCATGTATGACCTAAATCAAATCCCTTATGATTATACAGTAGAAGTGAGAAATAGATTTAAGGGGCTAGATCTGATAGACAGAGTGTCTGATGAACTATGGACAGAGGTTCATGACATTGTACAGAAGACAGGGAGCAAGACCATCTCCAAGAAAAAGAAATGCAAAAAAGTAAAATGGCTGAGGAGGCCATTTGTAAGACTGAGGAGGCCTTACAAATAGCTGTGAAAAGAAGGGAAGCAAAAAGCAAAGGAGAGAAGGAAAGATATACTGATTTGAATGCAGAGTTCCAAAGAATAGCAAGGAGAGATAAGAAAGCTTTCCTCAGTGATCAGGGCAAAGAAACAGAGGAAAACAATAGAATGGGAAAGACTAGAGATCACTTCAAGAAAATTAGAGATACCAAAGGAACATTTCATGCAAAGATGGGCTCGATAAAGGACAGAAATGGTATGGACCTAACAGAAGCAGAAGATATTAAGAAGAGGTGGCAAGAATACACAGAAAAACTGTACAAAAAGATATTCACAACCAGATAATCATGATGGTGTGATGACTAACCTAGAGCCAGACATCCTGGAATGTGAAGTCAAGTGGGCCTTAGGAAACATCACTACGAACAAAGCTAGTGGAGGTGATGGAATTCCAGTTGAGCTATTTCAAATCCTAAAAGATGATGCTATGAACGAGCTGCACTCAATATGCCAGCAAATTTGGAAAACTCAGCAGTGGCCACAGGACTGGAAAAGGTCAGTTTTCATTCCAATCCCAAAGAAAGGCAAAGCCAAGGAATGCTCAAACTACTACACAATTGCACTCATCTCACCCGCTAGCAAAGCAATGCTCAAAATTCTCTAAGCCAGGCTTCAGCAATACGTGAACCATGAACTTCCAGATGTTCAAGCTGGTTTTAGAAAAGGCAGAGGAACCAGAGATCAAATTGCCAACATCCACTGGATCATCGAAAAAAGCAAGAGAGTTCCAGAAAAACATCTATTTCTGCTTTATTGACTATGCCAAAGCCTTTGAATGTGTGGATCACAATAAACTGTGAAAAATTCTGAAAGAGATGGGAATACCAGACCACCTGACCTGCCTCCTGAGAAATGTGTATTCAGGTCAAGAAGCAACAGGTAAAACTGGACATGGAACAACAGACTGGTTCCAAATAGGAAAAGGAGTACGTTATGGCTGTATATTGTCACCCTACTAATTTAACTTATATGCAGAGCACATCATAAGAAACGCTGGGCTGGAAGAAGCACAAGCTGGAATCAAGACTGCCAGGAGAAAGATCAATAACCTCAGATATGCAGATGACATCACCCTTATGGCAGAAAGCGAAGAGGAACTAAAAAGCCTCTTGATGAAAGTGAAAGAGGAGAGTGAAAAAGTTGGCTTAAAGCTCAACATTCAGAAAACTAAGATCATGGCATCTGGTCCCATCACCTCATGGCAAATAGATGGGGAAACAGTGGAAACAGTGGCTGACTTTGATTTTCTGGGCACCAAAATCACTGCAGATGGTAATTGCAGCCATGAAATTAAAAGACGCTTACTCCTTGGAAGGAAGGTTATGACCAACCTAGACAGCATATTAAAAAGCAGAGACATTACTTTACCCAACAAAGGTCCATCTACTCAAGGCTATGGTTTCTCCAGTAGTCATGTATGGATGTGAGAGTTGGACTATAAAGAAAGCTGAGCACCGAAGAATTGATGCTTTTGAACTGTGGTGTTGGAGAAGACTCCTGAGAGTCCCTTGGACTGCAAGGAGATCCAACCAGTCAATCCTAAAGGAAATCAGTCCTGAATATTCATTGGAAGGACTGATGCTGAAGCTGAAACTCTAATACTTTGGCCACCTGATGCGAAGAACTGACTCATTGGAAAAGACCCTGATGCTGGGAAAGATAGAAGGCAGGAGGAGAAGCGGACGACAGAGGATGAGATGGTTGGATGGCATCACCGACTCAATGGACATGAGTTTGAGCAAACTTTGGGAGCTGATGATGGACAGGGAGGCCTGGCCTGCCGTGGTCCACGGGGTCACAAAGAGTCAGACACAACTGAGCAACTGAACTGATCAATTTGCTGAGCATGCTTCTCAGATGTAATGGTTTCACCAGGATTCAGCAAGCTGTAGTGGATCAGACCAGCAGCAGAATACCAAATAGTGACCATGAACTTTTTGGTTGCATGTCTGGCTTTGAGAAGTACTTTGGATCTTCTTCTCTATCCAACCACTGAGCTGGTCATCAGTGGTTGTCACATAAGATCCACTTTTTGTCGCACGTCACAATCCAATAGAGAAATGATTTATCGTTTTTGCATGGAATAAGAGAAGATGACATTTGAAAACGATGATTTTTTTTTTTCAGTCAGCTCATGAGGCACCGATTTATTGAGCTTAACCTTTCCAATTTGTTTCAAATGCCGAATGACTATAGTTCAGTTGACAAGTTCTTCAGCAACTTCTTATGTAACTGTAAGAGGATCAGGTTTGATGGTTGCTCTTAATTTGTCACTGCCAACTTTCCATGACTGGCCACTGCACTCCTTATCTTCAAGGCTCTTGTTTCCTTTGCAAAACTTCTTGAACCATCACTGCACTGTCCATTCATTAGTAGTTCCTGGGCCAAATGCAGTGTTGATGTTGTGAGTTGTCTCCACTGCTTTATGATCCATTTTGAAGTTGAATAAGAAAATCACTTGGACTTGCTCTTTGTCTAACATCATTTCCCTAGTCTAAAGTAAATATAAAATAAACAGCAAGTAGTAAGTCATTTGCATTTGTGGTCCAGCTTCATTCTTCTGCATGTGAACAACAGCTATCTCAGCACCATTTGTTAAAGATGGTGATTTTCTTCATTGATGGACCTCAGTACCCTTGTCAAAAAAAGCTGACCATAGATGTATGGGTTTACTTCTGAACTCTCAGTTGTATCCCATTGATTCTTTTGTCTGTCCTTATACCAGTATCAGGCTCCCCTGGTGGCTCACCGGTAAAAAATCTGCCTGCCAGGGCAGGAGACTTGGTTTCAACCCCTGGGTCAGAAAGGTCTCCTGGAGGAGAAAATGGCAACCCACTACAGTATTCTTGCCTGGGAGATCCCATGGACAGAGGAGACTGGGGGCCTACAGTCCATGGGGTCACGAAAGACTTTGACATGACTTAGCAACTAAATGACAACAAAAAAATACCAGTACCACACTGTTTTGATTACTTTATCTTTGTAATAAGTTTTGAAATCAGAAAGTCTGAGTCTTCCAGCTCTTTTTCAAGAGTATTTTGGCTTTCGGGGGTGCCTTGCAATTCCATATGAATGTGAGAGTCGGCTTTTCTAGTCTTGCAAAAAAAAAGGCCATTAGAATTTTGATAGAGTTTGCAACAAATCTATAGATTGTGTGATGTTTTCCAATCCATGAACACAGAAAGAATGTCCTTCCATTTAGTTAGGTCTTCTTTTATTTCTTTCAGCAATAGTTTGTATTCAATGCAGAAGTGTTTCACCTCCTTTGTTAAATTTATCACTAGGATTGTATTCTTTTGGATGCCATTGTAAATGGAATTGTTTTCCTAATTTCCTTTTTGGATTTACATAAGCATTCTTTAAAAAAAAATTATTATTATTTATTTATTTGGCTGCATCAGGTCTTAGATGTGGCACATGGGATCTTTGATCTTCATTGTGGCATGCACTCTTAGTTTCAGAATGTGAGATCTAGTCCCCTGACCAGGGATTGAACTGAGATCCCTGCATTGGGAGCACAGAGTCTTAACCACTGGACCACCAGGGAAGTCCCTACATGAGCATTCTTAAATGGTGTAGGTAGAAGACAATCTGACACACCCTTTTTGAAGTCTAGTTTGGTAATGTATCTAAAAATATATGTATGACCCTTATGACCCAAACTTTCTAAATTCAGGAATTTACTCTAAAAAGATAACAAGAAATGAAGATATTTGTACAAAAATGTTCATTCATTTTGATTGCTTTGATTATTGAATTTGGAAATAACCTAAATGTCTATCAGCAAGAGACTGGTTAAATAACGATACATCCATACAACAGAATACTATTACAGCCATTTATAAAATGATGATGTAGATTTGTTTTATTAAAACAGAAGGATGTTCACAGTATGTTATTGAGTTATTTTTAGTTTATAAAACAGCATGTGCATCTCACAGAGATAAAATTATGTATTTATATCAATACATACGCCTCCAAAGATCTGATAAGATATCTGGCCAAATGTTAATGGTGTTTATCTTTGGGTGGCTATATTTGAGAATTTTTTAAAAAGACATTTTCAAAACTTGAAAGGAAAGCCATGTTGTGATTTTGAATGAGAGGACTCAATATGGTAAAGATGGATTTATTTTCAAATCTATAAAGTCCATGCACTCTAAATCAGAATAATGGTGGTGTTTTTTAAAGGTATTTGAGAAATAACCACTGTTTATACAGAAGAACAGATGCAGAGTAATAGGAAGATTATCTAGAGGAAAAAAATAAGAGAAGTTTATACCTATCATATTCTAAATATAGTGTTGAACTTCAATGTGGTACTGACTCTAGAATATGTTCATTTTGTTAGCAACATGGGGTTGGCTGTTGATCAGCATCTGTAAAGTGAATGAACAAATTACACTAGTTATGACTGTCAATGGCAAAAACATAATATTTAGTATATAGTGCTGAGGTGGGTGTAAAAAGATACTAAGCGTTGTTGATGGATATATAAATAGGTAAAACCTTTTTGGTCAGGCAAATTAGTTACATGTTTGCATATGAATGTCAGTTACAGTACATCTGAATGCAATACTTTGTCCAGCAACAAGGGATCAGTTAATTACAATACAGCCATACAATGAAATACTATGATGCCATTAGAAATGATCATGTGGTGACCTAGGTGGATGGGATGGCAGGAGGGGTGGGAGGGAGTTCCAAGAGGGAGGGGATATATGTACACATATGGCTGACTCACTTCAGTCTACAGCAGAAACTAACACAACATTGTAAAGCAACTATACCCCAATTAAAAATAGTAAGAGTAACAATAATAAACTTCATATAGATGGATTAACAAAAAAATGATCACATAGATGTACTTTCCTTGATACGCAAAGATGCTAACGATATACTGTAAAGTGATTTCTTTAAAAAAAAATGCAGAATTGTAACTTTCTACTTAACAAGCATTTACAAAGGGTTCCCTGATAGCCTGCCACTGATGGGAACTGGAGATGCAAGCTAGCCTGTCCGGGTCCCTATCTTCATGAGGCTTACTGTCTAGCAGTGGGGGAAAGGTACTAAAGAGCCCTGGGTATCCTGGCAGGAAAATGGAGGCTGCTGAGGATGCCTGATATGGGACACAGAGGCATCCTGAGGAAGGACGGATGCGTAAGAGGTGTCCAGGCACAAGTGGGCAGGGACATGGGGGCAGGAGGGAGAGTTGGTGAGGCTGGGCAGTGTTCTCAGAGGAGGCGGGAGAAGAAGGGATGCAGAGGCGGGTTGGAAAGGCACACTGGGCAGAGAAGATTAAGGGTTCTGTCTCCTTTGACCAGGACACATCCTCAGCCCCACGACAGTGTCCAGCTGCTAGAAAGACCCCTGGTGTGGGGGGAGCTGCCTTGTGCCTCCAGACTCCTCCCCTGCCAGGCTGCCTAATGGAACCCCAGTGCTCCTAGAGAGAAGGTCCTCTACGAGCAGCCTGGCCCCCCAGGGGACAGAGCAGCCAGAGAGCCTCCGGAATGAATTAAGGCATACTGCAGGGGCCCCCAATCCCTCCCTCAGGGACAGTGCTACTGTGAACCAGAGAAGGGCTCTCCATGGAGACTGAGCCCAAGTCACAGTTTACACAGGGAGTTCAGGAGCCCCAGATCTAGAAGAGAGACCCGGACACCCACCCTCCAAGCCCTATGGAGAGCCAAGTTCTCTCTCTCAGGCTTACAAATGGAGCCAGGAGGGTACCCAACAGGTTCAGAGCAAGCAGGCAGCCCAGGGACAGCCCCAGCCCCTTTGGGTGCCTGGCAACCCAAAGCCCCAGGAAACAAAGAGATTCTTTCTGTCCAGGTCTGAGCGAAGCTGAATTTTATGCGCATATTTATTGCCCTCCTGGCAATGTCCAAATACACTGTCAGTAGGAAACAGTTTTCCGGACACTAAGACTAATCAAAAGCCTGTTCAAAAGCGCATTATACAGGTACATAACATAACCATATATATTAGTTTCTTATGGTTTTATATTCAAATCAACAAAAATTTATTGAGCATGGGCTCCACGTAAGACACCATACCAGGTGCCATGGGAACATGCAGCAGATGATACACCGTCTCTATTTGTCCCCAGTCCTCCGCTGCTCATGTTCTGGGTTGGGGTGGGGAGTGACTCAGACACTGCGTGACTTTAATAGAAGAACCGCTGTGCTAAGTGCTCTAACAGAGGTACAGGCAGCAAGACAAGAAAATAGTAGGAAGTGATTACTTCTGGCTGGGGGAGTCAGGGACGTCTGACTACAGATATAATTTTCCCTGAGTATTACCTCTAGTCTCTCATTTCACCCTCCAAGTGACCATATGGGATAAGCATTATTATTGTCCCCATTTTTCAGATGAGAAAACTGAGGCTCAGAGCAGCTCTGTAGATTGCCCAGCATCATACAGGCAGTTGAGGTGGTTTGACTCCATCACTTGGGCCCTATGGATGATACAAGTGGTAATGTGTATCATCAAAAATGAGATGCTTTTTCAAAATATACAAGCCCATGCTCCATGCAAAGCTATTCAATCAGTTTCTGGGGGCAAGTCCTAGCAATGTGTGTTTTGAGAAAGTGCTCTGGGTGAATTTGCTATACATTTTGATTTATGCACACTATTATAGCTTGAGTAGGATTTCAACAGATGTGGTTAGGGAGGGAAAAAGCATTCCAGGTAGATAAAACTGGGCAATTAAAAGTGCAGAGTGAGGGAAAGGTAGAGAATCTCTGGGAAAGAGTTAGTGGCCCTAATCAGAAGATCAAAGGAACAGAGAGGCGGGTGGACCAATGTGCTTGGGACGCCTGCCATACCACCAGCGCCCTTCCTGACTGCTCCAACCCCACTCAGGGCTCAGCCATGGCCTGAGTGTCAGCCTTCAGGGAGGAGGAATTGGATCCCCTGGCACCAATGGATGAAAGAATCCAATCTCTGTTCAGACAGAGAGGAAGGCCTGTCAGACATTATTGAGTACCTACTAATTGCCAAGCACTACACTGAGCTCTTTGCATACATTATCTCATTGATTCTTCCTGACAGTTCTGAAGCAGTTATCATTTCCTGCATTGTTTAAAAGATTCATGAGGTCCGGAGAGTAATTTGCCCAAGGTCACACTGTCCATAAGTGACCTAGCCAGGATTTGACCTCACATCTGTCTGACTTCAATGCTTGTGCTCTTAACTCTGGCCTTCCCAGGTGGCATTAGTGGTAAAGAACTCGCCTACCAATGCAGAAGAAATAAGAGACACAGGTTTGATCTCTGGGTTGCAAAGATCCCCTGGAGGAGGTAATGGTTACCCACTCCAGCACTCTTGTCTGGAGAATCCCATGGACAGAGAAACCTGGCAGGCTAGAGTCCATAGGGTCACAAAGAATCAGACACGACTTAGCATGCACGCACGCATGCTCTTAACTCTGGGATTCAGTGCTTCTGATAGGTTGTCAAAAGGGACCTCAGATGAAAGGAAGGTGAGGCTGGGTCATATGATAAGCAAGAGAGCAATGGAAACTGTTCCAGGGGAAAGAGTTAAGGTGGCTGTGTAGCCTGGTGGTTTAGTCACTGAGTCATGTCCGACTCTTTGTGACACCATGGACTGTAGCCCACCACCATCCTCTATTCATGGGATTCTCCAGGCAAGAATACTGGAGTGGGTTGTCATTTCCTTCTCCAGGGGATCTTTCTGACCTATGGATTGAACCTGGGTCTCCTGCATTGCAGGCAGGATCCTACTGACTGAGCCACCAGTCAGTAAAGCAGAGCCTGAGACAAGGATTTAGATGCATGTAGTTTATTTGGGAGGTGATCTCAGGAAGAGAAGAAATGGAAGTTGATAAAGGGAGTAGGTTACTGTTGTGAGCAATAGGAGCTCAGTCCCACTGGGGACCCTCCAGATCCTTGCAAAGACTTGAGTCCCACCAGTCAGACCAGCCCTATTGCATGGTGAACATGTCTCAGCTTGGCATCCTCAAACATCAAAGAATGTCTCCCTTGGACTGAAAGCAGACCCTGCCAGGACATTCTCATGTAAACCTGGCCCCAGAGAGAACACTCCTATACTGGTTTTTAATTCCAGGGTCATAGTTCAGTATCCTAACCTCAGTTATTGTGAGTCTTCATGAAGGATGGCCCTGCTCCTCACACTGGAGCAAACAGGCTCCAACTCTGTATGACCCACATGCAGACTCCAAGTCAAGTTTATTCTGAGTGGCCTCACCAGACACCATCACCAGCCTTCCCCAGGTAACACCCCAAATTTTAACAACTCTAACAATGCTGGCTTCCCCCTTCCCATTTAGCTCTCTGCAGTAAGACATGTGAGGAGGCTTCATTCAAGGATAAGGTGGGGACTTCCCTGGTGGTCCAGTGCCTAAGACTCTGCACTTCCAGTGCAGGGGATCCAGCTTTGACCCCTGGTCAGGGAACTAGATCCCCTATGTGCAACTAAAGATCCCACATGCCGCAAGGAAGATCAAAGATCCTGAGTGCCTCAATTAAGAGCCGGCACAGGCAAATAAATAAATTTTTTAAAAAAGTTAAGGGGGCTGGGAATCCAGGCTCTTGTTCTCATTAACAATCATAAGCCTCAGGACTTCCCTAACAGTCCAGTGGTTGAAATTCTGCCTTGCAATGCAGGGAACATGGGTTCAATCCCTGGTCGAGGAACTAAGATACCACACGCTGCAGGGCAACTAGGCCCGTGTCACAGCGAGAGAGTCCACAAGCTGCAACCAGAACCTGAGGCAACCAAACAAATAAATAAAAATAAAATAAATATTTTTTTAAAAAATCATAATCCTCAGCCACTCATTCTTTGCCGAACTTTCTCCTCCCCACTGTATGTGTGTTTGTGTGTATGTCCATCTGAATGTTTATACATGTGTGTATCTGTATGTGAGTGAATTTGTGTAAATGAATGTTTGTGTAAACAAGGGCATGGAAACAGCAAACGTGAGCTCTGTACTCTCACACCAGGCATTGCCACTTACTGGCTCTGTGATCTTGGGCAAGTCAACGATGACCCACCCAAGGCACAGCTTCCTCAGTTGTAAAATGATTTTTACAGCTGACTTCACAGGATTATTTGAGGGTTAAAACGAGGTAATGCTTATAAGGCAGTTTAGCGTAAGCCTGAGTGAGTATTTAGTCAAGGCTAGCACTTGACATTTGAAGTTACTATTTCAGGTAATTCTTGTGTATATGTGAGTACTGTGTCCCCTTTAGGATTCTGCTGATATTGATCTGTTTATGACTTCTGGCCTATATCATGATGTGATCACCAATGGGAATAGCCAAGGCAAAGTTGAGCAAAAGACCACAAGCCAGCACGATGCGATCAGAAGGGAGGTTTGCCAGACACCAGTAGAAGGACAACACAAGAGGCCCCAAAAGCCTGATGGTGACAGTGGGATAACCAAGCCGGAGAGAAGAGTGTCCCTGGACTCAGTACACAGGACAACATGCATCAGAGTGGGATGCCAAATCCGTTTTTTGCATAATATCTCCAGAAAGACTGGAAAGCCTCTGGCCAACAGGGTTCATGGGCACAAAATCCCAGCCTCTGTCTCAGGCAAACACAAATGGAGGCTTTTCACCAGGCTGCACTTTGAAAGCAACAGGCCTCCCACCCACCCCGGTCCAAACAAAGCTAGGAAGAGTCTTCAGAAAGATCTCTCTCCCTCTTACCACATCGTGGGGCTCCAGATTCGGCTGTTTATCTCCAGTCTCAGAGCCGAAGATGATTATTCTGATAAACTGGAATGAATCTCACAGCAGAAGGGGAGCGCGCAATAGCCCTGCTGATTTATCACCCTTTTCAACCCAGTTGGGTTCCTAGAGAATAAATCTTGCTTGCCTCTGGCTAGGTACCCGCAATCACGCCATGGACCATGACTTTCATATCCCATTAACTCTGAATTACTCAGTCTGGGGCTGAGCTGAGAGGTAATTTAAAATGGCAGAAGGGGAAAAATGTTCTGATTTAGATCTGATAGAGACTGGATTAAGTCCTCCCATTTTTCAGGGCTTAAATGTGAGCTTTGTGGAGGGAGTACCTTCAAGTTGGATTGGATTCCTGGGAAGGACCTGAGCCACAGATTAAATAAAACGACTAAAGCCAAACACATGTTCCAAAGGTCCGGAGGCTGCAAACCGGAGTTTCTCGGGGGAATCAGTCCATTAAAAAATCACCATTCTCCAGAGTGGAAATTATTACAACCCTTTAGGGTAGCAGTTGGGCAGTTCCTATCAAAATGAAAAAGGCTTATACCCTCTGACCCAGACATTTCTCTACAGAAACATTTCGATATGTTCAAGGGGATGTGTACAAGGATGTTCGCTGTGGCCTTATTTGTATCACTGAAAATCAGAGACAAACAAAATGGTCCATCAATCGTGGAATGCCTCAAGAAGAGATGACACACAATTCTATAAGAGAATAAGCATCCATTAAAGAGAATGAGGTGGAAGGAAGTCCATGCTATACTATAGAGTATTAATTAAAAACACAACAAAGTGCAGAATAGTTATCTATACAGTATGTTCTTGGTTTTTTTAAAAGTGGAGATTAAATTAAAACCACTGTTTGCTCTTTTCAACCCATCCTCAGTGTCTTAGTATGTAAGGCATTCCTCTTTATCACACAGTCTCTGCAGTTCGAGCCACTTTCTGTATTCCCCAAATTAATTTCACATCCTGCCTGGCTTGATATTTTTGTCTCTCTGATTGGATCTTCTTGCTAGGACCACTTCTGGTGCCCAACTAACATTCCTGGACAAAGACCATGGGTCAGGGGAGAAGAAGAGAAAGCTTTTCACAGCAGGAATCTGCCTGGTTCTCATCTTTAGATGGACCTAGAGAGCCATGCTCTCTTGGCATTGAATCACCAGCAATTGCAGGCATGAGCTCTCTGGCTTCCCAGCACCTGTGGACCTAAGATGCATGTGTGGGAGGCCTGCTGAGTATGTAAGCAGCAACAGGCATGGAACTTACTCTTTAAGAGCAGAAAGCCCTTATCCTGAAATTCAAGGCCTCTGGTCAGCTAATCCTACATTACTCAGGACAGAATAAGATTTGCCACAGTATCAGATAAACCCCTCAAATCTCAGTGACTTGATAAAAATATTTGTCCCTCACAAAAAGTCTGGTCCTAGCTAGGTGGCCCTCTTCCAGACAGTGACTCAGGGATCCAGGCTGCTACATCCTGGCTTTGCCATCTTGGCCAGTGGTCTCCATTGCTGCTGAAACAGGAGAAGGGAGAACAGGGGGACGCATATATGTCCTCACCAACCTCAGCCCAGAAGTCACTCCCACTAGTCCATGGGTCAGAACTGTCACATGGCACCTACCTAAGCCCAAGGGAGCCTGGAAACAAGAGTCTCCTGTGTCCCAGGAAAAAGAAACCATGTTCCATCACCTTCTCTCCCCTCCAGGTCCTACCATCCCTTTCCCACTGTGTCTCTCGCACACACTCTCTTATTCACCTGAGATGCCCTGCCTCCCCCACTCTGAAATCCCCACCAGGGACAGGAGACCAGGCCCCAGTGAGATGGGATACAGCACACATGCCTGATTTCCTGCCTCTGTGCTTTTGCTAGTGCTACTCATTCAACAAGCATTTACTGTGCGTTGAGAACATCCTCACAGTCCTGAGGAGACTGTAATGAGGAGGACGGATTTTTAGTTCAGGGGCCCATTCCTACCACCTCTGTCTTCTAAGCCCTACTGGGCCCTGCTCAGCTGCTAACCTGCCTCTCCTTACCTCTACCAGGTGGGGAGGGCTCACTTGAGATAACACAATGGAAAAGTCATAACCCATGCCTGGCACCAAGGCAAAGACTCAACAAATGTGAGCTGTCAGTCACGGCAGCCACCTTGTTTCAACAAGATCACACAGAGTGGCTCTTCATTCCAGAACTTACTCTTACCTTTTTACCACACCTGTCCCCAAAGGCTGTCCTCAAAGCCCTCTTTCTCACTTACTCGAAGGAGAGGACCTTGTCTGTGTCTGTAAATACAGCATAAGAAAACCAAAAGATTTAACAGGCTAAAACACTTTCTGAAGTTCTTGAAATTTTTCTTTTTTGGGCCTTCAGAGAAAACTCATCTCTTCTAATATGGGAAGACCCTAGGCTCTTTAAGAGAGTTCAGGGACTTTATATACCAGATACGTTGACACAACAAACCAAGAATGAAAAATGAGGATCATAAGACCTTTTGGACTCACTTCCTGCCCGTGTCTACTCAGGTGTCAGCCCCCAGAGAGACCTTTTCAGACCACCCTGCATAAAAACATCATCACCATCATTCTGTAGTCCTTAACCCTGCCTTCTTTTTCCTTGAGCCATTTATCACAGCAATAAACAATAAGCTTGTTCAAGACTTCAGAGCTCATATCAGCCAGGGCACTGACTCAAATTTTGTACTAGGTCCCTGGAGGACAGATAAGGTGTGGTGTTATCCTTTGCACCATCCCCAGCATCTAGTTCAGAGTCTGAAAAAGCATACACATTCCCTAAATATGCATGCTGAGTGCAGGAATTTTACTAAACAGGGTGCCAGGGAGATCGTTAAGAAGGATGCTTCTGCACCTCAACTTTTTAAATAGTGTTTTACTTCAGGATTTCTGTATGTGCTTGTTTATAAATAAAATTAGATTCATCCAAAATTGAGTTATTCTTCATGGTTGGTTAGTTATTATAGGAATTTAAGAGTGCTTATTTGAATAATAGCCAGGTCATTTAGAATCAGTATCTTCTAAAAGTTGAACCCATTACAGATAAATACCCATGCTGGGCTCCAGGCACAAAAAGCAGAAATATGGTTCATTTCTTGGAACATTTCGATGAAAGGATTCCATCTCCCATCCCCTAAATATAGCTTTTCTCTAAAAAAATATTCAGTACATAGCTTGAGATTGCATTTGTGTCCCAACATGGATTCCTGTTAACATGCCTCATGCTGCTTTTAAAAATCAGATAAATTGGTTAAATCCTTTTAAAAAAATTAGGCAAGCAAAGATGCCTAATCATTACTTCTAGAAACCCATCACATACATAATAGAAGCATAGTAATTATCTTTAAGGCCATTCTTTTTTTTTTTTCCATAATGTTTGTCATTTCTGGGTATTAACTCAAACAGCCAGAGCTTGGAAACTCTTTAGGAGATGCTCTTAATATCAAAGATAATATTACTCATCACAAAATTTTCTGGTGGTTTTTTTAATCTTCCATTCCATTCTATTGTCACTTATATATAGAATGACTGTATAATTTACCATTCAAAGAAGACACTTTGAGAGTGAAAAAGGTTCTATTAATATGAAAAATGATGCCAGCACAACAAAATGGGCATGCAGTCAATCTAGCTTTATATGTGATGAGCTTCCCTTATGAGCAAGGCACTGAATCAGACTCTGTAGTGTAACTAGGCTCAAGTCCTGTGACTGAAGTATGCCGAGAAAAGTTGGGGCTGGATCAGGAATCAGTAGACTTTTTCTTAAAGGGCCAGATAATACTTAAGCTCTAAATACCAAGAGGCCAAACTGAAGCTATATTTTGGTAGTTATAGAATCATTTAAAATGTGATAATTTAAAAATGTAAAAACTGGGACTTTCCTGGTGGTCCAGTGGCTAGGACTCCATGCTCCCAATGCAAGGGTCTGGGTTCATTCCGGGGTCAGAAAACTAGATCCCACATCAAGCAACTAAGAGTCTACAAGTCATAAGGAAGATTGAAGATCCCATGTGCCACAACTAATACCCAGTGCAGCCAAATAAATAAATAAAAATTTTTTTAAAATCTTAAACATACATAAATAAAAGCAAACATGTAAAAACTATTCCTGGCAGTCAACTGGATTTGGCCTGTGAGCTGATGTTGGCACTTCTCTGAGCTAGAGCATCACTGATATTAAATACTGGGCTAAGAAGTTTGAATTTAATTCTGTGGCCAGTAGTTTCCAGGAGCAGTTTTATTTTAGGGATAGAAACAGATCTGCAAATCAAAGTTTACACAGAAGTCCAATATATATGCAAAACAAAGAAAAATGAGAATTTGCTATAGTTGAAACAGGGATGAGATGCAGCCAACAACCTCGCTCACCCCCAGAGAGTCCCCGAGGGGGCTGCTGATCATGATCTGAAAACCGCAGCCACAGTCAGTGGGGTGGAGGCCATTTACAATGTCCAGGGAGAAGGGTGAAGTGGTCACAGATGGGTTTTACAACAATCACCCTGGACTGGACACTGGGTGATTGGAAGGCCAAATGCCCAGGGCAGACAGAAAGGAAACCAGAGACCTGGGGAAGCATGGGTTAGGGATGTTTTGAAGCAGACATCAGGGATGCGGGTCTTGAGGGAGACTCAGGCATCCCTTCAAAAGGCTTTTATAGGTTCTGTGCTTGAACATTCTGATCCCATTGTTAAGTGGGATTTTTAACTTTTATAACATGACCCTCAGCAACTGCTGGTGCGGTTGTAAACTAGCAGAGACATTTTGGAAAACAACATGGAAAAACTTAAGCATAGAGTTACCACATCACTCAGCAATTCCGTTCCTAGGTGCTTGTGTGTGTGCATATATAAATATCCAAGATAACTGAAAACACATGCACACACAAAAAATTATACACGAATGTTCAAGGAAGCATTATTTATAATAGCCCTGAAGTGGACACAACCCAAATGTCTAACAACTAATGAATAAATAAAATGTGGCATATCCATACAGTGGATTATTATTTAACAACAAAAAGGAATAAACTTCTGACACATGCTATAATGGGCTTCCCAGGAGGCGCTAGTGGTAAAGAATACACCTGCCAATGCAAGAGATGCAAGAGACTCAGGATTGATTCCTGGATCGGGAAGAGCCCCTGGAGCAGGAAGCGGCAGCCCACTCCAGTATTCTTGCCTGGGAAGTCGCATGGGCAGAGGAGCCTGGTGGCTACCGTCCATGGGACTGCAATCAGACATGACTGATGGCTGAGCACATGCTATAATATGGGTGAAGCTTGAAAATATTACCCTAAATAAAAGAAGCCAAAAGACCACATCTTGTAAGATGCCATTCACATGAAATGTTCAGAGGAGATTAGTGCTTGCCTAGGGCTGGGGGTGGGCAGGGGGAGAGTGGTGAAGGGAATGAAGAATGACTGATAAAGTCTGCAGGTTTCTTTTCAGGGTGGTGAAAACATTTTAAAATTGACTGTGGTAATGGTTCCATAATTTTAAAATCATACTGAAAAACACGGAGTTGTACATTTTCAATATGTGAACTGTACATTTTCAATAAGTAAATTGTGTGTTATGTGACTTAGTTCTCAATACAGCTGTTATTAAAAATATAGTCATGTATGGATGTGAGAGTTGAACCATAAAGAAGGCTGAGCACCAAAGAATTGATGCTTTGAAACTGTGGTGCTAGAAAAGACTCCTGAGAGTCCCTTAGACTGCAAGGAGATCAAACCAGTCAATCCTAAAGGAAATCAACCCTGAATATTCATTGGAAGGACAGATGCTGAAGCTGAAGCTCCAGTACTTTGGCCACCTGACATGAAGAGCCAACTCATTGGGAAAGACCCTGACGCTGGGAAAGACTGAAGGCAACAGGAGAAGGGGGAGACAGAGGATGAGATGATTGGATGGCATCAGCAACTCAATAGACATGAGTCTGAGCAAACTCCAGGAGACAGTGAAGGACGAGAAAGCCTGGCGTGCTTCAGTCCCTGGAGTTGCAAAGAATCGGACACAACTGAGCGACTGAACAACAAAAATAAAACACAGAATTCTAGTATCAATAAACAAATTAACAATCACTGCCCTCCTGGAGTTTCCATTCTGGTGAGGAGGGAGGACAATGGATTGGCAACGTTATAGTCAGAATATACGGCATTTTGTTGTGCAGGGTGATCAGTGCAAGAAACAAAGCAGAGTAAGGAGGTAAGACACCTGGGGTGATGAGGAGAGCCACAGTTCTACATACGGTAGTCAAGGCAGATACCACTGAGAAGGTGACGTGGTGACACTAGGGGAAAGGCTTGAAGGAGCTGGCCCCAAGGACATCTGGGTAAGAGCGTCCCAGGTTGAGAGCACGCCCAGTGCAGAGGCCTGGAGGCAGGAGTGCGGGGCTGTCACAGCTTCAGTCAAATCGGGGCAGCAGGACAGAGGAGGGCACAAGGGCAGAGGGAGAGTGATTAGGTCAGAGAGGAAACTAGGGCCCCTGAAGGCTTCTTGTAAGGCCAAGGAAGTGTGGAGCCTTGGGGCAGCTCAGATCAGATGCAAAGCTTCCAAGAGAAGAGGAGTAACCTGATGGGATAAATTAGGGCTAGCTTCTCCTCCCCTTAATGGCTCGCCCAGCTGGAGACCACCGTCCCCTGAGCAGCGGAAGCAGGTGGCCCAAGCCCATCCAGGCAAGGTAGGGGTGTATATAGTGGGGATTTGCAGAGCTCCAACCCCAAAAAGCAAAAATGAGAAGTCGGAAAGCAGCAGGCTGACGGGAAACTGCAATTTCACCATCTAATAACCCAGCATGTTTGTGATTTTCAGGTTCCAATTTTTGTATCGTCACGGTCAATTACAGGTCACAAATGATTTCCAAAGTAGGCTGCCCAGGGAAGCGGTTGTGTAAATCCATTTTCCACAGCCTTCCCACTCCCGGACTGTTCAGAACATTCAGAGCCAAAAAGAATGGGACCCCCCCACAACCAAGCTGGGGTGGGGGTGGGGGTGAAATGAAACCAGCCTGGGAGTCCAGATGGTGTTTCCATCCCCGTTTGCTATGTATCCTCTGTGTGACCTTGGCCCAGTCACCTCACCTCTCTGAGCGCTGTCCTTATTCACTCCACAGGGATGCTGTGAGGCACCCCATTAAAAGGGACAGTGGGAAATACCAGACGCCAAAGCCCACCATGTGCCTGTCCTGAGCAAGGACTTTCATCCCTTATAACAGCTCTGTTGAGATATATGTTATACACTATAAAATGCATTCACTCTAAGTATACAGTTTAAAGATTTCTGGTGACTTTAGAGTTGTGCAACCATCACCATGGTCCAATTTTTAAATATTCCCTCACCCCAAAAAAGATACTTCAGAGCTATCTTTTTAGGTTCAAGTTTCATACATAATGCCATTAATGCCATATAAAAGCAAAAGAGAAAAATAGCGACATATTAGGCTGAATAACATGAAATTGCCATTTGTATAGATCAAAGTGTTCAAATATTGGCAATTTCACATAGTTTAACCTTTTAAGAAAAGAACATTTACAAACACAGTACTATAAAATTACAGTTTGCATATTAACTCATATCCTGCATAGGATTGCCTTTGAATTGCCTATGTTATGAATGTCTACATTAAATTAAAAACAAAACTATGTATGTTGGACTTTGTGGGTGATTGAAAGGATGTGGGATTTTTCAAGGGAGAAATTTTTACTCAGCTCCCTTTTCACCTTAGGTACTGTCTTTAGAAACAAAACTTCACAAGAATTGTTCACTTTTGAGCCAGCTCAATCTAGGATCTTCAGTTCACAGTTGAGAAAAATGAACTTAGAAAGCTTAGATCACCTCGTCTTGCACTGCCAGCAACACCATACTGTTTTAAGAAATGTGAGTAAAACTTGCTTAGTGATTTTTTCTATGCACAATAAGTATGAATATCACATGCATCCACCTATTTGAGAAAATAGGAAGAGTCTGAACTCCCCATATGTTGCTTCTAATTCAAATCATTGCCAATTAACCCCTCCAGGCCTCAGTTTTTTCATCTGTAAAATGCACATAATAATGCTGGTCTCACAGATTTGTGAGCCTCCGTGTGAAAACTCACAGGAAAGTGCTCCTAAGGCATGAAGTAACATAATGATGCCTTCCAGGGAGCATTTCTGGCCTTGTCTAGGAAACTGGCTGATTAAATCAGCCAGCCTGTACTGAAAAATCAACATGGTTATTACCAAGAACTATTTATTGAAAAAATGAAGCACTTCTATAGACTGTCTGCAATGATATTTAAGGAGACCTATGTCATAGTATCCTCAACAACTGGGACACAGCACAGCTCTGCACAGAGTAAGCCCCCCATATACATCCGTTGAATGAGCACTTATTACATAAGTGGTCATATAAGGGAAATTATCAGTATTTTCACAGATGGGAAACTGCGGCCCAAGAGAAGTGGAAAAACAGCTTTGCTGACGTCAAAGCTCTTTCAACCAACCTCTGTCCTATTTGTGTGAATTAAAAAGGAGAAGGTAGGGGCTTCCCTGGCAGCCCAGTGGTTAAGACCTCACCTTATAGTACAGAGGGTGCAAGATGGATCTCTGGTCAGAAAACTAAGATCCCATGTGACTTGTGGCCAAGGAAGCCAAAACATAAAGCAGAAACAATATCATGACAAATTCAATAGAAGACTTTAAAAATGGTCCACATCAAAAAGAGAGAGGAGGAAGAATAGAAGAAGGATATATAGGGAGTGAATAAAGGAAAAGAAGAAGGAACAAGCTACCAGAATCCTAGTGATTCATTTCTACTTGAATTAAGTTGCCACACACACAAAAAAAATGCCATTTAAGTGGATACATATGTGTGCTGCCTGTTGTCAAGAAGTAAGCATTATACACTTTTTTGTTTCTTCATCTGCCATGGCAACCAGAAAGCTTACAATCAGACTTATTGCTCGAGGAACAGCCAGCTCCAGAGTCTAGACGCACTGCCTCCCTCCCGGAGAAGCTGCTTTCCGATTTACAGGTCTCTCTGCCCCATGAAAATGCCCAGTCCCTGCCCTAAACCCGAAGCAGTCTGGAGGAGTCTTCACACATGGTGGTAATGGCCTGTTCTCTTGTATTTCACTAGCATGTACTGATCACGGGAGTCGAGTCTACTGTAATTAGGCATCATAAGGATAACGATTTCATTCAAGCTCCTTTAATGGGCTCGTTCGCTTACAAGGAAAGGTGTTATACAACATAGTCAGACACTTTATCACCTTGTGACAATTGGAGCGGCTGAATTACAGTAACAGAGCAACCAAAGGTAATTTCCTATTGGCCAAAGCCGGCTGGCCTCCCCCTGGCCTCCAATTATCATATTTCTTCTTAGAATCAGGTCTCCTTTCTCCACTTAGAAGCTGCTGTGCACTCCAAGCTATTACAGGGGACTCTAAACTTGCAGGGTGCTGTGAAGTTCTAATTTTCTCATTACCCAGCCTTAGGTGTCAGCTATTTACCGGTGAGCCAGCCCTGTTCTTTAGTTCAGGTGATAAATAGGCAGGAACAGCTTAGCGAGCAGAGAGGCAAATAAACATTGGAAAATGATCAGGCCCTAAGAATCTTCTCTCAGATAGTGTTATAGGTTATAGAAAAGCCAGAGCAAACCATGGAATGAAATGTGGAGAGGGTAAACCAAAAGTACCCTCTTTCACTCAGAATCGCAATGGCAGCCATAGGAAATTTCTTCTGCTGTACAGAGAGTCTCAGATATTTTTTTCGATGGTGCCATCAAACTCAACAAAATAAGTTGATATCAGGGACTTCCCTAGTGGTCCAGTGGTTAAGAACCCACCATGCAATGCAGGGGTTGCTGTTGTTTACTCGCTAAGTCGTCTCCGACTCTTGCAATGCAGGGGACGCAGGTTCAATCCCTGGTTGGAAAACTAGGATTCCACATGCCACAGAGCAACTAAGCCTATGAGCCACAACTAAGACCCAATATAGCCAAATAAATATTAAAAAAAAAAAATAAGTTGGTATCATAACAAGGGTTCTGTTTATTGAGCAAGTATGCTACAGTGTGGGAAGGTTTTCATATATACTGAGAAGAGTTTATACTGTGCACATTCACTCATTTAATATGATTACAATGACCAGTGTGATATAAGCACATGGTTAGCTACCAGCTTCTACTCATTCATTTGAATGACTCCTGTGCCTACTCTGAACCAAGCACCATGACAAACATCAAAGGTGCAATTGAGTGAAATAGACACAATCATTGCATTGAAGTTGTTTCCTTTTAGGGACTAAATGTGTCTGCATGTGTGTGTGTTAGTTGCTCAGTCATGTCTGACTCTCTGCAACCCCATAGGCTATAATCCACCAGACTCCTTGTCCATGGGATTCTCCAGGCAAGAATACTGGAGTGGGTTGCCATTTCCTCCTCCAGGGGATCTTCCTGACCCGGGGATCAAACCCATGTCTCTTGCATTAAAGACAGATTTTTTTTTTACTATCTGAGCTATAGGGAAGTCCCAAATGTGTGTATTCCCCCAAAACTCATATGCTGAAACCTAATTCTCAATGTGACAGTATTTGGAGGTGGAGTCTTCAGGAAGTAATAAGGTCATGAAGGTGCAGCTTTCATGAATGGGATTGAGCTCTTGTAAAGACACCAGAGCTCCCTCACACCTTAAGTCATATGAAGACATACAAGAAAACAGCTGTCTATGACTAGGTAGTGGACTTAGAGTCACAGGCCCATATGGTCAAAGCTATGGTTTTTCCAGTAGTCATGTATGGATGTGAAAGTTGGCCCATAAAAAAGGCTGAGTGCCAAAGAATTGATGCCTTCAAATTGTGGTGCTGGAGAAGGCTCTTGAGAGTCCCTTGGACATCAAGGAAATCAAACCAGTCAATCCTAGAGGAAATCAACTCTGAATATTCATTGGAAGGACTGATGCTGAAGCTGAAGATCCAATACTTTGGCCACCTGATGGGAAGAGCCAACTCACTGGAAAAGACCCTGATGCTGAGAAAGACTGAAGGCAAAAGGAGAAGAGGGCAGCAGAGGATGAGATGGTTAGATAGCATTACCGACTCAACGAACATGAATTTGAGGAAATTCTGAGGGATAGTGAAGAACGGGGAGGCCTGGCATGCTATAGTCCATGGCATCAAAAAGAGTCAGACATGACTTAGCAACTGAACAATAACAATGATGTGAAAAACAGGAGAAACCTCTTACTCCTTGCTGAATTATTTTCAAAGAACAGGTTGGTCAGAGCATAAAGGTTCAGCAGAGGATAAGTTAGACTTGTAACTTAAAATGCTAAGATGTGCATACTAAATCTCTTCAGTCATGTCTGACTTCTTGTGACCCTGTGGAATGTAGCCCACCAGGCTCCTCTGTCCATGGGATTCTCCAGGCAAGGATACTGGAATGGGTTGCCATTTCCATCTCCAGGGGATCTTCCCAACCCAGGGATCAAACCCATCTCTTTAGGTCTCCTGAATTGGCAGGCGGGTTCTTCACCACTAGCGCCACCTGGGAACCCAAAATGCTAAGACAAGGGACCTAGATTTCTCTGTTAGAAAGGAGAAAAGAAGGGCAGAGGGCCAGGAGAAATGAACCTTCATTGATTGACTCTCATCTGCCAGGCACTGTGCCTAATATTTTATATACAGATGATCTCATCTGATAATCAAAACTCTCTGAAATTAATTTAATTTAAGCTTCTCTGCTCAATCACTCTCATGTCATCAAACTTTTCTGTTTTGAATGCAGCAGCAGAGATACTCAAGAAATTTCCCAAGGGACTTCCCTGATGGTCCAGTGGCTAAGGCTCTGAGGTCCCAAATGCAGGGGGCCTGGTTTTGACCCCAATCAGGGAACCAGACCCTGCATGCCACAACGAGGACCGAAGATCCCAAGTGCTGCAACTAAGACTCAGCACAGCCAAATTATTAAATATTTATTAAAAAAAGAAATTGCCCAAGCTGAGTTCAAGATATTGAGCACTGCCTTCCCATCCTCACCTCCTTCTAAGACATTCTAGCCCTGCCCACATCCTTGTTACACATGTAGATAACCCCACCCACACACCTCTCTAGCCACAGTTGGACTCTCTGTCCAGGGGACCCAGTCCTACAGAGAGGATGAAGTGATCAGCTTTATTCAGTTAAGAGATGATAGAAGTTCAAAACCCAAGTCTGGACTATACAGGTCAAAGCCTAAGGTGTGGGGAGGAGAAGAGAATGAAGCAACAGAAAGCCCATGTGCAGTACAGGATGGATAAACAGCAAGGTCCTACTGCATAGCACAGGGGACTACATTCAGTATCCCATAATAAACCATAATGGAAAAGAATATATATGTATAATTGTCACTTTGCTGTAAAGCAGAAATTAAACACAACATTAAACACAAATTTAAAATTAAACACAAATCAACTGTACCTCAATAAAATTTTTTAAAAGATTAAAAAAAAAAACCCATCTGCAGAGAGATGCAGGAAGAGGAGCACAGGACACAGAGCTACAGACAAAAGGCGATAGAGCTTCGTCAGAGACGGAGGGAGTACACTCAATGTTTTTAATTGTTAATGTGGCAAATATTGTGCATATTTTACCACTATTAAAAATAAACAAGGATTTTTTTTTTTAATTTTTAAAGAGTAGGAATATTTATCTATTCATTCACTGATGGATCCCAAGTGCCTAAAACAGTGTCCAGAATTAACAGGTAATACTTATAACAAAGCATTATGTATAATTATATGCTAATAGACTTGAAATCTTAATAAATTTATTTTGGTAATTTATATTTTCCTAAATATTTGTGAAGTTAGCAAATAATAGCAAACTGTTAAATCATGTAAGAAATTTTTAAAAAAGAGCACCTATATTCATGATTAGAGATATCAGAAATTCAATTCAAACTCACCTTGGTACAAAGGAATTTACCAGGAGAATAATGGTGCAACCAATTAACCATAGGAATAAGAGACACTCCTTAGAGCTGTAAGCAGTAGGCAGAACCAGACAATATTTTCACAATCATTCTCAATATTTTTCTCAAAGTGTTGGATTCATTCTGTCCCTCATATGCCAAGGATCCAGTTCAGCTGTAATTCCTGTTTGCTCATTCCAAGGCTCCCCCAGTCAAAAGAGGACTCCTCCTATTCTTCTACTTCCAAATCCAAAAGCCTGGGGCAAACTCAATCAGCTCTTTCCAGGGGAGCAGACTCCCACAGAACTTCCATAGCCAATGCAAGCCCACCAATGTACAATAGAGTCTTTTTGCAAAGGGGAAAAGTATTATACCATGAGAATGCATTATCTCCATGTAAGGAGCAAGTCCAAGCAGTTTTATAGGCTAGTTCTTGTAAATTTTTAAATAGCAGGTAAATATCATAATAAATAAACTCTTCGAGGATGCATAAAGTAAAAGACTATCTTCTGGATTTTTACAAGTTAGCAGAGTTGCACACCAAAAATAGAAGAAAAAAATGAAAACTTTTAGTAAATTTTGCATATTACTATAAGTGCAAAACAACTCATGAATATTACTAAATATATTTTAAATTTAAAAATACATAAAAATGTGAGAGCTATTTCTATTCAGGAACACAATACAGTGCTTATTATTATTTAACATTACCCTCAAAGTATTAGTAATGCAAGGAAGAAAAGGAGAGAAAGATTGGGGAAGAGAGAAGAGGGAGAAGGAACAAAAAAGAATATTGAAAATTACACACAAATTTATCATTGTTGAATCTGATGCAATACTATTTAGAAAACCCAAAAGAATCAACTTTAAATTATCAGAACCAATAAAACAGTCCATTAAATTTGGTGGTTAAAAATAAATATAAAAAACAGTAGCTTCCTATATATATGCAACCTTTAAGAAAAAAGAAAGGAAGGAATCTCATTCACAATTGCAACAAAAATATGAAATATACAAGAAAAATTTTAATTAGGAACAAGTAAGACTTTCCATGGAGAAAACATCAAAACACCATATACAAAAATAAATTCAATGGATTAAAGATTCAAATGTTAAGACCTGAAACCATAAAACTCTTAGACAAAAACATAAGCAGTACACTCTCTGACATTGGTCTTGGAAATATTTTTTTTGGCTCTATCTCCTCAGGCAAGAGCAACAAAGCAAAAATAAACAAATGGGACCTAACCAAACTAAAAAGATTTTGCACAGCAAAGCAAACCATCAACAGAACAAACAGGCAACCTACTAAATGAGAGAAGATATTTCAATGAGGGATTAATGTCTAAAATACTTCAAGAACTTATAAATTCAATATCAAAAAATCCAATTAAAAAGTGGGCAGAGGAACGAATAGGCATTTTTCCAAAGATGTACAAGTGGCCAACAGGCACATGAAAATATGCCAACATCACTAATTATCAGGCAAATGCAAATCCAAACCACAATGAGATACTACCTCATATCTGTCAGAATGGCTATTATCAAGAAGACAACAAATAGGGCTTGATAAGGATGTGGAGAAAAGGGAAACCTTGTACACTGTCAGCATAAACGTAAATTGGTGCAGCCACTATGGAAAACAGTATGAAGACTCCTCAAAAAATTAAGAACAGAACTACCATATGGTCCAGCAATATTTAGGTGAAGAAAACAAAAACACTACTACAAAAAGCTATATGTAGCCCAATGTTCAACAGAATATTATTCAGCCATAAAGAAGAATGAAATCTCTCCATTTTTAATAACATGGTTGAACCTGGAGTTCTAAGTGAACTCTATGCTACAGAAAATGTCAGACATAGAAAGACAAATACTATATATTTTCATTTACATACAAAATCTAAAAAACAAGTGAACAAATATAACAAAACAGAAATAGACTCACAAATTCAGAGAGCAAACTAGTGGTTGCCAGTGGGGGTTGGGGAAGAATGAGTGAAACAGGCTAAAGGGACCAAGAGGTAAAAAATGACTAGTTATAAAATAAATAAGTCACAGGGATGTAATGTACATCACAGGGAATATAATCAATATAATTGTAGTAACTTTCTATAATACATAATATATAAAAATATCAAATCACTGTTGTACACCCAAAACTAATATGTCAGTCAACTATATTTCAATTAATTAATTAAAAACAATCTATTTCCCAAGTAAAGGAAAAATTATTTAAATTCATTCCTGCTCATAGCATTTCCAAACCCACACATAATCAGTATAAGTAAGGTGCTTTGTAAAAAATAAATAGACGTACTCCAACTGAAAACAAAAAGTTCAATACTTTTACCTGTTAATCCAAAGAAATAACAAAGGATAATAAAGGCCATGTATGAAGATTTATGAAAACAGTATAGATGATGACAATCATGTGATGATAGTGAAGATAATAAGAACTTGGGATGAGATGAGGTGCAACTTTTGTTTCAAATACAAGGAATTTCTTTGACTTCTTATATCCACATAATTTGTGACCCCAAATGACCAGATGGAAAATGCCCAAATAACAGAGGCTCCCAAAATGTCCAAAACTAACATGCTTTCAAGTTCTGTTTGCATAATAAAATCAATAGTTCACAAATTCTTCCTCCTTTGAAAGTGAAAGTGAAAGTCACTCAGTGATGTTCGACTCTTTGTGACCCCAATACTCCAGGCCAGAATACTGGAGTAGGTAAGTCTTTCTCTTCTCCAGGGGATCTTCCCAACCCAGGGATTGAACCCAGTTCTCCCGCACTGCAGGTGGATTCTTTACCAGCTGAGTCACAAGGGAAGCCATCCTCCTTGAACATCTTGGAAATCTCTCCCAAAATTTAGCATCACAGAGAACTGAGAATCTGAATCTGTTCCTTGGAGAGGATAAGAATGATCTAGTGACCACTTTCTCATGTACATCCTTCTACCAAACCCTGTGTCTTTCCCTTTTACAGCTGAGAAATAAATAAATAAATAAATAAACAAATAAACAATCCATCACCAACCAACCATCAGTGGGACCTTCTTGACAAGCTGGAGCCAAGTCCTCAGCTTTTTGCTCTGGTTTGATGTAAGCTGTAGCATTCACCTGTTCACCCAGCATTTACCTGGGTTGTTTTTCATTGAGAAAAAGTTTTGAGATTAATAGCCTTGAGTGGGGCTTCCCAGGTGGTACTAGTGCTAAAGAGCCCGCCTGCCAATGAAGGGGCCGTAATAGACGCTGGTTCCATCCCCGGATTGGGAAGATCCCCTGGAGGAGGACATGGCAACCCACTCCAATATTCTTGCCTGGAGAGTCCCATGGACAGGGGAGCCTGGTGGGCTACAGTCCATAAGTTTGCAAAAAGTCAAACACGACTGAAGCAACTTATACATGCACACACAACAGCCTTCAGTACATGGGCCGATACACAGCAAAGAAAGCCTGCTTATTCAAAGTGGCAAATGAAGCTTCTAAAACAGAATGAAAGTTTACCAACCGTAAAATAAAACATGATTGGTTTAGCCAGACCAACACACAGTGGAAATCTATGTGCTGAATACCAGATCATGAGAAGGCTTTGTTCTTCTCCTAGGGAAGGTAAGAATTAGAACTTATCTTCTGAGAATGCTTTATGGGAGAAAACCTGTCCTGGAAAACAAAAAATTTCTACCTTCTTCTGGGGTCCTTCCACCATGGCTCCTATCCAGGAGCTTGGACTGACATTTCTGGGGTGGTCTTTGTGAAACCAAGTCCAGCACTGTGTAGGGGCTGCCCCTAGGGGTTTATCACAATTTACTCTGCAGCCAAAAACTGTATGAGACTGTAAAATTAAACCCTCTCTGGCCGCTTCCAAAGATGCAGAGAAAAAAGTTTCCAGTAGCCCTTGATGGGTGCCATAGTGGAGTCATTTTGAATTTTTCCCAAGAATACTCGGAGGGGAATGGCCAGTCAGAAGGAAGAGAGATTTGGTCAGGGAGAGTAAGATTCATCTTTGAATACCTGCCAATCCTGCCCAGTAGGCAGAGACACCCCTCCATCGTATCACCAGATCACAACAGCACCAGTCAAGTAAGACATATCCTGCACCAAACACCTTCTACTCTCCCCCAGTCCCCACCCGGAAGGAGCCAAAGGTGGCTACTGGTGAGGGGGTGGGAAGGAGGAAAGGAAGAAGCCAACCATGGACCATGTCCTTGTCTATTTCATTCAGGTTTCTAGCCTGAAATGGAATAAGGTGGGAGAAAAAAGAAGTTTACACTTCTCTTTCCACTTCCTGGAACTAGGGAGGATGCTATATGTGACTCAGAGTATCAGCTCAGCAGATTCTCTCACCTGGGATTCTGAACCTTGAAGGAGTGAAGCAAAGATGCAGATACAGTGGGGAAAATATTCACAGTAACAGGGGTCTCATCAAGAGCCCAAAGCAGCAGGTACTAGCAACCATGCCTGAACTGAAACATAACTATGCTTCCTGCTACCCAGTTGCCTAACTGGTTCTCAATCTCCCAAATTCTATCTCACAAATAATTCCTTTTCTGCTTAAATTAGCTCTCTATTTCTTGCCAATGAAACCACCTCCCTTACTGACCCAACTGGACTCTTTTACTACTTACTGATTCCTCCCTCCCAAGTCCCACTCTCTTCCTGAAGAAGGAGAGCAACTTGAGACTGTTAATTCAGGCTTCCAGGAGGAAGCAGTAAACATTCAAACCGGGATAAATCCAGGAAGGTTTAATAAATGGACCGTTTACACAGATGGTGCTGGGTGGGGCAGGAGTGCCCACCTGACAGGTTTGGGTATGAGCAGATTGTAGGAAAACTACAAAGGACAGTGTTGTACCTGGCCTGAGTCTGGGTGTTACCCTTTCTAGGCTCGAAATGATAAGTGGAGTGAACAGATGCCAGAAGTTGAAGAAGGGCTACCTTGAGAGTGCAGCCAGCCTGTGGCTATTCCTCAGATGAAATAAATACTCTGACCACACTCTCCCCCTTCCCTTCTTCCAGTCTCTTGCCAGGAGGTCCTGGTTGACGAGGTTGACCTGGTTGACACCAAAAGGCACAGGAACCTTAAGGGTTAGCCTTCTGGAGAAAGAACAGGAAGGTAGGAGGAAGAAAAGCAGCTCTGAGGGGTGGGGAGGCACTTGGAAGGCAAATGGCACAAACACCAAACGTAAGAAGCGCTCCTGCAGTTGATACTTACATATTTACCTAACCTTATGTATTTACCCACGTAACTTACTAACTTGGGTTTCATCATCACAGTCCTCTCCCAGGCAGCTCCAGGTTAAAAGTCTATCAGAACAAGAACATACTCACAAGGCCTTGGGGCACTCTGCTTCAGCTTCCTTCATCTGACCCGGGACAGCTTTATAAACCACTTGTTTCGTGACTTCTGTCTTCTCCAACTATCATGTGTCTATTACTCCTATGACAGCATGAAGACTTTTTCACTAAGAAGCCAAGACTTCTTCATTCAAGGTCAAATCTAGATGCTAACTGTTTCTCCCCAAAAGACAGGGGCCATAAAACCACAGTGGAACTCTGTGGCAGTCAAGAGTCATAAGCTTCAGATTACAGGACACTCAGAGCCAAGAAAGCCATGTGAACTATATGCCATTGCTGTAAGCTATTGTCCATAGTCATTTTCTGAGACTATTAGAGGAACACGAGATCACTTTAAAACATAACTCAGTAAAAGGTCTGGGTTTCCCTGATGTCTCAGCACTAAAGAATCTGCCTGCCAATACAGGAGACACAGGTTTGATCCCTGGTCCAGGAGGATCCCGCATGCCACAGAGCAACTGAGCTGTCCAACAGGACTATTGAGCCTATGCTCTAGAGCCTGGGAACTGCAACTTTTGAGCCCATGTGCTGCAACTACTGAAGCCTGTGAGCCTAGAGCAACAAGAGAAGCCCAAGCAAGAGAAGCCTGCAACAACGGGATGCCCAAGCACCACAATAAATAGCCCCCGCTCGCCGGAACTAGAGAAAGGCTGCCACAGCAATGAAGACCCAGGACAGTCTGAAATGAATAAATAAATAAGAAAAAGTCTGTACTGAAAATATGAACACTGTAAGCAATTGCAGATGGAAAGACTGGGAATTCATTGAAACAACGGATGGACAAAAGATGTTGGTATCAGAAAGAAAGCTTATCATAGAGACCATCATATGCTGCAGAAAGAGTGAAGAACACTATTTGTCCATTTATTCACTTTTTCAATTTTCCACATTTATTTATTTATTCAAAGATTCATTTATTCAATTCCACACAATTATTTATCAAGCATTTTCTGTGTTCTTGACACTGGGCTAGGATTACAAAACAAGACCAGAAGAACTTTGACAGATGTTTTGCAGTTAGCTGTATCTAACTGAGCTTTCACCATGTCCCAAGGGAAGTGGGACTGGAAAACAACAACCATAATAGCAAGGAGATCAAACCAGTCAATCCTAAAGGAACTCAACCCTGAATATTCGTAGGAAGGACTGATGCTGAAGCTGAAGCTCCGATACTTTGGCCACCTGATGGGAAGAGCCGACTCTCTGGAAAAGACCCTGAAGCTAGGAAAGATTGAGGGCAGAAGGAGAAGGAGAAGAGGCCAGCAGAGGATGAGATGGTTAGATAGCATCAATGGGTCAAAGGACATGAATTTGAACAAACTCTGGGAGACACTGGAGGACAGAGGAACTTAGCATGCTGTAGTCCATGGGGTCATAAAGAGCTGGACGCAACTTAGCGACTGAACAACCACAACAACACAGTGCCAGGTGTTATATTGATAATTTTCTGTCAACACCTATCTGCAGCCATAACAGGTACCATTCTCATCCCCACTGTACAGATAAGTCACACAAATTCAGTAATTTGCAACAAGTCACACAGAAAGAAATGAGGCAGAAAAATAACACCAGACCAGGATCACAGGGTAACAAATGTCATCGGATATATAACACTTTATGTAATAAGAGATATGATAGCTCAGCTGGTAAAGAATCCACCTGCGATGCAGGAGACCACAGTTTGATCCCTGGGTTGGGAAGATCCTCTGGAGAAGGGAAAAGCTACCCACTCCGGTATTGTGGCCTGGAGAATTCCACAGACTGTAGAGTCCACGGGGTCACAAAGAGTCCGACACGACTGAGCGACTTTCACTTCCATAGTTTCACTTTCATGGGGTCTTATGGGGACATGACTTGAGAAGAGAATACATGGTATCCAGGGACACTTTTTCAAGGGTCTCAATTAAAATATCAGTCTAATTAATTCCCCTGTCTGCTATGATTTTCTCCAGTCCTCTGCCATGAGACAGTGCACTGACGGTGTTTTGTCAGAGAATATTGATGGTGTAGGGGAGCAAAATTTGCCACTCTAAAATATTTCCCTTGTAGGTGGATTATTTTGATCTGAAAATAATCAAGACCCAAAAGACTCATGAAGAAATTTTACCTTCCCCCTAATATGGCTAAAAGAATGTAGTTAGAGGACCTGTTCAGGAAAGGAGCCATCACCAGAGATAACTGTAGTAAGAACCAGGTGTATAGACAGGGAAGAACCTGGCCAAGTCTGTTTGCCAAAATTCTTCTCTGCATTCCATTGTCTCTGCAGGACCCAGCAAACATTTGTTTACCAAACATTTGCTTTTCCATCTTCATATGAATTCCTCCCCTTTGAAGTCCCAAACCACTACCCTCAAGCACCCTCTTTTTTTTTTTTTTTTTTAAGCACCCTCTTTTTGTCTTTAGCTGAAGATGGTATTGAAGGCAAGTGTTTTGGCCATTTTGGTGAGTTACTCAGTTTTTCTGGGTCTCTCCCATGTTATCAAACTTTGTTGATTTTCTCCTGTTACTCTGTCTCATGTCAATTTAATTCTTCGACCAGGCAGAAGAACCTAGATAGCTAGAGAAAAAATTTCTTCCTCTCGACAATGCTTAGACATTTAAATTTGTTAATGCATCCTTTTCAATCGCCTGATCTCTCAGGAACACCAAGTTCTGCCAAAGTTAAGTACAGATTCAGGGACGGTGCAGGAAGAGCGTATTTGAGGTATTTATAGTTTGTCGAGATAAAATGACTGATTATCTAAATTTTTTTTTAACCTAAAAAAAAAAAAAAAGACAATCAAGGGAGTGCCATAAGGGCTCTGGATCCCAACTGCCTGGGTGTACATCGTAGCTCCTGGCCACGCAGCTTTGAGACAGGTCCCTGGCCAGAGGTGTACCAATGCTCTGAACACACCCGTTCACTTCTGCTCCTAATAGTTGAGCTATTTATTTTGTATTGGTTCTAAGCCAGCTTATACCAGTTATACTTGTTGCTATAATTACAGACTTTATTATATACATCAATGTATCTATTAAAACTGAGTTTGAATACTTTGTACAAGAAAAATCACTTTTTAAAAAATTCTGTACGGAGGGAGGAGCCAAGATGGTGGAGGAATAGGATGGGGAGACCACTTTCTCCCCTACAAATTCATCGAAAGAACATTTGAATGCTGAGCAAATTTCACAAAACAACTTCTGATCGCTAGCAGAGGACATCAGGCGCCCAGAAAAGCAGCCCATTGTCTTTGAAGGGAGGTAGGACAAAATATAAAAGATAAAAAGGGAGTCAAAAGAGCTACGGACGGAGACCCGTCCCGGGAAGGGAGTCTTAATAGAGGAAGTTTCCAAGCACCAGGAAACCCTCGCACTGGCGGGACTGGGGGAAGTTTTCGGCAATCTAACTGGGAGGAAAAATTAAACAAGGCCCACAGATTACGTGCCTAAAAGCAACTACCAGCAGAAAAGTACCCCAGACGCCCATACCCGCCAGCAACAAGCGGGGGCGGAACGGAGAGGAGCGGGCGGCATTGCTTAGGGTAAGAACCAACCTGAAGACCCTGAGAGCAATCGGAGGGAGCTTTTTTAAACTGTGGGATAGCAAGGGTCAAAATTAACCGGCCAGAACACACTGCAGGTGGTTCGCAAAACAAAGGGACTGAGAAACTCCAGAGAAGAGCCGGCCCATCCCCGCTGGAGGTAGGAGGCAGGGGGGAGGGGAAAAGGGCAAACTCAGCCCCTGAGAAGCCACCCCCTCCCACACTGCGAACAGGCCCCCAGTTCCTATCTAAAGACTTCCTGAGACCCGACTGGCGGCGCGTGCTGGGGCCACGGAGGGAAAAAGCGCGCTGTACCCGGGGAGATTGCGCCCAAGCCTCTGGCTGCCTGAGCCGCTCGCCGTGGAGGGAAAAGGCGCGCCGCATCCGGGGAGAGTGCGCCCAAGCCTCTGGCTGCCTGAGCCGCTCGCCGCGGAGGGAAAAGGCGCGCCGCATCCGGGGAGAGTGCGCCCAAGCCTCTGGCTGCCTGAGCCGCTCGCCGCGGAGGGAAAAGGCGTGCCACATCCGGGGAGAGTGCGCCCAAGCCTCTGGCTGCCTGAACCACTCAGGCCGGGGAAGGCACAAAACGCAGGAGCAACCGAATCCGCGCTTTTGTGGAGTACCCGAAAACTGGAACCGCGCTCAACGCAGGGCCAGCTCCATATAGAGCAGCCGGGAGCCTGAGCAGTGTAGACGGGGAAAGCAATGACACCCGTGAGCGGGGCAAACCCAGTGTGGCCGGAACACGGTGAGTGCTATCCACACAGAGTGGTATCTGTCTGCAGCGACCCGCCCTCCCTGTAGCAGGACTGAACTGAACTAGCGAACCTAAATAAGAGATCACCTCCGCCCGCCTGTGTCAGGGCGGAAATTAGACACCGAAGAGACAGCAAACAGAAGCCAAATAAACAAAGGGAACCGCTTCAGAAAGGACCGGTGCAACAGATTAAAATCCCTGAAGGTAACACCGACTACACCGGAAGGGGCCTCTAGATAAGTCTAAGCTGGAAAGAGGAGCTATCTGAAATTGAACTGAACCTACACTGACCGCAACAACTCCAGAGAAATTCCTAGATATATGTTTTTTGGGTTTTTTTTAATTTTTTTTTCTTTCCTTTTTTTTTATTTTTTATTTTCTCTCTTTTATTTTCTTTTAAAATTCCCTATTACTCCCCCATTACTCCTCAACTTTCATTTTCATATAGTTTTACGATTTTTTTCAATTAGGGGAAAATTTTTTTTTTCTTTTTTTTTTCTTTTTCTTGTTTTTCTCTCCTATTTCCTTTTAAAGTCCTCTAATACTCCTCTATTATCCCTTAATTTTCATTTTCATTTCACTATAACCTTGCCAAAAAAAAAAAAGAGAGAGAGAGAGAAACCCTATTTTTAAACCGAACTTCATATACATTTCTAAATTTTTTGTGTGTTTTTGTTTTTGTTTTTAAATATTGTATTTCAAAGAGTCTAACCTCTACACTAGATTTTTAATCTTTGTTTTTCAGTATGTGATATAAATTTTGGACATTTAAGAATCCAATATTCAGTTCCCATTTCTATTCAGGAGTGTGGTGATTACTGTCCCACATTTGACTCTCTGTTTTCTACCTCAGAACACCTCTATTTCCTCCTTTCCCCTTCTCTTCCCAATCCAACTCTGTGAATCTTTGTGGGTGTCTGGGCTACGGAGAACACTTTGGGAACAGATAACTGCGTAGATCTATCTCTCGCCTCTTGAGTCCCCCTTTTCTCCTCCTGCTCACCTCTATCTCCTTCCTCCCTCTCCTATTCTTCATGTAACTCTGTGAACCTCTCTGGTTGTCTCTCACGGTGGAGAATCTTTTCACCATTAATCTAGAAGTTTTATTATCAGTGCTGTATAGTTGGAGAAGTCTTGAGACTATTGGAAGAATAAAACTGAAATCCAGAGGCAGGAGACTTAAGCCCAAATCCTGAGAAAACCAGAAAACTCCTGACTACACGGAACATTAAGGAATAAGAGACCATCCAGAAACCTCCATACCTACACCAAAACCAACCACCACCCAAGAGCCAATAAGCTCCAGTACAAGACATACCACGCAAATTCTTTAGCAACGCAGGAACATAGACCTGAGTGTCAACATACAGTCTGTCCAAAGTCACACCTAACACATAGACCCATCGCAAAACTCATTACTGGACGCTCCATTGCACTCCAGAGAGAAGAAATCCAATTCCATGCACCAGAATGCTGACACAAGCTTCCCTAACCAGGAAACCTTGACAAAGCAATCGTCCAACCCCACCCACTGGGTGAATCCTCCACAATAAAAAGGAACCACAGACCACAAGAATACAGAAAGCCCACTCCAGACACAGCAATCTAAACAAGATGAAAAGGCAGAGAAATATCCAACAGGTAAAGGAACATGAAAAAAGCCCACCAAGTCAAACAAAAGAGGAGGAAATAGGGAATCTACCTGAAAAAGAATTTAGAATAATGATAATAAAAATGATCCAAAATCTTGAAAACAAAATGGAGTTACAAATAAATAGCCTGGAGACGAAGATTGAGAAGATGCAAGAAATGTTTAACAAGGACCTAGAAGAAATAAAAAAAAGTCAATTAAAAATTAATAATGAAATAAATGAGATCAAAAACACTCTGGAGGGAACCATGAGTAGAATAACAGAGACAGAAGATAGGATAAGTGAGTTAGAGTTAGAAGATAAAATGGTGGAAATAAATGAAGCAGAGAGGAAAAAAGAAAAAAGAATCAAAAGAAATGAGGACAACCTCAGGGACCTCTGGGACAATGTGAAACGCCCCAACATTCGAATCATAGGAGTCCCAGAAGAAGAAGACAAAAAGAAAGGCCATGAGAAGTTACTCGAGGAGATAATAGCGGAAAACTTCCCTAAAATAGGGAAGGAAATAGCCACCCAAGTCCAAGAAACCCAGAGAGTCCCAAACAGGATAAACCCAAGGCGAAACACCCCAAGACACATATTAATCAAATTAACAGAGATCAAACACAAAGAACAAATATTAAAAGCAGCAAGGGAGAAACAACAAATAACACACAAAGGGATTCCCATAAGGATAACAGCTGATCTATCAATAGAAACCCTTCAGGCCAGAAGGGAATGGCAGGACATACTTAAAGTAATGAAAGAGAATAGCCTACAACCTAGATTACTCTACCCAGCAAGGATCTCATTCAGATATGAAGGAGAACTCAAAAGCTTTACAGACAAGCAAAAGCTGAGAGAATTCAGTACCACCAAACCAGCTCTTCAACAAATACTAAAAGATCTTCTCTAGACAGGAAACACAGAAAGGTGGTATAAACGTGAACCCCAAACAACAAAATAAATGGCAACGGGACCATACCTATCAATAATTACCTTAAATGTAAATGGGTTGAATGCCCCAACCAAAAGACAAAGGCTGGCTGAATGGATATAAAAGCAAGACCCCTATATATGCTGTCTACAAGAGACCCACCTCAAAACAAGGGACACATACAGACTGAAAGTGAAGGGCTGGAAAAAAAATATTCCATGCAAACGGAGACCAAAAGAAAGCAGGAGTCGCAATACTCACATCAGATAAAATAGACTTTCAAATAAAGGCTGTGAAAAGAGACAAAGATGGACACTACATAATGATCAAAGGATCAATCCAAGAAGAAGATATAACAATTATAAATATATATGCACCCAACATAGGAGCACCGCAATATGTAAGGCAAATGCTAATGAGTATGAAAGAGGAAATTAATAGTAACACAATAATAGTAGGAGACTTTAATACCCCACTCACAACTATGGATAGATCAACTAAACAGAAAATGAACAAGGAAGCACAAACTTTAAAGGACACAGTGGACCAGCTAGACCTAATTGACATCTATAGGACGTTTCACCCCAAAACAATCAACTTCACCTTTTTCTCAAGTGCACACGGAACCTTCTCCAGAATAGATCACATCCTGGGCCATAAATCTAGTCTTGGTAAATTCAAAAAAACTGAAATCATTCCAGTCATCTTTTCTGACCACAGTGCAGTAAGATTAGATCTCAATTACAGGAAAAAAAATTATTAAAAATTCAAACATATGGAGGCTAAACAACACGCTTCTGAATAACCAACAAATCATAGAAGAAATCAAAAAAGAAATCAAAATATGCATAGAAATGAATGAAAATGAAAACACAACAACCCAAAACCTATGGGACACTGTAAAAGCAGTGCTAAGGGGAAGATTCATAGCATTACAGGCCTACCTCAAGAAACAAGAAAAAAGTCAAATAAATAGCCTAACTCTACACCTAAAGCAACTAGAGGAGGAAGAAATGAGGAACCCCAGGGTTAGTAGAAGGAAAGAAATCTTAAAAATTAGGGCAGAAATAAATGCAAAAGAAACTAAAGAGACCATAGCAAAAATCAACAAAGCTAAAAGCTGGTTTTTTGAAAAAATAAACAAAATTGACAAACCATTAGCAAGACTCATTAAGAAACAAAGGGAGAAGAATCAAATTAACAAAATTAGAAACAAAAATGGAGAGATCACAACAGACAACACTGAAATACAAAGGATCATAAGAGACTACTACCAGCAGCTCTATGCCAATAAGATGGACAACTTGGAAGAAATGGACAAGTTCTTAGAGAAGTATAACTTTCCAAAACTGAACCAGGAAGAAATAGAAGATCTTAACAAAACCATCACAAGCAAGGAAATCGAAACTGTAATCAGAAATCTTCCAGCAGGGAGGAGCCAAGATGGCGGAGGAATAGGACGGAGAGACCACTTTCTCTCCTACAAACTCATCAAAAGAACATTTGAATGCTGAGCAAATTTCACAAAAGAACTTCTGATCGCTAGCAGAGGACATCAGGCGCCCAGAAAAGCAGCCCATTGTCTTCGAAGGGAGGTAGGACAAAATATAAACGACAATAAGGGAGTCGAAAGAGCTACGGACGGAGACCCGTCCCGGGAAGGGAGTCTTAATAGAGGAAGTTTCCAATCACAAGGAAACCCTCTCACTGGCGGGACTGGGGGAAGTTTTCGGCACTGTAACTGGGAGGAAAAATTAAACAAGGCCCACAGATTACGTGCCTAAAAGCAACTCCCAGCAGAAAAGTACCCCAGACGCCCGTACCCGCCAGCAACAAGCGGGGCGGAACGGAGACGAGCGGGCGGCATTGCCTGGGGTGAGGTCCGGCCCGAAGACCCTGAG